>NC_053156.1:121523431-122166764 GCF_016835505.1 Polypterus senegalus
CAGAATCAACTGGGAAGAACATAGAGATTCTGACTCAACTCTGCACAGCACTCACAGTACCATTGTACAGGCCGGCCATGATATCCAGTAAAATTGGAGGGATCCCATGAAGTCTCAGGATGTCCCACAGGGCAGCTCGATCAACTGAGTTAAACAGTTTCCAAAAATCAACAAAAGGCTGCAAAGAAATTATGCTGATTTTCACATTTGCACTCAGTGCCGGGGATGCGGTCAATTATAGACTTCTTAGGCGTAAAACCAGACTGCTCCAGTTGCTTGTATGTAAGCAAGGGATCAGAGATCCTATTGAGGATGACAGTAGCAATGACCTAAACTTATTTGATATTGACCCCTAAAACACCCAAAGTAGGCATTGTGTGCTACCTTTTTTACCTTTGAATAGCTTATGGTTATTCAAAAGCTGTAAAAAATTAATTAAATTCAAGATAGCTTCCTAAATATGCAATTTTCACACCATGAATTTCAAAAAGTGTTAAGCACAGCATGATAGGTGGTAATGGATTTTCATCATTTATACAGTTTTGTATCGATAACAAAATATTTTTAGTAGTTGCCTACCATTAAATTTTCTTTGTGCAGGAAACATTGACAAAAAATAAGACATTGTGAACAGCAGAGATTAGAATGTAGAGGGGATCAAATTTAAGTAAGCATAAAATGAAGTAGAAATTCATGGTTAAACCTGTCTTAATAAATTAGAATGGCTACACAGTTTATTCACTACTCAGAAGAACTGCACAAATCACTGAAGATAACTGAAGTCATGTTATAATGTCTTCCAAAGTGGGAAACTATGTATCCAGAGGTTTAGCCATTGGAATTTTACGAAAAGGTCTCTGCTAAATTAGCTTTGTTAATGTTCACTATGTTTCAAAAAGCTAAAGAAGATAATATTCTTCCCCACTCTTTACTCCAGACATTCCTTAGAAGAATAAAGACCCTTGGGATATGCAGTTTATAAACCAATTCCATTACTCAATAATGATGTTAAGTTATTTGAAAATGTTGTAGCTAAATCAATTGAAAAAATAATCTTTATAATAATATCAGAAGTTTAAACTGGATTTTTTTAAAAGACCTCTGCTATTGTCAGATGTTCACCATTTGTTTGGCATACTATATACTCCCTCAGAAAATTAGCCTCCCTAGATGCAAAAAAAAGCATTAAATAAAATCAATTGAAGATTTCTCTTAACTCTATGGTGCACATGTGGATTAAGTCCAAACCCAAATCTGTGAACAGAAACTGCAGAGATCGATATCTGGCCTATTGATATGAGGATCAGTAATTGTTATACTACCATGATATTAACAAGTTACCACTTTTTAAAATTATGTAAATGGTGCAATTCACAAAGCACAGCATTCCAGAAATGCAGTCCATAGTAACAAGTAGGCAATTAATGAAAATGTATTTGGAAGATAATAAAGGCGACTTTGGGGGAGAAAAACAGTTATCCACAGCTGACAATTTCTCCCTCGAAGGAGGAATTTTACTCTACTCTTATTAGACAGTGACAGTGCAAATGAATTGTGGCTGGCTTTTTCAATCAGACAAAAACATGATCAAATATACACCAATACTCCAACCACTTGGAAAATTGATAAACCTGCAACTATGTAAATTTAGTTTTGCCCCATGTTTGCTTATTAATAGATTATTATTTCATACAGAGCATTTCCAGGTGCTCACTTTCTAGCAGCATGGACGCCATTATCCCATATACAGTATACTGCATCTGTCGAGAATGAATTGCTGGAACACTGCTTCCATCTCATTTGACAGAGGTTTAAGGAAACTACCGTACTGATTACGCATTTTGTAATTAAATTTAGCATGATACCACATGCCAGTCAATGGCAGTGTGCTTTTAGATGGTTGTTTCAATGCTGTTGTCTGTCCAAGCGCCCCTTTCATACAGAGCTTATCTATAAATCTCATTATTATTTCATGCATATGAGATTGCCTGAATGCACAAATATGGCCACTCTGGCAAACTGCTATTATGGTTTTATATGTGTTAAACTCATAATTCATTGTTCCATTGGGTTCTCTTTTTTAATTGTTCAGCATGAGGTAAGCAAGTGCACACAGGATTCATCTGAACCATAAATGTGGCTATAAATGGCTAATATTCTACTATGTACCAGGCATGATTTTTGAAAAGGAGGTGGGTTATCCCCCACTAAAATTTAACACGTGAAAATTTCAGACTCTGTAGTAGAATAAAAGCTGACTGTGAAAAACCTAATATTGATTTTTCAGGCATAGTTAACATCACAGATTAATATTTAAAATGTTTACAGCAGTTTATGAAATGTTTGTAGATATGGCCATCAACTTTTAAGGCATCACCTTGACAACAAGGAATGCATCACTTATTTTTAAAATGTTGGGGTGAAGTACTGCTTTATGTAAGAATAAGCAGTGTTATTGCATAATGCCTACCAAAGATTCATTGGAAATTTCATCTTTAAAACACTTGCTTAATATTGAAGCCAAAGTCAAAAAAGTTACTGGATACTGTAAAACACCATTTTATTCTTCTGCAAAATGTTAAATTTTGAAGAACTTTCATTTTTTACGATTTTATGAATTATGTGCTGCACTTAACAAAATACGAGAGCTGCCACCTTTGCTGCATAACACCTTGTTAAGAATCAATGCAGTCTTTGGTAACTTTGTAAAACTGCTAAAAGCAACTTTTTTTTATTTACTGATAATCCAAAAGATTGGAAACATCTAACAGGACTTATACTTAAAGCGACACTTTATGTTTAAAGTTACGTTGTTTTCTGCAAACTTATGCATGTTACTTTCAGTAACTCCTGTTTACACCCACACTCTAAAGAAAAGCAAAAACGCTTAACACTTGTGAACCTTAACATCACGCTGCATATTCACATTTTGTATTTTTTAGCTTTAATTTTGGGTTGTACATCACTATTGATGGAAGAAGTACATTAGACTATTTCTTGGTGAGCAGAGTTGATCACTGAATGGTAAAAAATATGAAGATTATCCCTGAAGAAGGTTGTGTAAAACAGAATCTCTTGGTTGTTGGTAGTCAGAGGTGCGAAGAGAAAGACAAAGTATGTAATGAGACTGAAGTTCTGAAAATTGAAGGAGCATCATTTGAGAATTAAGTTTAATGAAATATTGCTAGCAAGAGTAAATGAAGGTTCAGGAACATCAGGTATGCATGGCTAGTGGGAAATGATGAAGAATGCTTGAATAAATCCGGCAGAGTCTGTGGTTGGATAGAGAATTTGCAGAGACAGTATAAAATGTGTTGGTGTAAATTTTGAATTAGAAATGTCAGTTGAGGAAAAAGGAAATGGTACAAGAAATAGCAGACAGTAAAGACAGAATATAATAAAATGAAGTCAATAAGAATATTGTAACAATAAATAACAAAAGTAAATATTTTCATTTTGCAAAAAAAAAAAAAAAAAAACCCTCATGCATGCATTTGTAATGCACCATTTCAGCATTAAATAACAACGGATGGATAAAAAAAATATATATTGTAAATTTTATGATGCTAAAGTTTAGTCTGAACATTTTCCAAGGTAAACAGCTAAATCTGTTTTTATAAAGCCCTTATTTCTTTCAGTGTTTTAAATGACCACTTCAATACTGATAGAGAACAGTTTGTTTTATTTTTTTTAACTTAATTATTACCTAGATTAAAGCATGCCTGTTCTATGAATGGACTACATAGAATAGATCCTCATGGACTACATAATAATAGAAATGTAATCTAACTGTAGAAATACCTTTTCAATAATGTTAAATTTAGGAAATTGAATTTTTTAATATTATTTTTACCTTTTTGGTATTGCCTAGAGCACATTACAAGTTTTCATGGGTATAGTGCTAAGTATGCTAGGTTTTAAATAGTTACAGACCTTATGGGATCTCTTGAAATATGTAAACAGCAATGGATACCAGCTGCTAAACAGCACCTGGTGAATTCTTTCCAGGGGAATACTTGCAGCTGGTTTTCTTTAAAGAAATAATTTTGGTATATTGCTGATTTGAAAAAAAAAAACAATACTAGCTGTACTCACTTCTTTAACTCTTTCTTAGTAGGTCTTATGTTTATAGATTTTTTCAGTTTTTGAATTTTTCATTATTTTTAAGTTTTTATGTTATAATAGGCTTTTCTGAACTGTATTTGTCAGCACCAAATTTCCTGTTTAAAAGTATAAATAATGTGATCATTCAAATTGCACATTTAATGTAAATACTGTAATTACTTTTCACAGTGTTGCTGTAAATATTCTATCAAAGTCTAACATTACTGTTATTTATCTAAACCTAAGAACCCCAAAAATTCTTGAGCTATGTATGAAGAATTTTTCCTCATGAGTCAGATTGCCACTGCATACACAAAATGATGCACAAATGTTTGCAGAGAAACTTTAGCATTAGATTTCTTATAAACTTGGAGTCCATTTTTCTTGACTAAAGCAGGTGAAATTTATCATTGATCAAAATTCTTTTAATAACAGTTTTGGGACACATAACATATATGGCATAACATGTTTGGTAAGTTTGAATATTAGAAAAACTTTTAAATGCCATAAAGCTGCAGACTGAAGTGCCAACCTGTAATGCCCTTAGTGGGCATATCATAATTTAACATTGATTTTTCAGGAATTGCATATCATAACCTCCTTGATTAGATACAGTATCATTTCATATCATTTGAAGATCTGAATGTACAGATGTTAACCAAAATGCAAGTAGTAGAAAAATGCAAAGCACTACAGGGGCTCTGAAGTTTAAAGGAATTGTGTGAATAGATTATAAGTAGAGATATTAACAAGTGTTTGGTTGGGGGATTACAAATATTATGGTGCCTTCCATAGGTGTGTACAACATGCAAAAAGTAGCAGTTCACACAGAACTGAACCTTAAAAAAGTCAGTAAATTAAGTTTTTATAAATAATTTGTTTAGTTATGCTGTTCTCACCAATCAGAAGCAGAGATGGGACGGTAACAAACTTTCACATCCCACTTATAGTGATTTAAATAATGATTTTTTTTAGTTATTATCACAGTATTGTTAAAATATAATTTTTTAAAAACCATTTGTACACATTAAAATCATTTCTCCACATTTTATACTGAAACAGAAGATTAACTGTCATTTAAAAAATAAAAATTCACTCTCTGAGATTTTTTTAAACCAATTGATTTAATGTCAGATGATATCAATTGACATAAATAAACCACAACTAATGTACATGAACAGTCTTTTATGTTTAGTTTGCAATAAACACTCCTACATAAGCAACTCAAATGTACAACTGTTACCATTAAAAGATCACAAATGTAACAAAGCAAATAGGCAGCTGTGATTTAGATCTCCTTGTAAAGAAATAATATACTTATGGCCTAATTTCCTATATGTGTTCTGTTTCCTATTTGTAAATAAAAATGTAAAAATGTCAACACCTGTATTTACTTTGCTTGATTTAATCAGTGACCTATGAGGTTAGCCATTGTGCTTACTGGCACTGAACAACTCACTGATGGTACACTGGCTACTGGAATGCATACATGATTCATGGCAAACTTGAGGTAAGATGTGGTAGCTTCCATGCATGGCTTTTTGACCACATCAGTGTGTCATCTTCTGCTTGAATGAAATGCAATGAAAACTAACTTAAATATATAAGACTTCAGCAAAACATGCAATCACTTCTGTCTGTGCAACTACTAATTACACATTTTGTAATTAAATTTAGCATGATTCACATGCCAGTCAATGGCAGTGTTCATTTAGATGGTTGTTTCAATGCTTTTGTCTGTTCAAGGGCCCCTTTCACACAGAGCTTATCCATAAATCTCCAGTAATTATTTCATACATATGGGATGGTCTGAATGCACAAATATGGCCAGTTTGGCAAACTGCTAATATTATGGGTTTACAGTGCATCCAGAAAGTATTCACAGTGCATCAATTTTTCCACATTTTATGTTACAGCCTTATTCCAAAATGGATTAAATTCTTTTTTTCCCCTCAGAATTCTACACACAACGCCCCATAATGACAACGTGAAAAAAGTTTACTTGAGTTTTTGCAAATTTATTAAAAATAAAAAAACTGAGAAATCACATGCACATAAGTATTCACAGCCTTTGCTCAATAATTTGTTGATGCCTTTGGCAGCAATTACAGCCTCAAGTCTTTTTGAATTTGATGCCACAAGCTTGGCACACCTATCCTTGGCCAGTTTTGCCCATTCCTTTTTTGCAGAACCTCTCAAGCTCCATCAGGTTGAATGGGAAGTGCCGGTGCACAGCCTTTTTAATATCTCTCCAGAGATGTTCAGTTGGATTCAAGTCTGGGCTCTGGCTGGGCCACTCAAGGACATTCACAGAGTTGTCCTGAAGCCACTTCTTTGATATCTTGGCTGTGTGCTTAGGGTCGTTATCCTGCTGAAAGATGAACCGTTGCCCCAGTCTGAGGTCAAGAAAGCTCTGGAGCAGGTTTTCATCCAGGATTTCTCAGTACATTGCTGCAGTCATTTTTCCCTTTATCCTGACTAGTCTCCCAGTTCCTGCCACTGAGAAACATCCCCACAGCATGATGCTGCCACCACCATGCTTCACTATAGGGATGGTATTGGCCTGGTGATGAGCTTTGCCTGGTTTTCTCCAAACGTGACGCCTGGCATTCACATCAAAGAGTTCAATCTTTGTCTCATCAGACTAGAGAATTTTGTTTCTCATAGTCTGAGAGTCCTTCAGGTGCCTTTTGGAAAACTCCAGGTAGGCTGCCATGTGCCTTATACTAAGGAGTGGCTTCCATCTGGCCACTCTACCATACAGGCCTGATTGGTGGATTGCTGCAGAGATGGTTGTCCATCTGGAAGGTTCTCCTCTCTCCACAGAGGACCTCTGGAGCTCTGACAGAGTGACCATCAGGTTCTTGGTCACCTCCCTGACTAAGGCCCTTCTCCCCCGATCGCTCAGTTTAGATGGCTGGCCAGCTCTAGGAAGAGTCCTAGTGGTTTTGAACTTCTTTCACTTATGGATGATGAAGGCCACTGTGCTCATTGGGACCTTCAAAGCAGCAGAAATGTTTCTGTAACCTTCCCCAGATTTGTGCCTCGAGACAATCCTGTCTCAGAGGTCTACAGACAATTCCTTTGACTTCATGCTTGGTTTGTGCTCTGACATGAACTGTCAACTGTGGGACCTTTATATAGACAGGTGTGTGCTTTTCCAAATCATGTCCAAGCAACTGAATTTACCACAGGTAGAATTCAATTAAGCTGCAGAAACATCTGAAGGATGATCGGGGGAAACAGGATGCACCTGAGCTTAATTTTGAGCTTCATGACAAAGGCCGTGAATACTTATGTACATGTGCTTTCTCAATTTTTTTATTTTTAATAAATTTGCAAAAATCTCAAGTAAACTCTTTTCACGTCATTATGGGGTGTTATGTGTAGAATTCTGAGGAAAAAATGAATTTAATCCATTTTGGAATAAGGCTGTAACATAACAAAATGTGGAAAAAGTGATGCGCTGTGAATACTTTCCGGATGCACTGTATGTGTTAAACTCATAATTCATTATTCCATTGGGTTCTCTTTTTTAATTGTTCAGCATGAGGTAAGCAAGTGCACACAGGGTTCAACTGAACCATAAATGTGGCTATAAATGGCTAATATTCTACTATGTACCAGGCTTGAAATTAATTTTTGAAAAGGAGGTGGGTTATCCCGTCCCTAAAATTTAACACAAGAGAAAATTTCAGACTCTGTAGTAGAATAAAAGTTGACTGTGAGAAACCTGATATTGATATTTCAGGCATATTTAACGTTACAGGTTAATATTTAGGGTGTTTACAGTAGTTTATGAAATGTTTGTAGATAAGGTCATCAGCCAGTCTTTTGAGTAGTTTGTTATTCGTACTATTTCAACATTAAATAACTAATTGTTTAGTTTTGCATGTAGTGTTTTCTCTTCATGTTAAGCCAAAATAACAGACTTGTAAAACAAAATTAAAAGAAAACATGGTTTTGCAGGTGATGAGGATGGCATGAGGGCCGGATGTCCTCTAGTAATACCTATACCCATAACCGTGCAGATTGATTATCATTCGCCAGAGAATACTACAATTGGCAGGTCCGTCTTTGGCTCCTTGCTCTCTTCACAGATGAGAGCAGGTTCACAGTGAACACATGTGACATACTTGAAAAAGTCTGGAGATACCATGGTGAACATTATTCAGCCTGCAACATCATCAAGCATGACTGGTTTGGCAGTGGATCATGAAATGGCCTACGGAGATATATCCTTGGAGGGATGCACCTACCTCCTCCCATATCCCAGGCAACAGTACCATGATTGCTGTTAGGTACTGGAATTAAATCCTCAGAGCCATTGTCAGATCTTATGCTGGTGCATTGGGCCTTGGGTTCCTCCTGGTGCAGGACAATGCCCAGCCTCATGTGGCCAGAGTGTGTAGGCAGTTCCTGGGTGACAAAGGCATTGATGCCATTGATTGACCCATACGTTCCTCAGAACTGAATCCAGTTGAGAACCTCTGTATCGGTGAATCCAACACTGCAAAGTTGTGCCACAAACTGTCCAGGAGTTCACTGATGCCCTGTTCCAGGTCTGGGAGGAGATCCTCCAGTATACCATCTACCATCTAATTAGGAGCATGCCAGGACGTTGTCAGGGGTGCTTACAGGCATGTAGGGGCCGTACGCACTAAAAAGTTACATAATGAGTTGCAGTGATGAAATTCATTATAGTATGATCGGCCTGTGATTTCATTTTTTGACTTTGACTTTCCTTGTGACTTTGAATCCAGCCCTCAATGGTTTGGTGATTTTGCTTTTTTGGCCGATGTTCTCAACAATTTACACAGTATTGCTCTATAAAGATTTTTACACTTGAATACTTCATTCATCAAGACCCAGTGCGTTCCAGCTATTGAAATATTATTAATGATAACGCCAAACAATGGCTAGCCATTCCCAAATTCTACTACTTCTGACTCACAGGATCTAAAAGCTTTGTATGATTTAACTTAATTCCTTCAAAGTTGATAATCTCTTCAGACTGGAAAAGGTGTCAGTGCCTTTCTTAAAGATGTGGAGCTCACCAAAACCATAATGAGAGGTGCATGACCAATTCATTTTAGCAGCTGCAGAAGTGGATATTCTGTCAAAATTTCTCCACAAACATTTTGAACAGCGTCTTAGTATCTACAGGCCTGTATCACTTTGGTCAGTATTCATTACACCTTCATTAGAAATATATTATGTAAACATCTGATTTCCACTAGAGTAGCAAGGCAGAAAACACTACTCAATTATAAAAAATTGAATTGGCTGATTCGTTTTATCAGAATAAATCTAGATGATTCATATATTTAAAACAGATTTCTGTATACAGTTGAGTAAGAAAATGTACAGTATGTTTCTGGTCAACAGGGTGCTGTGTTATTTCTGTAGAATACTATCTATACATGACACAATAAGAAACTCTGCAGGCAGTCAGAAATGTTGGTGGTATTATGATGATCATGTTGTTTTTTGCTGCATCATTCCTGGGACAACTTACCATAATTGAAGGAACAATTAATTTTACTGTACCAGAGGATTCTACTGGAGAATATCTGGTCAAGGCTAAGGATATAATTTAGCTGAGTCATGTAATAAGGCAATCCAGAAAGTGTGTCTGAAAAATGTCTGTTCAAAGTGTAGCTGTAAACTCCATTGAATTTTCACTGCAGGACCTGAAATGAGAAGTTCCTGCCTGCAAATCCATAAATGTCACTGAGATAAAACTACAGGATGGTGCGGACCAAAATTGCTCCGGAGCTCTGTCAGGGTTTGATCAATAGCTATTCTTTTTTTAAAACACAGAGCTTTGCAAATCAGATAGCCAGAAGATTTATCTGTGAAGCAAACATTAGGTATAAACATCTCTGTCTACTTTGTCTTTGAATGAATGGTAGATTCTTGCTTTTAACAGAAAAGAGAAAATTGCCAAGAAACACCTGGCTTTTGGATAGCTTACCAATGTAGGTCACCAAATCTGTTTTTCTTTAATTTTTCTGACTCTGCACATAAGGATTATTGTTTGGGAGATCCTTAACACTAGAATTACCAGAGCCTACGAAAAAACTCGTAAATCCGTCCCATCTTAAATCGCTTCTTAAAATCGTTCACAGCTCTCCACCAGCGTCTTTTGTCATCTAAACGTGCTGATAAAAATCAGGCTGCAAGCAGCCGGCTATTCCATCCCCCCACCGACTTAGAACGTGCACAAACTTCTCCCAGCTCATGCCTTGGTTGAGTTTCTTGGAGTGAAGTGGAGTTTTAGAGTGGAAATAATAGATTGTTGTTTGGAACACACACATTTCATGTCTGTTCCGTTTCTACAGTAATCTGTGTAAACACATTGTTAAAACAGAAACTTTTTTATATTCTACTAGTAGATGACAAAATTTAGGCATAAACTATATAATGTATGAAGCCTGAAGTATCACACAAATACTTTCAAAAAAGGTACAAATCTAACACAACAATTGCACTTTTATTCAAAAATATAACTGCAGAAACAAAAAGCCGCCTTAACATGCGATATCTATCTATCTATCTATCTATCTATCTATCTATCTATCTATCTATCTATCTATCTATCTATCTATCTATCTATCTATCTATCTATCTATCTATCTATCTATCTATCTATCTATCTATCTATCTATCTATCTATCTATCTATCTATCTATCTATCTATCTATCTATCTATCTATCTATCTATCTATCTATCTACATAGAAAGCCCAGTTTTATAATGTAAGAATTGACACTAAAACATAGAAATGTGAAAATAACAGTTTGCTTAATTAAGGTAAGAGACCCATTAAAGGATTTCAGGTTTGTTATATTTTCACAATCATTGTGTATATTTATTTGCAACACACCATTGTGTTATAAATTGAAGTTTTTTTTTAATTTAAATTTTACAAAAAACTTTTAGCTTTAAATAGAAGGGTACCTTGGTCTATAGTTAATGAAAATACCTGAAACCTTACCAAATATAGCCACAAAGAATTTGATTTAAGAAAACTTGCCTTTCAAATTTATGATTCATTCTTGTGATAATAAAATATAACTAGAAATAATAATTTATCAGAGATTCTTTGAACTATTTTTCTTCTGGGAAAACTGCCTTTACTGTTTATTAGTCTAATCACAGTCAACATTAGAGGTGATTCTTAGAAAGCACTAAACAGCTCCCGGTGCCAAGCTATGATTTGTGTGTAATTCTACTTTTGCTTCTGCAGTTCTGATTTTTCTGGGTTTATGTTTTGCCATGGCTTGTAACAACAGATTGATGTGTGTTTAAATCATATGATTATTTTAACCTAAATGGATCTGACGTTTTGCTTATTACATTTTGTGTTATTTTACAGAGCAAGATTCATAACAAGTGGCAATGAATGAGCACATAAGAATTTCACTGTATTTTTTGCAAATAACAATAAATCTGAAGTGATCCAATTACAGTGCATTTTATTTTGCAAGAGCTTATCCACCTAAATGTTGCAATTTGTGTGGTGTGGTGTGCACAGGAAAAAAAAAAAATCTGAAAATTAAAAAGGCAAAGTATACAATAGAGTAGACTGAATCACCACAAAACACAGACTATGAGATATGTCTATTTTGAAACTGTGAAAAGTGTATTTTTTCATGGAATTCTTACTTTGTTTTATTTATTTTTTTTCAAATATTGTTGAAGTCACTACGTGAACTTTGTTAATAATAATAATAATAGCAGAAATAGAAATTAAAGTATTTCCATGTATGTACTACATTTTTATATGCATAATGTTTTACATTGAATAATGTACATCTGCCATAGTAGTATCTCAAATCTTTCACATAATAAGCAATATGAATAACCACGGTACAGTACAATACAGTTTATTTTTGGATAGCCCAAAATTACACAGGAAGTGCCACAATTGGCTTTAACATGCCCTGCCTCTTGACAGCCCCCCAGCCTTGACTCTCTAAGAAGACAAGGAAAAACTCCCAAAAAAAACCTTGTAGGGAAAAATGGAAGAAACCTTGGGAAAGATAGTTCAAAGAGAGACCCCTTTCCAGGTTGGTTGGGCGTGCAGTGGGTGTCAAAAGAACAGGGTCAAAACAATACACAGAACAGAACAAATCCTCAATATAGCATAAAAATAAAATTTTTTAGGAGTACGGAGCGGAATTTAACAGTAGATGATATCACATAATAAGATTTGGATATTTTTAGAGTCCTGGAGACCTCATTCATCAAGCTGCCTCCCCCATTTGGCCATTCCATGGCTGAAACAGTGCTGGGCCAGCCAATCCGATGAAAGGACCCCTCTTTCCCATGATTCCTGCGATCCTCAATCAGGGATGACTTTACCACAGGGTCGCTCCCTGTGAGCTTAAACTGGAGGATATCATTTAACAACAGATTTAGGAATGAGCATGTTTTTGAAATAGAGAGCTCTTAATGACACATTTTTGATATCTAACTATTAAACAGTATGTGACGTTATAATCATTCAGTGTACATATACATGGTTAGAACATACAGTATAGGCACTGACCAAACTAGCAATTAAACCTGAACTCATGGCACTGTGTTTATTATTATTTTTATTTTGTTTTCTGCATGCTGTACATCTGCTTAATCTGTCACTGCAAAGGTACCATCAGTACACAAGCAATATCTGTGGAAAGCTAAGTTAAATGGCTGAATTACCTTCTTTGGCTTATAAAGATATCATTTTTTCCCGTCTAAGTACTGACCAAATTTGAAGTGTGGGGGTTGCTATTGTTGCGATTTGTCAAGGTTGACAAATTCTCCATGTCTCTAATTTTCAAACTTTTTATCTTTATCTTCCAAAATAAATTTTGTTATGCTTTAATTTTAGGACCTTTTCATTCAAGTTTAGTGAAAGTTGCCTGTCGTTCGCTGAAATGGAACACCTTTGACTGATGGCCAGTTTTGGCCAAAGATATCCACAGCATAGGTCATTGATAAGTGATGAGGGTTTCGTATTCCTTCTCAGTTCTAGAAAGGATTGCTGAATGATGAATGAAACATTACAATTTCTTTTTCATTTTCATTTTTATTTTGTCATTTTCATATAGTTCAAGTTTTCAAACAGTTTTCATTTTTATTTTAGTTTTAGTTAATGAAATTATTTTATTTTGTTAATGACATTTTGTTTTAGTTTTTGGAATAACTCTGACCGGTGCCATGTCCAGGTATTGTTACTGCCTTGTGCTCAATGCTTTGTTGTATAGGCTCTAGCTGCCCTACGTCCCAGCCCTGGATAAGTGGGTTAGATGGATAAACATATGCCTCTAATGTCTGTTTTGTTGTTTTCATTTGATTGATACCTACATCTGTGCACTCTCTCACTGAAGCACACACGCGCATTATCAATCTAACGGTGGTAGGCAATTGAAAGTGCCTTTTTTTGTTGTTGTTATTATGGTGTTGTCTACAGGACAGAAATCTGTGCCCTGGGGCCAGGCACCTCTTCCTCATTCTGTGGGCTGCAGCAAGGTCAGTCTCCCTATGGCTGAGATGGTGGCTCAGAGGAAAACAAACAGGGTAGATGGTGACGTTAAGCACACCACCAGTATCCTTTTAACTCTTTCAGGGCTGATGTCAACTTTTGTTGAAATTCAGAGGTAGAGGATGGTAATCAGCTATAAACCGCAACAAAACTCTCCCTTACATTTACGTTTGACTCTCTTTGCTAGAAGGAAAGTTTAAGTAGCTTTGTTGATTTAACCTCGACTCCCTGCATGAGTAGCGAAAAACAAAGAACCTCAAAAAAGGCATCAGCATCTGGCGAGAGACTAAATACTCCATGGATATTTTACATATTATCTCTGAATCAAACTCTGACTTGTCGGACTTGTCATCAGCTGATCAGTCCCCAGTTGATCATTTGTGTAGCTGATATACCTACAGCAGTGTTTGCCTTGGAGGACCACCACTTATGATAACAAGAGGCACAACCCATATTGAGTCACACTGCAACTGGCACCGCTGCCCACGGGCATTGTGAAGACAGCCAAGCAGCCGGCCCACTGTGCATTACTGATGTCCATCGAGGTGCCCCTGTGCAGCCATTGCCGCCAGAGCTGCCAAACATGCACCAACAGCAGCCACAGCACGTAGCAAGACGTTTTATGTTGAAATCATTGCTTTGTGTGCTTTTCAGAAAAATGAGTTTTTTGAAAAAAATATTAAGCCCTCAAAGAGATAAAATGCCTGAATCTCACAACAATGGTTTGCTTTTTATAAACAACACAGATATGCTGTTTTGCAATATGCAATATCCATAAGCTTTACTGTTAAGCCTAAGAGTAGCCTTCTTATTTTTTACAATTTATAAAATAGGCTTCCCTTTAGAGCGCAATTTTATGTGGCAAGGTAATATGCATCATGGATGTGAAGAAGTAACTTTAACTTGAAAAGTACTGAATTGTTAAACTATTAATTAGCCGCTAGTAGTAAATCAATAAGTAATTTAAAAAAATGAATGCAGGTTTCAAGACCAAAGCTGGTGCAACACATTAAACAGTGTCTAGTTTCAGAGCATGTCAAACTTGATGACTGCAGATACTAGATCATGTCGCCTTGAATTTTGTTTCCTTGAGTAACTCTGATTACATAACTAGGAATCGCAGAGAATCACAAATTACGTGACTCCATGATGACTTTCTTGGACAGTTTCAAATTTTCAAAGTTTTGTGAGGTTGCCAGATATTTTCCAGATATGGTGAGCTCAGGTTCAATCTCTGCCCTTTTTTTTTCCCCTTTTTCATTCGGTTGTGAAACAACAATCACACAATATCAGAATCATAATGCTCACCTTGGTTTGCACAGTCCAAAATGTCTTTCCTCATGGTTGCATTGTTTGCATTGTATTTCTGGATCAGCACTCATTGTTTGTCAGCTCTTACAAATATACAAGCCTGCCCCATGACTTAAGACCACATACTGATCTAACTGCATTGCTAGCAGTGCCAAATTGACGGTCAAAGGAGTGTGCTGTGACTACATCTGAATCCCTAAGATTATGTAAATAAATTCTGCGTCCACAAATTGTTGAAAAAATTGTGTACTGTTACAGACCTTTAAAAGAAACAAATAATGGTTGGGGATCTTAACAAATAAATGATCTAAAATGAAGCACAGTTTATTTCTTAAAAACAATAATTGTCTTTAAATTCTGAAATTGGGTTGGGAGCATCCTCTGCTGTATTACATAACATGGCAAGTATGTATACTACAAGTAATATATTCAGTGTGCATCTTTTGGTTCACAGACCACAATCTGAAAACCACTGATACAACTTTACAACAAGATTTTCTAAATATTGTAGATACAATTAACCAACCTTTAGCTTATTAATTAACCCATTCATAAATAATCCGCAACATTAAACTTCACTCAATGTGTTTAGAGATTTGATGCTTGTCCGATTATGTTTTGCTGCACTGTAATACGAAGTCACAAGCGGCACTTGTGCTACTATAAGAGAAAGTGTGGTAAACTATGCAGTATGTTAGAGATATGATATGAGCATACCTCGCTATTTCAAATCAATTTACATGACTCAGTGCTTGGTGGATTAGCATACTTGATATTTATGAGTGTTGGTCTGCAGGTGGTTTTATTTTCCTTCATGTTTGCTGCAGGTGTAGCTGTACATGTTGATGTAGATGTGCAATGAAACAGTTTACTTTATGAATGAGTATTGGTAAAAACAAAAAACTGTGAACAAAGTGTCAAAGCTGAGTTTTACTGTAATAGTGACAAGTAATACACATTAGATTTTTATTAATAACTATTATGTGTACATTTTTTGCACTTCCCCTTTTGTTTTTATATTTTATGTGTTTGAATAAGTTAATGTAATAATAAAACTTTTTAGTCTTAATAGTGTAGTAATAGTGTGATGATAAAGTAGAAGTAATATACAGGTTGAACAGTAGATGTTATTTACTGATTTCTCGTCCTAATAAAAATAAAAAAAAACTACAGTGTGCTCTGACCATCTGCAACAAAACTGATGCTTTGATGATTAATATAAATATTGATGCAAACTTTGAAGAAGGATCTTTTTTTAATTAATAATATATTATGTTATCAATATGCTTGGCATAAGTGAATGTATAGTACCTTTGAAAAGCAAACTTTGTACATCCTTGCTGCAAGCATTAAAAGTTAAAATTGCAGACAATGTCTTTATGTATTGTTTTATATCTATAAATAGAAGACAACCTTTCAGTTTTTCTCTGGGATTATCCACAAAATCACAAACATAGTAGTAAGTGCAAAGAGGTGTAACTAAGTTAGCCGTTTTTGAAATAAGTAATTAGGTTACTTTAAACTGTTTGCCATATGATGGAAATGCATCCTGTGATGAGAATGATGCTTGTTTTTGGCTAGTGCTTTTTTGGAGACACTTTACAATAACATCTGCCTGCCAGTAGTAGTAATTAAGATGAGCCATGAACAGCATCAGCAGTACAAAAGGGTGATGTTTAGCTGTAATTAATTAATGCTTCAAATTAAATTTTGTATTAACTATTTTTCCTCACTAGAATGATTACAAATCATATTCTGTATATATGTTTTTTTTTTTACTTAAAACATTTCTTTTACTTTGTAACAATCAATAATTACAGCTTAATATACAGTAGTTCATGTTTGAACACATATTTCTTTTGTTATATTTCTATGAAAGCATTCTTTTCTTCCACTAAAATACTATCTCAGTAATCACCTTGCAATTTCTTACTATTTTCTGTCTCCTATTTAAAATCATTTGCAAAAATAAAATTAAAAAACCATTGCACCATAAATTTATAACACAGAAATCAGGAGCCATAGCAAATATTACTTTATAATGAGGTTGGTGTTGCAGTACGGCTAAAATATATATGTTTTTGTACTTGAAGGAAATTGTTGTAGTGAACCATCTCAGTCTAGCATTTTAACAAATTGCTAAGAGCAAATAATAAAAAAGTACATTTATGACATCTACTAAATCATAGAATACCTTTAGTTAATTATTTTACATAAAATCTTAATGACTTTGTGCACTTCATCAATAATACCAACTTGGGTCTTATTATTTATATCGCTAAATAAAAAGTCAGTATGTATGATAATGTGCTCTCCACTATGACAAGACTTGGCATATAGGTAGCATATGTTCAAGCATTTCAGTAAGTTCTTTTGTCTTTCACTTTTTACCTGCAGTATGGCCCTTAGATGGTTGATACAGCTGTTTGTGGGGTCTTTTATATTTACTTTGACCTTTTTTGTGAAAATGAGGTACCCTTCAGTACTGCTGTGTTCTCTAAGCAGAACAATATTGTTCCAACCTTTTTATCTGCAAATGTCAGAAGAAACCCAGGCTGTTTTAAGTGTGTTGTAATGTGAAAAAAAGAACAAGGTGTTGTAAATTGTAACTAACAAAGCACATTAACTGATGTTAAAATAATATTACATTGGCAGCTTGTAGTGTTTATGATTTAATTTAATGCAGTTGTATTTCAGCATTAGTAGTATGTTTTAACACTGTCATAAGGAAAAAGTTTATGTGATTTAAAAAAAATATATATATTATGTGAAGACCAATAAAAATATCTGTTTAAATCTTCTTTTTACAGTTATTTTGTCTTTTGTTACAGTTACTTGCTATAATTACACATGTATAATTGCTTTATTATGTTTATTTTATTTTGTCTTCCAGATAGGACAGCTAGTTTTCAAAGGAATGAAGCGGCTAAACCGTATACAGTCTATAGTGTTTGAGACTGCTTACAACACCAATGAAAACATGTTAATTTGTGCACCCACTGGAGCTGGAAAAACTAATATTGCAATGCTAACTGTTCTTCATGAAATACGGCAGCATGTTCATCACGGAGTTATAAAAAAGGATGAATTTAAGGTATATGTTTCATACATTGTATGAGTATTACAGAATATACTGTTTTCAAAGGATAGAACTTTACCTTTAAGTTAATGATATATCTTACCTTGTAAAAACAGCGTGTATTTTTGAACTAAAAATTCTTGCACAAAAAAACGGAAACACACTTTTACTGATAATTTTGATCCAAATGGTCATATAAGCTGTCTTATATGGAAAATCCTTTGTTCTTTAAACATTTCCCAACATAATCAACAATAAACCACTTTTCATATATCACAATTAAAGTTTTTTTTTTTTTTATTTTATTGTAAGTGGTCACATCGTATTTCATAATTTATTGTGATTTGTATTTGTTGCCAAGGAACAAATTTTTCCATAGAGTTTAATTATTCATTAGACAGTGTCCTTTCACTGCAGATTGTGTATGTTGCTCCAATGAAGGCCTTGGCTGCTGAAATGACAAATTACTTCAGCAAACGTCTGGAGCCACTAGGCATTGCTGTGAAGGAGTTAACAGGTGACATGCAACTGACAAAAGGTGAAATACTCCGGACTCAGGTAAATAGATCAAAATATATTTAGGTTACTGCATTTTTCCCCTTTTTATTTGTTTTACCTGATGTTATTGGGTTAGATATTAGTTTTTTCTTTGTGTATTTCATTTGTTCCCTTAATTAGATTACTCAGAATATAAGAACATACGCAGTTTAACAAATGAGGGGAGGCCATTCAACTCATCAAACTATTTTGGTTAGCTAATAGCTAAGTTGTCTTCTTCTACATATTGTCCTTTTACTTCATTAAAAATATTGATACAAATTTGTTGCAGTCTAATCAAACATGTAAGAAAAAAACTATAAAAACATCCTTCATTCTTCCTCCCTATACTCCATGTTCTGCTTCTTCTACTTCCACTATTGATTTATACTTTATGCTCACTATGTGTTCTTCCCACAGTCTAACACAGACATAAAATAACTTTATTATTGGTGAGTTGAAGATACAAATACCAAATTTATGATTCACTTGGTGTGATTCAGAGTGGATTGGCAATACATTGCATTAATAACATTTTGAAACGTTAAACTTATTTATTTATTTTAATTTGCTGGTTTGTTTTGTGGTTTATTGAACCCAGTGTTCAGATTCCATGAGCATGAAATGCCACCTACAGTGCTTCAGTGCTATTCAGTGCAGTAAAATTGTAAACTTACTAATAATTTATCTAACTGCTATTGAGACAGGGTAAAAACACATGTGTATTGAGTATATTCATGTCATCTAGTTTAAACAATCATACTTTAATTTCTAGTCAAATAAGTGACCATGAAATTGTATTTCTTTTCCATGTTGCATAGAGCATAATTGGTCTCACTGTCACTTTTATACAAGTGATTCAAATATCCGGTTTCAGTGCACATCAGTTTATCCATCTTAAATTCATTTAATGTGATGGACTGGCACTCTATCCAGGGTTTGTTCCTGCCTTGTGCCCTTTGCTAGCTAGAATAAGCTCCAGCACCCACATGAGCCTGTTCAGGTCTAATTGGGTTAGAAAATGACTGTTGACTGGCTGTTTTGACATTGTAGTTAAGAAAGGCAGAATAGTTTCACAAAACAGGCTTGTTGTCTTTTCTGTTGATGTTAATACACTGCTGTTGCTTAGGTATTGAGAAAGTACTTACAATAAATGTAGATGGATTTCAAATGGTTTTGCCAGATTTAGTTATTGATATAATGCATATGAATTGCCCTTCCTCTTAGACCTAGACTATAGTCCCTGTACCTACATTTTGTTAAAGACTAAAAAAAGATTAGTTTTAAATATTTAGAAAAATTACTGTTATGTATAGTTTTTTTAAATTTTTAAATTTACAGTATATGCATAATCTCATTTAAACCAGTTCAGAGTCAAGGGGGGACAGAAAACTGTCCCACCAGCACTGGATGGAACTAACTGACAGACAAGTCGCAGTGATCACTCATGCATGCACCTACACTCAAATTTTAAATATTTTGCATTGTCAATTAATACATGTCTTTGAGATTGTGATGAAAGGGAGAGCATGCAAATGCCACACAAACAATGATTGGGTGTGGGATTTCAGTACAATTACTCTCAATCCATGAGGCATCAGCAATAACCAAAGAGCCCCCATACCACCCCTATTATATATGTGTGCCATGTAAAAATAAGTAATATTCACAGATTTTCTTTTAATAGTATTCACCTTTATAACTAGCTTTTGCTTCAAAAAATGTAATTTATATGTTACACCTGCCTTCAATAATCCATATATTACCGTAAAGTATTTTCTTTGTGTTCAGTTTCTTAGATTATACAGTATATTTCACTTTGAAGTTGAACAAGCCTACCATGTCTCATAGATACGTTAGGTCATGGGTTGATCTCCATTAACTCGTGTGTAACATTTTCAGTTTTGTGGCTTACCTACAGTAAGACACTATATATACCATGTAAATAAATGCTTTACTGAATGGTCTGGCATCCTAACTGGGATAGAGAGTGATGCCTTATCTGACCAAGGGGTGGTTTTGGCATAATGGGTGGACTACGTAAGTGCAGATGCAACCTGGTTAAGATAGCTTTCGACTCCTATCCCAGTTGGGGTGGAAGAAAAATGGATTGTCCGGCAGAATCCGGATGTTTGGAGCAGTCCTTACCTCTATACAGTAGGGGGCAGCCACTTCAACACTGTTTATTAGTTCCTGTTTCCCCAATTTTGTGAGATACCCCCATGTTAACATTGTGTGTGGACTTGTAAAGAGAATGCTATGACTGGGAAACTAGGGAAAGTGCTTCCATGTTTGTGCGTACCTAGGGAAAGCAAATTCACAAAAGAAAAAAGAAATTAAGTATATTATGCCCTAACTATCATCAGAACCAACAGATTCTGTCTGTTAAATAGAGGCCCTTTGGAAAGAGGAGGAAATAATAACAATGTTGACAGTCTTCCATATTTTTACACACTGTGGTATACTTACTTACAATTTCTATACATACCAATATATTTTTTCTTGAAAGTCTGATTTTTTTTTTTTTTAAAGAGTGGTGCTTGTTAAATTGGAAGCAGTGCAGTCATTTTTTATATTTGTGAAAAATGTAACATCCAATTCCTCTTCTCTTCTTAATTCCTTCTGCTTCTGCATACTGTCTGGATGTGCACAGTGTCAAGACCCAAGTCTTTCTAATAAGGCATGTTTTCAAGTTGCACGATCCCCTTAAGCAGGACCAGGCTCAAGTTTCCCTTATAGGCATGTCATGCACGTCTGAGGTGGAGGAGACTCCAGGCCAGACAGGTAGAGACATTTGGATCATGGTCAGACGTAAGCTTAAGGCAGAGAGCGCACACTTTCTGGGAGCATCAACTCCAGAAGTGAAAGTGTCAAACCATGTTTAGTTCCTTACAGAGCTGGACAGTGTCTTTGAAATCTCTGTGCTAATAGGCAAGCATGAGGAGCCCCAACAGGCCACCTCAAAACCAGTCCCTAGAAAGAGAGAGGTTGTGATAGTGTGGACTCAAACGTTTATTAATGAGGTTTCAAGCGCAAGTGTTCTTCAGAGACAGAGTCGCATAGTGTGTTGCCTTCTGGGTTCACAGGTGGGAGGCCTCTCAGGAAGAGTGATTCAGCTCTTGGCCAGAGTCTGGAGCTGGATACAGATGTCATTATCTTTGTTGGAACAAATGAAATCTACTCTGTATATATTTTATGTCACGTTTTTTGTCACGCTTTTAATCGGGCTTATTTTAAAACCTACATATATATGTTTGTTATCATTCTTTTCAAAATTTATCGAACTTTAATGTGATGATGTTAGATTTTCAGATTCTTATTACGTTTTTAAATTATAAACTAAAATATCAAGAAAGTTGTGGTTTTTGTCAATTAAAATGAATGGATTGTTTATTTAGTCTCTTATAAATACTCATTGAGCATAGTAGACCTCAGTTTAACAGGAATACTCCAATCAGTAAGAGAGTAAATATTTTATTCTCATTTCATGATTTTTACTCCGTTAAATAATAATTAGTTTTTCTTTTACATATTTATAGAATTTAGACATTTTTGACTGCAATAAATAATAATTTTTCTTTTGTACATTTACAGATTTTGCTAATATTCTGGCTGCAACTGGGGGTTGGATGCCAAAGGCGCCAGGGGGGCTTGCCCCCCTAGTACAGTATATAAGGGCAGGCTGTCAGTTTTGCAATCCAAATTCAAAGAGTTAGGTGCCAGACTGAGGACCAGAACTGACAAGGTAGTCTTCTCCAAAGTTCTGCCTGTGTCATGCACCAGGACAATGGAAGGCTTACCATGTCACCCATATCTTGGTATAAGATAAATGGTTATTGGTGTATGGGGCATTGGGGCTCCTTTTGGAATAAATGGGACCTATTCTACCATGAAGAGTTACATTTGAACTGGAGGCATCAGAGGAGGTTAGTTGAGGATTGTTTAAATGATGGAACGGGCATGCAGAGAGTTTAGGACTGACCAGGTTTAGAATGGTACATGAAAGGGTGAAAACCAGTGTAAAAACAACTATGCATAGTAATATCAATTCTAGGCAAAATTTGAAGTGCAAAAGTGAAATATGTAGCACATTAAAAATAGCTTGCCTTAATGGTAGAAATTTAAATGCATGTCTTCTTCAGATGAAAGTCTTTAGAGTCTTGTAGCTTCCACTTTTGCTATGTGATTGCAATATATGGACGCAATTCATTGACCTGAGACAAAGGCTGGACTCCGTCAGTACTGTGTCTCTTCATAGAATCCATGGGTACAGCTGGTTTGACTTTGTGTCGAATGAGCAGATGCTCACGGAGTCCCAAATGAGGCACATTATCTGAGGGAGCATCAGTTACTCCAGTGTGGTGTGATTCCCCGAGGGTAATACATGTCACAAGATTCTAATTGTTGAGGCCTGACCAGGTCAATAGGACACGCGCATAACACCTGGCTCCAGCAGATAGATGGACATTTCCGGGGGTTAGGACTGGATCTCGTGTCTTCCTAGCGGGTTGCCAACCAGGATCCTGAGCTGTTTCGTTGTGTGGTGGGTATGGCAATGTGCTGTACCAGTGCATGCTCTCTGTCCTGCCCTGGGGACTTTACCTGCACTGATATTAACTGGACTAACCTTGCAAATAGCGCAGTACGTACAAGAGCAAGTGTTTTTAAATGTAATCAGTGACTTTTTTTTAATACATTATGTTAATTCATCAATGTAAGGCGGGGTGGGCAAAGTCAGTTCTGGATGGCCGCAGAGGCTGCAGGTTTTTGTTCCACCCCAGTTGCTTAATTAGAAAATTTAATTTCACGGCTTGTTAGTGCTTTCACTCTACCATGTCAGGTCATTCTCATATCCAAGATTTCTTTTCCTTTCTGAGGATACCATACAAATGATTTGAAGTTGAAAATGGAGGAGTAATTTTCAGTCCTTCACTTTTTTCTCTTCACTTTCATTCCAAGTATGTAATTGAACCAAATGGTGCACGACAAATACACACAGGTGTAAATGAAAATAAGCTAAATGGAGAACTAGTGCTTTCTTTTGTCAGTTGCATCCTACTGCTAATAAGGAGCAATTAAAAGTGAGAATAAGGGTCCAAAATCTTAACGAGCGAGACAACTAAAATGAAGCAGAAGTGTTACTTGAGCAATAATGGCTCCTTATTAAGCAATTGTGTCGGAACAAAAGCCTGCAGCCACTGTGGCCCTCCAGGACTGACTTTGCCCACCCCTGATATAAGGGGAATTCTTTTTACATTTTGTAATAAACAGGATAGAATTCAGGGTGTATCTGTGATTGAACCGCTAGGGTCAAGTGACCATAGTATATATAGTATACTAGTATACATAGTATAGTATAGTATATATAATACAATTCTCAATTTTTTGGAATTGTGTGGATGCAAAGACTAAAACTATTTATCTTTGGTAGGGCAAATTGTGAGCAGATGAGGCAAATTCTGAAAGGAATAAACAGACATAAGCTTGTAAGTGTAGAAATAGTTGACAAACAGTGGAACAGGTTTTAAAACATTTTACATGTAATGTAGGACAGGTACATCCCAAAATTTAGATTTAGTTGGAAATTTAAAAAAAAAAAATAGAGCTCATATACGAATCTTAGATGGTATGAGAACATGAGGACAACCATTAAGGGCAGACTATTAGGGAAGCTGAAAGGCAGTTACAGAGGAATATTTGTGATAAAGTGAAAAATGACCCAAAGAGACCCTTTCAGTATTTTAGTAGTAAAAGAATGGTCAAGAATGAGGTTAAGTGTATCAGAAATATCAAAGGGAATTAAAATATAAAGACAGTGAAATAGCAAATTCTCTAAACTTGTATTTTTCTGAAGTCTGCACATATGAGGAAGTGGATAACCTCCCAGTGGTAACAGGGATAACTATGGAGCTACTGAGTGCTTTAGAAATTATAGAGTGAGAAGTACTGTTCTGATTAAATAGGTTAAAAACAAACAAATCACCAGGATCAGGTAATATTTATCTACAAGTTTTTAAGGAAGTATACATACACCGTTGCATATTTTTAGGAAGTCACTGTACACTAGGCAAAATTTTGAATGAATGGAAAATGGCAAATATAACCCCATTAAATAAAAAGTGTGATTAGGTAGATCCAAGTAACTATAGGCGAGTAAACTTTACTATTAAAAGAAAATCTGTGAATATTACTTATTTTTACATGGCACACAATTAGTGAGGAACAGATTGAGCAACATGTGGCAAGAGCAAGAGTTTTACTGAACAGTCAGCATGGGCTCAGACCAGTGCAGCCCTGCTTTACTAACATTCTGAAATTTTATGAGGATGCAATTAAAGAATATGATCAGAGTGGTGCTTATGATACTATTTATCTTGACTTTCTGAAAGCATTTGCTAAGGTCCCACTTGTGAGGTTGAGCTTCATACTAAAAGTAGTGGGAGTTTAGGGTATAGTGTGGGGAAAGGTTCCAGAATTGTTATAAGACTCATCCACCTCAATGTGTTGTAGTTAATGAAGTTTATATGGGTGCTGAAGTTATAAAGAGACCTTTGGATATCCATGGGCTTTCTGCCCTTTTTCAGAGCATCAAGCCATTTGGCTCTGCTGATCAGCAAAAGCTGGATATGGTGGTTCCTAAAATTCTTACTTTGCAGGACAAATACCATATTTAAATTTCAATAAAACATTCCTTAATCTGTGGCTCCTCTTCAATCCAATAAATTTAATCCCATTCATCAGCCCACAGACTTCTGGCAAGAGTACAGGCTTTAGACTTAAAACTTTAAATCTAACTTTTATTAAATTAAACTTTTATCTACTAGCCAACCCGCGGTGTACCATACGCCGCATAATCAGGCCGGTTTTTTAATGATTTTTAAGCACAGGGAGAAAATGAACATTTGAAAAATCGGTAATGTAATAAATCAGCAAGAAAAGCAACATTATAACAATGCACGGAACGAACCAACACAGTAATACAATTTGCTATGGTGCACGCGGTCGTGCGTTGTAACCGAAAACTCGGTTTTAAAGACTGCTTACTTCATTGTGTTTTAACCTCAGTTGTAAAGAATTGTTTTGAGGATCCCATGGGATACCCCTCGCAAACCGTTTAACACGCTGCATATGGCGATTCACCTCCGCGAGAAACATGCCTCTATGAACAGTCAACGTGGCTCGGAGGTGCCAGAAGTTGGTGGGCGTGGCGGCTCCTGTGTGCGCCATAGGTGTCTTACTTGTCGGCGGCTCAGTGAGTCCACGCCCCTTCCGGCATGCTTTCCATGGTTGTCTTGCCTTAGTGTATATATATACAGTATATATTTAGATATGTGGCACACATTTGCAAAAAAGACGCACAAGCGATAAACTGTATTTGGACATCCACAGACTGCCTGTAGGTAATCAGTACACTGTAAATTACATTCTAAAGTTTCAACCTGCGAAACCAATATTGTTGACTGGGACATGCACATGTACATGCACAGCCGCAGTAGCTGTCCGCGTTTCATTAAACAAAAGCTTTTTAGTTGCCAATCTCGACTGTAAGGTGCTGTGAGGACCTTGATGTCACATTGTGTATTGGGTTCTATTTTAGAAACTATCCACTATCATTTGACCTTCTTCATTCCTCTCTTTGACACCATACTTACCCATCAAGTTCTAATCCCCATTTTTCCCCTAACCAGCATGTCCATTGAAATCCACTCCATCCACACCACTGTCTGTCCTTTGGGTACACTGTCCATCACTTCATCCAACTCACTCCAGAAATCTTCTTTCTCATTCATGACACACCCAACTTGCGGGGGGCATGTGCACTAACAACATTAATCATCACACCTTCAATTTCCAGCCTTATAATCATCACTCTGTCTGACATGCTTTTCACCTCCAAAACACTCTTGACATACTGTTCTTTCAGAATAACCCCTAGCCCATTTCTCCTCCCATCCACACCATAATAGAACAATTTTAATCCACCTGTGATTCACCTGGCCTTGCTCCCCTTCTATTAAGTCTCTTGCACTCACATTATATCAGCCTTCCTTCTCTCCATCACATCAGCTAACTATCTCCACTTACCAGTCATACTGCCAACATTCAAAGTTCCTACCCTCTGTTCCACTCTCTTTACCTTCCTCCTCTCATCCTGCCTCTGGATGCATTTTCCTCCTCTTCTCCTTCTTTGCTAACAGTAGCCCAATTTCAGCAAGCATTCTGTTGGCTAACAGTACAGGTGGTGGCTGTTGTTAACCCAGGCCTCAACCAATCAGGTATGGAAATCTGTATTGTTGTCCGCATATTGATCTGGCAACATTTTACACCAGATGTCCTTCCTGATGTTACATTCCCCATTTTTCCAGGCTTGGGACCAGCACAAACAAACGCACTGGTTTGTCATCCCCTGTGGCTGGGTTAAAAATCTTTATTTACTAGATAATACAGTGCAGCATTTATTTGGCAAGCATTTAGATTGTATTAGGTATTAAAGTAGTCTAGAGATTATTTAAAGTATATGGAAGGATGTGTATAGCTTATGTGCCAATACTATACCATTTTTATAAGGTCTTGAGCATCCTCATATTTTGATATCTGCAGGAATCACAGAACCATTCTTCCACAGATGTGATTCATTTATTCCATCAAATCATTATTCAAATGAATCCTTTAAATAACTTCTTCCACCATATAATCTTTAAGTGACATCAAATAACATAGCAAATTTTTCAGTTAAGTTTATTCTTTATATTTAAGTCAACATGACTTATAAAAGATTATAAGCATCAATT
Source organism: Polypterus senegalus (assembly GCF_016835505.1). Classification (NCBI taxonomy): domain Eukaryota; kingdom Metazoa; phylum Chordata; class Cladistia; order Polypteriformes; family Polypteridae; genus Polypterus; species Polypterus senegalus. The sequence continues at coordinate 121,550,793 of NC_053156.1, forward strand.
TACCAGTTACACATTTGTGCACATGTCACCTGTACTATTCATTTACGAAAGAGTGACAAACTTCAGACCTGTCTGTGTTTTGGGTTTATGAAATAAAAAATCCAGTGATGTCTACATATCCAGTTATCTTTGCTGCCCTAATATGTGTATATTTTGGCCACTGACACTAATAACTTTTAATAAAATAATAAAATTATCTAGTTCAAGGGTTGTTAACTGCAATCTTTGTACCTTAATAGAATATTGTTACTGAATTACAGTGTCATTTCAATATTAAGGGCAGCACAGGAGCATATTGTTGAGAACTGTATACTCCTAGCTCCAAAAACCTTATTGTTTTCCCCACATCCACATTGATTTTCTCTTGGCACTCCAGTTTCCTCAGACATCTCAAACCACACAGTTTAGACTGACTGCAAACTCTAAATTCACTTTGTTGGTACGGATGTGACTGTGTATTAATATGCCATCCAAGTCTGGCCTGTGTCTTCTGCATCATGTAGCCATGAGATATTACAACCCTTTGAAACCTAGTATCAAAATAAGTGAGCTCACCAATTAGTGATTGAAATTTTAACAAAGATGTACATCCATTTTTACTTCACCAAGAAAGGTAATGTAATGTAAATCTTGGACTTGAGTTTAGGGTGTGAATTGTACTTTTCACAACCTCACAACATTTTATCTTGCATTTATTTTTCCTATTTTTTTGTTATCTTATTTTTCCCTTTAACTTTATATATACACTGTTAGGGGTTAGGCCTACCTCTGGACCAGGAAAAGTGAGCTTCCTCCAAATATTCTAGTTTAAATAATAATGCACTATTATTGTACTTTTAAGGTAATTGTTCTTAATACTACCCACAAACCTGAACTTGATAGCTATTTGAAAAATTTGGATGGTAGTTAGATTTAATACTGTTTTACATAATTTATTTTAATTTGTACTGTATGTAATAATTCTTTTAATTCTTTTATTTTTGATTAGATGTTGGTAACAACACCTGAGAAATGGGATGTGGTCACCAGAAAAAGTGTTGGTGATATTGCTCTTTCCCAAATTGTCCGGCTTCTTATATTAGATGAGGTCCATTTACTTCATGAAGACAGAGGGCCAGTGCTGGAAAGTTTAGTTGCAAGAACACTTCGTCAGGTAAGCTGATCATTGGTAAATTTAAGTCACCTGTTAGATTAATAAGAGCCACACATGTAGTATAAGCTGGTTTAGTGGTGCAGGTAAAATTATTGTAGTCCTTATGTTTTACTTCCTTTTGCTCACCCATGTAATTCTTATCTTTGTTTAGCATTTTAGAGACTCTGTAGTTTTTTCTTTTCTTTTAAATGTTAAAAGATATGCAGTACTTCAGCCAGTTACACATGTTGCATATTTCACATCAGGTATGCTCACAATGTATAAAATGCTGATTTTACTAACATACTGTTTTAGTTTCAAGGTGATGCCACTGAGTACGGTCTCTGCTCTGCCAAATGTGATCAAACTTAGATAATGCTTAGATAATGTTAAATGTTATTTTACCTACTTTTTTTTTACATGTGCTACCTTGGGTTGCATTTGCTATGATTACATTCATAAACATAGTATAGTGGGACACTCACCAACTGTAGCTGAATCTGCTTGGCTGAGTGAGATCCTTCGAAAAAATGGTGACATCAGCAGACACACCCAATAGAAGCATCGATGAAAACATGCTGGAGTGTGTGACTGGCTGAGGACCAGAACGCACTGACCACTGCTGCCCAGTGTCCTAACCGCCAATTTTCAATCACTGGAGAACAAACTGACATCAGAGCAAGTATAAAGTTCCTGCAAAAAATTAGGACTCCGACAGTATTGGTACATGATATTTGACTTGTTAAATCACTCTCCCTTTGCTGTATGATAAGAACAGAGAAGTCCAGCAAATCACAAGTTGGAGGTGTGTGTCTGATGGTCAACAAATACTGGTGTAACAGCAGGAATGTAACAATCTTATTATGCTACTGCTTGCCTAATCTAGAGCACTTGGTGATTGAATGTGTAGATCATTTTATCTCCCTTGGGAAATTACTTTTGGCTGTGTACTGTATATTCCACCCAAAATGGACACAGACACTGCCCAGATGGAATCATATGAAACACATAATCTCCACTAGAATGATAAGCTGGACACAGACCTCAAAACAAGTGATGCCAAACTTTTATCAACACATTACATTTTCTACAAAAGGGGACAGGGCACTTGACCATTGCTATACTCAATTTAAAGATCTTTATAGGCAAAGTTATTGCCTCTGTTTGGTAAATCTAACCATGTCACCACCCTTCTTATGCCCAGGTATAAAAAAAAGAATAAGGCCTAAAGGTTTAGTCATGTATGAAGTTGTGCGTTGAACAGACTAATCAGAGGCCATTCTCCAGGACGTGCTGAGTGTTGCTGATTGGGAAATGTTCAGTTGCACCTCCAATGACATCATCAGTGGGGTCATTCCACGTCAAATCAACCAATGGCCCACAAACCTTGGAATCAAAAACTTCTGGAAAAAGTATCAGGTTTACCCATGTTAGTCAGGAGACTCCCTGTAAAATTTTTTGATATAAGATTAATACTTTCCAAGATACAGCCAGTTTACAGAGGGGTGGCGATTTTATTCAGCCTCATTTTTTCATCACATTTCACAAGTCCACAGGCTCAAGAACTAAACCACCAAGCAGGCTCAGACTTTGCACGCTGGGTCATTAATTGGCATAGTATGTGATGGAATTAAAATATTTGGTCCAGATGACACTGCATGGTCAAAACAGCCCCTTAAAACTGACCAAAATTTAATTTGAGTTTTTGGCTTGCCTATGTTTAGACCTTAGAAACAAATATTTGTAACCAAGATAGACTTCTGTTTTTTTCCTTATTCAGATAAATATTTAGGTTTTCTGAAAAAGCAATAAACTTAAAAGTAACTGTTTCAGGGTTTGAACAGCAAATCTCTCAAATCCAAAAAATCATTTTGGATTTTGTTTTCAGAGCACCCTAATGACATGTGGAAATGTGAAGATAATTTTAAAAATATTTTTCATTTATTCTACATTGTCCTTTCTCATAAAACAAACCTTACTTTTCTTCTGCATAACTTTCATGGTTATTTTCCATCCTAAACAGGCTGAATGCACCATGCGTCAAAAATGGTAATTATTGAGTTTTCAATCACTAAGATATTAAAAGTGTCAAACTTGTTTCATATTAAATGATGATATCCTATCTAATGTTACTGAATAGAAAATGCAATTCTCCATGGCCAAAGGAGTACCTAATACTCGAGAAAACCAATATTACATCCCTACAGAAGATGGCAAACTCAAAGTCAGCCAGGTGTGTGGTGGTGACAGTCATTTGACTGTCCAAATATTCACAGCTGAAGCAGACGCTAAGAACCTGTGCTCTCATGATCACACTCGTGATGGGTAAAATGAACCCTTCACATTAGACAAGTGTCCTTATTGTTGGCAATGTTGGGTGTATGCATGATGAAAAATGTTAGATCAGTGTGATTCGTGTCAAGAGTGAAGTGGAATCAGACATCCTGATGTTTCATGTATCCAAACTATCCTGCACAGTCTTTCCATTGGCCACTTTGAGACTTTATTTGTTGGGTGCCATTACAGTGCTTCATTATAGTGCTTAGTACACCTGCAGTGGGAGGCGGTACCATCTTGAATTTAAAGACAAAGATGCCTAACACTCTTCACTTCAATTGAAACAAATGAAATGGGTCACATTCCTGCTGCTGAAATACCAAGATGTTAACTTTTCATTGTAACTAGTGTTATATTTAATGATAAATCAAGCAGCTGTTGTTCATGTGTTGTGCTTAATGTGCCTTTGGTGATTTATTTTTTTGCATTAATCCTATACCCTTTATTATTTGCAATTGTGATGGACAGGTTGACAGATGAGATTAGACAGGAGTCCCTGTAGACTATAATGCTCGCTGATGACATTGTGATCTGTAGCGATAGTAGGGAGCAGGTTGAAGAGACCCTGAAGAGGGTCAGATATGCTCTGGAGATGAGAAGAATGAAGGTCAGTAGGAACAAGACAGAATACATGTGTGTAAATGAGAGGGAGGTCAATGGAATGGTAAGGAGACAAGGAGTAGAGCTGGCGAAGGTGGATGAGTTTAAATACTTGGGATCAACAGTACAGAGTAATGGGGATTGTGGAAAAGAGGTGAAAAAGAGAGTGCAGGCAGGGTGGAATGGGTGGAGAAGAGTGTCAGGAGTAATTTGTGAAAGACGGGTATCAGCAAGAGTGAAAGGGAAGGTCTACAGGAAGGTAATGAGACCAGCTGTGTTATATGTGTTGGAGATGGTGGCACTGACCAGAAAGCAGGAGACAGAGCTGGAGGTAGCAGAGTTAAAGATGCTAAGATTTGGACTGGGTGTGATGAGGATTGGTACGATTATAAATGAGTACATTAGAGGGACGGTTGGGAGACAAAGTCAGAGAAGCAAGATTGGGTTGGTTTGGACATATGCAGAGGAGAAATACTGAGCATATTGGGAGAAGGATGTTAAGGATAGAGCTGCTAGGTATGAGGAAAAGAGGAAGGTGTGATGTGGATGTGGTGAGAGAGGACCTATGCAGTTACGTAAACATTGAAGAATTTTTAGCAGGCTGTAGCAGTTAGAAATATGCTTTCTGAAAGCCTAAACATGACAAAGCCAAAGACACAAATTAGTTTTTTATTTTTTTTTTATTTTTGGAGGTTTGCTTGTTCCAAGTGGTGTCATCTGGACCAAACATTTTGATTTCCTTACATACTATACCTGTAAAGGTACCAGTATGCAAAATCTTAGCCTACTAGGTGGCTTAGTTCTTGTGAAATTGATGAAAAAAATAAAGCCATGTTACAGTTGACACCCCTCTCTCCTCACAAAATTGTCTGTATGTTTAATGCACTGATCTTATTTCAAAATAATTTTACAGGGTGGGTACACCTGGTGTTTTTTTCAGAATTTTTTGAGATTGAAGTGCATAGGATTTCTGGAAAATTGGTTGGTTTGACAATTTTTATTGGATTTCTTACTCATAAAATTGGGTCAAAAGTTATCAATCAGGATTTACCCAAACCAGAAAACCATTCACAATGCACTGAATGTTCTGCATACAATTCAGGCCTTGTGTCTGTGCCTCGTACAATTTAAAGAGGGCTATGAAAGCTGCTAAGCAATGATATGGGGAGAAAGTGAAAAAGCAATTTGAACAGTTTGATCTTAGTGTCGACACCTCACTGGCAGACAAGCTTAAAAATTTCTATGTATGCTTTGATGTGAATGCTGTTAATGTCAGACTGCAGTCTGACATATATGCAGCAGAAGAACTGCACAGTGAAGAAATTGAACACCACGAAGGCAGCATGTTTAGACAGGATTCCAAGATGTGTTTTTAAGTTCTGTGTAGATCAGCTTGCACCAGTTTTTGTGGTAATAAATTAATTTCTCTTTAACCCAGGTAATCGTACCAACATGATTTAAAAGTTCCACCATTGTCCCTGTATCTAAAAAATTACATCCAGCCTGCCTGAATGACTGTTGTCCTGTCACACATTTAATGCCTATAGCAATAAGGTTCTTTAAGTTGCTATTCAAAAGGCACATATGCTCTTCTCTGCCAAAACAACTAGATCTATTATAATTTATATATTGCTTCAGTAGATCCACAGATGATGCTATCACCTTGAGCCATCATATAATACTGGCCCACCTGGACAACAAGAGAGGGAACTATGTTTGAATGCTATTTATATGCACATATATCCATGACTAATACTTCTCACTCTACACAGGGATGTCTGTCACTGTAGCTCCTGTGTCGGAAGTGTTCTGTCTCCCTCACCCTAGTTGAAATAAAGATCTTGGTTTCTAGTCCCCTGAAGTAGAATAGAGGAAAACATACAAGCAGTAAAGCAGACTTAATAAGCTTTAGTCTTAAAGAATTATTCAAAAAGCTTGTGCCCTAAAAAAAAAAAAATCAAATAAAGAGTGGCAGTTCACACCATACAGTCTTGATCTTCCTGTATTTCTAAAAGCATACAAAAGTTCAGCAACACATTTAATTTGATTTCCAGGTGACACTTAATCTTGTTTTTTTGATGTTGCGGCATAGGGCGCACATAATTTAACTGATTCAAACAATTTTGAAACTTTAGCATGGTGGGGAATTACAGTGGTGTTGTTTTTTTTATATAATTTATGATGAAAGTAGTTATTCTATTAATTGATTGAATTAATTTATGTGCGCCCCATAATTTTATTTAGTCACATATAACAATGAAATTTGTAATTAAAGAAAAATTTAGTTTTTTTGCCTTTTAGTGCATTTATAACTAAAGTAAATACAATCATTTTACTTTAAAAAAAATAATTATTTTTTTTTTTTAGTTTTTGAGTATTTTGCAAATGATTTTTCTTTAATCATTTTTCATGAATGAGAAGTTTCTTTATAAGTATAACATAATATATCTTCTTTGCAGAATTATTTGAATACTAAAAAGAATTATATTTTGGTCTCTATCTGTTCAGGCTCTTATGGGATTAGTGCTCGGTTGCTGTGAAAAAAAAAAAAAATATAGACAACAGAAAGGCATATTTATGGCAATACTTCCTCACTGTGATCATCAAGGCTGCTCTTTAGCAGGAGTAAACAAGTAAAGTCGCTACACATATTTACCCACTCCACCCACTGGAAGAGGCAAGTGGGGGCAATCCGATGCTTCTCTCACCTATATGCTCCTATATCTCACTGTATTCTCTCTCCGTCATTGTTGTGTGTGTGTTAATTGGAATTACATAACCAATAATTACGGTGAAATTTGTTTAGTAATTGCATCAGTGTTGATGGATTATGGTATTGTCATCGATACTGAACATCCATCCATCCATCCATTATCCAACCCGATATATCCCAAATGCAGGGTCAGGAGGGTCTGCTGGAACAGCAATACTAAACACATATGCAAAATTTGAAGAAATTTTCTTCGCCAAAAGTGGGGTTACAATCTGTTGCAAGATTTGACCTAGACAAACAGAGGAATCAAGTTAAATAAAATTGTTTAAAAATAATTAAAACAGTACAAATCTTATAAAAGCTGCAAATTTATCAAGAAGACACAAGACTAACAGGCATATCAGGTATATAAGTAAATGGTCCATTTCGCTGTTAAGATAACAAACCTATTTTTTACTTAGCAGCAAATTCAAATTCTTCTTTATCTTTACTTTTTACAATTAAAAATGCAAGCAGCTTCACTTAAAACATGATCACTGTCCAAACTTAGACAGTGTCCATTTTAATTTAAAGAACAACATAAAAAGGTTTGAATTCATTAACACTAGAATCCCAGAAGTGTATGAAAAAAGTTGTAATGCCAGGCCACTTTAAATTTCTTTGCACCTCCTCATCAGCATCTTTGTCTTGCAAATGTGTCAGTCAGCACTGGCAACAGGCCACCTGCTCACTCATCACACCAACCCAGACTGCTGAATCTGTTAGTGAGTTGTTTGGAATTGTATAGGGTAAATAATATTATTGTTATTTGGGATACATACATTTCTTGTGTGTTCTGTGTCTCCAACTGCAAGCTGAATGATTTTTTTTCTTTGGGTATATTCTTAAATAAAAGCACACTTGTTTTGTTATATCTTTTGTGAAAGTGTTTATTTGATATTTGGATTTCACACATTATACACTTCACGTCAGCATCTTGGCATTATTACAGTAAGATGAAAACTTATCTGTTTGTTATGTGTTCAACATTTCTTTCCTCGCATTTCCTGTCATCCTACATTTTCCCAGATCGTTGTAGACATGGAACACACATAATATGTATGTTTTTTAAATAATGATATATTATTCACCTTATACAGTGCATCCGGAAAGTATTCACAGCACATCGCTTTTTCCACATTTTGTTATGTTACAGCCTTATTCCAAAATGGATTAAATTCATTTTTTTCCTCAAAATTCTATACACAACACCCCATAATGACAATGTGAAAAAAACTTTACTTGAGGTTTTTGCAAATTTATTAAAAATAAAAAATTGAGAAAGCACATGTACATAAGTATTCACAGCCTTTGCCATGAAGCTCAAAATTGAGCTCAGGTGCATCCTGTTTCCACTGATCATCCTTGAGATACTTCTGCAGCTTAATTGGAGTCCACCTGTGGTAAATTCAGTTGATTGGACATGATTTGGAAAGGCACACACCTGTCTATATAAGGTCCCACAGTTGACAGTTTATGTCAGAGCACAAACCAAGCATGAAGTTAAAGGAATTGTCTGTAGCCCTCCGAGACAGGATTGTCTCGAGGCACAAATCTGGGGAAGGTTACTGAAAAATTTCTGCTGCTTTGAAGGTCCCAATGAGCACAGTGGCCTCCATCATCCGTAAGCAGAAGAAGTTCGAAACCACCAGGACTCTTCCTAGAGCTGGCTGGCCATCTAAACTGAGCGATCGGGGGAGAAGGGCCTTAGTCAGGGAGGTGACCAAGAACCCGATGGTCACTCTTTCAGAGCTCCATAGGTCCTCTGTGGAGACAGGAGAACCTTACAGAAATCCATCAATCAGGTCTGTATGGTAGATTGGCCAGACGGAAGCCACTCCTTAGTAAAAGGCACATGGCATCCCGCCTGGAGTTTGCCAAAAGGCACCTGAAGGACTCCCAGACCATGAGAAACAAAATTCTCTGGTCTGATGAGACAAAGATTGAACTCTTTTGTGTGAATGCCAGGCGTCACGTTTGGAGCAAACCAGGCACTGCTCATCACCCGGCCAATACCATCCCTACAGTGAAGCATGGTGGTGGCAGCATCATGCTGTGGGGATGTTTTTCAGCGGCAGGAACTGGGAGACTAGTCAGGATAAAGGGAAAGATGACTGCAGCAATGTACAGAGACATCCTGGATGAAAACCTGCTCCAGAGCGCTCTTGACCTCAGACTGGGGCGACGGTTCATCTTTCAGCGGTACAACAACCCTAAGCACACAGCCAAGATATCAAAGGAGTGGCTTCAGGACAACTCTGTGAATGTCCTTGATTGGCCCAGCCAGAGCCCAGACTTGAATCCGATTGAACATCTCTAGAGAGATCTTAAAATGGCTGTGCACCGACGCTTCCCATCCAACCTGATGCAGCTTGAGAGATGCTGCAAAGAGGAATGGGCGAAACTGGCCAAGGATAGGTGTACCAAGTTTGTGGCATCATATTCAAAAAGACTTGAGGCTGTAATTGCTGCCAAAGGTGCATCTACAAAGTATTGAGCAAAGGCTGTGAATACTTATGTACATGCGATTTCTCAGTTTTTTTATTTTTAATAAATTTGCAAAAACCTCAAGTAAACTTTTTTCACGTTGTCATTATGGGGTGTTGTGTGTAGAATTCTGAGGAAAAAAATGAATTTAATCCATTATGGAATAAGGCTGTAACATAACAAAATGTGGAAAAAGTGATGTGCTGTGAATACTTTCTGAATGCACTGTATGTTTCCAAACATCTCACTACCAGATAAAGAGACTTCAGTATCTGAGTTGACTTCAGCAGCATCAGTGAACAGGCTTTCTGCTGCCAGTGCTGACTGGCACATTTGCAAGACAAAGACACTGATGAGGAGGTACAAAAGAATTTAAGGTGGCCCAGCATTATGACTTTTTCGTAGGCTTCAGAGATTCTAGTGTTAAAGTAGCTTTTCTTGCTGTTTGTCTAATTGCACAGGATAACTTTTCCGATTCCTTTTTCTCAGTTTATTACTCCACTATTTCACATCTTGCTCTCTGGTAAAACGAGCCTTAACTTGCTACTTTTTTTTTAATAGAAATACAGGTATGACAATACAGTATAATAGCTGGTTGTTTTTCTTCATTCCATAATCAGCTTTTTCCATGGTTGTTAATTGTTCCTTCAGTGTAAACTGATACCGTTTCTCACTTTTTTTGTTCATCTGAAAGGAAATATTGATAATTGCTATGAAACTCGAATAATATGGTATCTGCACACAACACAACTACTTATGCAGACACTTTGTGGAGCACTTACTCAGAATTCAACTATGTGTGTGTGTCGTGCCTACAGTCTCACCGAACCTGCCCGAGACCAGAAATTTCACAGCATACTATCACTTTCTTTTGCTCTAACAAGAAACCGACAGCCTATTGCAGTACAAGAGTTAAGCAGGTTTCATTTCGAAATTCTACGCGTAACGGTCATAACGGTTGACAACGTTTGCCATGTTGAACTTTCTTATTTATGGCCCCATCTTCACGAAATTTGGTAGGTGGCTTCCCTGCGCTAACCAAAACCGATGTACGTACTTATTTCAGTGGTATGATGCCACTGTCGGCTGCCATATTGAACTTTCCAATGTCACTAATTCTCCAACTTCCCGTGTAGGTAGAAGGCTGAAATTTGGCAGGCTCATTCCTTACAGCTAACTTACAAAAGTTAAGCAGGTTTCATTTCGAAATTCTACGCGTAACGGTCATAACGGTCGACAACGTCCGCCATGTTGAACTTTCTTATTTATGGCCCCATCTTCACAAAATTTGTTAGGCGGCTTCCCTGCGCTAACTGAATCCTACTTACGTACATATAAACGTCCATAGCCTGCAGCTCGGTCACTGTGTGAGGCGGCATTGGGTCCCCCATCCCAACGCCTCCCACGTTGTTGGCTGCCTGCCCATATAAGGCTGTCCGTCGCTCCAGTCTCTACATTCCCTTCCTTGCTTCGCCACAGGATTCACGTCTACCTGCTGATAACTACAGCTTTTTTATTTAATCCACGGCTTCTCCGTTGTTTTATTGTTCATTTATTACGATTCTAGTTATTGTGTAGGTATTTTAGACTTACTTTACATTGTTCAGTTTCCCATTTCCTTTATCATTCCAACCGTACCCCCATTAACATGTCTGTTGAGGTGATCACCATCGATCAAAAAACTGTCATTTACCTTGTGGTTTCCATGCACGGAGATGGCACCTAACTTTTCCATTCTCTTTGTTACATATTGCACCGCCATATCAGGCTCACTCTTGATATCCGGAGGAACATTGTGTCTTATGTATTGAATGACTGGGACAGGTTCAAAGTGTGGACTGATGATGGTACAGGAGATAATTATTCTACACAGGAGCACTAGAAGAGTGAAATGCTTAAGCCCTTCACCTATGCATCCCCATGTGAGTTGATGGCTGCCGGTGAATTGTTCGGTTGTCGCTTTCAAGTGTACCGAAATGGCCAAATATTTTACACCTTTCAACAACCACCAATGCCTCTTAAACATCTTGGATTGACAGGTGACGATTTCAGTAGTGGACACTTTGATGTTTATGAATGTTTAATCTCTCAAAAGCTGGATGTGAAGTTATCGATGAAACCGGTTGTATACTTACAACGCTTGACAGATGCCGAATGTCTCTTCAACACAAGTCCTACAATTACTGTCGTAATTGAAACAAACAATGAAAGTCAAACCGATTATGACAGCAGCAATCCAAGCTGTGATATTTGAAACAAGATTACTGTTCACATGGCCAACTGTACCTTGCATGCTCAAGAGTAAGCTCAGCGCACAGCTTGGTCATATTACAACCGGAGGGCCGAACTCACAATGTGGTATACAAAGAGATCCTTAACAAATAATTATTGTTATATTTTCACTCAGTTTAAAAAGGTTTTATTTTCTTCTAAATAAAAATTTTAAGGCAGTACTTACGCTCTGCCCGGTATTTTGCTAGTGTACTAATAAAAGGCAAAGCCCTCACTGACTGACTGACTCACTCACTGATCACTAATTCTCCATCTTCCCGTGTAGGTAGAAGGCTGAAATTTGGCAGGCGTATTCCTTACAGGTTACTTACAAATGTTAAGCAGGTTTCATTTCAAAATTCTACGTGTAACGGTCACAATGGTCAATAACGTCTGCCATGTTAAACTTTCTTATTTATGGCCTCATCTTCATGGAATTTGGTAGGCGGCTTCCCTGCGCTAACCGAAACCACAGTATGTACTTATTTCGGTGGTATGACGCCACTGCCGGCTGCCATATTGAACTTTCCAATGGTCATTGATACCTTTGGGCCCATCTTCAAGAAATTTGGTACGCGGGTTCCCAACGCTAACTGAATCCTACTTACGTACATATTTACGTACATAGCCTGCAGCTCGGTTGCCGTGTGAGGCGGCGTTGGGTCTCCCCAAGTCAGATTTTGTGTTGCAATTACTATATATGATATATAGTATTAATATTATTATATATAATTCTTAATTTTTCACTTAAGCGGGCACTCAAGAATGATTTAAGATATGAAAAGGTAGAGGAAGTGACGGCGAAGGTGGGAGGGATAAGAACGGCGCCCGTACGCATGCACCGCATGGATACCCTACTGCTGAGAGTTGATTCTACAAAAAAATAAAAATAAAAATAAAAAGAGGAATATCCTTGGAGTTCAATCATCACTCCGAAAAGGATAGTAGACATCATGTATATGTACCAAATTTTAGGTCAACAGGTCAAGCGATTTAAAATCCTGGACAGACAAATGAACAGCCACGGTAGCGTAATATATATACAGTACACTAGCAAAATACCTGCGATTCGCAGCGGAGAAGTAGTGTGTTGAAGAAGTTATGAAAAAGAAAAGGAAACATTTTAAAAATAACGTAACATGATTGTCAATGTAATTGTCGTAGGCTTATTTTAGTATTGACAGTGAATTTGATGATTGTAAAGAGTTTAATATTTGATTATAAATGTTATATATGAGAAATGCACATTTTTAGGATGTACGGATCTCTTTGTAAACGGCATTTGCAGTTCTGCCCCTGGGTTGTAAAATGACCAAGCTGTCTGGTAAGCTTACTCTTGAGCATGCAACATACAGTTGGCCATGTGAGAAGCAATCTTATGTCAAGTCAATGCCGACCTTTCTTAGAGTCTGGCCCTGTGACTTATTTAATGTCATAGTGAAGCAGACCCTTACTGGAAAGTGGAGGCGTTTGAATTGAAATGGGTGGTCAGAGGGTATGCGACGGATACGAGGAATAAAGACTCTCCCATGAGCCAGTTCCAGTGAAGACAGTTCACGTATCTGAAGCCTAGTGCCATTACAATGTTTTGGTGGTTGTAAGTTTCATAGTAAAATGGTAGAGTAAATTAAAAGGTAGGCGTCACCAGCAGAAAGACCTGAAGCAAGGCAAATAGATAGATAATAACAGGTTTGAAGCGGTGGAGTAACGAAGAACGGAGCAGTGAGCACAACAAACAGCTGAGGAAAGTAAGGAAGCAAGTGAGGAGGCACATAAGTGTAGGATGTCGTTAATGTATACAGGCAGGGAGCCAACCATGTGGTAGATGCGTGGACAGTGGCCGTGCGGAAAAGGAAAGGGGACCAGGGGCGGCCCTTGTGCATATCTGCTGTGAAATAAATTCTCTGTTAACGGAAGTAAGGAATGAAACCGGCAAAAGGAAAGGTCAGTTTCGAAAGTTCCTTACTGCATATAGTAAGAACTACCAAAAAGATGTTATTTTCAATTGTTCATTACGGGGCACTGCGCAAAATGAAACATACTTAACTTTTGTAAGTACCATGTAAAGGATGAGCATAGGAAATTTTGGCTTTCTATGTATATTGGAAGTCGCAGAAATAGTGAGGTGGGGTTAGGGCAGGGCAATATGGCTAAAAATATTTATCACGATATATTTGAACATTTGCGATAACGATATAACTAATGATATGATTGACATGAGACAAAATACTTTACAACTCCAGAAATTTATTAGTGCAAAAATAAAAAACTTTAATTTATTTTCACTTAAACAAGCAGCTGTTTTTATGTGCCTTAAGCTATATAAATATTTAACAGTGCAAATGCAAATTCCGTGCTGACAGTTTAACCAAAAGGCACTTCAAGTGGAAATAGGCTGACATATCCTGAGCATAACCATGTATAATATCCACAAAACTTTGCTTTGCAACATAAAACATAGCATAAAATTCAAGCCTAGAGTGTCCATAGTCTCACTCAGTGTGTTGGTTATAGTCTCCTCTATGCAGTCAATCATATTGCGGGTTGATACAAAACTAACTCTGACCTCTTTAGTGATCTAGCAAACATATTTAATGTAAATAATTAATTGTTTTACATCTGAGATATCTGTGGCTTCATCACACAGAATACTGAAAAACTTTTCTGTGTGTTTATTTTTCAGTATGTTAGATTTTATTTCTGATGCTAAGACATCCAGCAGCTCTTGCATTATTCTTTCAGAGGTGTAATGTGTTTTACCAACATTAAGACTTTTGAGTGGTAAAGGGTGAGCCTGTTGGATATTCAGTTCACACTTGCACTACGGCAGGTGCGCATTCTCGACATTTCCACTTTAATCTCGACACTTATTTCGAGAATAAAGTCGACATTTCCACTTTATTCTCGCCGTTTATCTCGAGATTAAATTGGACATGTTGACTTTATTCTCGTAGTTTGTCATTAAAGTAGAACATCATAAACTAAACTTCACCTTAAAATGAATGTTTAATTGACTAGATTTTCTCAAACCCCGTCATAAATTATGTATTTTTTTTTCTTCACCATGGCCCTAATAAGCTTTTGTACAAAACCCTCAGCAATTCAGTGACCAAAGTTTTGCTAAGGACACAGTGTGTGCTGCAAGGGTTTCTGCACACTTTTTGCAATATGGACGCAGGTCCAAATATGAGCAAATATAAGAACGGCAGATGGGGTCACTTTAAACAGGAACCACAGTGAGTGCTACAAGGATTTTTGCACACAGAACACACCTAATGCATAAACTACTGTATCTGTATACAGTATATTGGTTTGCAAGAAGAGAGCTGCTGTACGCTCAGCTGCACTATACAGACTGCGCTGACGCTGAGAACAGAGATATCACTTCCTGACGCCTTTTTTCTGATATCTGACAGGCTCGTTTCACTACACTTTTTTTTATTTTATCAGACCTCCTCTTGCCCGCCCACCTCCACATCCTCTTTTCTTGTAAACTGCTGCTTCACTCCCGCTGTTAGCATGTACAGCCCCCTCTCACCCGCCCTCCTCTCCATACTCCTTGCAACTGTATTAAGCTGCTACACCCCCGCTATTACCATGTACAGCCCGCTCTCGAAACCCCACCTCCCTATATTCTTTGCTTGTGAACTCTGCTCCACCTCGACACCAGTTATTAGCTTTAGCAGTATTTGCCCACCCGCCCGCTCGTCCATTGCCATCTCTGCAGATCATTAGATCTGCCTGTGCCTGCAGATCTGCGGCTGTCATCTCACAATGTCATGCGAGATGACAGCCGGGCGCTGAACTAAATTAGCCGGGCGGAGCGCCCGGCTAAAAGACGCTAGGGAGAACACTGCGTAATAATTAACTTACCTATTGCAATGTGCAGACGATGTCCGAAGCATGAAAGTCTGGTCCAGTTGTTGAGTGCGACGACTTTCATAACGTTGACCCCATTGTCGATCGTCACAGACACTTGTTTTTCCTTCTGAAGATTCCACGAGCTGAGGAACTCTTTTAAGCCTTTGGCTATATTTTCCCCTGTATGGTCCTCGAGGAGGGGGGGGGCAGGGGGGAGTTGACTTGTTTCAAGGAACTTGTTTTGTAGCTTCCAGTCTTTGTCCACGTAGTGTATTGTAAGGCTCATGTAGGGGTCTGATGTTCGGCTTGACTACATGTCCGTGGTGGACGCAAAAAACTCCACCGAAGATAATGCATTTGACACCTCAGTACGGACCTCTTCATATAAAGCAGGCAAGAGAAGTTTTTCTTGGTGGGCAGCTTGTAGCGTGGATCGAACTTTTCAAGCATCTTTGTGAAACCTTCTCTTTCCACACTCTGAATGGGCATCATATCCCTGGCTAAACAATGCGTCTCTGCATTAGTTAGTTCCCCCCAGCGTTTGCTACTTAAGGCGTGCAGCTATTTAAAGCTATGCCGATTGTTTGTTGAGTCAGCTTCTTTGGTCTCACCACCACGCCTCTTCACGTGCTTTAACAGCTTTGTTGTACTCCAACAAGTGCTTCTGCTTCAAATGATGAAATAGGTTTGTGGTGTTTCCTCCCTTTGCCACGACGGCCCGCTTGAATGTTCTATAAAAAGTGTGCTTTGTTGGGTATCTGACGGCCGAAAACCAAACCAGTTCCACACCACTGAAGTTGCACCATTTTTACAAATCAATTCTGTTACATCTGTTTTATTCAACTATCCGCTTTCGCCGTTCTCATTCTCCGTCGCTGCCATGCTTTTTCCACCATGTGCGTATGAAAACAAAGGCACTGCGCATGCGCATTTTACCCATATTCTATCGCGATATTTCATTTTCTTATCATTGCCTAACATTGTACCGGTATTACCATGAAAGGTATAATATGGCCCAGCCCTAGGTGGGGTTTCCCCTATCTATATATACAGGGTCGAAATTCTACGCATAACGGTCATAATTGAATCCTACTTATGTACATATATACGTCCATAGCCTGCAGCTCGGCCGCTGTCTGAGGCTGCGTTGCGTCCCCCATCACCACGCTTCCCACGTAGTTGGCTGACTGCCTATATTGCGTCACCCATCCCCATCCCTCCCACGTAATTGACTGCCTGCCCATATAAGGCCGTCCGTCGCTCCGGTCTCTTCATTCCTTTCTTTGCTTCACGATATTCACGTCTCCCAGCTGATAACTGCAGCCTTTTTATTTAATCCATGGCTTCTCCGATGTTTTATTGTTTGTTTATTACAATCATAGTTATTGTGTAGGTATTTTAGACTTAGTTTACTGTTCAGGTATCCATTTCCTTTATCGTTCCAACCATACCCACATTAATATGTCTATCGAGGTGATCACCATCGATCAATGAACTGTCACTTACCGAGTGGTTTCCATACCCGGAGATGCCGCCTGCCTTTTACATTCTCTGTGTTACATATGGCACGGCCATATCAGTCTCAATCTTGATATCTGGAGGAACATTGTGTCTTATGTATTGAATGACTGGGACAGGTTCAAGGTGTGGACTGATGACGGTACAGGCAATAATTATACTACACAGGGGCACTATAAGAGTGAAATGCTTAAGCCCTTCACCTATGCTTCTGCATGTGAGTTGATGGCTGCTGCTGAATTGTTCGGTTGTCGCTTTCGAGTGTACCGAAATGGCCAAATATTTTACACCTTTGGACAACCGCCAATGCCTCTTAAACGTCTTAGATTCACAGGTGACGATTTGAGTAATGGACATTTTGATGTTTATGAATGTTTCAACTCTCAAAAGCTGGATGCAAAGTTATTGATGAAGCTGGTTGTATGCTTACAACTATTGACAGATGCCGATGTCACTTCAACACAAGTCCTGCATAAACTAACGTAATTAAAACAAACCATGAAACTCAAACTGATTATGACAGCAGCAATCCAAGCTGTGAGAAAACTGTAAAAAGGAGTGTCAGACGTCGTGGTTCATTTTCTGATGCAGCTAGATGAAAACAACTTTGTGACGATGCCGCCAAATACGCGTAGAAAAATCCACAAATTAATAGACACGCTGTCGCTAAATACTCGCAGGCAAATCCACAAGTTCATAGTGACACTGTCGCTAAATTCTCGCAGAAAAATCCACAAGTTCATAGACACGCTGCTGCTAAGTATTCACAGGCAATTCTACAAGTTAATACCGGGAATGCCTGTTAAACATCTTAGATTCACGAGTAGCGATTTGGGTAGTTAACTTCGATGAATGAAACATGTTATTTTTACAACGGTTTACAAACACGGAATATAACTTGAACACAACACGTCCTCCAAATACGACCCTGATTTAAAAGAAATAATCATAATCATATCCTTGATGTCAGCAACACTCATAACAGTGACAAAACAATTACATTGACAATTATGTTACGTTATTTTTAAAATGTTTCCTTTTCTTTTTCATAACTTATTTAACACACCACTTCTCCGCTGCAAAGCGCGGGTATTTTGCTAGTTATATATATATATATATATCTATATATATATATATATACTTTTTAAAACCATGCTTATTAAGTTAAAAAATTGTACTAAAAAGTAAAAAATAAGTCTGTCATACATCACTCGTAAAATTAAAGGTGGCCGCTTTTGTTAAGATTTTAAGTGTTTTTTAAATGTTAATTGATGAAAAGCACCAACATTTTATTTTAAGAGTAATGTATGAGAGACTTATTTTTACTGTACACTAACAATATAAGCATGGTTTTTATTTTTTATTTATTTATTTATTTTTATTTTTATTAATTTTATTACACTCCATACAAAGCAATCAAGTTTTTACAAAAAGAAAAATAGAGTTAAGAACAGATCGATCCCCACCCTTGAGAGAGAGAGAGCAAGCCAAACGGCATAAAAATTTTACAGCTTTCTAAATTAATAAATTCTCTATGCTTCATGAACTTATTTTAAAATATTACTGATTAGATCCTGCCATGTTTTGAAAAACGTCTGTACGGATCCTCTAACTGAGTATTTGATTTTTTCCAATTTCAAATAATGGTTTTTATAGTGTGTATATAATTTATATATATATATATATATATATATATAAATATAAAATATTATTACAGGCTTAAGGTGAATTGTTTTTTCATTAATTCACATATAAACCTGCATTTAAAGTGTAATAGACAGGATTCTGAATGTGGACATTAATAACTTCATCTTTAATTACTATCAAGAGAAGGTAATTCGTGTTCAGCAAGTAAAGGATTTATCAGTACATCTCTCAGTTCTGCATTATACCATTGACTCTTGTGTCGGGATGCCCAAATTATAATTTTGGAAATGTGTTGATAGCAGTACAGTATGTGAAAATATATCTATCACGAAGTAGAAAAACTGACACAAAATTGAATTGTCTGATTAAACCTCTTGAAAACATTTAATGTATGTTATTTAATGTCTTATTTTAGAAGGTATCATTTTGATTTGAAGGAATTTAAGTAACACTCTTATCAGTGGTGTTTTTGGCATGACAATCTTACAAGGATCTGGAAAAGAGGGGTAATGTCAAAATGTGCAAAGCTGCCCCGAAAAATTGTACAGAGTGTTTGTATGTAAATAATGATCAAGAAATTTAAGTTCCATACTTTATTAGATCTGCCCCTCTGCCTGAATCTATTTGCCTGAGTTCTTTGTTGCGGGTGATATTGGGATGGATTCTGGTTTGGATGGGTTCATGGAGTTGTTGTGCTCTTAATGCAAAGTTTAAAATACAGACTTTAAAGGAATTTCACGTTTAAGTTGACCTTTAAGATTTTAGAAACTGTTCTATTAGAAAAGCTTTAAGCAACTCATACAGTGTGTGATTTTCTTGGAATTCTAACAAGCCCTGCATTAAAATGTATAGACGTATATGTTTGCTGTTTAGCAGAATCAAATACTTTAATGTGTATAAGTTTAGTCATATTTGTAAAAACACTGATATATTGTATGGATCAAGTGCTTTTGGGGAAATAGGGTTTTTTTCCAAAAATACATTGCTTTTTAAAATTTCTCTTTGGCTGCTGCTGTGAATTAGAGAAAGATAGCCGATAGGGGAGGAAACAAATATTTTCAAGCTAGTAGGGACAATACTGTATGTACATTTACTCCAGTCCTTAAAGCATTTATAAGTCAATTCCAAATATCTGTGATTGTCATCCACCACTGAATGTCTGTGCTATACATTAATTAGAGATGTGTCCAAAAAACATGCATGATATAATGAGTTTTGAGCCATTTGTCATCATAAGAAATTTAACATACTGCTACAAGTCTTCAGGTCTGCTGACTAAACTAAGAGACATCTGAATGGGATTTGAGAGGTCTGTTTTATGTTAAACTGTTTTAAAGATCCTAACTGTTGAATTTTACAGAGAGAGAGCATGCATGCAACCAGTCAGAGAAATTACATGTAAAATTTTCTGTTGAGTTTCTCCAGCTTCTGAGTGTCTTTACTTGTAGAGTCACACAAAAAATGAATTTATGGGAGGCACTGAGCATGCAGTCATTGTACACTAAACCCCCTTAATGTCCATACATCAGTTGTAATTCACAGTGCCTTGAAAATGTATTCCTCCCTCAAAACTGATCTTACATTTTATTGTCTCAGTTTCTAACCTGAGACTATGTTAAAGAGTTTTTCCAGCTGATCTACTACACAGTGTACATTTTTTCAAATAAAACAATCTAAACAGAAAACATTTCTAAAGCATGGTAAATTCAAAATTGTGAGATTTAAAAATTGCATATACCCTTAGTAAATATAAAACCTACTTTGCTCAGTTATGAAATGAGTAGAACACCTGTTCAAAATTAATTTATAAGGATAAATGCTCCCTCTATTGTTGAGCTCAAACAGTTTGGACTAGGTTAGACCGCATCTCTAAACTTCGCCACCAAACAAGAATTGCATTTATCAGATTGGCAAGTACGATATTAGTGTGAATGAGTAGACATTAGTGACTGCGATTGTAGAGGATCTTTATGGCTCAACAATCTTTAAGGGATTGCACAACAGGGCCCTTTATGAAAGAACATTAGGGAAGAAACACTGGCTGAAAAAAATAAAACATGTTTATGTCATTAAAAAAACACTGTGAAACATCACTTAAAGATACTGTGATAGAAAGTCTTGTGGTCTAATGAAACTAAAGTGTGACTTTTTGGCTGGAACATGTTGTGGTATGTGTGGTGTACTTCAAGCACTACACCAGGTAACACTATCCATGTAAAACAAATTACAGCAGCATTGTTATCATCATGTTGTGTGGATGCTTTTCACCAGGGGCTGACAATCTGGTTAATATAGATAAGAATAGGAATGCTACAGAAGCTGCCCTTAAACTGAGCTTAAACTGAGGAGGAAATACATCTGTCAACAGGACATGGACCTAAAGCGCAAGGAGTTTTGGGCTAATCATGCTCCATCTAATTGTGGAAAATTAACAGAGACTTGTCCAAAATGACCACTTGTTGTAATAACTGTGAGAAGTGATTCAACTAAATACTGAACGGGAAAAGGACAGATACTTAATAACTGTAAATATTTTAGTTTTTGAAATTACATTTTTAATTGTATATATTATTTTCTTATTTTGGGCAGCACTGTGAAAAAGATTGTATAACTTACAAATTAAAGTTAGTATACAAAATTTATCAAAATCACAGATTGTTACTATCAGTTATGTGAAAAAGTTTATGTTGGGAGCTGAATGTATCATTTGTTATTTTTAATTGAGGGCTACTGAATATGTCATTTATTGTTTTTCATCATTTGTTGTTAAAATCTACTTTTTGCAGCAGCACAATACAGCATCTTGTCCTGTATTTGCTGTTACAATTTATATTATGTTAAGTATTAGTACTTGGCATTCAGTATTAGTATGACATTGTAGGTGCTTGGCAATTTACATACTGTTGATCTGTTTTATTTAGAGTATCACAAGATTATACACAGACGTTCACTATTATGTTAGTTATTTCAAATGGTAATAATAACCTTAGGTATATTATAATTTGTTTCCTTGTATACTTTTTTCACCCCAAAAGATAAGAGATTTTTACTCTGTAAATTAAAATTTCTGCTTGTTTTTTTTTTTTCCCTGAAAAGGTGGAGTCTTCCCAAAGTATGATAAGAATATTAGGACTTTCTGCAACACTTCCTAACTACCTTGATGTTGCTACATTTCTCCATGTTAACCCTTTTATTGGTCTCTTCTACTTTGATAGTAGATTTAGACCAGTTCCACTTTGCCAGACCTTTGTAGGAATTAAAACAACAAACAAGGTACAGTTTTGGCTTTTTGACTTATTTTTCAATTAATTATTTAATTTACTTATTAACCTTCAATATTGTGAAGACATCTAATCATTTTTATTTTACATTTAGACTAATTTACGCTGTGGTGTCATTTTTTACATATTATTAAGCAGTAAATAAAGTGATTCAAATGTAGGTTAAAATTATTGTTTTTGGAATAGTAAAAAAATGTATTGCTTTTTATTTCTGATCTTCAGCTGTAAAAAATATATTTTGTTTTAAATAAGGACAGCTGTTAATTCAAATTCTTTAATTATTGATGTTAATATTTTAATAGTATAGTATACTTATTCTTCCACTTTTTCATCAAACATTTATTTTTTGAATTTAGTTTAGAAGATTACTAATTAAAGTAGGTGTCTTTGTATCTGAAGGACAAACTGTATTTCTTCCTTATTTTGGATACTTTAATTAGCACTAGAATCCATGGAGTGTACGAAAAAAGTTGTAATGCCAGGCCACCTTAAATTCCTTCACACCTCTATCAGTGTCTTTGTTTTGCAAATGTTTCAATCAGCACAAGCAGCAAGCAGCCTGCTAGATAGATAGATACTTTATTAATCCCAAGGGGAAATTCACATGATCCAGCAGCAGCATACTGATACAAAAACAATATTAAATTAAAGAGTAATAAAAATGCAGGTAAAAACAGACGTTTACCCCCCGGGTGGAATTAAAGAGTCGCATAGTGTGGGCGAGGAACAATCTCCTCAGTCTGTCAGTGGAGCAGGACAGTGACAGCAGTCTGTCGCTGAAGCTGCTCCTCTTGCCTGGAGATGACACTGTTCAGTGGATGCAGTGGATTCTCCATGATTGACAGGAGCCTTCTCAGCGCCCGTCGCACTGCCACTGATGTCAACCTGTCCAGCTCCATGCCAACAATAGAGCCTGCCTTCCTCACCAGTTTGTGCAGGCATGAGGCGTCCTTCTTCTTTATGCTGCCTCCCGAGCACACCACCCCATAGAAGAGGGCACTCGCCACAACCGTCTGGTAGAACATCTGCAGCATCTTATTGCAGATGTTGAAGGACGCCAACCTTCTAAGGAAGTATAGTCGGCTATCCCGACTATGCTATCCCATCGTCCCCACCGATGCAGCTGAAGTTCTCCCAGCTCAAGTTTGTTCATCTAGATGTGAGTTGCCTGGAAGTGTATCAGGTCAGGTTGGGTAGCATGCACTGGTACAGGGTAAATAATATATCGTTATTTGGGCGGTACCCAGCCGGGACGCCTGGAAGAACCGGAAGAGGGACTATGCCTCCTCTGGACCACGAGAGAGCAGCCGCCCTGGTTGGTGTGGGGACCACGGGAAAGAGCATGGAAGCTCAACCCTATAGGGGCCCGTGGTCACCACCAGAGGGTGCCCAAATGCCTGAAGAGTCCTGGACGTCAGCACTTCCACCACACCTGGAGGTGCTGGGGGAAGGAAAACCAGGGATGCCCGGAGTGCTTCCGGGTGCTCAGTCGGCACTTCCACCACACTAGGAAGTGCCGGCGGAAGTTCATCAAGGGGCACCTGGAGCATATCCGCATAAAAGGGGCCACCTCCCTCCATTCGGCTGCTGGAATCGGGTGGAAGAGGGCGAAGCCTGGAGGAGAGGAGTGGAGACGGTCAGAAGGAGAGGCATTGAAGAAAGAGGCCTGGACTAAGGGTGATTGGTGCAGGGTGAGTGGATTGTGCGTGCACACTTGTAAATATAAATAAACGTGTGCTTGGGTGTAAACCATCGGTATCTGCCTATCTATGTCCGGGCTGCTTTCCACAACATACATTTTATGTGTGTTCCGTGTCTACAACGATCTTGGTAAATGCCGTATGACAGGAAATGCAAAGTAACAAATGTTGCACACATAACTAAGACAGAAACTTTTTTCTTGTTATAGTAATAATTGACAAAATGCTGATCTGAAGTGTACAATAAATGACGTCCAAATATCAAGTGAATATTTTCCCAAAGGGTTTAATATCAAAACATGTGCTCCTTTATTCAAGAATATAACCAAAGAAAAGGAAATCATTCAATTTATATGTCAATGAGTAAAAAGCCAAGCCCAAATATCAATCGATAGAAAACTGACATGTCTTCTTAGCTGGTGTAGAGGTATGAACTGCTGTCTTGTAATGAAGAACTGGTTCAAGCCCCGGTTCTCCTCGTTTTGAGTAGTGAGCTGCTATTATTATTACTATTATATAAAAAACATACATTTGATTTGTCTTTTTCCTTTTCTTTTTTTTTTTTTTTTAAGTTCACTTTTATTTTTTCAGGCAATTTCATGTAGTATAACGAAATTGCTAAACTTTCCTCTCCCTCTCTGAGTTGATGGCATTTATCTCCATTCTTTTCACAAGAGCAGCAATGACCACAGTTGGTTCTCTGGTTGATGAATGGTCAGAACTATTTGTTGTACTGGCAATCAAAGATATGATGCCCTGTCACTGCTATCAGAATATCACGTGGCATTTGCGATTTGACAACAAAGACACTGGGGCAGAACATGTGGAAAACAACAGATTTGCTGCTATCTTGGACATCTGCCATGTTTTGTTTAGAACTGTTTTGAGTTAAAACCCAGGGCAACATATTACTGTTGATGAGCAACTGTTTCCAACCATGTCTGTTGTCTTTTTTGCAATACATCTGAACCAAGCCTGACAAATTTCGCATAAAGTTTTGGATTGTGGCAGATTTGGAGACAATGTACATATGTAGTTGTCTCATGGGAGAAAGACTTTCTGAGGCTGTGATCATAAAGCTTGTGGAGCCGTTTCCAGCTAAAGGCAGAATTGTAACAAAAGACAACTTCTTCCTGTCACTTTCGCTGGCTAATATACTGCTGCACTTTCAGTATAGCTCTCCTTGGCATCATAAATAAAGTGGAACTTCCACCTGCAGCTAAAGTCACTTCAGTACACAAGCAATTCTCCACACTAGTGTTTAGATCTGGCAGTGCCATGCTGACGGTGTATATGCTGAAAAAGAAGTCAGTCAGAATTCTCAGTACCATGCACCATAAAGTGAAGACTGGGTAAGATCGGAAAAAAAAAAACAATGTTCAAATAACAACTCATGTCCAAATGACATAACATTTTAAAATAATGAAATTTTCATGCATGCAATGTCATTCAAGTGGTTTCTGGAATATAAAATAAACACTTTCACAAAGGTATAATAAAGCAAGTGTGATTTTATTCAAGAATAAAACTGAATAACAAAAAATTTAATTGACAACAAGATACCAAGAAGACATGATTCCGCAGCGTTTGTATGTCTGGTTATATCCCTTCAGCAATATTTTTTTTTACAGTTAGCAAAAATGTATACTGGGTGTTAGATACTCAAATCAAATGTATATTTTTATTATATAATAGTAATAATAATAGCAGCTCACTACTCGAAACGGGAAAAACCTGGGTTTGAACCACTTACCTCTTGATTATGTGGTGGCAGTTCTTACCTCTGCATCAGCCAAACAGGTGTGTTGGCTGTCTGTCTACTGATAGTTGGGCTTCAGTTTTTACATATTTCCAGTAACATGTAAATTGAATGATTTGTTTTTCTTTGGTTATATTTTTGAATAAAAACACACTTGTCTTGTTATATGGTTTGTGAAAGTGTTTATTTGACTTTTGGACTCTAGTCTTTACACATTATACAGTTCAGGTCAGCATTTTATCAATTATTACTATAACATGAAAAAGTTTCTGTTTTAGTTATGTGTTCAACATTTCGTTCCTTGCATTTCATCCTACATTTACACGGTTCATTTTAGACATGGAACACACATGAAATGTATGTATTCCAAATAACGATATATTATTTACCCAATACATACATTACCAGGCACCTCACACCCAGATAAAGAGACGTCAGCTGGGAGAACTTCAGCTGTGTCTGTGGGGGATAGGATAGCAGTCTGCTTGCTGCTTCTGAATGACACATTTGGAAAACAAAGATACTGATGAGGAGATGTGAAGAAACTTAAGGTGGTCCTGCATTACAACTTTTTTGCTAGGCTTCAGGGCTCAAGTGTTAAAATTAGGTTAAATGACTAAATATATAGTATTACAGCCATTTAGTTGTTATATGTCTACTTAATTTTTTGTGCTTGCTTCCAGATTAGAGGGTAGTTCACAAACATCTGTAGCTAGGTGGCTCACCAAGTTTGCCTCTGTATAGGAGGTGATATCAGTGGTCAAATCCTGTTTGTATGTTTAAAGATTTATTCACCAGCATTTTATATTGGAATCTGAAATGTTTGGAGGTCTCAAGCAAGTGAAGATATATTAAAACACACACGCTGGCGTCTTCAGCCAAAGAAGCCTCTGCATCATGTACTTTGAGATGCTTATTTAATAGAGATGATGCAGTGAAGCACATTGTGGCAGGACTTTTCTGATTTCCATTCTTCATGAAAACACAAGATTAACTGTTTTGCTGTTGTCATTGTTGAGTGAAGTATTCCTTTAACAGCACAAGTCTAATTTTGTACAGTAAATGGTTCTCTAATGTCCAAACAAATATGCATCACAGTGAGAGATAGACATGTATGTTTGTCAAACTGTTTGAAGAAATGAAATATATTGTATGCAACATTAAATAAATGAGGGTTCTGATTTTAGTTCTTTATGCAGTAAGAAGTAAGGAATCCAATCCTTTCAAAACTGATTTAATTTTCTTTACTGACTTGTCAGCTATAAGCCGTAAGGCCAAGAAATACAATTTCATTACAGTAATTGCAGACATTAAAATAACAGGTAAATTGCCTTTACTAGGAAATGTCTTCATTCTTTTTTTGAAACAGTATACAGTGGAACCTCGGTTCACGAACGTCTCTGAACACGTACAAATCAGGTTACGACCAAAAAGTTCGCCAAACTTTTGCATCTGTTCATGACGACAACAACAACATTTATTTATATAGCACATTTTCATACAAATAATATAGCTCAAAGTGCTTTACATGATGAAGAAAAGATAAATAAAAGACAAAGTAAGAATTAAAATAAAACAACACTAATTAACATAGAATATGAGTAAGGTCCGATGGCCAGGGACAAAAAAACTCCAAACGGCTGAAGAGAAAAAAATAAAAACTGCAGAGGTTCCAGACCATGAGACCACCCAGCCCCCTATGGGCATTCTACCTAACATAAATGAAACAGTCCCTAATTGTATTTAGGGTTCTCATGGAAGGACTTGATGATGATGGTCATGTAGACTTCTGGCTTTTAATCCATCAAAGTAGGAACATCATGGTGCTTTGATTAGGTGGTGGTGGCACAGATCGCCACCACAGAAAACCGGGAAAAGAAACAGAAGAGAGAGTAGGGGTTAGTACGGATTTTAGAGCCACCATGAATAGTTATTATAATGAATTGAATATACATAGTATTAGGATTAAATTAATGTGACATTATGAGAAAGCCATGCTAAAATAATGTGTTTTCAGCTGTTTTTTTAAAGTGCTCCACTGTATTAGCCTGGCGAATTCCTATTGGCAGGCTATTCCAGATTTTAGGTACATAACAGCAGAAGGCCGCCTCACAACTTCTTTTAAGTTTTGCTCTTTAGTACTAGGTTGTTGTACCGTGTTAGCCATTATGAATGTAGAAAAAAGCCAAGCAAAATGACACCTTTTATTGGCTAACTAAAAAGATTACAATATGCAAGCTTTCGAGGCAACTCAGGCCCCTTCTTCAGGCATTACATCTTGCCTGAAGAAGGGGCCTGAGTTGCCTCGAAAGCTTGCATAGTGTAATCTTTTTAGTTAGCCAATAAAAGGTGTCATTTTGCTTGGCTTTTCTCTAAGTTTTGCTCTTGGAATTCTAAGCAGACGCTTATTTGAGGATCTAAGGTTACGATTTGGAATATAGAGTGTCAGACATTCCGACATATAAGATGGAGCGAGATTATTTAAGGCTTTGTAAAACATAAGCACTATTTTAAAGTCAATTCTGAATGACACAGCTAACCAGTGTAGTGACATCAAAACTGGAAAAATGTGCTCGGATTTTCTTTTCCTAGTTAGGATTCTAGCAGCTGCATTCTGTACTAGTTGTAAACGATTGATGTCTTTTTTGGGTAGACCTGAGAGGAGTAATCTATCCATCCATCCATCCATCCATTATCCAACCCGCTATATCCTAACTGCAGGGTCACGGGGGTCTGCTGGAGCCAATCCCAGCCAACACATGGCGCAAGGCAGGAAACAAACCCCGGGCAGGGCGCCAGCCCACCGCAGGGCACACACACACACCAAGCACACACTATGGACAATTTAGGATCGCCAGTGCACCTAACCTGCATGTCTTTGGACTGTGGGAGGAAACCGGATAACCCGGAGGAAACCCACGCAAACAAGGGGAGAACATGCAAACTCCATGCAGGGAGAACCCAGGAAATGAACCCGGGTCTCCTAACTGCGAGGCAGCACCGCTACCCACTGCGCCACCGTGCCGCCTTACAGTAATCTAGATGACTGAAAACAAAAGTGTGAACTAATTCTGATTAATATGCGATTTAAAATTCAGGTTACAATCAACAGTTACCCCTAAGTTCTTTGCCTCCGTCTTGACTTTTAATCCTAATACATCAAGTTTATTTCTAATAATCTCATTGTATCCATTATTGCCAATCACTAAAATTTCTGTTTTCTCTTTATTTAGCTTGAGAAAATTGCTATTCATCTAATTAGAAAGACAAGTAAGACATTGTGTTACTGAAATAAAAGTGTCTGGGTCATCATGTGCAATTGATAAATACAGCTGTGTGTCATCAGCATAGCTGTGGTAGCTCACATTGTGCCCCGAGATAATCTAAACGGAAGCATGTAGATTGAAAAGAGCAGCGCACCCAGGATAGAGCCTTGTGGAACACCATATAGAATATCATGTGTCTCTGAGTTGTAATTACCAAAACTGACAAAAGAATTTTCTACCTGCCAGGTAGGATTCAAACCAATTTAAGACACTGCCAGAGAGGCCCACCCATTGACTAAGGCAATTTCAAAGTGTGTTGTGATCAATGATGTCAAATACGGCAATCAGATCTAAGAGGGTGAGAACAGATAAATGGCCTCTGTCTGTATTTTCCTGCAAGTCATTTACTACTTTAACGAGTGCAGTTTCTGTGCTGTGATTTGTTCTAAAACCTGACTGAAATTTATCAAGAATAGCATGTTTATTGAGGTGGTTATTTAACTGCATAATGACTGCCTTCTTTAAAATTTAACTTAAGAAAGACAGGTTAGAAATGGGTGTAAAATTTTCAAAAGCAGACGGGTCAAGATTATTTTTATTGAGTAGGGGTTTAACTACAGCAGTCTTAAGGCAGTCCGGGAAGACCACCGTATCTAATGACGAGTTTACTATGTCAAGAATATTATCAATTAGCACGCCCTATACTTCTTTGAAAAAACTTGTTGGTATTGGGTGAAGAACGCAAATGTAGGGTCTCAATTGAGAAATTATTTTATGTAAATCAGGTAAATCTATCCTGGTGAAAGAGTTTAATTTGTTTATAACGGAGTACTGGGGCTTAGGAGGATCTGCAGTGTTGGGGAGATATACTATATTGTTTCTAATATCATTAATTTTTTGTTTGAAAAATACAGCAATACCCAGGTGTAACCACATGTTTCACTGGAAGTATTTTGGAGGCATTCCTTTGTATTACCTGGGTTTAGCAGATGATCAATCATAGAGAATAAGATTCTGGGATTACTAGCATTGTTATTTATAATCTTAGAGAAATAGCAGTGCCTCTCAAGACGGACTGTGTTATTGTATTCTGTTATTTTAACCTTCAATATTTCATAGTGGATAGTTAGTTTAGTTTTCCTCCATTTATGCTCAGCTCTATGACATGCTCTCTTTAAATCAGACACTCTTTGGGTCTTCCATAGCATAACAATGCTAGAAGATTTTTTAACTGTCTTTTTAGGTGCAACTATGTCAACTGCAGCTTTCATCTTAGTATTAAATTTTTCCACTATTTATATTATCCTCGCTATTATAGTTAGCATTATAAATGGACTGATTGCTTAGATTGTTTGTAAGTTTTAAAGCTGCTGATGAGTCAAAGAAACATTTTTTAACAATATGCTTCTCATTAATGTTTTCTATCATTATTTCTATATTAAATAGTAAAAGAAAATGGTCTGATAGACCAATATCAATGACCTGCATTACATCAACTTTTAGTCCTTTAATAATTACTAAGTCTAATGTATGACCTGCTTTATGTGTAGGCTGATTAACGAGCTGTCTCAAATCAAAAGAGTCCAGGAGGTTCATGAATTCTTTTACTTTTTGGTCACACTGATTATCGATATGAAAGTTAAAGTCGCCGACTATTAAGAGTGTGTCATAGTTCGTAATTAAAATTGACATTAAGTCTGAGAATTCCTCAAAGAATGACGCATTAAATTTAGGAGGTCTATACGCGGATAATACTAGAAAGTGAATAATAACGGTGAGATACTCAAAGGACTTGAATTTACCAAATCTGACATCTTTACACTTTAACCGGCTCAAGTAAATATTTGCTAGACTGCTGCTTCTCTTTCCTTGGCGATCTGCATGAGTAAATCTGTAATCCGGAGGCGCAGATTCGATTAGAACAGCCGCGCCATCTGAGCTAAGCCACGTTTCACTTAGTGCAATAAAATCAATTTTTCTATCACTAATAAGATAGTTAATAAAAAACATCTTGTTAGTTAATGCTCTAATATTTAATAGTGCCATATTTAATGTTTCGGAGGAGCAGAGCTGAATTCTATGTGTGTTATTGGTAGTTGGAACAGAAACCAAGTTATTTTTGTTAACGCCGCACTGTATGTATTTTTTATTTAATCTATAATCTGTTTTTATAGTTTTAATACATTGTTCATCTAAAGTAGTAATTGTAATTAAATTATTAGTGTTTATGCCGCACTGCCTAGATTTTTTACGTGCATTGAGATTGGTTATTAGAGTGTTAATGTTTTGCACTTTTATGGAAGATTTTGTTATGCAATTATGATGTCCTAGCAAAGCATTAGTATTACGGAACTAATACACACCTGGTTGACAAACAAGCCAGTTTCCCTTCCGGCTTGTACGTGGCGATGATTTCCGTATGTGTTGCATTGTTCTCGGTCAGATGTGCGTGCATTCGCTGTGAACTCTTTGTGCTTTATTTCGTTTCCCTTCCGGTTCCTGAGCCGCACGTGTTCAGTCTCTCCCTGTGCATTGTTCTTGGTCAGATGTGTGTGCTCAGCTCTATGACATGCTCTCTTTAAATCAGACACTCTTTGGGTCTTCCATAGCATAACAATGCTAGAAGATTTTTTAACTGTCTTTTTAGGTGCAACTATGTCAACTGCAGCTTTCATCTTAGTATTAAATTTTTCCACTATTGTGGAAGCAACTTGCAGGGGATAGTGTAAGCGAGTCAGGAAGATTCATGGTGATTTGCTGCAAAACTATCCTTCTACGAGTGGCGAAAGTGAGGAATTTAAAGCCAGTAGAGGATGGTTTGAAAAGTTTCGCAAGGGAAGTTGCATTCATAGTGTGGTAAGGCATGGAGAGGCTGCTAGTTCCGACGCTGCAGCAGCGAAAGTATTTGTGAAAATTTTCACAAAATTAGTGGAGGATGAAGGCTAAATCCCGCAACAAGTGTTCAACTGTGACGAGACCGGATTATTCTGGAAGAGGATGCCGAAGAGGACCTACTTTACCCAGGAAGAGAAGGCTATGCCCGGCCGTAAACCAGTGAAGGACAGGACTGTTTTGCTGTGTGCTAACACTAATGGCAATGTAATAATCAAGCCACTACTCGTATACCAATTTGAGAACCCTCGTGCCTTCAAGCAGCACAATGTAAACAAAGCCAGACTGCCCGTGATGTGGAGGGCAAACACGAATGGTTGGGTCACAAGGATCTTGTTTTTGGAATGGCTGCTTGAGGCTTTCGCTCCCTCTGTGAAGTGATATCTTGAAGAGAATAATCTACCTATAAAATGGCTTCTTCTGATGGATAAGGCACCAACACACCCTACAAATTTGGTTAATGATATGGTCGAGGAGTACGACTTTATTAAGGTCGTATTCCTCCCCCCCCCCAACATGACTCCTCTTCTGCAGCCCATGAACCAGCAGGTTGTTTCAAATTTTAAGAAGCTGTACACCAAAGGACTATTCTCCAGGTATTTCATTGTGACTGAGGAGACATCTTTGACCCTGAAAGAGTTCTGGAAGAACCATTTTAATATCGATGATTGCATCAACATCATTGATAAAGCCTGGGAAGACATCACACACCGGACCTTGAACTCGGCCTGGAAGAAACTTTGGCCCGAATGCATTCCTGAACAGGATTTAGAAAGCTTTGAGTCTCCTGTTGTGGATGAGATTGTGTCCGTGGGCAAGAGCATGGTTCTTGAAGTGGACAATGAGGACATCAAGGAGCTGGTCCTGGATCACAAGGAGGAGCTGACGACAGAGGAACTCGCTAAACTCCAGCAGGGGCAGCATAGGTTGCTTACCGAGGAGCAGTCCTCAGGGGAAGAAGAGGAAAGGGTGGTTATAAAATGTGATGCGATAAAAGCCATCATGGAAAAATGGAACGAGTGCCAGGATTTTTTCGAGAAGAACCACCCTGACAAAGCGGTTATGAACAGAGTGATAAACATGATGAATGACAATGTCATCTCACATTCCCGAAAAATATTAATGCTTAGGAAAAGGTAAGTCACATTAGACCACTATTTCGCGAAGTCTGATCCACCAGCTAAACAGCTAAAAACACCAGAAACCCAAGAAATCACAAGAGACCAAACACCTGAACATGCCTCCATCGCGGAGCCAGACTCTTCCTCAAAACTGTAACCTCCTCACTTCCTTCATGCCAGAACTCGACTAATGCAAGGTTAGATGTCTTGGTTGTTTATGGTTAGTTTTTGTATAAATTACAGATTTTTCAAATGTTCATTTTTTTCCCTGTGCTTAAAGCTCATTAAAAAAAGTGTTTACTGCGAGCGGTTTGTAAACTGTAGCGTGAACTCTTGCAATGTTAGTTTCCTCTGTTCAAGGTTTTCTCAGTGTTATTCAGTGTTTTTACATTTAGTTTACTATTACTGTGCATTCTATGGTATAATTAACTATTTTTGTACTTAAAAAACTAAAAAATATATATATTTACATGTAGCTTGTTCGGTCTGGAACGGATTAATTGTATTTACATACAATCCTATGGGGGAAAATTACTTCAGGTCACGAACAAATCGGGTTGCGAACAGAGTTTAGGAACGAATTACGGTCGTGATCTGAGGTTCCACTGTACATGAATAGTCCTTGTGCTTGTGGGACTGTAGTTTGTCTTTTATATTGAACTTTCCTCCAAAAAGTCCAGAAGTGTTATTTAGTGATTGTTACTTAGTTGATGCTTAAATTTCATTTGGCTGAAGTAACATCCCAATTGTTCAAATATGGTTGGGTTCTGAAACTGCTAGATCAGTGTAGTTTATTAAAATGGGTGGACAGCCTAACTATGATTAGTAGTTTGTTGAGGAGCTTACAGCGTTTAACTTTTGTTGCATTCTGAAGTGTGTTGGGGAGTCCATTTCTGCTTAGCCATCCCTTCCCTTCTCATTGTAGTCCAGATTGGAAATTATTAAAACAAACATGCTCCCCAAAATCAATTTTATTAGCTCTCCTACATCTCTTATTTCTTCATTCCTGTAGAATCATAAGAGACCATTTATTTGACATTATCTTACGGTTGGCGGCAGAGTGGATGGAATGTCTGTCTCTTTCCATGTCTTTGAATTGTTGCATAATGCTGCTATTCTCAGACCGACGTAAAGCTCAGGCCTCCTGCACATCCCTTTTCCTTAATACCTAGAGGAAAAAAATCCACTTTTGCTCTCTTCCTATTAGCCTGCCTCTTTCCTTTTTCTTTCTAGTGAGAAGTCAAGCAAAATGACACCTTTTATTGGCTAACTAAAAAGATTACAATATGCAATTATTACAATAAGATTGCAAGATTACAATATCTAATATATGTTTTCTCTCTAATAAGTTAAAGTTCCTCCTGTCTCCTATTATTGTTCCCATTTTTTAATGCCCTTCAAACTTGTAAAATGGTTGCAAAATGATGGGCTGAAATGACACCTCTCTACTGATTTTTCTTTGTTTTTGATCTGAGTAATTTTGTTCATTGTACTCATTTACTTCAGTGCTTTGTACAAAGTCCAAACATGTGTCTTGTTTCTACTCTCTGCTCTTCAAAACCTACTTTAAAGCCTTCCTTGATGGCCTATTCACCAGGCCCTGCATTTGTATAGTGACTTTAATAATATTAAAAAGTGTATCAAAAATCCTTTTCACCATCACATACAATTTAAATTTGTCCATACATTATACTCTAACCAGATGAGATCCCACCTCATTGTTTTAGAACCAGACTATCTGTACCTCAAGCAGGTTTCTGCTCTGGAATCTTCCTCCATATGTTCTACACTGTTCTCCTGTTTCTGTCCTCTGGCCCTATGTCACATAGTCTGTCTCTACAATACTTTCCTTCCTTATTACTCTGTTACCCCATGTCCTCCACCTTTTGTTCCCCCTAGACATTTGTTGTCTATCTTCGCTTTACCTATCTCTCATCCAGTGGAAGCTTCTTAAAACTGCTGCCATTGTAGCTAAGTTGCACTTTTTCTCCAGTTGGTGTGTGTATACATTATGTGTATATATACATTTATTTATTTTGAAAACTCATCCGTTCAGTAGGTTCTTACCAGCTGTGTTGGATTAACTTTACCTAATACATAATCAAGTTAAAAACTTTAAACAATCCATCCATCCTTTTTCTGAGCTCCTTATTTAATTTGGGCCAAGTGCAGGACGTGGGTATACTAGCAACATACTGTAGATGACAAAGCAGAAACAACCCTGTCACACACTGTCACACATTCCCATATTCGCTAATTATAGGCCAATTTATAGTAGCGCATCAACATACCACACATTTTTGAATTATGAGAGAAAAGCCAGTGTTGCTGGAAAGAAACTATAATGCAGATATGGGGAAAAGAAAAAAAATGCAAACTTCTTATAGATGGGCCCAACTTTCAACTCAGGACTTTAGAGCTGGGAGGTAGCACAACTGGCCATGTGTTGTGTACGTGTCTCCCACATACTGCCCTATTATCTTGTTTTACAATGCTAAAAATTCCAATCTGTACATTGAAGTATATTTTTTGTTTTCAATGTTAGGTTCAGCATCTGCATGACATGGATGAAGTATGTTATGATAAAGTGTTTGAGCAAATAAGATCTGGGCATCAGGTAAGTTTGTATTGTATATGTTGCACACTAAATAATAACTTCTAATTAAGTAAGATAATGCATCAAATGTAATTTCATTTTACATTTTATTGTATTTTCTTGGTTTGCGGTGTTTGCTTTATGCGATCCTGGCAGATCCTGTTAATACTTATTTAATCAAAATTACATTTTTTCCTTAAAGAAGTTAAAGCTTTGCTATACTTTAATATATATAGTAAATGTCTTGTAAATGTGAAAATACAGTAGGTTCTATAAAAAACTTACCCAACTGTGTAAAAACTTGCAAACTTAATGTTAATGCCTTTCTTGAATTGTGAATGTCTAAATCTAAGATTCAAAGTGTATAAGCACAAAGCAATGTTTATTAATTTTACAGTAAAACATAGCTGCTATATCTTGTCTTATTTTTATATTGTTGGTGGCATTTACTTAGATGGTATAAGCAAATTTGCAATTTTAAACTGATTGTTCTTGCCTGCCTTCTGACTATAACGACTGGCAAATTCTTTGCTATTTGCAGACAACCTAAAGAAAAAAAAAGGCCCAGAAATAAAATCTCAAATAGATAGTGAATACTTGCCCATGGAAATGATTTGAAAATTGGTGGAAATAACTTCAATATTAGATAATAGAAGAAAAATCCAATTGTTTCTTCATATAACTTTTTTGATATAATAGATTATTGCCTCATCCATGTTTGTTTCTGTTTTGCCTCATTTGCTCCTGAAATCAGTGATTGGAACCTTGAATTATATTAAAAATATTTAAAATTGGATGTA
The DNA here is from genome assembly GCF_016835505.1 of Polypterus senegalus. Taxonomy (NCBI): domain Eukaryota; kingdom Metazoa; phylum Chordata; class Cladistia; order Polypteriformes; family Polypteridae; genus Polypterus; species Polypterus senegalus. The sequence goes on from NC_053156.1 coordinate 121,586,813, forward strand.
TAGTACAAGTCTCTGGTCAACTTCACCTATGTTTGAATAACAAAATTTGTTCTTAACACTTCCCAGTCCTAAACTGTAGTCTGTCTATAGATTTTGGTTTTCATAAGGCTATGTTGTGAACCTGAAACCCAAAACCTAACAGACATCTCAAGTGCTCACTCAGTTGGTGTAATGGTTGAACCATGGGTCTTCCTATCTTGACATTACCATATTCAGTTTTCATTTAATTTTTTCATTTAATATTTTTTAGTTTTATTTAAGAAATAACACATAGTAAGAAAACACAACACAGTGAAGTGAAAAAAACATAGCAAGTACAATAGTATGTTCCAAAGACATTCCAAATTACAGTGCAGATTTATGAACATTTAAAAAGAGATAACCTGCTGCTTGTAATTCTCAGTATCCTAAGTATGCCTTTTAGTAGTGTCGTTTCAGGGAGTACCTCTGCTAGTAAACCGAAGTGACACACCTAGTGATACTGTCTGCTCAGATAAAGTTTTTTTTTAATGTTTTTTTTTTTTTATTATTAAAAAAACAATGTGTTTGAAGTTAACAAGGTACAACCTTATGTAGTTTACAAAAGAATGACGGTAGTAAATGGTACTGATCTCTACTTTTGAAAACATGTTACATTGTTATGTGTATTTTGTTTGTTTACTTTTATATATTACACAGTATAGTAAATATATTAGTTCCACAAAATGTAAGAAATCTGTCAAATTCTAACCAAACTAAAATGTTAATCTTCCACAAATACAGTGCTTCTAGAAGCTTGATTCGTTTCTTTTTTCTTTCATTGTTGTAATTCAGCATTATAATTTAATTTTAAACTCATTTTATGCATATTTTATCACGTTTCAGGTATTTTGAAAATATTGTGAAGTTTAAATCCCTGTCTTGAACCTCAAAACACGAGGTTCAGTCTCAGTACTTTAGCAAAACCAGGAACAGCATGGTTATTTATACTAGTGGGATCTACCATTTCTTAAACACAGACAAATTAATCAGGCACGGTCATGGTCAGGTTAGTGGCCAAGTAGTCCTGTTCCCTACATATCTAATGTTCCTTGCATCACACATCGTCAGCAAACACTTATACCACGACAGCGATTGAGTTGGATCTGCTTTAGCTGTGAGCCGCTTCCGCGATGGGAGTCTGTGGTTGCCCCGAAAAAACTGATAAACAGTCTCCCACAGATGCAGGGATCACGCTTTGGGATGCTCTTCGGCATGTCATCCCGTTGGAGGGAGTCCCAAACTAGTTTCGAAACCTTACAATATATATAATAAAGTGAGCATTTTGAAGGTTTTTGGGGCAGCATAGTGGTAGTGGTGCTGCCTCACAGTAAGGAGACCAGGGCTTGCGTCCTGTGGCCTCCCTGCATGGAGCTTGCATGTTCTCCCTCTGTGTGTGTGGGTTTCCTCCAGGTGGTCTGGTTTCCTCCCACAGTCATGCACGTTAGTTGAGTTGGTGATCCTAAATTGGTCCTAGTTTGTGCTTGGTATGTGGGTATGTGCATGTGTGTGCTCTGCAATGGACTGGCGCCATGTCCAGGGTTTTTTCCCCTGCCTTTCACCCTAGCTAGCTGGTATATGCTCCAGCAGACCACCATGACCCAATTCAGGACAAAACATGTTAACAAATGACCAGCTGATTTTGACATGGAGTTTTGTTTTTCTTTTTGATGTGCCATTTTATTACCTGCCTCCATATCTTTTGATTAGCTGAATAACAAAGTATTAAAGACAAAAAACTTGTTTAGCTTATGTGATACTGTCAATTATGTGTAATACCAGGTTCCAGGTCAAGTTACTTAACAAGCTGTTTTTTATTTCATACACCTTAGGACTGGATAACAATGAGTAGTAAAGCAGTAGTAGCAAATACTATATGCACATTAGCAAGTTCTCATTTTAGTGAAACAGCTGTCCACTTCTTTTTTTTAACATTTTATTATTTTTATTTAAATCAAATAACATTCCATACAAGCAAGTCAAGTTTTAACAAAACTAGGTTTGAAACAAATCAACTCCCACCCATGAGAAAGAGAACTAGGTTAGCAGAGAAAAACTTTATTAATAGTAAACATATGTAGATAAATAAATGAATAAAAATAAATAAAGGAGGAGAGAGAATTGACTTCCTCAGTGCTTTAAATGCATCAGATCCTGCCAGGTTTTGAAAATGTTTTTTTATAGATCTGATTTTAGATAATATACAACATCAGTTACCCACTGACTAAAAAGAGGTGTTAGAATTCTTCCAGTTGAGCAAAATAAGCCTACATACCAATAGTGAAGTAAAGGCAATTACAGTTTGTTTGTCCTTCTCCACTTTAAGCTCATTTGGAATAATACCAAACACAGCTGTTAGTGGATTAGGGTGGATTGTGACACAAAGACTGTCTGAAAGGCATTTAAAGATTTTTGTCCAAAATGATGGTAATTTGGTGCACCCCCAAAACATATGGCCAATGAGGCTGGAACTTGATTGAAATGTTCACAGGTTGGATCTTGCCTTGGAAACATTTTGGACAATTTTAAACCAGACAAATGCACTCGATTATAATTTTATTTTGAATAATTGTATGCTTTGCGCATATGGATCTCGAGTGTCTTTTTCGACAGAAAAGCAATGGCTGCAAATTCCAAATGCAAAGCACTCAGAGAGAGAGAGAGTAGCTGCACTGGAAGATGGATGCAGAAGGAATAATATTAGAATTGAAGGTCTTCCTGTGAATTGTCAAAATCCAAACCCAGTGAAATTTGTAGCTGAACTGTTCTCTAAAATAATTGGAAAGGACTTCAAATCAGACACCGAGATAGCAGCAGTTACCGCATCTTGGGATCACAGGGGTCAAATTCCACTAAACGTAGGCCTCTCTTCGTGTGTTTTGAAAAATTACAATTTAAACTACATTTAATGTTACTTCTCAAACAGAAACATCTTGTGTATAAATGTCTACACGTTGAAGTGTGTGTGTCTGTCTGGCCCAGAAGTGAGAGATGGAATCGGGGTAAGGGCTCCACCTCCCAGCGAGGTCGACACGTTGACAAAATGAAACCCCTGAAGGAGGTCGCTCACTTAGCCGCTAATACAGAAGCGAGGTGAACATATCAGCCAAATGGTATCCCTTTTACTTTTCCTCCTGCCGCTAATACACAAGCGAGGTGAGCATGTCAGCAAAGAGAGAGATGCCTAGAGTAATTCTTTTCAATCACCTGACATCTCTACATTTCAGTTTTTTTGAACATTTCAATAGTTTCTACTACCTGCTTACACAGTTAGTTAGGTTATATATGAAAATAACCACACTCGTATTTTCCCAGATTTGTCACCCTCAACAGCTGCTAAACATGCCGCATTCTACAACATTAAACAGTGCTTACGGAAAGCTGAGATCAGATACAGCCTCTTGTATCCTGCAAAACTGAAAGTGGACATTCACAGCTGTCCACTTCTGTAACTCATTTTACTGTCTAGTAGCTATAAGTATTCTTTTATCTGCTTTTAAAATTTTCATTAATTCGTTGTCTGTTGTTCTCCACCATTTATTATACTGTGACATCAATACAGTACATCTCCTCTACATCTGTCTATATATATACAAATATATTATAACCATGCAGAATACTTTAATGGTGAGCTCTTTTAGTAAATGTTTCAAGCAGTTATTAAATATACTTAAAAAGCCATTCTGATAGTCCATTGACAATGTTAAAATGATGTATTTTCATTTAAGATAATAGAAAACATAGAATTCTTCAAGTGTCATTAAAGGTGACTATTAAAATACAGAATATGTGTACCTATACATTTTTTATCTTTTCAATTTCACAGTGTTTAATACATGTACAGTAGCCAAATGAAAATATTTCCTACATTCATTACTTGTTGAAATGTACCTTTCAAAATTTGAAGATAAAATATTTGGTGATTAGTATACATTTTAATTGGTTTTATTATTTTTATTTTTCTGCATCTTTCTTGAAGTAAATTGTAGTGCTACACTGTATATGTTAAAAAAAGAAAGTCTGGAAAATCTTAGTATTATTCCCCATTTTATTATTTATCTAGCATTTAGCATATTTTGAGCACAACCTATTTCCTGTTTAGCTGAAAAGATGAAGTTGGGCAGGATGGTACCTAGGTTAATAAGTATCGACTAAGAAAGAACATTTCCATATATTAATATGTAGGGAGAAAAAAAAAACAACAATAGAAAAACTAAATACCCAAAAATCTCAAAAATGCCTCACACATTTGATTGAAATTTGGTGACATTGTAGACTAAGGGAAATTACCTGATGCATGTTTTTTTATTTGTTGATACTTGCCATTAACATTGCTCTAGCGAGAGGGAAATTCTAATGCACTGCGTCCCCCTGAAATGGGGCATACTAGTTTATGCAAATGAAGACTGCTTGCAAAAGTGAAGTGAAAGGAGGAAGGATATGTAAAGGTCAAAGAAGACACATTTAGCAAGTGCTTGCCATGCTCCGTGGCTATGAGTGTAGTCAAATTTCACGCAGCTGATCCAGTAAGAGAGGTTTTTAACATATATAACCTTTCCCCTTCATCTTATCTGCAACCTTGTGCAAATGCCGATGTGGGGAGTACAATTCCTATTGGCCATTGCGCTGCTCCAGGTGATTATTTCATCAGTACTCAGAAAGTTTAAGAGCATTGATAATATATAAGAATATAACCGAAAATAAAGAAACTGGTTAATTCTTCCATACAAAATCTCTCCAGTTTAGTTAAATTTGATGGCTGCTGTGCATGGATTGCCTGCTTCAAATCATCCCATGATTTTTTGTTATGACCAAATTACTCATTTTTTGTGTCATCAGTCCAAAGCACTTTATTCCAAAAAGAATCTGGATTTTCTAAATGAGCATTTGGATACAACAAGCGACTGTTTGTGGTGTGTGTGTAGAAAGGGCTTTTTTCTTATCACCCTGCCATACAGTTGTTCTTTGTTCAAATTGCGCTGAATTGAAGAACGATGTCCAGATACACCATCTGCAGCAAGATATTCCTGCAGGTCTTTAGAGGTAATCTGTGGGTTGTCTGTAACCATTCTCACAATCCTGCGCATATGCTGCTCCTGTATTTTTCTTTGCCTGCCAGACCTGAGTTGGTTTAACAGCAACTGTGCCTGTGGCCTTCCATTTCCTGATTATATTCCTTGCAATTGAAACTGACAGTTTCAACCTCTGAGATAGCTTTTGTTAGCGTTCCCCTAAACCATGATGCTGAACAATCTTTGTTTTCAGATCTTTTTTTAAGAGTTGTTTTGAGGATGCCATGCTGTCACTGTTCAGAGGAGAGTCTAAGAGAAGCACAACTTGCAATTGACCACCTTAAACCCCTTTTCTCATGATTGGATACACCTGTCTATGAAGCTCAAGGCTTAATGAGCTAATCCAACCAATTCGGTGTTGAAAGTAATCAGCATTGAGCAGTTACATGCATTTAAATCAGCAAAATTACAAGGGTACCCAAATTTTTGCACAGCCAGTTTTTCACATTTGATAAAACTCTTTGTTCGGAAAACACTCCAGTACTCAGATGTTCCTAGGAAATGAAAGACATACCACTATTATCTTTTTTTTTTGAAAATAGAGTAAATTATTATGCAGGCTGAGAGGGGTTCCCAATTTTTTTCATATGACTGTACTACTTCTGATACATCTGATTAACCAGTGTCACAATATTTGAGATCCATTGTCTTAGATAATTTCCTGGGTGAAGCCAGGTAAAACAGTTAGTGTTTCATAAATCAGAAAACTTGATTTATTTCGTATAGGTGTGGTTTATTGTGGAGATATGGATGACCAAAAGTTGCTCTAAATCTCAAAAAAGTTGTATCATTTTCAGCAAGCCATAAATAGGCAGATATTCCACTGTGGAACAACTACTTTAAATGTTAGACATCTAATACTAAATTTCGATCATTGAAAATTTCATGCACCAAGTATTAACAGTTCAAAAGTTATGACTTATTGGAAAATTGGCATTCTTATAACAGCACTCATTTTTTAGTAAAATTAGTAAAAACTTAAAATTTGGCAAATTATTTGGGGTATAGTGACGTTATTTTCAGTAAGTTTAAACCAAATCAGAAGTGTTTTGTTGGGGGGGGCTTTCTTTTGCTTTCATGAGGATTAACCCTTTTATCTTGGTAATTTGTGTATTCATTTGAGCCTTTTGTTTTGGGTATAGGAACCTTGACTGCAAGGGTACAGAAAGGCAGTATAGTGGACCATTTAAACTTCAGTTATACATGAAGGAGGCAAACTCACATGTCAAAGTTTGAAGCAAATAAAATAGTGTTCGACCTAGATAGATGGTCTTAAATTTAATTCACGGTGGCTGTTTTTCCTAGTTTTCTATATATTTGGTTTTAAATACTATTTTAATTGTAATTACAATATTACTAATTACTGTCAAACGCTGTTTTAACGGCCTTGGTTATAACAATTTCTCAGTTATAATGAAAAAAAATGTTATTTTTGAAAGATATACCAGCTATTTACATGTAACTTTGCCCTGTTATAACACGCAAAATCTTGCTTATCAGGAACAACACTTGATCACATCCTGGACTTTTACAAGCCACTATTGGAAATGTATACAATAAATTAAGGGCCTTTCTTGGCGCATCCCGGTGCCTGATTCCGCCACCTTCCTTAACACTATCAAAAGTGTGTTTATGACAGGAATTTCTAAGGATTAATCATTTCCTTTCTATTTTCTGCTATAAAAAGGCCACAAGAAAAACACACTTTTAATTTAAATTGCCCAAGTAATTGATCAACATGGCCACCAGAAAACGAAAATGCCTTTCAATCAGCGAAAAAGTTTAAATTAATCATGAAATTGAACGCGGAGTGAAAAATGTAGACATTAGCAAAAAATTTGGTTTGTCTTCGTCAACAGTTTCAACATTGTTGAAGAATTAAAACACTTACATCTCATCCTTCGAACACAACATGACACAGGCAAAAAAAATTAGAAGATGTCAACTGAAAGATGTCAACGAGTTGTTACTGCAATGATTTAAGATTCAGTGAAACTCTGGACTTTCAATCGACAGTCCTATTTTGAAGTTGCAAGCTGAAAAATTTGCAAAAGAATTGGGTCACCTCAATTTTGTGTGCATTAACGGCTGGCTTGACTAATTTAAAAAATCGGCCTAAGATTGTACATGGAAAAATTAGTGGTGAGACCTACGGTGCAGATTCCATAGCTGCTAATGAGTGGTTGTCAAATGTTTGGACCGACTTAAGAAAGGACTACAGTGATGCAAACATTTATAATGCTCATGAAACAGGCCGGTTTTATAGTTTCAACACCAGACAAAACCATGAAGTTTAAAGGTAAAAAATGTGATGGTGGAAAACAATGTAAAGTGAGGTTGATTGTGCTTGTTTGTGTGTATAAGTCAAATCTTGATTCTTACTTAGTCAAGAAACGTGCAGCCTAAGGGCCCATTCATCCATGTCTTCTTTGGCCTCATTTGCTACACTTTCATTTTGGTACACCTTATCACCCAGTCATCCTCAGTCTTAAACTCCAAATGCCCTAACCCTGATAACCATTTTTTCCTCAGCTCAACACCAATAACCTTCAAACCAAGATACTTATCTTGACTTAGCATTCTTCCTGCTGTCAAACCATGACACTTCCCACATTCATCTGATCATTCTCAGCTCTTTTCTTTCCATCTTTGTTTCATATTGGTCATGTCTCACTTCTGAAGAGCTTAGCCTTCATCTTACATCTTTCACAAACTTTACCATTCAGTGCCAGAAAGATTTTATTTAGAAATCATAATAAGGGGCAACTTCCAGAATCAGTATGATGTTTCAGATTTTTATTTTTTATAAACTTGCAAAAATGTCTAAAATCCTATTTTTGCTTTGTCCTTCTGAGGTATTGAGTGGTACTTAATGAAAAATTTTCATTTAAATAATTATAGCATAAAGTGTGTGTGTGTGTGTGTATATATATATATATATATATATATATATATATATATATATATATATATATATATACTGTATAGTACCTTAATTTTTCATCCAGTTGCTGTTAAAAGGCAAGCTCAGAGATATATGGATGGATGAACCTATGTAGTCCTGTATAGTGAACTATCTGTTGGACAAACCACAGTTTATGAGGCTCAAAGACTATCCCTCTCATGGCATGGATAAGTAGTGTGTGTGTATGTATGTATGTGTGTGTGTGTATATATGTATGTATATATGTAACATTTACACACACATACACGTAGGCACACTCATACTGTAATAGAGGTGGATTTGTATCCTCAACTGTGGTTGCTTCCTGACTTGTTTATAGTACCTCCTGTACAGGCTACTGTAATGGAATTTTCACAATTTGAAAATATTCAGTGAATAAAATATGCCCAGATGGTGATAAAATCAAAGTATAACACGATCATATCTTGAAAGTATTTCTATTATCTATTTTGGTATATCCTGAAATATTACTCCATTTAGTGAATCAGAGTGATTTATACATTTCCCTGGATCCATCTATGATGTGTGTAATGAAGCTTAGAAAGATCTGTAAGCTGAAACCATATTTTCACATTTCAGTTGGAATTTAGCTATGGTCTCATTAAATTCATCTGTAGAAACATGTTATTAAAATTATACATTAATGGACTGACCAAAATGAAAAACTGTAATTTCAATTATAATATCTTAAATAAATTTTGCATATATTATCTTCCTTGTAACCTAGCTATTGCAATTATTAAATCATCAAATGAGAATAAAGTTCATTTTGCAGTTCATTATGTTTTATATGAAAACATCTTTATTTGTATTAATAATAATGCATTCGCTCTTTTACACCCTTGCAATTAAAGTGCTAGTTATGAATAATTTTCCAGGAATATAAAAATTTAAAAATGTTTATTAATTTACAGATAAGTTGTTTCACTGTAGAGGCTTTTTTGAAGTTTGATTTGACAGTTTTTCATACATTTATTAGTTTCAGTTAGTTTAAACTATGTGTTTTGAAGCTTTCTTCATTATAGTTCTAAAGTAATGATACCCATAAATTTAATGCTTGAAAGTTTAGAAAATGTTCAATTTAGATTTTTTTAAATGTTGATAATGATTAATGTGCATAGACATGTGTACAATTTTCTCTGGTACCTTGACTTTTAACTGTTAATTTTATTGCAGATTTTATTTATTTTTTCCCTTTGATATTAACCAGCATATTTTAACCTGAGTAATGCAGTCTGACAATGCTTTTTGTGTAGACACTGATTTACTTTACAATTCTGTCTGCACATTTATATTTGCATTTTTAAAGTATCCTAACTGAAGACATTGAATTACTTTAAAATTAAAAGTGTTTTACCTCATTGGTTGTTGAACAGGACTATTAGGAATAATTGAAAACTGATGAACTTTCTGAAGGTAAAATATTTATGAGAATTGCATTTGTATTGTGACTGACTCTTGTGACAGATAGAGGGCACTATCGCTCCGTTGAACCCCTGTCCACGACTCCAGACACCAGGTAAAAGTCCAATAGTTGACTTTATTTAAATGCCACAGTGCACAAAGCACCCTCTCCTCCACTATACTCATATAAATAACAATAATGACAATAATACACAATCCTCCAACTCCCAGACGCATTGCCCTCCTACCACCCAGCTCAGCTCGCCGTCTGGGAGCTCTCATAGTACTTTTATATTCCCTGACCCGGAAGTGTTCCCAATCCCCAGTTCATGTGATCTTGTATCACTTCCGGGTCAGGTAAAATGTTCTTCTCTTCACCCTGGAAGCCCGTTGCTCTTCCTTTGACGAACTTCCGGGTTAAAGGACACAAATAAGTTTTCGGTCCTCCCTGCTGCTCCCTCTTGCGGCCCCTGTGGTATCCAGCAGGGCTGAGGATAAAAACTACAACGTCCATGACTCCCTGCTGGTCTTCGGGGCACCTCCATACTGCAGGGAGGGCTCTATCTGGCGGCCTGGGGGTATTGGCCGGGATGACAAGCCGGCCACATCTTACAGTATTCCTCTCCCAGCTGAAAACCAAGGTTTTGCGCGTCTTGTCCCACACGGGACATCTTCCCCCAAGGAGATCCAAAGGCCGGGCCCCGATGATACAGCGGACACTCCCGTGTAAACCTAGGAGGAATAATATAAGAATGACTGTTTTGCACCCTTGTCCTCCTAGGACAACCTCTCTTCATAGCACAGCCGCGGTCCCCTTGGTAGTCTCTCTCTGTGGGATTTGAAGCACCTGGGTACTTCTGGCACCGCCCCCTTCTCCGCTGAGGAGAATTCCCAGTCCGCCTTTGTGCTCTTATGGCCCTTTTCCACTTTGTCAGGAGACCTCTGTTTTATTTTAGAGATCTCCTGTTTTATATGGGGCTTGTTTATTAAACAAAGAAAGCCCTTTTACTGTCTGCACCCCTTTATTTTTACAAATGACCGGTGGCGGCGTCTTTAGGACCGCCTCGCTCCGGGAGCCAGCACTATCCAGCTGCCCTGGCTCGATCGATCCTGTCATTGTACCGACCTCACTTGTATGGCACGTCGTGTATTGGCACCCACTGTTTATTAAGAGCGGGCCCGGATTACACTGCGTCCCTCTTGCCTTATATACGGTACGGGTTTCACATACCTGTACCGCCGCATCATGAAATACGGGAGGCTCTCCACCAAACCGCCGCACGTAGTCCCTCACTTTCTCCAATGGTGCTTTGGCTGCAGCTCCCAACTCCCCGACGACCTTTTCAGTGCTCGTCAGGACCTGTAGAATATTACTACGGGCTCGATAAGTTTCTCGAGTTCCCGCAAATTAATAACATTATTTACTTCCGCCGGCAGAAGACTCACTTCCTTGCTTGCCTTACCTGCTGGCCGGGAGCCAATGAGCATGCCCGCTTCTGGCACGTGCTCTGTCGGGTCTCGCGGAGGCTTCTGGGATTTGGAGTTCTCCGAGGTCGAGGATCGGGTCGCTTCTTTCAGCGGACTGCGGTCTGCCTTTTTTAATTTATCGACATCCCGAACAGCCATTTCTCGACCCTCCTTTCCTTTTCGCGGGGTGAGCGGTGCTTCGCTCGCCTCCCCCTTCCCCTTCGGAATGTCCAAGTCCATTTCTTCGGGCTCGAAGGTGCAATCAGTGGGACGTGGACCTCCTCCTTCCCAGAAACCAATGGGTTTGCTGCCGTGTCTCTTGTCGCCTGCCGTCATGCGGAAGTCGTCTCCCAGGTGCTCTGGCTTCGACAGGAGCATGCCATCGTCGTTGGGGCAGTCTTCTTATCCCCGCAGAGCCTCCAGGTGATCATCTTCGAGGTACATGTACGGAACAAAGTGAGTTATTACAAACGGACTTTCAGTAATGTTCCCGGCACGTACCTCAGAGTGATCGTTGGTTCCTGGAGGTTTCTCTGGACTTGTAAGGCCGCTCCGTGATTCCTCCTGAGCCTCGGCCATTGCACTCAAGGCTCTTCCGCTGGTGTTGTCACTCTGCTTGCCCTTTCTCTTCCCCATTTCGGACTTCAAATTGGGTTTTGGCGATATTGTGGTGAGTCCTGACGCCGTTGTCTTCTCGGGGTTCTCTGCCCACAGAAAATTTGTATACAGGTCCTCTGCAAATGATGCTAGAGTATCCTGCCAGCTACGCCACTGTGACAGATAGGGGGCGCTATCGCTCCCTTGAACCCCTGTCTACAACTCCAGACACCAGGTAAAAGTCCAATAGTTGACTTTATTTAAATGCCACAGTGCACAAAGCACCCTCTCTTTCTTGCTGACTGAAAACCTTATTTATTTATTTTTTTTTTACGTTTAGTTATTGCCAAGTAAGTAGCTTTACATTCTGAAGATATGTTTTTCAAGTTGTCATGTTAGTTCCAAGTATCGTTTTGTGTTCATTGATTAGTTTGTGTGTATATTTTTTCCAGTATGAAGAGATGAATATTAGGATCAAACCATACTCCTCTTTCCTCTTTTTAAAAAAAACAAGTTTAACAAGCTGCTTTTTCTGAGGGCATTATGTTAAACTGGTAGTAGTGTATATGACAGATATTAATTTCATCTCAATGTATGATGGATTGAATTTCTTTATTATCTGGCTTCCTGCTGCTTGGAAAGGCTAGAAACAGAAGGCAGATATAACTTCTAATAAGCTTAGTAACCAAAAGTACCACATTCACATGCATATGAGAAGTTATCAAACACTTCTGAGCCTGAACCTTATTTAAAGTAGTATTCTATGATGGTAATCTTGTAAGTGGCCAAAGAAGTGCCTCTGTGTCCCAAAATATATGAATTGCATATTTCTAGCATTTGATTTTAAAAAACAAAAGTAAAGTATTATGCTGTTATTACATTTAAAATGCTATAAAACAATATATTGTTTGGAGTTTCATTCTCACCTTGTCACATGTACCAGGACCAGTCCCCTTCATATGCTAAAGTAATCTGTTTTGACACGTCTCTTGAAGATGATCCAGGTTTGGCCAGCCTTGGGTAGAAGAAAATTTTGCCACTATGAGATGAATTGTAATGGATAATCAAAGAGTGACAAAGGGGCCAGGTATGACGTATGGGTCAGTTGCTTCCATTTTTCAAGAACAATTAAACAGATGATTTACTTCTAAAACTCCCAAATGTTAAGTCCTGAAATAAAGGCTTGTCTCATCCACTGTTCCAAGGAGAATCTTGACCTAATAAATTCAGACTGGGATAAATTTAAATACTGGGGATAAAAATTACATTCATATGATTTAGAGTCCAAACTACTGTGCAATAAGAGAATGGTAATTCTGCAACACCAAAGAAAGTCAAGATCTAGCCGAGTACCAGCAAGATGTGTTTTTTTTGTGTGAAGTCAGATATTCAGGCTTCTCTCTTTTGCTTCTTGACAATGTTCATGTTCACACTTCAGGCATTGCAATGACTCCCCTGAAGAGACATCATATCCATCCTATTGTCCAGACCTTGTTTTGTGTGACTGCCAGCTGTTCCCTAATTTAAAGAATTGTATTTGTGGAATATACTTTCCTAATGATGCATTAAGTTAGCTACGGACAAGTGTTTGCAAAACAAGTGGCATAGAAAGGATCTGTGAATGTTATAACAAGAACATTGATGTTCACTTGGGATTATGGTGAAAACAAAAATCGTTTCATTTTACTGCTGTTTTCCTTAAATGTTCTGTCTAAAACTTTTCATCAACTTTTTTGTCAGGTTAGAGGTGCAGCTTTATACAATAAAAGGGTTTGATGCTAGTTTTGCAACTAGAGTTTAGTAATCTCTCTTTATGTGAAGGCGGCACAATGAAAAAATGTGTAGTTCAATTTTGGACTTTTTTATGATAAATGGTGTGTATCTAATTTGATAAAAAAAGTAGTTCAACATAGTTTATCAAAAAAATATTGCCAGCTGATTAATGGTAAGTACAAATATGCAATACTAGTGTAATTTCTCAAAATGGTTCATCATGATTGTCTGTTTGAATTGTATTAGACTCGTTTAATCCCTGCTACTTGTGTGGCCGACATTTGCTTAGGTTGAAATATTGTAAAGTCTGTTGCAGTTTTCTTTGGCTTAGTTTTGCAAGTTTCATCTTATCGCCTTTTGTCTTGTAATGAATATGGTCAGTTGCTATTTGCAGCAGATGTATTAAATTGGGTTAGTGGATGAAAATAGTAACCTATGAGCATTAAAATCATGGTGGGAACTATTTTGTTTATTGCTTGCATTTCAGAATGGTGGAATTTGCTGCAGCATTGATTTTGTGACATTTAGGCCATACTAACAAACAAAGAATATGATGTGTATGTATATTCATACAAATAAAATTAAGTTAATTGACAGTTGTTTCACATAGACAAAAGGTGAATAATTTAGTATCAGTCTACTCTAAAATACTTTGTTGACTTTTTTTTTTCTAAAAATTTATAAAACACTTCCTTAAAATGAACTTTGTTGATTTTTTTTTCTACATGGAGGAAGAAACACCAGATATGTAAACATACATACTGTGCATACATTCCATTCAGAAAGAATTTAGATTCCTATACACTTTATTGTATCGTAGATTTAATTTTAAAAGGATACATTTTTATCCATTGGTCTACTCTCAATTGCCCATAACAACAAGGTGATAACATATTTCAGAAAGGTTTGCAAATTCATTAAAATAAAAAAATGAAACCTCAATTTATATAAGTATTCAGACCCTGTGGCACTCCAAATTCTGGTCAGGTGCATCCTATTTGCTTTCATTTTCCTAGAGATGTATCTAGAACTTGGACATGGAGTACACCTGTGGCAAATTGAATTGACTGGGCGCAGTTTAGAAAGGCACATACCTGTGTATATATAAAGTCACATAATTTACAATGCATGTCAGGCCAAACCAAGCATTGAAGTCCAAAGAACTCTCTGTAAACCTCTTTGATAAAATTCTGGTGAGGTGTAGTTCAAGGAAAGAGTATAAAACCATTTTCAAAGCTTTAAGTGTACCGAGAGCATAGGTAATTGTACAATGAAAGACATTTGGAACCTTAATCTAACCAGACTGAGTAATTGAGCTAGAAGGGCCATGGTACCCACTAGTCTCTCTAACAGAGCTTCAGAATTACTCTGCTGAGATTGGAGAACCTTTCCGAAAGAACAACCATCTCAGCAGCACTCCATTAATCTGACATTTTTAGTAGATTGGCCAAATAGAAGCAACTCTAGAGCAAAAGACATGACAGTTTAAAGGAATCTGAGAACACAAGGAATAAAATTGATCTAATGAGACAAAAATTGAACTATCTGGCAGAACTCCAAGTATAATGTCTGGTGAAGATTAGGCACTGGTTACCAGCTGTCAGATGCAATCCCTATGCTGCTGGCAACATCATGCTGGGGGATATGTTTTTCTGGGACAGAGAGTCTGTTCAGAATTGACAGAAGGATGAATGCAGCCAAATACAGAGAGATCATGCAACATTAGACGAGGTGATGGTTCATCTTTCTGCATAGCAATGACCCGAACTGTATAGTACATCCAGGACAACACTGGAATGGCTTTGGGACAAGTTTCTGCCTGTCTCTGAGTGGCCCAGCCAAAGCCCAGACTTAAATCCCATAGAATATCTGTGGAGAGACCTGAAGATGGAAGTTTACAGATGCTTCCCATCCAACGAATGGACAAATGGGATGTATTTGCTGCTAAAGTAAAGTATTGAACTATTGTAATGGTCTGAATACTTACATCTAATTTATATTTCAGTTTTTGATTTTTATTACATTTGCAAATTTTCCTGAAAGTGTTTTCACTTTCTTTTTATGGTTTATTTAGTTTAGATTGATGGGCAAAAATGGCAAAATGTATTCAACTATAATTAAATCTACAATACAATAAAGTGAGCAGAAAGTGAAGCGGTCTGAATACTTTCTGAATCCATTGTATGTACATATATACACATTAGTGTATATGTTTGTTATTTATTTATGTTTATGCTGTATATGTTACCTTATTTTAAAAGCTTTTTATCAACACGTGCATATTTGACTATTTTCTGCATCATAAGCACTTTTTGGTTACAGAGGAACAAATATACATGATATCATGCTGCTTGAAGAAAACATGTGTAAGGAAAACTGACCTTGACTTTTTAATAACTGCAGTGATAGAGGATTTTTTTGATAAAGTGTAATATTCACTGTAGCTTCAAAGTCCAGTAACATCTGCAGCAGTTTAATTGTTAGGTATTTAATTACTTACATTTGCATAGTAATGGATGGTGTCTATATCTTGTAATAGGCGGCAGTTATTTAAGTGCTTGCAGGGATAATAATTGCTTCTGGATATGTGTGTGGAATTACATTGAGCTGTCCTCAGGATTTGCAGTTTTTATTATGCAGAGTAGCTGAATTTGTGTGTAAAGTAATTCTTTTTTTATTAAAAAATTTTCTTAGACAATCATCATTGGAGTAAACAAATATGTTGAAATCAGAAAGTCATACCCTTGTTTGTCTGCTGGTATGCTAAATGTGCAAATGAATTGTCAACTGTAAAGGACAGCCCTTTCATTTCATGCCCTTCCTTAAAAGGAGCATTGGTTGCATAGTGTCTGAAAATGCCTTCTTCACCTTTGGCCGCTCTTCAGTACTGTTCCCACCATTCTAATCTTTTCCATCTCCTTCCATGCGGCTCACTGTTCTCTTATGTGTCTGGTTCACTGCCTGCACATTCACACTTATGAGTCTCATATTGCTCGCTTGGAGTCTGTGACAACACTGTCTACATTTCTTTCTGTAACTCTGTGAGCTCATCTAAGCCAGAATCCTTCCCAAAACTCAATGGTGGCCATGTGTGCAGGTCAATGAACTTGGCCACTTATGTACAAAGTGTCCAACCAGTGGGACACCGCCATATTTCAAAGTTGTTTGCGTACATTGTAGTAAACTCACAAGTCAAACAAAAAGACAATAATGGTATTTTTACAAACCCAATGGTGTCTTTTTCCAAATAAATAGGTTTTCATGTCGTCAGCTCTCACTACTATTGGATAGTTGAGTTTCAGCCCATTCTAATGATGTATAGTTGTCCCTGATGGGCCATTCATATTATATGTCATAGCTGTGTTCAAAAGACAGGAAATAAATGGTTTCTGTGATAGCTCATCTTTATGCATTGTTGCACTCAAAGCTTGAGTTAGATTCTGAACACAGTTTTGAAATATTGAAAATGACAAGTTTGATGAAAGACTTGATTTATCTCTTAATTTGTAAATTCTGCTTTTAGTATAACTTTGAAGCAGCGTGTAGTTTTACACTTTAAGCGTCATGGACTCAATTACCATATCCAAACACTGTCTGCTGCACATTCTTCTTATGTTAGTTTATTGGACAGTGTTCTTTCAATTTCAACCTAGAGTACTGTGCTAGTTCCCTGTAAGGACCAAGCCCTACCCACAGCAGCCATTAACCAACCCCGTCACTTCCAGATGACTAAGTCTCTTCTAATAGTCAATTAGTCTCAAAACTTACTTTAATACTGGTCAGTTACATTTTAATATTATTTTTTATTCTATTTTATTTGCTTTTTTCCTGTTTTTGAATTCTTTTAAGATATATAGTGATATATATTGTTAGAATTTCCATTTCGTTCATCCCACTCATCTTTCATGCTGTGATAGGACAATAACTTTTAAAGTTGAGCTCACAAAACTTGAGTCAGTTTTCTAATTATAAATCCATGTAATTATTTGCAGATATCTACTTTTAAAATGAATCTGTTTTGTGTATTATCTTTATCTCTGCATGCAAAATATACAAACATGCATATCCTAAAAATCAGTTACCATATCCAAACACTGTCTGCTGCACGTTCTTCTTACGTTAATTTATTGAACAGTGTTCTTTCAATTTCAACCTAGAGTACTGTGCTAGTTCCCTGTAAGGACCAAGTCCTACCCACAGCAGCCAAACCCACCGAAGTCTCTTCTAATAGTCAATAGACACTGAGGCATATGTTGCTCTCGGGTCTCTTGTACTTTTGTTCTATGCATTTTTAGCATGTTAATATAAAGCAAGTGTTTTCCTTATATTTTATTCATTAAATAGTGAGTGCATAAAAGCAAAAACTACTGTCATGTGCAAAATGCTTGTACTTGTTGCTACAAAAAACATTTGACTGGCACTCATTACTCAGATATGATCAGGAAAGATACATTCTTTTGCTCTTATTACCAAAGTAATAGGAAGTATCGGAAACAAACAGCGGACTTGGCATCTGGTTAACAGGTGTTTATGCAGAGGTAAGTTCTGCATAATATTCTACTGGAAAGGTTCACTTTGGGAATCAACATGTCAGAACTCTGCTTTCTAATGGTGAAATAATAGAGCATAACCCTTCATAAAATATAAACCTTCCAGAAAGTTTTAAAGAGGTCTTTTTATTTATCTGTTATATAAATATTTAATTAACTTTCAATTGTCTGATTCTTGTCCATTACACAAAGATAGACAGCTATATAAACTTTCCTATGTTTATTATAATAATACAAACTAACATTTATATGCAAATAATATAGCCTTAATATTAATTTTAAATCAATATACAGGATACAGTCTTATTGCACGGGTATGAGCAGTCAGTGGCCATTTTCTTAGATAAACCTGCCCTTGTCATATAACTAATACCATCTGTGCAAATAGGGATAATTATATAATGGGGCAGTAGGTGCTAATGAATCACATGTATGCAATTCATTGATAGAGAGAGAGAAGGAGAATGAGTACGGCTAAAAATGTAAGTATCTATAAACACTTGGGATAGGGGGTGCCAAGAGTGTCAACATGAATGCATCAGGATCATAAAGACTATCAGGACTTCCTGCACAAACTTGCTCTTACAAGACATTCTGAACACATCATGCTGTCATTACCTGTACCTACCAGTTAAAAATGTTAACAGAGAAATGTGCAGATGTTAACCCATGAATTATTTTTGCTTGCAGAAAACATTTCATGACAGAGGGAGGATAGAAAAGATGGCGATTAATGAGCCATCTACAGTCACACTTATAAATGCCTATTACTTTTTTGTCATAATCTAGATATCTCTTTGATGAAAATTTCTGTGTTGCCTTTGTTTTTGTTTACCACTCTGCAATATTGGCTGTGTTTCTAACATGGGAAGGAGTTAGTCTTGAATCACATGCAAAGACAAATAAATGTATAAAATACCTGATTCATGAAAGGTTCACATGAGGCCACACATTGGAATGTTTACTCTAGTCTTTAGCATGACAGCAAGAATGATATGAATTCATAGTAGTGTCCCAAATTCGTCCATGGCTAAAACAGCTTGTTCGTTGGATGTTAACATCATCAAAAGAAATCAGAATCTTTCTACTTTAACTATGGTATATACAATTTAAGACAGGATTTTGTGAAAAATGTATCTAGTAGTAGGGTGCTGTACCGTGTTAGCCATTATGGATTCAATGAGAAGTCAAGCAAAATGACACTTTTTATTTGCTAACTAAAAAGATTACAATCTGCAATCTTTTGAGGCAGCTCAGGCCACTTGTTCAGGCAATATGTAATACAGAAACTGTAATTCCCTGTGTTTGTTTAGACACCAGGACAGATATAGCATTGGAAAACCTTTTAAGTGGGACAACTTAAATGTAAAAAATTAATCGATCTCTCCAGTCTAAGATTCAATTAGCAAGAGAGGAGAACAATGCATAGTCAAGATCTTTTGATAAGATAACTGTCCAACAAAGTGTTTTGAAGATTTTGATGAGTTTTCCATAAAATGTAGATCTTTAGTTAGGTTGTCCAGGTCAGTCAGAGAGATGTAAACAGTCCTCATATCTTGTCATAAACTCTTGTCTCTATGTAAACCATGCTGTAATACGTTAAATTTTATCATCAGTTTAAATCCCCATTCACTTTTGTCTTTTTGTGTTTTGAAGTTGCCCATAAGCACTGTGACTTTAAAGTCCTTCTTGCAGGGTCCATGGCTGTTAAAGTGAGCTCATACAGGAACATCCCTATTGCCATGCTTTAATGTGGAACCTATGAAAATTCATTCTTTGGTGATTTATCTGTCTAGTTTCTTCCACATACAGTGCACTGTTGGGACATTTCATACAAAGAATTAGGTAGACCACATTAGATGATCTGCAGAAAAGTGATCCCATTATGTGATCTTCTTGTCGGCAATGTGTTATGTAAATTTGTATTGTAAATGTGAGCACACATTTTGTATCTTTTCTGTAGGTTCACTTAGTGAGCTTCAAACAATTAGTTGCTGCAGGTTTGGTGGTTGTCTGTATGCCAGGATTGGAGGTTCTGGGAATACATTTCTGAACGTGTCATCATTATTATGTATTGGCAAAATTCTTTTATAATTTTTTGAAGTGCTTCAAGATGTCAGTTACAGGTGACAACAATGGGACACGGTTCTTGTTGTCCTTGTTTTTAGGTTCCAGAAGGTTGTTTCTTGGTATGGCAGCATTACTTCTTATTTTAGTGTCTGTTGTTTTAGGTGTTTATCTTTGACTAATGAAATCTTGTCTAAGTTCCTGCAGTTGTTTAGCTCGGTCTGTAGGATCAGAGTAAATATGATTGTAACGTATTGCTTTCCTGACAATGATGGAATGCCTTATATGCTTGGGGTGGAAGCAATCCCTTCTCAGGTATGTACGTCTTTGTGTTGCTTTGTGAAAAATAAAAGTTAGAAGGGTTTTATCTTTCATTTAAATGATGGTGTGCTGACTTCTGTTTTTGAGTACTTGAGCTTTATGTTGGGATGGAAAGAATTTATATTTGTTATGAAAATGGAGGAGGTCATTTTTACTGGCAGTCCAGATCATGAAGATGTCATCTATGTAACAGAGATACAACATTGGTTTTAAGACACATGTTGATATAAAATCCTCCTCCAATTTTGCCTTAAATAGGTTTGCAAACCGACAGCCCATTGCAGTCCCCATTTGTTGCAAGCAGAAGTCGTGTTCAAATGCAAATAAATCGTGTGTCAGAGTGAATTTAATCATTTGTATAACTGACTCTGTGGGTAAATCATGTTGTTTTTGGTTTCCAAACAATTACATTCTGATCCTTTAGTCCATCCCTCAAAGACACAATTTTTGGCATAGTTTTTGGTATTATTTTTTCAGGTTTGTAAGTAAAATCTTTACAGCAGAGTTTATATGCTTTTAGCCAACACAGTGACACAGATATTTTTATTATTTAAGTCTGTATCTTTCTGAGTGAAGATGAGAAAGAGCATTTTTTGTGTCTTATAGCATCTTTAATAATCAGCATGTAATATAATGTAGTGGTTAGGTCTTTTTAATATAAACCACATCCCTTAATATTTAAATTTTAGCTGCCAGTGCTTTAACTAAATTTGTTTAACTTTAACAGTGTATGTTTGCCGGGTGTGAAAATCCACACTGTTTAAACTATTTTTGGCAAGTTTCGCATGGTTTTTCCATTTGTACATATTGCCTTCACATTAAGGATCCTTTGTGCGGAAAAGTCATAGTTTTTTCCCTCCTTATCTGGTGAGAATAGCTCTCTGAAGTCCTTGAAGTTTTCAAACATTTTTTTTTTTATATAGCTAATCTTTGAAAACAAAATCCTGCTCTTGTTTGAGAAAACTCTTAACTTACTCATATACATATTTGTGTCAACATTCACATATCTTATGATCAATTCACATCCATTAATGGTGGTGAGTTTTTAAGTAATGCCTTTAAAAATTGTGGCAGATTACAGCTTTGTTCACAAAGAAATCAATGAATTTCAAATCAGTTTAGTTTATTTTTTTTATAGCTCCTGGGAATAGTGATAGTAAATTCTGTAGCCTTCTTGAGTCAAAATGGCTATTGCATTTGCCCCATATATTGATCAGACCCTTGGTACTTTCAAAGAAGATTCTAGATTGTTGTATTTTCTCTATCTGTGCAATTAATCTGCAGTTTATATTTATACTATGTACAGTATTGTTTAAATGGCAAGAAAAGGGATTGAAAATATTGGACTCTTGTTTAATAATCTGTGTTCAACAAAAATTATTCCACTATTATATGTAAATCTAAAAGGGAGAAAAACTGCATTACAAAACCAGGAATCCTTATTAGTAAATGGTTATTGTGCGCAATGCTGAATTATCAAATTAGAAGTTTATGTGAAAAATGAAGATTGTAATTCAGAGTTAAGAAATAGTCTAAATGTGAACTGATAATGGGTGCTGTGTTTGTAGTTTCCAAAAAATATTTAGCTGGTATAGCACATACACTGAGGAGGTTCAGTGTATGTTTGCAACATTTATAATTAAACAACACAGTGTTCAAGCAGAATATCACATGTATGGTTTTCATCTGATTTTATATGAGCTTTAAAGCATCACATTCAGTCTTTCTTGTTTTTAAATATACTTCCATAAAATTACATACCATATCTATTAGGTTATAAACTCCCACAGGATTTGGAAACACTAGTCTTTATGTGATTATAAAATGAAAAAGGGCATGTTTTCATGTGCCTTGATCTCCTCCTTTTTGATGCAGTTATATATTTTTTTCTAGTCTGAAAAAAGTATGAAGGTCAGTTCTAATAAAACTAAATGAAACTTGACCCAAAAGATCACCTAAACATAGTAGTCAACGCAATTCGTATGGCATGGTGGATTATTACTTTTTTATACTTGCCTTACAATAGCTGCACCTAATGTTTTTAAGTTAATTAAAGATCTGAAATTCCTGTTATTCATGTGTACAAAGCTAAAAGCAATTATGATAAAATATGAAATGGTGAGATGGATAGTTTACAGTAAAAGATCTTTGAAATAGTGATTATATGAAATTGGTTCATAAGTGGCTAACATTATCAGATGCTTAATTAAAGATGCTTGCTTACTTTTTAATTGCTGTTACAAAGTGATTAGAAAATTTAGGACAGGTAGACAAATTAAGTGTTGCAAAGTTAATTGATCACAGATGGTGCATAAGAAGTGCCAGATGCTTATTCTACAAATCCAAATAGCATTTGCAAGTATTTTATATATGTTATAAAGAAGGGAAAAAAAGGGTAAAGAGTTACCGCATTCTGGGATAGAACTCACCACTGACTTTCCTAAATCAAATTTCAATTATGTTTATAAAAAAAAAACACATTTGAGGACAATGCATAAGAAGTGTTGTACATTTTATGTGGTGAGACTGAAATGTATACAATGTGTTCTTTAATCACGTCTCAGTTATTGGATTTGCAAATTTAAAACTGTGGAACAGAGGGGTGATTCAAGGAAAAATGTGTCTTTGCCCCAAACATTACAAAGGGCACTGTATAACCTTAAAAATCAGTAAGTCAATATAGCAAAATAAGTGTGTATTTAGATTAGCCTAATTATTAGTTCTGTTTCCGTATAGATTCAGGTAACTAAGTTTTCGTCCTAATATCATTCTGTGTATGTGGTATTCTATCTAGAAATGAATTCTGTTTTGTGCTTAGCTTTGCCAGGTTAAGCTTTGGCTTCACATGACCCTCATGTTGAGTTAGGTATGTTTGAAGAAAAAAAGACAAAAGAATGTAATTTAATATATATTTGCTTTTCCAACGCATTTGCTATTTGTAGTTTTACAAAAATAATCAGTAATGTAAATGCCCAAAATGTAGGGTTAAAAGTTACCACTTAAACCGACTTTCTTGCCTTATCATTCACTTAAGTTAAGGAGAGTGTGTTTTTATGTTTGTGAGTCATTATATTCAAATGCCAAAGAACCGCTAAAATAGTTAATTGTAAACCCTTTTTTGTGTTCAGAGGTTTTACTACCATTTTCCTTGTGGCAGTTCGCATCTTTCAAAATTGAAACTTAAGCTTCCACTAATAAACAACTAGCATTAGAAATTAGTGAGATTCAACTCTTAATCCAGGCCCACCTTAAATTCCTTCGCACCTCTCCATCAGCTTGTTTTGTTTTGTAAATGTGTTGATCAGCACAAGCAGCACGCAGCCTGCTATCCCATCCCCCCTTGACAGAGCTCAACTCAGGAAAAAAGTTCTCCCAGCTCAATCCAAGGCTCCTTAGTTGCGTGTGAAGTTCCTGGAGTTGTATAGGGTAAATGATACAGTATATCATTATTTGGAATACATGCATTTCATACGTGTTCCGTGTCTACAAAGATCTTGGTAAGTGTCAGATGAAAGGAAATGAGGGAAATGCATGAAATGCTGAACATATACCTAAAATAGAAACTTTTTCCATGTTATACTAATAATGATGTGAAGTGTATAGTGTGTGAAGACTTAAGTCCAAATATCAAAAAAACATGCTTTTATTCAAGAATATATCCAAAGAAAAAAATATATATCATTAAATTTACATGTTGTTGTCAATCAGTTACAAACCCAAGCTCAAATGTCAATCAACAGAGTGCTAATATGTATTCTTGGATGGTGCAGTGGTAAGAACTGCTGCCTTATCACCAAAAGGTTGCAAGTTCAAGTCCTGGTGCTCCGTGTTTTGAGTAGTGAGCTGCAGTGGTGCTTGAAAGTTTGTGAACCCTTTAGAATTTTCTATATTTCTACATAAAAATGACGTAAAACATCACCAGGTTTTCACTCAAGTCCTAAAAATAGATAAAGAGAAACCAGTTAAACAAATGAGAAAAAAATATTATACTTGGTCATTTATTTATTGAAGAAAATGATCGAATATTACATATTTGTGAGTGGCAAAAGTATGTGAACCTCTAGGATTAGCAGTTAGTTTGAAGGTGAAATTAGAGTCAGGTGTTTTCAATCAATTGGATAACAATCAGGTGTGAGTGGGCACCCTGTGTTATTTAAAGAACAGGGATCTATCAAAATCTGCTCTTCACAACATGTTTGTGGAAGTGTATCATGGCACGAACAAAGGAGATTTCTGAGGACCGCAGATAAAGAGTTGTTGATGCTCATCAGGCTGGAAAAGTTTACAGAACCATCTCTAAAGAGTTTCGACTCCACCAATCCACAGTCAGACAGATTGTGTACAAATGGAGGAAATTCAAGACCATTGTTACCCTCATCAGGAGTGGTCGACCAACAAAGATCACTCCAAGGGCAAGGCGTGTAATAGTCAGCGAAGTCACAAAGGACCCCAGTGTAACTTCTAAGCAACTGAAGGCCTCTCTCACATTGGCTAATGTTCATGTTCATAAGTCGACCATCAGGAGAACAATGAATAACAATGGTGTGCATGGCAGGGTTGCAAGGAGAAAGCCACTGCTCTCCAAAAAAACATTGCTTTTTGTCTGCAGTTTGCTAAAGATCACGTGGACAAACCAGAAGGCTATTGGAAAAATGTTTTGTGGACGGATGAGATCAAAATTGAACTTTTTGGTTTAAATGAAAAGAGTTATGTTTGGAGAAAGGAAAACACTGCATTCCAGCATAAGAACCTTATCCCATCTGTAAAACAAGGTGGTGGTAGTATCATGGTTTGGGCCTGTTTTGCTGCATCTGGGCCAGGACGGTTTGCCTTCATTGATGGAACAATGAATTCTGAATTATATCAGAGAATTCTAAAGGAAAATGTCAGGACATCTGTCCATGAACTGAATCTCAAGAGAAGGTGGGTCATGCAGCAAGACAACGACCCTAAGCACACAAGTTGTTCTACCAAAGAATGGTTAAAGAAGAATAAAGTTAATGTTTTAGAATGGCCAAGTCAAAGTCCTGACCTTAATCCAATCGAAATGTTGTGGAAATACCTGAAGCGAGCAGTTAATGTGAGGAAACCCACCAACATTCCAGAGTTGAAGCTGTTCTGTACAGAAGAATGGGCTAAAATTCCTCCAAGCCGGTGTGCAGGAATGATCAAAAGTTACTGGAAACGTTTAGTTGCAGTTATTGCTGCAAAGAGGGGTCACACCAGATATTGAAAGCAAAAGTTCACATTCTTTTGCCACTCACAAATATGTAATATTCGATAATTTTCCTTAATAAATAAATGACCAAGTATAATATTTTTGTCTCATTTGTTTAACTGGTTTCTCTTTATCTACTTTTAGGAATTGAGTGAAAATCTGATGATGTTTTAGGTTATATTTATGCAGAAATATAGAAAATTCTAAAGGGTTCACAAACTTTCAAGCACCACTGTATTATTATTACTATAATATAATAAAAACATATCTTTGATTTGAATCTGTAACACCCGGTGTAAATTTTGACTACTTGTAAAAGTTAGCGCTTTTTTAAAAATTATTATTCAGTTTTATACTCTCAGTTACGTTCACGTGGTACAACGAACTTGCCTCTCCCTCTCTGAGTTGATGCCGTTTATCTCCATTTTTTTCACAAGAGTAGTGATGACCACAGTTGCTACTGTGGTTGATACCTGCTCAGAATTATTTCTTGTACCGGCAATCAAAGATATGATGTCCTGTGCTTGTTATCAGACTGGACTAAGGTAGCACCTTAACAACAGACAGCTTCTTCACAGCATTTTTGCTGGCCAATAGACGGCTGCACCGCATCACAATTCTGCTTGGCACCATGAGTAAAAGGGGACTTCCACCTACAGCTAAAGACATGTTAGTACACAAGCAATTCGCCACGCTAGTGTTTAGATTTCATTCAATAGGGGAAAAATAGTCACTTAGATAAAGAGTAAGAAATAACTTTTTAAAGAATTTTTGTTGAATCAGGTTTTTGGGAGCTGTTGTATAATTATTGTTTCCCCTATGTTGTATGCTTTTCTTTATTGCAAAAGCATAATCAAATCAATTTCAAGTTTAACTAGGGACATTTTGAAGTTAAGGTTAATCAAGACTGGTTTGGGCAGTTTACTTGTAAAACTGATAAACTTTCTTATGTTGTGGTCTTAAAAATAAAGAAATCAAAAGAGTTATTTTTTACTTTTTTTAACCGTTTAAGGGTCCTTGAATGAACATGGTTATGAATTAGTCGTTCATTTATCATTGTGTTTGATGACTAGTGTAACCAACGAATCTTGCAAGGAAGGGATTTTTCACAAGTGGCAAAGACTAATGGTTCATTTTGTATTCTTAAAAAAAATTTATACTGAAATCTATCTTATTGTGAACCTGTAACTGAAGATGCAGGTCCAGAAAATAGACAGATAGATGGATGGATGGATACTGTACTAGAGAAATCCATATTGTAACTTCAGCAGTTAGTACCTTTGGCAACAGTGGTAGTTGAACAGTCACTTAAAATCCCTTTCTTTCACATAGTGGTTTTGATGAAGCACTTATAAAAGCTAAACTCAGTACCACTTCCTTCCTGTGTTTGTTTTTTTAATAAAAATAGGTGCCGGATATTCTGCATTACAGCTTTACATTAATAGAGCAGGCTTCAACTTGCATTTGGTAGCATAAAGTAGATCTAATTATACGGTTTGTAAGTGTGGGACCACTTCTTACTATTTTAAATTACTTTTTTGCATAATTTAATGCCCAGAGGGTGGCCACTGAAATACAAAATTATATGACAATATAAATTAACCCTGTTACTTTATTTCCCATTGTGTTTCTTGTAATTACTTACCTATTTTTGTACTGTTAAGAGAACTTGTTTTCGAAAAGTTTGAGAATATGACCTTTTTTTGAATTGATATCTTCTCTTACTATTATATATTATACTACTGGTCAAAAGTCTAGAACACCTCAGTTTTTCCAGTTTTTCTTCAAATTAAATCAGTTGAAATGCAATAACTTACCTAAAATGGAAAAAAAGGTAAGCAGTAAACTACCAGAGGTTTATATTTGAAGTTTAGTTTAGCAAAAAATGAAATTTCAGAATATTACAAATGGACCTTCTTCAGGGAACAACTAACAGGTTACAACCAACAGATATTCTGCAACAATTAAAGCAAATTAAGCCTTTCAGGTTGAAGCAAATAATTTGCACAGGTGTCCCAACTTCCGTTAATTACCTACTCTGTCTGTTTGTCTCTGTAGTTCAATAAAAAGTAAATGTTTCATGTGCAATATTAATTATGGATATTAAAATTTAAAAAGGGTCCTAGTTGAGTAATATTTTAAATTATATGTTTATGAAACTGCAGTTGCCCCTATGGATTAATATACAGTACATACATCTGTTTTACATATAAGTAATTACAAAATATTTGTATTAATGCTGCTATAATGTATGTATTAAAATTTAGCCTTTATCCTGAGTATGATAAGTGTGAATTTACTGCCCTTGGATAATAGTCAGATTATGACTGATGTAAAACTTTTTGTTTGTACAGTACACCTCCAAAATTCGCGGGGGTTACGTTTCTAGAGCACCTGCAATTTTGAATCTGGTTAATAAATTACCTATTTTCATAGTTTAAACCCTAATTATGCCCCCAAAACACTTTAATTTAATTCCAAACAAAGTTTAATACATTACCTAAAAATAATGTAAAGGTAAACCTGTATACTGTACTGCTATGTCTCCCGCAGTGCTAGAATGTAAAATAGTGATGTTACCGCTATATGTACTTTAATTCATGCAAGTGCATTTTCATTGCCAGAAGCCTTAGATGGTGCAGCTTGTTTCGGCGGCATCTTGGAGCTGTAACCCTTAAAATGCCACATACTTAGGGTTAATGCATCCCTGGACGGCAAATACTTTTTTTTTGCACTTTAAGTAAACATCACAATTAACAAAGAAAAAGTGAAATTTTAATGGAACACTTTTTTCATGCAAAGAGCATCATAGTTACTGCACCACTAATCATTTTACACACTGTTAATGAACTGTAAAAACTGTTTTTAAACTACTGGATCAATATGTGCAAAGTACAATGCTTGGGGCACAGAATAACACAGGAGATTATAGAGACAGGAACTTTATTCAAACACTTAAAACAAACATGTCTCTTTCAGAAGTAAAAGGAGCTCAGTATGCAGTTAGTTATCGATTAAACAATAGACAAACATCATAGGGGAGCACAACCCCCAACAGGAGCAGAGAATGTCTGGGAAAGGAGAGAGAAACAAAGCAGTCAGCCAAAATGGACAGGCACTGTTCAGGCTTTTAAGTAAGCGTAGCATTGAGCAAGAAGCCGCAATCGAGAAATAAATCGTGATTTATTTATTTTTATGGTGGAGATTCCAGGGATGCATTCAGCCAGAGACAAAAACAAAGCAAACCGGTAATCAAGCAGCAAATAAAGAATGTAATGAAAACAAATGAAATAAGAAAACAACGAGGCCATCCCTGTTCCCCTTACGGCGATTACACATTAAATACAACAAAGCGCAAACAAAACACACACAGTAAATCATGAAATAGTTCATGAAAAATGGCAACAGATGAAATGTAATGTTGAAAATAGATAGTCCAGAGATCCGTACGTTGAATGGGAATGTACAGATAGTCCTACCGGCAGTTCCTGAAATGGTGAAGACGGGTGGACAGGTTCTGCAAGTGAGAAGGGCAAGGAGCAATGTGAGGGTGGTCTGTATTTCAGGGTTTGGGGTTTTCCCAGGGGTGTCTGTATCTTCTTGGGGTGCGATCAGCCCTCCAGCTCACAGTGGAAATTTGCGTGGCTTTATGCCAAGTGTAGGTTTTATACATTGCAATTTGAACATTGAGACGTTCTTGCGCAACATTTCTGTGCGTACGCACCATTTATGCATAAGGCCCCTAGTATTTAAGAAAGCAATTTTTAATGTGTTACTTATTTTACTTGGGATAGAATTTAAGTTAATATGCATCTTTGATTTCACACTAATTTTAATCTTTTCATGGAAAATTCTAAACTTTGAATTCCCTTCTCCCCCATTCCCTACTTTAAACAATCCTTGACTAACCAATTTATACATATCCCCAAAACAATTGGTGCCCTTTCAGTTCAGATGTAACCCGTCGTGGAGTAACAGGTCTCATCTGTTCCAAAAGGAGTCCCGTAGATTTAAGCCATATAGAACTTCAGAGACCTAATCAGTTATGCTGTTCATCTTTTCACATAATTATTTAAATTTGGACTGCAGAACTGATATCCTGACCTTATTAACACTAGCGTACAAAAGTTTGGAGTCGCATAGAAATTTTCATGTTTTTAATAGAAATTAGTACTATTTTCATTTTTTTTTTGCAATATTGGAAGTTAATTGTGTTACCTTGTTTTGCAGGGAAGTAGCATTCCTAAAGTTCAATTCTATGTTCAAAAATGATTACAATGAAACAGATTTGTCAAGAAATATGTCAGTCTATTGTTGTTTTGCAAAGTGAAGGCTATTTCATGCAACAGATTACCAGGAAACTGAATATTTCAAACAAATGTGTCCACTACTCTCTTCAGAGAATGCCTAGTGCCTTGCTTATTCAACCCCCCTTTTGCTTTCTTGCTTTCAAACTTCTTGCCGTTGTCAACATTATATTTAAAATAAAAATGTTCCATGCCCTTCACAGGCTGTAAAGTTTGAACACAAATACCTTTTCGCCTCCCTCAAATCACTCAGCTATCTTTGATTTCCTGCAGGTGATAAAAGAACAGCAAAAATACCTGCTAAAGGGAAACAAATGTCAAAAGACCCCTTAGTGAAAACCTAAAATAAGGTTTGTAGGAGTGAATGTTATGTTTTAATTAACTCCCACTTAGAAAGTAAAACGCAACAGTCCAGTTTTGAAACATTCAATGATAAACATAGCACAGTGTGTATAAAGAGGATTAGTATGACTCTAGGTAAGTGAAAATGTATATATTACACCAAGTGATTAGAAACTTTTGGTGATTTTGTTGTATAATCATGGATACTGTCTTTGTGGATATATTCTTCTATTAAATCTCTTACAAAGTACCTCCTGGTCTTTCTGTTTCTGTTACAAAAATCCAGTACTGTGCCTCATATCAATTGGATTTTAATGGTCACTTTTACACATTATTGATTATTCATTTTAGTTTGAACCATGCAACAACCCCAAAAGCTATTTTAAAGGTGGTGACAAAATAATTTGCTTTGTATCCTGTGTTCACTCCAGAATTAAATTTTATCAGGATTTGAGTACTTCCACACTAGTCAAACACTCCATGCTTTTTTTTCGGAAGGTAGACTAATCTAATTAAACAATATTTAATATCTCAAATAGACTTGCAACTAAAATGTCTCCAAAAATACTGGATCATATATGAGAGATGTATTGTATGTATAAAATACACTTTTAAATTAATAATTAGTATTTCTTCCTGAATGTACAAATACAAACATAATCTCACAGTAGGTTGTGTGAGATATCTGACAAATCTGGTTTTTGCGGTTCACATGGCATGTATATTATATTCTTTGCTTTCTGATTTTGATAGTATTGAGTAACCATTTTTTTATTTTTAAATTGTAGAAGAGAATATGACAGACAATAAATTAAGTATTTGTGAATAATATGATTGTTTTTTTTTTGCCGATTGTACATTATTCTTTGTTAAACACATACTGAAGTTACCACTGATTCTGTAAAATCCTCAATTTAATGTTACATGGAAGAGAATTCCTCATCAAAAACAACTTAATTATAATTCCTGGATTAATTATATTAAGTGGTATTTCTTTTTTAATTTAAGGAAAAAAAAACAAGTTTAATACATTGTGCCTTAATAGGAATTTATTGTCTCTATTTTCATGTATCTGTTGTTGGAACTCTAACTTTATTTATTTATTAAATATAAGTGCTCATATTCGTACTTGGTTATTGGCCTATACTGTTAAGGAAGTGTTCCTCATTCATGTTGGCATTTCTAGTTCACACAGAAAGTGTAAAAATTGTTTATAATTTGGATAATTTTAAAGGATCTAAATATTTTTATATAGTGCTGTATCTTAATTAATTTTATCTTAAACTACACAGCTCCACTTGTTTTCACATTTTTCATTATTTATAGTATATTCAATACTTTGTATTCATTTTAGAACCTGTAAAATTGTTCTCCTTTCCTGTTTTAAGGTCATGGTATTTGTACATGCTAGAAATTCCACAGTGAAGACTGCTTTGTCTCTTATTGAAATGGCAAAAAATCGTGGAGAAGCATCCTTCTACATGACAGAGCAAGGGGCAGATTATGGACGATGTGAAAAACAGGTACTGTTTAAGCATTACTTTTCTTAAAACAAGGTTAATGTAAAAACCTGTGTTTTCAACTGTAAACAATTAATTTTAGGCTTCAACTTCTATGTATAGATGAGTTAGCAATGTCTATGTATAGATGAGAGCCTTTTGTAAATAATAACATAAAACTATTCTAATTAATAAATAGTTAAATAAAGCTGCTGTCATTTTTTAAGTGTCTGGAGGTATTTATCATTTCTATTTTAAGTTCTTATTGAATCTGCGGTATGTGTCATTTTTAGTTGAATAGATTCTCTTGGTAAATGTCCTGCAAAAGAGAAGATAAATAAACAGAAATAAAAAATAATGGCACCATATATACACATAGAACAGTAAATCAACATATCATTCACTAATGCAGAAAAATATTAATTATATTGTGAAAAATTTATTGAGATACCAATTCTCAGTGCATATTTCATGGACATGCTGTGTAAGAGAAACAGAACATTAATCTTGTGTGTAGTAGATTTTAATCATGTAAATCTGAAATCAAATATTTTGGTTACATTATGAGAAAAGAAGATGTTTTAGAGGCACTTATTCTTTCAAAAGCTGAACATAAAATGCAGCACTTTATACAAAGAAAACAGGATGGAGTCCTTCATAGAATGTGGATAGCATAAAAATATATAAATAAATAAAAAATCCTTATAAAGTCCAGAGAGCTCTTCTTTATAGTGTTGTCTACACTCTTAAATGACTAATAAAACAATTAAAGTCCAAGACTACACCATTGGTATATAGAAGGTACCAAATATAAAAGGTACACTGCTCAACTGATTCTGTCACATTTGCATGTATGAACTACAGAATGGTTTTGATATTTAGAGATGTGCCCTAAATATTTTGATGTGTCCCAACAGTAGCTGACTTTTAGACAGTTACTTAAAATGCTATGTGTTATGTTTATGCATGTTAATTACACAAACAACAACTACAGTGCACATGTTTTTGTTTAGTATCATGACACCTAGAGTACAGTAGTTGGTTCTACTCCTCAAACCCTTACCTTGTCATGATAATGTATCGGAGAAGTTAGTTGTGGAAGGTGGTCTCCTTTTGTCATTGTTATCAATTGTGATAGATGGTTTTCAGGGTTGATGTTGATCATTTCCATTGAATAATTTCCAACAGAAGGAGTGCCAAACAGTTGTGGAGGATGGTGTCTGGATTGGAGGACATAATTGGGTGTAAATAAGCCCCTAATTTGGGTGGGTGGCTGTAAAGCATAAAAACCAACTA
This sequence comes from Polypterus senegalus, assembly GCF_016835505.1. Classification (NCBI taxonomy): domain Eukaryota; kingdom Metazoa; phylum Chordata; class Cladistia; order Polypteriformes; family Polypteridae; genus Polypterus; species Polypterus senegalus. Next base: position 121,619,709 of record NC_053156.1, read on the forward strand.
TATCTTATATTGTATGTTTGAATAAAAGAAATAGGTACATGATAGAGTTTGTTTGTTACTCTAGGATACCCTGAGGGTTTGTTATTAAAGCCTGAACCACTAAAAACTTTTTTCCTGTATCATGACGGTTTCATTCCTTGTTATCATTTACATTACTGACATAATAAAATAGAGGAATATCAGAAATTAGTTAAAATCACCTCTGTTAATATGTTGGCTGTATAAATACTGTACAGTAGTTAGGTCTCCTGTGGTGAGGCTTTTATAAAATGTATTCAGCTGGTTTAAAATTAACTTTTAATATAAACTTTTGCCCCAAGTGAATATGGATGTGTGCGTAAGAGTGCCCTGCAATGGATTGGCACTTCTTGAGTTTGGGAGGGAGGAGTGGTTCCTGGTTGTCCCTCAATGCAACCCTGAAATAAACTAAGAAGGCTCAGAAATGAAAGGATGGGTAATCAAGATAAATCAGTGTAGCGACACACAGCAAGAAAATAGTTGTTAATTTTATGTAGACATCCACTCTTGAAGTCAACATTATGTTTTGTTATGTAATTGATTATCTAATATATCTCTCTGAGAATAAAACTACTTTACTTTAACACTTGCACTCTTTATTGTAGCTTGTTGTTTATAAAATATTTCTGTGTTACACTGTAGGTGTTGAATCTGATTCACAGAATAACCTTTAAATTCTTCAAGGTGAATGAGCATGGGATGACGATATGCATAAGTCAGATAACTCATTGTGCCAACATGATTCAGACCATAACAAAATCATTAGTTACTGTCCAGTCAGAGAGCAAAAAAGAGTTTTAGCTTGTGATCAATATTGCAGTATGATTGATTTTATTTAGCCAAACATGATACTCAGAGACAGCAATCAATAGCCTACCTCAGAAATTTATCTTGGGCGATTTCTAGTCAATGTATGATTTATTAAATTCCCTGCATCATTAACTTAGATCAAAGTAATTTATCTATTCTATGTTAACAGTCAGACTTTTTGCTTGTTTGTTTTTTTCTCCCCCATAATGGGTTGGGCAGATTTTACATAACAGAGTTACATTTACTCATACACTTATATAGATGGATCTGTTTTGTAAAAGTGGATAAGCAATTTTTTTCTCAAGCAGTCATTTTTCTTCTCATAGTTGAAAGATCTTCATTTTTTACCAGTGCTTCTGTTATTAGCAGTTCATTTCTTTTTTTATACTTCGTCTTAATAGGACAAAAAATATGCATTTTTAATGTTAATGAAGATTGATTTTATAATCAAAGTTGACAAGCTTTAGCAGTATATTTCCTACTTCTTTACCGCTTATACATAAATGTTATTATTAATTAAAGAGAAGAATAAATAACAATTTAGAAAATATACACATGTTGTACATTCAGGTAACCTTGAGGACTGCACAGGCACTGTAGCCCTTAATGGACTGAGTTCAGTAGGTCAGTTTTAGAACTTTCTCATCCATTTCAGGGTTTTAGGGGCCATAGGCTGAAAACAGGCATGGACAGGTCTGTAGTCCACCACAGAGACTTTTACTCAAATACACACATAAACACACCCACGCACTAAGTCACACACAGTGTCAATTTGCAAGTGCCAATTAATATAAACTAAATAAATAAACAAAACCCTTTTGTAAATGAGAAATGTTAGGAAATAATAAAGTTAAAGGCAAACTTTATTATAGCCACTAACAAATTTGGATATCACATGAATGTGTTACTCTTACGGATTGTAAAGTGACCAGATTTTCAAAGTCATAAACTGGGACACTTGTGTAGTATGGTTTTGCTCTTCATTATCAGAGACGGATCAGGGCACTGGAAAAAAAAATGATACAAGTTTCACAAATGAACGCATAGGAAACCATACAGTGCTTGAAATGTAACCAAATAAATAACAGTGCTGTCTGTTTTTGTCTACTTCTTAGTTGCCTTTGCGATTCTGTTCAATTTCAACACAAGTTCTTAATTAAGCTTCCTTTGTCAGAATTTTAACTTAGTTATTATTCTGGATTGGGTTTGGGTGTTTTGGGATATTTTGCCCCTTTATTAGATGGGGAGTTAACACTGGGGCGTTTAACATTTATTTTCCCTGAAGCTTGAAAATTGAATACATCCTTTCTAAGAATTTTTGAAATAGAGAATATGTTTCTGACATATTTTTCTTTTGGAGACCTCATATAAAAGATTATATTTTTGTGGTTATTTTCATCTGCATTTTGTTTTCCAAGGAATGCCACCATTTTGATGGTTTTGTAGCACTTGTTACCACTGTAACACATACCACAATGTATTGGGCCGGTGTGATGATGTCATCATCTGTTTGACTATATCAGGTCACTTTTTGTGGCTGTAGTTCATCTAAGTTTGACGGTATTTGTGAACTGTGTGAAAATTTGTGATTAGATTTTTTCTCTGTATGTACCTAGAGCTGTTTTATTTGAAGATCTAAAATATTTTATTTGTAGCTCACAGTTACGGCACTACGGCCATGTGATGCGTTTCCACGAGGGTGATATGGCTCATAAGAACCTCATTGTTGGGGTCCTGTGGCTGTAACAGGGCAAGGGGTCGCCCACGTAACACCTGGCTGTGGCAGATAGAGGGTCATTTCTGGAGGGTAGGACTAGACCGCGTGTCTGCCTATGCCAACCGGGATCCCGAGCTGTTTTGACGTGTAGTGGGTGTGGCAATGCACTGTACCAGTGCATGCTCCCCAACTTGACTTGATTTGACTCACAGATAAGTGGCATAATTGTATTGCTGTTATTTTAATAATTGGGAGTTTGTGCTGACCAAATTTTAAGTAGGGTGGCATGTACATGCATAGATTAGCATTTCTGTTTCAGCAGCTCCAAGGAGCCTGTTTGTATTCTGGTCTGGTCACAGTCTTGTAGAATTTGCACATCTTCCCTGTGTTAGATTGGCAGGTTACATTTATTGGGTACTCTCGACTGGCCCAATGTCAGTGAAGTGTGTATGTTGGTATGTCTTGTGATGGATGTAGTGCTGTCTCATCCAAGGTTAGTTCTGGCCTAGTGCCTTGTGCTTCCAGTAAATACTCTTGGCATTGTTTGTCCTAAATATGAGTATGCATGTTCAAAATATTAATGTGTGGATGAACCAATAGAAATTTATTGTAAAAACTTGTGATAATGTCACCAAATAAATGTGTGCTGTATTAGAGAAATAAGCATCAAATGACTCAAAGCATCTGTTTTGCCACATTGTTTGTTCTACACATTTTTGAATGTGAAATCTGTGTAACAGCCTTATACTGTACCTTTGCACTGTTAGTATACCTCAGTAATCAATCAATGTTCAGGTGGTAACATGTTTGTTTTTGCCATCCTTGTTTTACACAGTACAGTTTAAAATAATTTTTTATTCTCTTTAAAATAATAAAGGAAAAGGACATATATGAAGGCATCATAATTCTGTTGTTTTCATCATTTGGATATATTGATGACATCATACTTATTGATTGAAGGATTATGTAGTGTATTTAAGTGTTGTCTGTTCCATCAATTTCTCATATCTCTTTTCCTAGTTTGTGATTATAGAGAACTGGTGCCTGCAAGTAGTTGTCTAAAGGCAGGAATATTTTTCACTGGATGTACGTCTGCTCTCCACTACACTTCAGTTCACAGTTGGGGGTTTTTAGAAACAGCAGTATGTTTTGGCCACATGCTTTAGGTTATGTGAGAAAACTCATAGTTCAATGAGAAAACCATGGATAACTTACAGTACATTAGTACCTGAGACCTGAGTCCAATTTTAAAATTAATGTGCACTTGAGTATTGAAATCTCAGCATTTTTCCAGAGAACATGCTTCTGTGTTCTGTTTCACTTTCCAGAAGAGATAATTTAGAAAATCTGTAATGCATAATCAAAATAATAATTACTGTACTTTATTTTGTAAGCTAATATAACAGTTTCTTCCAATAGTAAATGTTAAACAATGCAGTTAATAAAAATACTACCAACTATCAAACAGTGCCATACACAGTACAGTATGATATAATCTTCCTGTTGCAAAATGAATGTTTCACATACCAGTTTCTAAGATTGAATGGTAATGCTTGAAAGCATTTTTGTACTTATAGCTGTCTTTTTTATATAGGAAGTCATTTATTACTAGTGTACTATAATGAAATAATATTGTCCAGTGTTGAAAGGGAAGCCTTTGGCAGTTTCACTTGCTTGGGTAGTGGCTTCCCAGTACAAAGAGTTCATTCATCTTAAATGATTTTCTTTTAATCAGTCTGTTTTAATAAACTTAACTCCTAGAGCATTTTAAATGTTCTAAAGTCTGCAGGCCTCCTAAACTACCTTGAGCAGTTGTCTTTAAGCTACAGAGCAACATGTTGTGAATGGTACAGTGTCCCATATACATAAAATTCTTTTTATTACCTATAAAATTAAAAGTGGCAGACCCAGTTTTTAGCTGCTTTTTATTTATTATAGCAATTGTGGAATTTTTCTCTGTGATCTTCATGAATCAGATGGTTGGTTCTTTTTTCGGTTGTTTTCTTTTAAACTGTTTCTTCCATCAGTCAGTGAAAGATGCTTAATTTCTTATTAAGTGTTCATAGCCTGTTATGTAGTCAACAACATCAAAGAAGATGACATATTCATTGATGAATATTGCCTCAGCTATATTACTTTCACTAATGCACTTTGTACAATTTTTTATTATAGAATTTATCAAACTTGTCAAATTTATGTTGGGAATGTATTCATTAATTACACTTTACACTTTTTATCTTTACAGATTTTTTTAAACAATTTACCTTTAAGTAAACTCAAAGACAGCTAATTTCTTTGACCATATTGTGATCAACAAAAGAATGATTTATATTAAGAAACAACCTTGAATACTGGTAGTTTGATAGATGTGGATTTGAGTTATACAGTAATCCCTCCTCGATCGCGGGGGTTGTGTTCCAGAACCCCTCGCGATAGATGAAAATCCGCGAAGTAGAAACCATATGTTTGTATAGTTATTTTTATATATTTTAAGCCCTTATAAACTCTCCCACACTGTTAACGTTATTAGAGCCCTCTAGACATGAAATAACACCCTTTAGTCAAAAGTTTAAACTGTGCTCCATGACAAGACAGAGGTGACAGTTCTTTCTCACAATTAAAAGAATGCAAATATATCTTCTTCTCTTCAGGAGCAGAGAATTTCAGAGAGAGAGAGAGAGAGCGCGCTCGCAAAGAAAAGCAAACAGTCAAAATCAATACGTGTGCTTTTAAGTATTCCAAAGCACCGCAATAAAGCGACATTTTTTAGAGGAGCGTTAGTATCTTCTAAGCAAACAGCCTCTGTGCAAACAGCCCCTCTGCTCACATCTCCTCCGTCAGGTGCAGAGAACGTCAGAGAGAGAGAGAGCGCGAGATTAAAGCAAACAATCAAAAAATCAATAAGTGTGCTTTTGGAAGCACCGCGATAAAGCGGCATTTCTTAGAGGTGCTTCCGTATCCACTAGGCAAACAGCTTCTGTGCAAACAGCATCTCTGCTCACACCCCCTCCGTCATGCGCAGAGAATGTCAGAGAGGGTGAGATAGAAGCAGAGACAAGCAATCAAGCACCGCGCGGAAAGCATATCTTATAGCATTGAGGAGTTTTAGTTAATATGTAATACATGCTCTGATTGGGTAGCTTCTAAGCCATCTGCCAATAGCGTCCCTTGTATGAAATCAACTGGGTAAACAAACTGAGGAAGCATGTCCCATAAATTAAAAGACCCATTGTCCGCAGAAATCCGCGAACCAGCGAAAAATCCGTGATATATATTTAGATATGCTTACATTTAAAATCTGCAATAGAGTGAAGCCACGAAAGTCGAAGTGCGATATAGCAAGGGATTACTGTATATACATTCTATGAGAAAGTATTTGTACCCCTCATGATATCTTTTATTTCTGTATACTTGTCACAGTGAATGGCATCAGATCAGTGTGATATTAAATAAAGGGAACTACAGTAAATGTATAACACACTTTCCAAATTTGCTATTTCATAAACTTAAGTAATAAAGTTATTATTCAACAGTTGCATTACCCATTTTATCATTCAAACAACTGACCAAAGTTATTCGATAATTTGGCACAGCTGACTGATTACAGCTAGAACTATTGAATCTAAACCTTACCTTATGTTGATTCTTACCGTAGTCGCTACAAGGTAAGAACACTATGCCTTGATCAAATGAAATTCCACAAGAAAATTCAACATCAACAGCAACCAAACTAAAACAATGGCATTTTATAAAAACCATAATGTACAGTTATGATTTTAATGAGCTAAAAAATAAGAGTATTGTAAACAATGCACAAACTGCTTCTGAACTAAATCCCATCATGCTACTTTTAATATTTTAACTTAAACTCAGAGTGATGATGTAAAATAGTGCTTAGCATCAAAAGAATGGGGAGAATTAAAAAGAAACGCAGAAGATAAGTGGAAGTCAAAAGCTGTGGTAGCTGACCATTGAATTAAAGAAGGCACAGAAGGAGAAGAATTTAAAGTTTACTAGGCATGTCGTTGAACAGTTAGAGTAATCTTGAGTCACCAAAGATAATCAACAAAATTAGAATAATATCATGCAAGCTCCACATGTAAGGGAATAAAACTACTGTGCGTATCAGGGATTATCCTGCATGGTCACCACCCTAAGTGAGATCAGTCACGTTCCAGACTCATTTCTTGTCCTTTGAATGGAGAGGTGAAATGACCTGGGGCCTCAATCATAACGCTGTGCATAGAATTCACACTATACCATTGAGTACGGACAAAAGCGGAAATGTTCGTACGAATAAAAACATCCAGATGCATAAATCTGTGCGTTCGCCAACTTCCACGTTCTTTCGCTACATAAATTCCGGTCAGCGTAATGCATGTGCACGCGCCTGCTGCCACTCCTCAAACCCCTCCCAGAATTATGCCTCTTTGAATATGCAAATCAATATGACTAGCCCTTAAGCTCAGCATTCTGTGAAAAGAAAATGGCAAAAGCACGGGGTTAAATAGAAGAATTTCAGCAAAAACCAAGTGGAGGCAAGGAAAAACTTACTATTTGTTGGTTTAAACAGTGGTATAAACAACACAAGGAAGTTGATTGAGTGACACAGTGTGTCAGGGAAACTCAAAAGCTTAAAGTTCACAAAGTCGCACAGTGCTGAAATCAAAAAGAAGTTGTCAGATATCAAAGTCGCCGTGAAAAGGTGAGTCATAGCCTGCAGTCTGAGTGTCATATGAAAGCTTATTAGGGTACAGAGAAAAGAAAAACAAATAGGGACACAGTGGGAAAAGAGCTCTAAATGTTAACTTTAATCTCGAAATTTCCACTTTAATCACATAGTTTATTTTGTCATTAAAGTAGATCATAAACTTCATCTTAAAATCTTTTCATTTACTAGTTTCTCAAATCCCATCGTAACTAAAGTAGCACGTTAAATACTTTGTTTTGTATGTCTTCTTCTGTGTACTCTATGCGTGTGAATCACTACGTGCTTCTTAAACGGGCTTTCTTTTTTTCCAACAGGACACAGAATCTATTATATTCGTGATATTAAAGCTCTCTGAATAATTTAAATACTGAGATGTATACTTGATATCATTTTCATGATGATAGGAATTAAAGCATGTATTAAACATGGGAACATGGTGGCGCAGTGATAGTGACGAGCTGGCGCCTCGTCCAGAGATTGTTCAAGATGCTTCCTGCGCTGTTTGCGACCTGCGATGAAATAATTTATTGCAGGAGTACTGTCTCCTTCAAACATACTAACCCCCAATTCCTGTCCTTCCTTTTCTTTCTCCAAATGTCTAATCATCACACAATCAGCTCTGTAATAGATGTAAAGCCATCTTTAAGCTGAGAACGCTGATTCTTCAAAACTTTTAAGGAACATTGAAATATCTTTGTACTACATGTGTAATTATTCTACCAATCTATCCTTCCAGTGTCGTGCCAGCCCCAGCAAGAGTACATTTCGAGGCAGAAACAATCCATGAAGTAGGCACCAGCTCCTTGATAGTACTGTAACACCATGTGCTCACATGTTTAATTATTAACAATATAGATTATTTAAATGAAGTTAAAGTTTTATCTGTATAATAAACACATTTTGCTGCATTTCATCTTAATGATATTGTCATCATATACAAATAAAAGGCAAAGCCCTCACTGACTCACTCATCACTAATTCTCCAACTTCCAGTGTAGGTAAGAAGGCTGAAATTTGGCAGGCTCATTCTTTACAGCTTACTTACAAAAGTTGGTCAGGTTTCATTTCGAAATTCTACGCGTAATGGTCATAACTGGAACCTATTTTTCTCCATATACTGTAATGGACGTTAGCTCGATGGTCGTGGGGGGCGGAGCTGCGTGTGACATCATCACGCCTCCCACGTAATCATGTGAACTGACTGTGACCGCAGTACGTAGAAAAGAAGAAAGAGCTCCCAAAGAGCGCTGAAGAAAAATGCGAATTATTCGCGAGATACAAGTTTAATGAGAAGACACAAGGTATAAACAAGACTTTGGATCACTTTGTAGTGGAGTTAAAATTGCGGTAGCGAGAAACTTCTAAGTGCCGGTTCTTAGCTAACATTAAATAAAGCCGTGGACATCGTAACATCACACAAGAGAGCAGCTCACGTGAACTGACTGAACGCAGTACGAGTGATCACTTCCATGCATCAAACCTGTTCAAAAAATGCATTACACAATTGACAAGGTAGGAAAAGAATATGCTCCAAGCTGAGCTCCACAGCTAACGCAGTCTTGCGGAAGCAACTTCGTCACGCTCCCACCAAATACTCACAGAAAAATCCACGTTAATACACACGCTGTCTCTAGAGTTTCTCCACACTCAATGTATTCCCCGCATCCCCGTTACACCCTCTGATCTCCCATTTCAATTCAGATGCCTCCAATTTCCAGTAAGGCTCTGCTTCACGATGAGAAGTAAGAAGTCTCAGGCACAGACCCAACAAAAGGTTGCCATTGATTTCAGGCAAGATTGCTTTTTTCCTGGACAACTATACGCTGCATTCTCAAGAGTGAGTTCGCGCAGCTTCGTCATATTACAACCAGAGTGCTGAACTGACAACGTGATATATAAAGAGAACTATAATAATCGTAATAAATGAACAATTAAACAGCAGAGAACCTGTGGATTAAATAAAAAGGCAGCTTCCTTGGCAAAGCAAGGAAAAAGGATGGCTTTATATGTTTGTTTATAAAACAGCGGAGAAGCTGTGTAAAGGCTGCTTCACTTAAAACCAGCGGAGCGCCTTATATGAGCAGACAGTCAGCTAAAGAAGGGAATCAATAAATATCTATAATCGTAATAAACGAACAAAAAATAGCGTACAAGCCGCGGATTAAATAAAGAAAATGGGTACCTGAACAGTAAAGTAAGTCTTGAATAGGTACACAATAACTATAAGAATCGTACTAAACGAACAATATATATATGTGTGTGTGTGTATGTATGTATGTGTACATATATATATATATATATATATATATATATATATATATATATATGTATGTGTATATGTATGTGTGTATATATGTTGATATGTGTATATATATGTAGATGTGTATATGTATATATATATATATTTATATATATGTGTAGATATGTTTATATGTATATATGTTTATATGTCTGTGTGTGTGTGTGTATATATATATATATATATATATATATATATATATATATATTTATACACTCACCTAAAAGATTATTAGGAACACCATACTAATACGGTGTTTGACCCCCTTTCGCCTTCTGAACTGCCTTAATTCTACGTGGCATTGATTCAACAAGGTGCTGAAAGCATTCTTTAGAAATGTTGGCCCATATTGATAGGATAGCATCTTGCAGTTGATGGAGATTTGTGGGATGCACATCCAGGGCACGAAGCTCCCGTTCCACCACATCCCAAAGATGCTCTATTGGGTTGAGATCTGGTGACTGTGGGAGCCATTTTAGTACAGTGAACTCATTGTCATGTTCAAAAAAACCAATTTGAAATGATTCGAGCTATGTGACATGGTGCATTATCCTGCTGGAAGTAGCCATCAGAGGATGGGTACATGGTGGTCATGAAGGGATGGACATGGTCAGAAACAATGCTCAGGTAGCCCGTGGCATTTAAACGATGCCCAATTGGCACTAAGGGGCCTAAAGTGTGCCAAGAAAACATCCCCCACACCATTACACCACCACCACCACCAGCCTGCACAGTGGTAACAAGGCATGATGGATCCATGTTCTCATTCTGTTTACGCCAAATTCTGACTCTACCATTTGAATGTCTCAACAGAAATCGAGACTCATTAGACCAGGCAACATTTTTCCAGTCTTCAACTGTCCAATTTTGGTGAGCTTGTACAAATTGTAGCCTCTTTTTCCTATTTGTAGTGGAGATGAGTGGTACCCAGTGGGGTCTTCTGCTGTTGTAGCCCATCCGCCTCAAGGTTGTGCGTGTTGTGGCTTCACAAATGCTTTGCTGCATACCTCGGTTGTAACGAGTGGATATTTCAGTCAAAATTCCTCTTCTATCAGCTTGAATCAGTCGGCCCATTCTCCTCTAACCTCTAGCATCAACAAGGCATTTTCACCCACAGGACTGCCGCATACTGGATGTTTTTCTCTTTTCACACCGTTCTTTGTAAACCCTAGAAATGGTTGTGCGTGAAAATCCCAGCAACTGAGCAGATTGTAAAATACTAAGACCGGCCTACACACTACTTCGCTGTGAAGCACGGGTATTTTGCTAGTACATGCTAAAGTGGCTTAGGTTGTCCAATATTATAACTGTATCTCAAGTTTACTTAAAAATACAAACAGTTCTACCAGGAGCACTTGATGGACTGATTGATTGCATTTATAGTTCTTGGGATGAAACTGTTTCTGAACCGCGAGGTCAGTACAGGAAAGGCTCTGAAGTGTTTGCCGTATGAGAACAGTTCAAATACGCAGCATGGCTGAGGTAGCGTGTTCTAGATGCTGTATACTGATAATTCTGTTTCCGATCAGCTGCTGTAGAGCTGTGATTCCACACTCACACTCAGTTACAGTGATAGAAATACTCCTAGTGGTGCAGTGAGAGTTATATGGAAAACGATGATCCACTGTGGCAACCCCTAACGGGAACAGCTGAAAGAAGATGAAGAAGGTGCAGTGAGAGTAACAACGCTAAAGCAGCTACGGAATAGTATTTGGAATAGTTTGGCCATTCCGTGGACCATTATATTGTTACAGGTTAATTACAATCAGATGCCTTAAACTAATAAACAATATGCGGTTAATTTCAGTGTATTTGATAAAGCTGCATCATGGATGTGAATGTAAAAAAGAAAGGGAAACCACACTGGAACAAAAGCACTGCTTTGACGCTGGTTGCCGCCAGTTTGCAAAACCAAGTGGAGAACTTGCATACACCAAGCATTTTGCTGGCATTCAAATGTGCGTTGCTTTACACCAGGTTTAGGTTTTATAAATCGCGATTTGATCGTGGAAACGGGAGTATGCAACAATTTTGTGCATACACACCACTTATACATGAGGCCCCTGGCCTGGTAAAATTTATAATGTGACTCGTGTTTAACCCTTAAACCACCGGAACCGGATATAGTAGGTTCCCAATGTAATTTGCCATTACCCTGGAACCGAGTATATTTGGCAAAGTACATTTGTTGAATGCCACAACCGGGTAAAGTCGGTTTCCAGTGCAATTTGGAAGCACGCCAGAGCCGAGTATATTCGGCGACATGCATTCGCCGACGTATATTCATTGAACTCTGCAACCGGCTAAAGTTGTTTCCCAATGTAATTTGCCAGCACACTGGAGAGTATTCGGCGATGTACATTCATTGAACACCGCAACCGGCTATACTCACTTCACAGAGCAGTTTGCCAGCATGCCAGAGCAGATCAGTCAGTGCAATATATTCGTTGAGCAGCCAGTTGGCTCAGTGATTTTCTGAATTTCATCAATGGCGTCAGTTGCACCTTGTACATATAATAATTGATTGTTGCAGTATTTTTAAAAAATATTTTCTATAGTTCATTGGCAGTGTGTAAAATGATCAGTGTTGTAGTAATTGTGATGCGCTTTGCATGAAAAAAAAAGTGTTCTGTTAAAATTTCACATTTTCTTTATGAATTGTGACGTTTACTTAAACAATGCAGCAAAAAGTATTTACCGTCCAGGGTTGTATTAACCCTAAGTATGTGGCGGTTTAAGGGTTAAAATATTTAGTCTTGTATGGAAAACTGTCATGTGATTGAAGTGAGTGACATTCTTTTATTTTGAATTTGGTGTGTTACCACCTCTGGTGTTTTTTCCGTCCACCTGTTAATTCTGCCTTCATCGTGTTTCTCTTCATCTTCCTTCTGTGTGGGATCAATGTGCTTGATCGGCCCTCTTTATTCAGCTCTGTCCCTCACCTCCTCCCAAGTCAATCCCTTTTCCTTCAAATCTTTTTACTTTATCTATCCACTTCTGCTTCAGCTTCCCTCACTTTCTTTTCTCTTGTACTTCCATTTCTATCAGTCTTTTACCCACATAATCATTGGCTCTTCTAATTACAGATCAAAAGTACTTTGTTATACTTTCTTAGATATAATAATAATACATTTTATTCATATAGTGCCTTTCCCATGCTGAAGGCACTTAGTATCCCTCCCACTTTTGCTGCACTTCCTATTGTCTCAAACTTCTCATTTCTGCCAAATGCAACTTCTTTTGCAGTACTTCCTTTACTGTCCATGTCTCAGTTTCGTACATCATTGTTAGTCTTACCATTGACTTACAAATCTTACCTTTAACCTTTGACTTAATTCTATATTCACACAATACTCTTGATAGCATCTTGCAATTGTCCCATCCACATTGCACTCTGTGGGTTATCTCTGTATCTAATTCTTCATGTTAGACATCTGTTAATGCTGCCTAATGGTAGGTGTTCAAGTGCTTACTAAATTAATCAGAGTCATTTGGTTCAGTTCAGTGAAAAGATCTCTTTAATTGATCAGTTAATTTATTTTACCAAGTAATCAGATTTACATCCTAATACTACCCTAGCAACAACAACCCCAGCGGTCCTACAGTGTGGCCATAAAATTAAGATGAAATGAAAAATTATATAAAAATTAAAAAACAAATAAGTGTTTGAATTGTGCAGTATTAAAGTTAAACTGCACAACTGTTAATATGGTAATACTGTAATATATTGTAATATGGTAATATACTGTATATTTTGTGACCTATATTTACATAATTCAGGGAACTGGGTAATTTCTGACCGTAATTAGTGGTATAAATGGGGGTTTTAACATAGACCAGAATATTTATAGATGTATACTGTTGTTCACCATTGCTGCCACTTTCATATTTGGCATATGCTATCCTTTAATGGTACAACATATGTTTGGCGCATATCAGCCTTTAATGGTACAACCTGCTGTGCCCCTGTATTTTATGTGTATTAGCATTTTTGCAAATTAGACACAGTCTGTGTATGTCTGTTGAGTACTATTTTGGATAATCATGGACTGTTACGTTTAAGGTAAATCTTTGTATGTGTTTTATGTGTTTTCACTGTAAAAAGCGTATGGTGTTAGAGACCCAGCCTCTAAAAAAAAGAATATAAATCGACTAAATATCAGGCATAGACACTTCAGGCAGTCTCACTGCTCACAGTTTTCTATTTCTGTTTGATATATTTTGGATTTCCTGCATTGTTCTGATAGTATATTTTTAGATTTTATGAAACTGTGTTCCAAATACAACCTTTAATCAAAGATATTGTTTAACTTAATGCATGTTACAGAAAGAAACAATGCAGTTTCTTAACTTTCCCTCCATATCTGTCCTAAATGAGTTGAAAACCTTTTATAAAATTGGCATCCTGTATTTACTTTTTTTTCTTATTTTTATCTTTTATTGAATGTATTTATAGCATGTAACATTCCGTACAATTAAGTCAAACAAATCTAAATTCAATTCAACCCCCACCCATGAGAAGAGAGGAAGGCCAACAGCCAGAGTAAAACTTAAAGAGTAGTAAAGAGGGAAATAAGTCATCTCCCCAATATAAATGTTTATTCTAAAATTGTCACTGATTAGATCCTGCCATGTTTTTAAAATGATTTGAACAAATCCTCTAAGTGAGAATTAGATTTTTTCCAATTTCAAATAGTATATAACATCAGTTACTGACTTAAAAGAGGTGGGATAGGATTCTTCCAGTTGAGCAAGACAAGTCTACATACTAATAGAGAACTAAATGCAATTACAGTTTGTTTGTCTTTCTCCACTTTAAGCCCATCTGGGAGTACACCAAGAATGTTTGCTTGGCATGTCTGTTTGAGAGATACATCAAACTGTTCTGTATTGAGATTGTAAAGCTGTGTTGTTTGCATTTTATCAAAATATTCCTTAGCATGAGTCTCATCTTCTTTACAGTGAGAGAAATATAAAGAATTATAATATTCCCTATTTGTGTTAACTTTTTCTTTTTGTGTGTTAATTTTTCCTACTGCTGCATTATTCCTATTATTGCATTGCAAATTTCCTGTTTTTTATTAATAATAATTTGAGCAACTATGATGTACCGACAGGAAGAAGGAATGTTCACTTGAATTTGGATATAAAAAATGAGTAATTGTCTTTTAAATGTTGTAGTCTGAGTTGCTGAAGACCTGTCTAAATCTGATTTTAATATGCCATTATAGTTTACAATTAGTGGGAATTAATGCAAATACATTCTGCATGAATTCTCCCTCAGATAACCAGAGGTTTGACTGTACTTCTGTGTCTTTTCATGTCAGCTGGTACAGGTTGGAATTTTTGACTCATATCCATAGAGTGAAGTGTCCAGATTGACAGACGGGCACCAGCAAGAGTAAAAGGGAAGGTCTACAGGATGGTAGTGAGACCAGCTATGTTACATGGGTTGGAGACTGTGGCACTGACCAAAAAGCAGGAGACAAAGCTGGAGGTAGCAGAGTTAAAGATGCTAAGATTTGCACTGGGTGTGATGAGAATGGACTGGATTAGAAATTAGTACATTAGAGGGTCAGCTCAGGTTGAACGGGTGGGAGACAAAGTCAGATTGGCGAGATTGCACTGGTTTGGACATGTGCCGAGGCAAGATGCTAAGTATATTGGGAGAAGGATGTTAAAGATGGAGATGCCAGGAAAAAGGAAAAGAGGAAGGCCTAAGAGGAGGTTTATGGAGGTGGTGAGAGAGGACATGCAGTTGGTAGGTGTAACAGAGCAAGATGCAGAGGACAGAAAGATGTAGAAATAGATGGTCCGCTGTGGCAACCCCTAATGGGAGCAGCCGAAAGAAGAAGATCCATAGAGTGAAGTGTGTTTCTTCCAAGAAGACAAAGACAAATCCTAGACACACTCACTTATACTGTATAAATTTATAAGCAGCAACTACAAAATACAAATCATACTCCTTCTTCTTGTGGTGTAAAGGAAAATGATAATATTGTTTTAAAGTAAATGACAGGGATGTCTTTGACTTTAACATTTTGAGAAGGAGGTTGGAGAGAATTAGATCTGTTTTTTATTACACACCCTAGAGGTTAAGTATAAATATCATAAAGTGTTTCAGTAATAGTAACAGCACTGGAACATTTCCCAAGTCTTTCTGAAGTATTTGTTGTATGTGACTAATGCAATACACCAAAATCTATTGCATTATATTTGTATTTTTCCTGTGATACTTTCTATGTTTGCACTTTAATCAACCTGTATTGTTGTTTATGCTTAAACTATAGTGTAAGTAAATATAAGAACCTTACAAACTCCAAAATAAATGTTGATATAAAACTGAGAAGAAAAAAAAAAACAAAGAAAAGTTGTGGTCATTATTATCAGTGTATTCAATACAAATGCTCAGTTTAGTTCAACACCACAGGCCTTCAGCTAATTGGCAACAGGAATGTGATGTGCATCAAACATGTAGTGGCAGCTTGCTAGTTATTCAAAAGTTGATGTTCTCATCTTTTGTTACACCTTGTGCTTTGTAACTTTCCTTCAACAAGTATCCTTGACAACATAAGTGGCTGTAGACCAAAATTAGAAGAGAAAATGGAATTTATGAAACTCATTTACTGTATTCACTCTTTTGTATAATATTTGATAATATTTATTGTGCAGTCTGTGCTTACAGAATAATAAAACATGTTTTGTGTACTTACAGATGCGCAACATAATACTGTTACCTTGTTGCGTTTTTCTAGTAAGAAAACACATAAATAATATGTGGATATGGAAAATACTGCTTTTTTGTTAAATAGTTAAAATGCTCAATTTTAAGACAGTCAGTTGCTAAAATATCTAAAATTAAATTATACATTACACAATCATCTTGAAAACTGAATTTTGTGTTATTATGTTGTTGTGGTTATTTGAATTTGATACTTTTCATCTAGTCAGCCTTGATATGTTCATGCTGTCATAAAAGGAACAATATGCCTTAGATATTCACTATGTTGTGGAGATATCATCACAGAAACATTTCACTGTTTTGTTTTTCCTTTTTCATTATAACTGAGAAATTCTTGGAACTCTTAGAGGGACATTAATATAAATAAAGTTGTGAAGTAATCTATTCAGTAACCATAATATGTAGTACATACGCAGTAGGTCTTGTGTATCTTTCTTTAAAAGGTGTATGCAAGGCTTAGCTCTTACTGAAACACTAACAAAAAAGCATTCTGACAAGATATCCTCTTTGTGTTATATTTCATAACTCCAAATCTAATATAAAAATATTCTTCACATTAAAGGCATAGCGACTAAGCAGTGAATATGAACTCTTCAGTGTTTAATTTTTACTGATTATCTCTGTAATTTTTTTTTTTAATATTCTTTGTCTTTTCTAGATGCTAAAATACATTTTATTATCCAATTATGAGGAGTCTGCAACTTGTGCTTTTGTTTTTGTTGTGGTTGTGTTAGCTGTCCTCATCTAGCAATATCATTGCCATGGAGACCTTAGTTGTTTTGAGATAATCACAGCATACTGCAAGACTCCATAGCAACAATTCTGTAGTTCATGCTTGTTTTGATTCTTTGCTTTACAGTACAGGTTTCCTTTTTTCATCTTCCTTAAATGTATTTTCAACAAAGCAATCATATATTCAATTGTAAGTGTTTTTTTCCTGCTGGAATACCATTTAGATAAAGACTAAAATAATGATGTTCATAAAAATTGAGGATTATTGAGGAGATCTTTACTTACAGCTTCTGAATAGAGTACATCTTCTTCAAAGCAGAAGGTCTAAAAACCATAAATCTTACTTCCTCAAAATGTAATTACAGGAGCTAGAGTAACTGCCTAATATCAGCAAAGATCTGGCTATTTGACTTTCAAAGAGTTGTATGTTACATGTGTTTTCTGAGTAATATATAAGGTTATGGTTCTGAAAACGTCTGTTTTAATATCACATTTTATATGCAGCATTGAAGGCTCATTATGGGACTGTTAATTTTGCAATAGTAATTATCAATTATATTAACCAACAAAGCAGGTTATAGTGAAAGAATGATTTTTCCTGGGTGGTATGTTGCCCATAAAAAATTTAGCAATGTATTTTTATAGTACATAGTGCACAGACAAATATTCATGTTTTGCATTTCAAGAACCCATACTCCACAAGCTTTACTAACTTTTGACGGGAAGAAGAATTGCTTTGTATATTTTTATGGGAACTTCTAAAAGCTATAAAAGTACAAACAAGCATCATTCAAGAGAACAAAGCTGGCTGAAAGTATTATCTTTCAATCCCAATACTAATGCTGACAGTCTATGCACACATACAGTGGTGTGAAAAACTATTTGCCCCCTTCCTGATTTCTTATTCTTTTGCATGTTTGTCACACAAAATGTTTCTGATCATCAAACACATTTAACCATTAGTCAAATATAACACAAGTAAACACAAAATGCAGTTTTTAAATGATGGTTTTATTATTTAGGGAGAAAAAAAATCCAAACCTACATGGCCCTGTGTGAGTTGACGAACAGATGGCCGGACATTCTCCTTCAGGATTTTACATCATTTAAAAACTGCATTTTGTGTTTACTTGTGTTATATTTGACTAATGGTTAAATGTGTTTGATGATCAGAAACATTTTGTGTGACAAAAATGCAAAAGAATAAGAAATCGGGAAGGGGGCAAATAGTTTTTCACACCACTGTATTTACAATATTAATACAACCCTTGAATAATAGCAGCATTATATGTGTATTTGAGATAAAGCCTGCCTAAAGCTGCTGTAAGTGGGAAAAGAAAAATTCACATATACAAAACATAGGGATCTTGTACCATGTACAAAGATTGAAAAAACTCATTGACACAGCGCACAGAGTTTTCCTGTAATAAGTTTATTTTTGAAGAGGTTCAGTAACTATACCATCCCAATTCTGAATAATATATGCCTTCTAGTAGAAATTACAATAAATATATCCTTTCAGCTAATTTGTAGAAACGTGCCTGAAGTGATTTGCAGTTGCAGATCGAAGGCAATAGTTAAGAAGACATACTGTATCTGAAGAACTCTCCTGAATTGGGCAGAACCTTGCATTTGCTAAAAAAAAAAAAAAACTTAAGCTATAGTAGAGAATATTTAAATATGGTGGAAATACTAATACTGGCATTTTTAATCAGTAATGCACCATTGCTGAAGACCTCAATAAAACAGTTGAGTGGATTATTATGTGTATTTTTTCTGGAGAATATTAATGTCCTATATTTTTTTATACATGCCAATTTCCAACATTAGGTCTCATAGAAGAATCTGGATTAGCAGCATATTATCTGCTGCATTGCTTACTACTACGTATTGCTATCTTTCCTTTTTTTTCAACCAGATCCTTGTAGTTCTAAAATAACCCCAAATGGCAAATAACTTTCTGTGAAAACACTTTGTACTTATTTATTGGGATGAAATCTTGCTATTTTTCCTTTTAACAGCTTTTTTCCCCTTTATATACTGTGGAAGCTTATCCCCACCATTCATATTTCTTTTCATTATTTCACAAATACAGTCATTTCTCAAATGTATTGCAATTTTTAATAAACGTTTTTACTTCCTTGCACCTGGTGTCGTTACCTATGGATGTTCTTGTCATTTTTGCAGCAAAAACACAAAGTGAAAAATTTGCATACAAAATACCAGTTTATATTTTAAAATAGTGGTCAGGTTGAATTCCAGGTTTTTATAGTTCAAATGGGTTTATCGCTATGTGTGGGTTATATCTAATTATGTCCTATGCTATACTGATACCTCTTTCAGGTTTGATTCCTGCACTAGGTACCATGCCACAAACTCTGTTGACTTTATTTTCAGAAGATTTTTTAAAGAGCTAAATATATTTCTCTGCATGCAACTGAAAGTACTGCATGTGTTTTTATGTCTACCCAATATAGAAAAAATGTAAGTATGTGTGCAGCAGTATGTTTTTTGTATCCCTGACCCAGAATGTTAATAAAATATAAATTATTTATTAGTTATTGATGAATAATGTGAGATTTTGCTATGTTGTATGGTATATCATGCAAAATTTACTTGTAAAGATGCACAACATATATGGCAAAAATGCTTTCCTAATTTCCTTTAAAAACAGATTTTACACAGTCACTTTATCAGTACTTAAAGAGAACGAACATGAATTCCTCCAAAAATACACTTTTGAAGTTTGAAAAGAGAACTGATGGGTTGATCAATGATTCTCTGTTTTGACATTGTCAGCATCTGTAAAACAAGGAAAAGAATATCACAACATATTAGAATCTATGTTAGGAATTTGAATAAAATTTAAAAATTAACTGATGAACACTTGAAATATGGGTGGCACAGTGGTTAGTAAAGGTGTAAATTGCCATGATATTATCATATTACAGTTTTTATGTTTTCTAATATGTTAACAGTGTTCTCTCTAGTGTCTTTTAGCTGGTCACTCCGCCCGGCTAATTTACTTGAGCGCTTGGCTGTCATCTGGCATGACATTGTGAGATGACAGCCACAGATGTGCAGGCACAGGGCACGTGGCAATGGACGAGCGGGCGGGTGGGCAAATACTGTTAAAGCTAATAATGGGTGTCAAGGCGGAGCAGAGTTCACAAGCAAAGAGTATGGGTAGGTGGGGTTTCGAGAGCGGGCTGTACATGGTAATAGCGGGGGTGTAGCAGCTTAATACAGTAGCAAGGAGGGGTGGGCGGGCGAGAGGGGGCTGTACATGCTAATAGTGGGAGCGGAGCGGCAATTCACAAGCAAAGAGGAGGTGGAGGTGGGCGGGCAAGAGGAGGTCTGATAAAATAAAAAAAAAGTGTAGTGAAACCAGCCTGTCAGATATCAGAAAAAAGGCGTCAGGAAGTGATATCTCTGTTCTGATCGTCAGCGCAGTCTGTATAGTGTGGCTAAGCGTACAGCAGCTCTTTTCTTGTACAGTATAGAGCAAACCAATATCAATATATCTATATCTAATCTATATTATATATGTGTGTATATATATATATATATATATATATATATATATATATATATATATATATACATACACACACACACACAGTTGTTTAAGCATTAGGTGTGTTCTGTGTGCAAAAATCCTTGTAGCACTCACTGTGGTTCCTGTTTAAAGTGACCCCATCTGCCGTTCTTATATTTGCTCATATTTGGACCTGCGTTCATATTGCAAAAATTGTGTAGAAACCCTTGCAGCACACACTGTGTCCTGAGCAAAAGTTTTGTCACTGAATTGCTGAGGGTTTTGTACGGAAGCATATTAGGGCCACGGTGAAGAAAAAAAATACGGACAAAGTGAAGAAAAAAAAAAATATATATGTTCCGAATAAAGTTGAGATGATGACTTTATCCTCGACATTTCCACTTTAATCTTGACGTTTATGACGAGAATAAAGTTGACATGTTGCGACATAATTTATGACGGGGTTTGAGAAAATCTAGTAAATTAAACATTCACTTTAAGATGGAGTTACTTTACGATTTTCTACTTTAATGACAAACTACGAGAATAAGGTCAACCCGTTGAAAATAATCTCGAGATAAACAGCGAGAATAAAGTAGAAATGTTGTGAATGCGTACCTGCCGTAGTGCAAGTGTGAATTGAATATCCAACAGGCTCTCCCTTTCGCACTCAAATGTCTTGCTCATAGGTACTTTAAATGTTTTTCAAACGTTTTACCAACATGAGCAAAAGAAGTGTTCAGAAAACAACACTGCTCAGTTCTTTCAGAAAAGAAACATCACAAACTAATGAGGGTGCGGCGTCAACTCCTGATGTGGCAATTTCAGACAAAGACACTGCAGAGGCTGGTCAATCAGGGGAAGTCTGTTTAGCACACACTCTGCCAATTGATAAATCTAAGCACCACATATCCAGCATAAACAAACAATGGTTTAAATATTTTGATTGGCTAATGGTCAAAGAAAATGTTACATGGTGCTCATTGTGCATGAAATACTCAAACAAACTAAAGGAGGGGTTACTTTGGGTAAACATGTCATACACAAGAATTCGAAAAGAAAACACTGCAAAGAAATGGGTTGTTCCTTTTTACAACACCTCAATGCACATTACAGCTCTGAAAGAATAATGCAAGAGCTGCTGGATGTCTTAGCATCAGAAATAAAATACTGAAAAATATACACACTGAAAAGTTTTTCAGTATTCTGTGTAATGAAACCACAGATATCTCAGATGTAAAACAATTAATTATTTACATTAAATATGTTTGCCAGGTCACTAAAGAGGTCAGAGTTAGTTTTGTATCAACCCGCAATATAATTGACGGCAAAGTGGAGACTATAAGCAACACACAGAGTGAGACTATGGACACACTAGGGTTGAAAACTGCTAATCTGGTTGGACTAGGGTCAGATGGAGCGGCCGTTATGATTGGGAACCAGAAAGGTATGGCAAAACTGCTTAGAGAGAAAACATCTGGACTCTTGGTCAACTGTCACTGTGTAAAACCACTGATTGGCCCTTGCAAGTGCCCAAGAAGCAGCTTCTGTACCTTATTTAACAAAACTGAACATCTTAAGGCAGCTATTCTGTTTCTTCCAAAATTCTTCAGTTAGAATGGCTGGTTTAACGGAAATTCAAAATATTCTAAACATTCCCCAGATTAAGCTAAAAATGGCCAGTGACACTAGATGGCTGACTGATGACTTTGCAGTACAGTCACTACGACAGTGTATGATGAGTGATCTCCTTGGACAACTGGGCCTCTAGGAAGAAAATAAGAATAAATATTTAACTGAAGACACCTTCTGCATATAAAAGTTGGCTTTGAAGAATATTTTTAAATTTTTCTTCATTAGGTTTCCTATAGTTTTTTTCATTGTTTTTACTTTTCTTCCCGACAGCGTCAATACTTGTGCCTCTTGGTTTATGTCATAACAATTGTTATTTAAAATTTTTGTTAGGGTCGCAGGATCCTGAATTGGATACTTAAATTTAATAAAAATATTATGAAACAAGTGTCAAACCTTAAAAAAGGAAGTCATATTGAGCTTTAGAAAATAATAATAATTAACTAATAAAAATAGTTTTGCCACACCTTTCTGGTTCCCAATCATAACGGCCGCTCCATCTGACCCTAGTCCAACCAGATTAGCAGTTTTCAAAAATTAAATTTTCCCCACCACCAAATTTCCCATTCCGCCCCACCCGGCTACTTTTTCTTACCACCTGGCTGGAAAAAATTTCTGGGGAGAACACTGTGTTAAAGATTACATAGCAGTTTTATTTCTTTTTGATGTATTGTAGTTTATTCACTTTTTTTACCTGAGTGGAGTTAATGTTAAATTTATATCCTTGTAAGAAAGAGTCAATCTCTGACTAACTGAAGAAACTCGTTACTCAGTCCATCCCACTATGATTTTTAGGAATGAAAATCATTTTCTGACATCTCAACATTCTCCGTTGTAAGACTGTGAATATTCAGTTTCAGTACATAACATACAAATTAGTACTCAATCTAACGTTTATACTGGCTGGAATGCTTTTTGGCGATGCTGCTTTATACTTATAGTAGGGCTGTAACACAATACTTGACATTAGAATATTTTATAATTAAAATAGTTTGAATATAAACAGATAGGTGTTTAAAATGCTTGAGGCTACATACATTTACATTTCCTTGAAGTGCATGTAGATCATTAGGTTGCTGTTATCTCAATTATAGAACTTTCATTTACATTATAGTCAAAAGGTATTGAACTATTCATTTTTCAAATTCTGATAAAGCATACAATAAATTGTATGAATGCACTGAAACTTTTTTACTTCAGTAAAAATTTGTTTTAATAACAAAAGTAAAATGTCTTTATTAACTACGTATTCACCCCCCAATAGCAGTATTTGGTCAAAGCACTTTTTGTAGGAAATGTAGTCTTTTTGCAGATACCATAAGATTCTTCTCCAGAATCTGCCTGTACTTGGCTCACTCCATCCTCACTTCAGTCCTAACATGTTTGCCTATCCTTGCAGATTAGAATCAGCCCTACAAAATGCTGCCACCAGCACTCTTCATAGTCAGGACGGTATTATTTTGGTAATGTACTATGTTGTGTTTTCTCCATATGTAATTTTGGGATTTTATACCAAAAAGTAAAATTTTTGTCTCATCTGACCACAAAACCTTTTAAAGGCTTGTTGTAGGATCCTTCAGCAAATTTTTTGACAAACAGTTAAACCCTTTTGAGAAGTGGCTTTCTTCTTGCCGCCTCTCCCAGATGTGTGCAATCTCTTTTATATTGTTGCACAATGTACATCTTGTTCTTTGTTGGCCATTGAACAATGTACTGTAGATTTGTCAGTGTTGCCACTGGAAGAAATGGTCAATTGTCTTCTCTCCCAGGCACTTAGCTTTGATGGACACTCTGGTTTTGGCATACTGTGGCTGGTGCCATGCACTTTTCACTTCTCAGTGATCAACCTAACAGTGCTTCAGGGTATCCTCAAAGTCTTGGAAATCTTTTTATATAAATCCTCACCTAACATGTACCTTTCCAGAACATTGTCACAGATTTAGAACCCTTGTTGCTTTCTTTCTGTGTGACTGCATAATCTTGAGGATCAAAGTGAACAGCTATCAAGTTAATTGCAGTTATTCCACAAATATATTGAACATTAAAGTTAATATGTTTTATTGAAGGTGATTGTTTTTTTTCTGTGATTGTTTGAGACAATATGAATATCCCAAAAGGGCACCCATTGCATAAGACTTTGTGGCAGAGGAGTTAAAATGGCATATAATTGTGTCAATCAGGAGAGGGTGCTAGGAAACAGGTCTTAATTTTGGATGGGTACTAATTGGATTTGAATATGTAAGCCCACTGTTTTCAACCACTAACTTCTCTCGTACCTCTTTCAACTGCATGTTAACTTCAAAACCTTTCAGTGTAAGTACAACTTTTCTGATTGTTTAGTTTTATGTTTATTTTTGTGTGTATTTTATAGAATATTGATAGCGGTATAATGAAAAGTACAGTTTATAACACAGACATTACGTTTTTACAATAAATAAAACCAATTAATATACCTAAGAATCACAACACATACACAGTACAAGCTGCTGTTGAGTAGACTTATGACTAAATGTTTTCTGTAAAAGTGTTTTAATGTACACAGTGATTGAGTGCTGCCTTAGACAGGTTCATATTCTTACCTTTGTATGTGAAGGAGTTCTGAGTTGAATGATTTGGGCAAAAATTGTTCTGAGTTAAGATGGGTCGGGGTTTTATAAACCACTTCAGGGGTGCAGGGCTAGCTGTTGTCTTCTGGGGTTTGGTTGAACCTCTGGAGGAAACAGGAGATAGTGACAGTGTCCCCTGTTGCTTTGAAGCGGTATTGGCAGGCTTACCTGAGCCATACGGGTAGTCCCTATGCGCACATGGTGTGACAGTGGTAAAATATTTTTAGGAACATTAGTATGTTCTTCTGGGTTGTGTATAGAGCACAGTCAGTGCCTGTACTTTTCCATTCTTATTTCCAGATCTGTTTGAAATAACAAAATCAAAGCAGCCGAGAAACAAACCCAATTTTGCATGCCTGTCATTTCAATATTTACCTAATTTTATGTACATCAAGGTTTTATCATCTTTGTCAAATATAAATGAAAACTGAAAAACCTGTAACCAGTATCATCATTGTTCTAAGGCCAGATTTATGGCCAACAAACCATTGACCCTTATTACCTCCATCATAATTTTGTTCAGTTGGATAAAGCTTCTGTGAGTAAAATGACAAGAACAGTCTTCTTCAGATTCCAGTATTGCCCATACTCCCAAACTTGATGTGTCTATTTTAACTAGAAATTTTAAAGCAAGGTCAGAATTACCTGCTGTAGTGACTAAATTAAATCATTTTTTTAATGAATTAAAGGATTCTTGTTTTATATATATTTTCTTAGTTAGAGAGGTAATAAGAATGATGCACAGTTTGTACAGGTGGATAAAATAGTGGCTTCCACGTCCCAAAAAAGTGTATCTCATCCAATTTTTAACAAAAACATTAACAATAATATATGTTTCCTAAGAAAAATAAACAAATTCTTGTATTCCTCACACAAAAAACAGCCCAGAAGTTCCCTGAGAAAATTCTTTAATACTACGAAAAAATCATTGCAGTAAGTTTAACCTCAAATGGGTCAGTTTATGTATTTTACATTTTTGAAAGGGCTTTTCAGATATCTAATAATAATAATAATGTTAAAGATAGGCATGGAATGCTAAAATAGACTTCTTATCCTAAAAAACATACCAAATAACTTTACAACCAAAGGAAATGAACATTCAGTTGAATCATTCTAATTCCAATCAGTGTGTTTCATGATGCAGTTGTAAGAAAAATTGATACCTGAGGCAGTCTTAGAGGGAGATAGATAAACACACACCACACTTAATTAAAATGTTTCTATAAGGTTTTGTTCTTGTTAAATCGATATTAATTGGGTAAAGACACTTAACAACAGGTAGTCTTGGTTTTTCAATGCCTTGAATTGAAAGGAAAGTCAGAAGAAGGTTGAGAGATGGCTTTGAATTCAGAATAAGTATGGAATATGTACATAATTTAGGATTTTTTGCTAATATGTTTACCACACTAGAAATAACATTCATAAATAAATAAGTTCATTTTAAAATAGCAGTTTTAACAGCAAATCTTACATATCTTATATGAAATAATTTTGCCTTTTTTACTTGAAGAATAATGGTATACATCATACAGCAAAATCCCCAATTTTTTTCTGGAACCATGGTTTTGATATTCATATTAATAAATGTATTGTTCCTGCCTTGCATTTGATTACAGTAGAGATAAGCTTTCCTATAGTTCTGTCGTGAACATACAGGTTAAGAAAGTAGATGGATGGAAAGATTTATTATTTTTGTTACTCTTCTGTCATTCCCTTTTCTAAATGATTTTTATTTTAAGAATTTTTCTGCTCCTCTTTCATTTTTCCAAGCTATCTTCTTTTGGTATAGTGTTTAGAACAAGTGTCTATTTTGACAGCATTAACCAATTATTGTTTGATCCACAGTTGTGCACATTACCACACCCACTCATGCCCGCTAAGGTTTAGTTTTCAGTCAATGTAACTAGCAAGTCAGATTACAAAAATAAAATTACATGTAAACTGCACAGAGACTGTAACTGTACAGTAAACTGAACCTACAACTCTAGGCTTTTGAACAGTTGAACTAAACATTATTTAATTATATTTGTGTATTATACAGATATGTTGTTGTTTTCAGTACTTTTAAAAACACGAAAATGAGTTGTGAAGTTTAGTGCATTACTTTATTCTCAAAGGGCATTTTGTTTTTATTGGCAATGTGAAATATTATAAAGAATTATTTCTGTAGGTGTGTTGATGGATTGGTGTCCATTTCAGGTTGATTTTTTGGCTTATCCTCTAACACCTTCAAGTCGCAGTTTAATATAATTTGGTATGAACATCAATTTTATGTACATTTATAAATGGTGGTTTTCAGTACTGTTAGTTTATCCATCTTAGTCTTAACAGTGGTCTCTAGGTACTCTAGTGAAGATGACAGCCTGATCCAAAGTGTATTTCCTTTAAAAGCAGCAGGTGTAAGGGAAATATTGTACTTTCTCACATAGTAGATAAAAAATACTGCAATTTCTCACAATTCCTGTTGTTGCTTTTATTATTTTTAATACAAGTAGTCCCCAGGTTACGGACATCCGACCTACGACTTATGAACGGGGCCGCAGCTGCCATACATGCACTCAGTAACTGCCGCTCTGTCATCTTTGGCCTGATGACGCTGCAAGCGGTGGCTGGATGGAGGCTGGAGGGGGGTGATTTAGTTGCTCGCACAGTGTAGTGTTCCTTGGGCGGCTTCTGCCGGTAAGCGGTGACCCATGGTCCATAGTCACTGGGGCCACAGCTATCGCCCATGTGCAGGACGGAGGCTTAATGGGGCGGTTCGCTGCCCGCCCAGTACACTGCCACAGCTACTGCTCCTGGCTGGACACAGGCAGGATGGAGCGGAGGGGGATGTTTCACTGCCCACCCACCTCACACGGCTGTCCCATTTGTTCTCGGTGGGCGGTTGGTAATGCTGCAAGCGGTGACCTGGTTGTGGCTGAACAGAGGCCATTGAGGGTGAATGGGGTGGCCGGGGGTAGCATTGTAATGTGCCTCGGTTGGCTGTCTGTTGAATGGGAGCGGTGGTGGGCGATTCACTACCTGCCTTTGGCCGCACCGTGTTCGTTCTCAGTGGGCGGATGCTGCAGGCAGCATACTATAGTGGAGGAGACTGTGTGGTGGGCGAATGGTGAATCGCCCCTCGCTGCCCCCATTCATTCTCAATAGCAACCCTGCTTGTACTGTTACGCACATAGCAGGAAGTTGTCTCTTGTCAGTACATCAGACATGTTGACGACGGGTGCCTTCTTGCTGTGATAGCGTGTACAGTGCTGTGCAGAAGAGCTTGTCTTAACCTTTTGTCTTCACCCTTCAAGAATGTCTCTGAAACACAAATCTGATGCAAGTGCTGGTGATACAGTAAAGAAGAGAAAAACCATCACCATTGAAAATAAAGTAGAAATAATAAAAAGGTCAGAGAGAGGTGAAACTCCATCATTACTTGGCAGAGCAGTTGGTTATAGTCGGCCAACAACAGCATTTATTAAAATAATGTACCTGTTCCGACTTACATACAAACTCAACTTAAGTACAAACCTACAGTCCCTATCTCGTACGTAACCTGGGGACTGCCTGTACTGTTTCTTGAGTTTTTATATGCATTTTCACTATATTATGCTGTATATCATGCATATTTATGCCATCCTCTTTTCTGTTCCCTATATAGAGTCATTTGTTTTAGATATTCTAAATCACTTTGATCAGAGTACTGGCAGTTTGAAGTAACTAGTGTTGCAGTTCATGCTTATGATAAGGTATAGAATTGGTTGGAATGTACAGTGGCAACATACAGTACTTTTTTTTGCTGTACCTGTCTGTCATTCATTTAAAGGATACATTTTGTATTTTTCAAGTGAGAATTATTTTCTCACAGTCATTGAATGAATTCGTTTGGAAGGGGAATGTTTATTCTTTTGTGAAGCCTTTTTTAGAAATGTGAAAAATGCTGTGCCTGTTGTACATTAAAATCAATCAAGCAGGCGTTGGTACAGACGTGAAAACAAAAGTCTTTAAACTTACCAAATATTTCAGATTTCAAGTAAAGAATATTCTTGAGTAGTGTTGATCAGGAAAATTTGGCAAAGCATTTTTGCAGGAAATTTGCTGGGTATAAGTATATGGGTATACCTATAAATTTGCTGGGTATATTGCCCTTGTTTTCTGAATTTTTTCCTGAAAGTTGTCCATGCAGTCAGTTTAGTTGATTTTTTTCCCCTCTAGCACCTGAAGATGCTTTGTGGGGCCAGCATGACATCACAGAGCTGTAGCAGGTAATGTTGAATGGGACACATCCCCAAGTATTTAATGCTAATTATTTACATTACAGACCCAGAGTGTGCCAGTGGAAGGCAGTCCTCCACTGCAGAACAGAAAGCACAGGCTCAAACACAGAGATGTCTGGTGTGTAGCTCTTCCTCTTTCTCATCCTCCCTTACCCCACCTGTTGGCAGAGAGCTGTCTCTCTGTGGACAGACAGGGTACACGATGCACAAGGCAAGCACCTTAAGTGAATTAAGCTGATTGCATAAGACAGTCTATTACTAGTAAAGATTTTAATTACTGTGAAATATGAGACTTCCACATAACCACATTTAATCCATTATTTCTGTGACTACTGTCTGTATGAAAATGTGTTTTCTCTGTAAATGAACTGGCTTTAGAAAGCGACAGCGTAGCCTGATATGTCGCACAATTTTATCTTTGGAGGCACAGTGGTTAACATTGCTGCCTCATAGCTCAGGTCACATACTTTTCCACAATAATCTGTCTGGCATTGTTGGTGGACAGTTTCCTTGCCCTCAGGAGCACTTAAAGGACCATTACACCATTAGAATCCATTCATAACTAGTTCAGTTAATCTTTCCCCCAATTCACCAAAATTCCCGAAATTTTCATTGTTTTCATTACATTTGAGGTTAATTAAATTTAGTGAGGTTCATTCATCCCATTTTTTCAGAGTATTCAGATTATCCACATATTGTTAAATAGTGTACATATGCTGTTTTCAGCAAAAAAAAGTCTACTTTTTTGTGATATTCTGCCATTTTAAAAGATGTCAGATTGTGCTCTTTACCTTGTTGCTTGTTTCCCTTTACTGCAACTGTTCACCCCCAGGAAGTGGTTTAATATAGCTCTATTTGTGACTGCTGCTGTTGCTGTTTTCAAAGTGATTTAAGTGATTGTGAGTGATTTGATATATTAAGAAAGGTACTTTAAAAGACTTTCATTATTTTGCAACTTTTTTCAATTTCAGAGATGTGTTTTGCTGTGTGGGTTGTTTAGTGGCAGAGTGAGTAGTGCTTCTGTCTCACCGCTTAAGCATCCAGGGTTCTCATCCCAACCTGAAATTTGTATGTTTTCCCTGTGTCTGTTGTGGTCTTTGTTCGTATACTCCACTTCCACAAAGATATGCTTGTTAGGTTGACTGGCAACTCCAAATTAGCAGTTGTGGTTTTTTGTGTGTAAGCCACAGGTTTTTGATCAAAAGCAGATTTTCAAATTGCATTTGGCAGTCATATTTTACTGCATAACTGTATGTAAATACTGCAAATACAACTAATATAACCTATCACTCATCAACTTTCTTTTATAAGTATTGTATTTCTATCCAGCAAAGGGTGGAAATGTGTTCTTTTTAAAATGACATCCTTATTAAAGTGATAATCCCCAAATGGCAGAGATGAAGTATTTACCTAGCTAGCTTTTAATATTAACTAAAGATTTGGAAGAAAAATTCTAACCTTTCTGTTTTCCTTTAACACTAGAATTACCAAAGCCTACGAAAAAAAACGTAATCCCGGCCCACCTTAAATCTGTTCACACCTCTCCGTCAGCGCCTGTAAACACAAACAGCAATTAGGCTGCTATCTCATCTCCAAAAGTATGTTTACCTGCGTGTGAATTACCGGGAGTTGTATTGGGTAAATAATATATTGTTATTTGGAATACATGTATTTCAGGTGTGTTCTGTGTATACAATAATCCAAGTAAACATATCATTAAAACAGAAATGTTTTTCATGTTTTAGTAATACAGGTCAAATTCCGTTATAACAAACTCCCAAGGACCTAAAAAATATTTCGTTATAATGTAATGAGGTTCTGTATTTGTTACTATAGTGCTTTCTTTAACTTGCGCCCAGGCGTTTGCAATCATTTCAATAGCTTCTTTTGTGTTCATTTTAATCTCCTCCTGCCTACAAGTTATGCCGACAAGAGTTTTTCTCAGCATTTCCTTGTGATAATACACTTTCCCGAAATGCGATTGCAGCATCTGTGGAAGATTGTTTTGTCCGTTACCAGGGCAGGGCATAAACAGGCTTATAGCGCTGCAGTGAAGTGACACAGAAGCAATCATAAAAGATTGAGGTCACGCTATAAGTCTCTGTCTTGCACCCTAAAACATGAGGCTGAGTCTCAGTACATTAGGAAAACCAACTTTATTCAGCTTGAAAAAGGAATGGCACACTTATTTATTGTAGCGTGATCTGCCACTCTGCTATACAAAGAACACAGCAGTCACGCTGCATCACCCATCGATAATATTCTGCATCTCTTTGGCGGAGAGATGCAGAATATCAAACTTCACATTTACTTTGAATGAGTGCTGCATTAATAGGAATGTTTCTTGAACGAACATCTCTGAAAAAAAAAGCTGCTTTTTCGACGTCTTCAAATGCAGCAGTTCACATACATTTGCAACCAGAGATTTTTTTTTCTTTTTTTGCTCTGCCTTTCAAGAAAGTTGACAGCGTCGATGGCGAAATTCCGAATTCACTGGCAATGTCTTTTTTTTTGCTGCAATTGAGAACTGCAAAAAAGTTTTTTTTCTAATATGAACTGTTACCATTTTTTCGTGTCTGCTGTTTCTGTAGGAGGATGACAATGAGTTAAATTCCAATGGAAATTTTTTAAAATCTTGACGACCAATAAGCAAAAGATATCACTGTAAACCGCAGGAAACAAAAAGGGTAAAAAAAAACAGTACGAGGAAAGTTCGAAGAAAGAAAAAAAAGTACACTGCTTCTGTTTGGGGATCATTGTGCACAACTGAGCTGCGGCCACAGAACTAGCTGCTCTGCGGATGATTCATTCTGGCATTTAAAGGTCTTTTGGGCACTTCGTTATAATGAAAGTATCTGCTGAATGTACTTCGTAATTACGAGATTTCTATATACTCGTGACATATGGGGAAACATTCTGGACCATAAAAATACTTCATTGTAATGAAAATTTTATTATAAAGATATTCGTTACTAGCAACTGGTAGCTCGATCGAATCGGCTACAAATTCTACGTTTGTGAAATCCATACTTTCTCTGTAAAGAATTATTTGTGTTTTTTAGTCCTTGAAATGATTTTGTTATCATGGCACTGATTTTTGCTTAAAATAGACCTTTTAGGCTGATGTAATGAAGAGCTTCCTGTTTAAACAGGGCTACGAGATGTGAACTCAGCTCTTTGGCGCACCTCATTTGATTTTTTTCGGCAAACAAATTTTCAAAACAAACCGTATTTTGCGACTCTAATCAGAAACGGAGTAATAATTATGTTGGCGTGGTTCATTTTAGATCTGAGATCGGCTAAAATTTAAACAATGACCGTTGTTAATACCCAGCTGTCATTACGCAGTTTGCCAATAGATGTCAGAAGGATGGATGCCAAAACCGAACTGCCCAAAGATAGATTTTGATGTACCAAGCAAATGGCGATATGTTCTAAATTACTTATGGTTCCGGAGCTGTCAAAGGGTTTAAGTCAACTGATGATATTAGTCCTGGAAAATACGCCCCACCAAACCAACGTTCCAAAAACCAACCAAACTTATTGTTATCTGCTCGAACCAACACCGTCTTACTATACTCGGCCGTCCAGCAGCGTCACTGCAGCATTCGAACGTTATGTTCTAACTACAGAGGCAGAGTCCCATTGCATGGTTCTAACTTGTATTCGGTCGAGGTTTTGACGCAAACACCATACATATGGATAGTATCAAATTATATATAAGGACTAGCTGAAGTCCGCCGTAGCATACGGCGGTGTAAGAATAGGAACGGAAAATGGTGAGAAAGGAATTTAGTATAAGAAAGGCTTAGGAAACCACCGTTGCAGTATAATGAAAATAGCAAGGAGCGAAACCAATGCCAGTGGTCGAGAGAGTACCTTCCTGTAGCAGGCTACGGAAAACATAGACATATATAGATATACGCCACATTCACTGTGTTGCCCAATCGACACGATAAGTCAGCACGTCCACCCTATTGCGCGTGGTAAAAGTGCCATTTAAACTAATACAGGTAGACGTGGAAACCAAGTTTTCTAATGAAAAAACAATAACGTTTTAAACAGTATCGTTTACATACAACAGATTTTGGCGAATCGTTTCCATGCAATTATTTACATCCATTTACAGTAATCCCTCCTCGATCGCAGGGGTTGCGTTCCAGAACCCCCTGCGTATAGATGAAAATCTGGGAAGTAGAAACCATATGTTTGTATGGTTGTTTTTATATATTTTAAGCCCTTATAAACTCTCCCACACTGTTAACATTATTAGAGCCCTCTAGACAAGAAATAACACCCTTTATTCAAAAGTTTAAACTGTGCTCCATGACAAGACAGAGATGACAGTTCTTTCTCACAATTAAAAGAATGCAAACATATCTTCTCTTCAAAGAAATGCGTGTCAGGAGCAGAGAATGTCAGAGAGAGAGAGAGCATGAGCGCGAGAGAAAAGCAAACAATCAAAAAATCAATACATGCTTTTGGGCTTTTAAGTATGCCAAAGCACCGCGATAAAGCGGCATTTTTTAGAGGAGCGTCCGTATCCTCTAGGCAAACAGCCTCTGTGCAAACAGCCCCTCCGTCAGTCGCAGAGAATGTCAGAGAGAGTGAGAAAGACAGAGAAAAGCAAACAATCAAGCACCGCGTGGGAAGCATATCATATATAATTGAGGAGTTTTAGTTAATACGTAATACATGATCTGATTGGGTAGCTTCTAAGCCATCCGCCTATTAGCGTCCCTTGTATGAAATCAACTGGGCAAACAAACTGAGGATGCATGTACCATAAATTAAAAGACCCAGTGTCCGCTGAAATCCGCGAACCAGCGAAAAATCCATGATATATATTTAGACTTGTTTACATTTAAAATCCGCGATGGAGTGAAGGCGCAAAAGTCGAAGCGCGATATCGTGAGGGATCACTGTATACACTAATAATGGCAATTATTAAATAATAATAATAATTATTATTATTTATTATTAAATAATTCCTTCCGTATAAGTAACATTTCTCGGACTGCTTTCTTCCATCTCCAAAACATTTCTAGACTTCGTCCTGTTCTTACGCAACACAGTACTAAAGTATTGGTTAATGTCCGAGTCACCTCACATATAGATTACTGTAATGGTATTCTATCTGTCATCCCACAAAAACGTATCCATCGCTTACAATTTATTCAAAATTCTGCTGCCAGGATAATGACCTGCTTTTCTAAATCCACTGAACATATTACACTTATTCTCTCATAACTTCACTGGCTCCCTGTTAACTACAGAATAAAATACTAAATACCACTCTTAACATTTAAAGCTCTCCACAACCTCACTGATCTCCTACAGAATGACACTCGTCTCTCTCACTCTGATTCTCATCTGCAGCTGTACTTTCTGTACCACACGTTAAACTCTCTGCTATGGGAGCTCGAGCGTCTCTCATAGTGCTCCTCAACTCGGGGAATTCTCTTCTCTCTCATATACATCAGCTCGATTCAATAACACATTTTAAAACTACCCTCAAAACTTATCTTTTCAAACTGGCATACCAATTGTGAATTTTGCACTGTTACTGCCAGTTATCTTTGTTTGTTTGCTAATTATTGCTGTTTGATCGAGAGTGACGGTAGACGAGGAAGTAGTAATCGAGATGGCAGGCGGGGCTCTGTCATGGGTATTCCATGGTCTTAGAGTGGGTGGGCGGGGCTCTGTGAGTTGGCAGGCGTGTCTCTCTGTCTTGCGTGTGCTCTCTGTCTTGCTTGCCCTTAGTTAGAGTTGCGGGCAGGCTTTGGTGGGCGGGGCTGTGTGAGTTGGCGATCGTGGCTCTCTGTCTTGCGTGCGGTGTAAAGTCAACGTGGCTCAGAGGTGCATGTGGACTTTTGCACAGATGAAGGTGACTCAGGCTGTGTTTAGTGAGTTGTTGCGTGCCTCGAGAGCGACGCTTGGACTCGGGAGGACGGTTACAGTTGGCATGCCTGGCTCTGTTGTGCGTATCCCATGACAAGATAGGAAGGTTAGAGTTGGCGGGCGGGGCTCTGTCTTGCTTGTGCTCACTGTCTTGCATGCCCTCAGTGTCTTGCGTGCCCTTAGTGAATTATATATATAGATAATGGAATTTGACCTGTAATTGGAAAAATGTAGACATGAAGTGTGTAATGTGTGAAGCCTGAAGTCCAAATATCAAATAAACACTTTTACAAAAGGTACAAGTATATCAAAACAAGTGCGCTTTTATTCAAGAATATAACTGCAGAAAAAAAAAACTCACATTGAGGTGCAACATTGTGTGGTATAGCGGGTCCACGGCTTAAAAAAAAAAAACAGCAAGTTTTAATTCCATGCAATCTCCATGGATTAGATTGCACAACCACAGGGAGTTAATGAGTTAGTTGGGCGAGTCAGGGTGCGATTATTCTCAATTGCTTCATTGGCGTCCTGTGGCGTGTGATTAAGGCGCTGTGCCCACAGAGACGTGAGTGTATATATACGGGTGGTACTCATGTACGTTGTGAGCATGCCCGTTTCAATCAAACAGAGGAAGCTCTGCAGTTTACATATGACTTTACGTTGTAGGAAGATAAGTAAATAAACATAGGAAAATAACATTCCATGTGGCTTTTATATAAGTAACATATACATGGTTTTCATATAAAGACCATCGCAAAACATGATCACAAACAGGACTTTGCATGATACTGTGGTGACCTCTGTAAGCCATGCTGTTTTGTTGATTGACAGGTGTGGGGCAGTCTGACTGGTAGGATGATGCCCGACCTCTTGCTGTATCCAAACAGTGCCATCTTTCACCTTTACGTCTGGTGTAGCTGTGTTGTTCTCAGTGAGTGGACATTTCTTGCGGGGAGGGCTTCTGTTCTCTTTCGTCGATGTAGAGCCCTCGTCATCATCTGAGTTCACCTCTGCTATAGCACGTTTTTATTTGAAAACAGCAGTGTCAGATCGGGGCAAGCATGAACATGACAGAGAATAAAACTGAATGAAAAAAAAACCCCTAACTTTTACAAGTACCATAAATTTACACTGGCTGTTACAGGCTCAAATCAAATGTATTTTTTACTCTATAATAGTAAGAATAAGAGCAGTTCACTTCTCAAAACGGAGACATTCATGATTGACCCATCGACCTTTTTGATTAACAGTCAGCAGTTCTTAACTGCTGCGCCACCAAAGTGGTTGTATTACGGGTGTTTCAGTGTTGCACCCTAATGCAAGGTTTTTCTTTTTTCTGCAGTTATATTCTTGAATAAAAGCGCAGTTGTTTTGTTATACTTGTACCTTTTGTGAAAGTGTTTATTTGATATTTGACTTCAGGCTTCACACATTACACACTTCATGTCTACTTTTTGTCAATTATTACTAAAACATGAAAAACATTTCTTTTTTAATGATGTGTTTACATAGAATATTGTATACACAGAATGCACCTGAAATTCATATATTACAAATAATGATATATTGTTTACCCTATACAACTCCCGGCAACTCACACACAGGTAAACAGACTTGAGCTGAGAGAACTTTCTGCCCTTTCTGCCTTGGTGGAGAAATGAAATAGCAGGCTACTTTGCTGCTTGAGTTGATCGACACATTTACAACACAAAAGACGCAGACGGAGTGGTGCAAATAGATTTAAGGTGGGCCAGGATTGCATGTTTTTTCATAGGCTTTGGTCATTCTAGTGTTAATGGAGTAGTTCACATTGTGCCAAGCAAGGCAGCAGAATGTCATGAGTCCTAAATGAAACATAAATTGTGCCTGCTAATTTATATTGTTAGATCAGTCATTATTTTCTAGAACAAATCAAAGATTTTTCAAGATACCACCTATTTTTGAGAAATACAGGTGAGTGGCCTTTTGTGTTACTTCTGGTAATATCACAGGGCCTTTGTGGTGTTAAGGTTCGATATAAATCTTTGTGTTTGGTAGCCATCTACTTCCTTAAATTTTCCATCAGTTTTAACTGTTTATTGATCATGTGCAATTGTAAATTGTTATTCGAGTGTTGGGAGGTCAACCTACTAGGGAAGTTGCACATTTATTTAATTGATCAAGTTTATTTCTTTTTATTTCATATGACTTTTTTGTTTTCATATGTCTGAAGTACTATCTGTAGTCATAAGATACCTTACTTCTCATACTATCACTAGATTTTTTGATTGTAACATTATAATTAGGTGCCTGTATAGCACAAGTAAAAGGATCAATAATTGAGTCATTTGAAAATTTTCAGCAGTCTGTTGCAAAACGAGAAAAGAATAGAGCAAAGTTATTCTATTGTAATTACAGTATTAATATGTCAGCAGCCCAGGCAAAATTGTATTTTTAACATGCAAATTCCATGCAGAGAACACAAGGAACTGGACTCCCTGCGAGGCAGCAGGTCTACCGTTCTTCCACCGTGCTGCCCCCACATGTGTAATTATTAACAGTATTCATTATTTAAATTAATGACTAATCTGTAAAATATAATATACATACTTTAATGCATTTCATCATGAAAGTGCTTTCAAGTATAAATCTAAGTATTCTAAATGTACAGAGAGCTGGAATATCATAAATTTAATGTGTTTTGTGTGGCGATTGCTGCTTGCCTCTACTGTCAGTTCAGGAGGAAGCCCCAGAAGCACATAGAGATTAACAACTGGGTCGGTTTTAAGATGATGTTTATGACATTATATTTTAATGACAAAATAAACTGAAATTCCCACTTTAATCACAAAATAGATTTTTTCACTTTGTCCTTAATTTTTTTCTTTTTGGCTCAAATACACCGCCATACACTCTGATGCTGTTGTGAAGGTGCAAAAAAAAATGTATCATGTCATTATGTTGGGGAATATGCGACGCTTGAATATAAAAGCACCACTAATGCATTTGTGTGTCGGAGTTTTGCTTCACCACATCAAACCATTCATCAAACATCGAAGCACACCATATCAATCCTGCAGGATCCACAAAGTGGCTTTCTGTCACATGTAGATAGTAAACAAAGGCTCTGAAGTCACGTTCTGACTTGATCACATTGCACCCGACCACCCCGGACTTTTTTCTGGTACTACAAATCAGGCACATGTCATGTTAATTTCTGAGAACATGCTCAAAGGACATGTCAAATGAACGCTGGAAACATGCGGCGGCTATGATACGTGCATATCCGCAATGTGATAGTGATGAAGTTTAAAACAAGCCCATAGAAGTATCGAATCCCTTATCATTGTATTCGTCTATACTCATTAGCAGACCGGATGAATGGTAAATACTTCTAATTAAAATGTAAATACATTGTTTTATAAGTGTCTGCGTAATATCTGAACAAGATTCTGCATAGTTTATAATACAGGGCGAATATATATTTTTGAGATTATTAATAATAAAAATAATAATAATAATAAATTTTATTTATATAGTACCTTATCACAAACCCAATGCCATTTTTCAGAAATTAAGTAATACATAGACACACTAAAAGCCAAAATATTTCAAATGACACATTACAAGCACAAGGTATAAATCACCTTAAAAATACAAAATCTAAATTGTGGGTAACCCTACACATATTTTAAAATTAACTAATACTACATGCCTTCTTTGTTTTTACCTGTGCAAAGTTCAATTTTCCACGTTTTCAGTTATTACCATTGTTTTAAACTGGTAGTGTTGTTTTTGAAGTGAGATTTTAATTAAAATACATTAAAAATGTGAAACGGAATCTCAGAAAATTATGATGCAGATCAGAAAAATTGAGTAAGCATAGAGTACTGCTAGAACTAATTATGGTTATTGTAAGTCTCTATATACATCAGAGTGTAAAGAAATGCACACCCATTTTAATTCCTTTATCAAATAAACAGAATGGATGCAACCTAATGGACTACATATGGAGGAACTTGACAATCCACTGAGGCTTATCAAAATTCACAATGCTATAAATTTTTCTAAAAGCTTAAAAGATGTAGGTCCCAAAGTTTATCCACCAGAATGCTATAAACTCTTTTTGAAGAAGGCAGTGTGGGCAATAGTCTCTCTCCAAATTTACACCAGGTTTTAATTACTGTCTTTCCAAACAAGAATAAAGACTTGTTGCTGAATAATGATGTCAACTGATTGACAAAAGCCTTACCATATAAAATTTAGCCAGTGATCCTTATAATATTATCTGAAGATTAATCTGGATTCATTGAGACAAATTTTGTTAAATGTTTGCAGACTATTTGATGTTCTGTGTGCTCCCTTAGCAATTTTCAAAGTGTGAATGTCCCTGGATGCAAAAAATATTTTCGATAGAGTATAATTACGAATATTCTTTACTGCATGGTGCAGATATGGGTTTGGTTCAAATACTTTTGCCTAGATCAACTAACTTTACATAAATCCCAGAAGCGACTGTACAGATAAATAGTATAAACTCAGATTAGTACAAGGGAACTGACAAAGCTGTACACTATCACCATAACATTCAGAAATATAGGGAAATCATTAGTGAAGGAATGAAACAAAAATATTCCTTTATGCGGACCACATAGTGTTCTTTATTAAAGATCAAATCTGTTCAATGTTGATCTTATTCATCTTACTAGTATACATATTTTACAAGATTTCTGGGTTTAAAATTAAATTGGATAAAAGCATGCTTTGTTCAAGTTAACTTGTCAGCATGAATTACTTGGTGCAAATAAAATTGGGAAAAATACAGGCAATGCCTATTGAGTAACTCTAGTAAGGTTTTGTGTTTTTTTACAAAACAATTGCGCCAAGGAGAAAATAATATTTTTAATGACATTTGATTTTTTCAATACATAATACATTAACCTGAAATATTTTACTGCTAAAATCAGAACTTTCCTTATGAGAAGACTTTTTCTGGACATATTACTTTTTATTTTAGTGGTCATTTTAAAAAATGCAACATAAACTAAAGATATAGACAGTCCCCAGGTTACATACGAGATAGGGACTGTAGGTTTGTTCTTAAGTTGAATTTGTATGCAAGTCGGAACAGGTACATTATTTTAATAAATGCTATTGTTGACCAACTGAGAGTTTCACCTCTCTTTGACCTTTTTATTATTTCTACTGTACTTTATTTTCTATGGTGATGGTTTTTTCTTTTTTACCGTATCACCAGCACTTGCATCAGATTTGTGTTTCAGAGACATTGTTGAAGGGTGAAGACAAAAGGTTAAGATGAGCGCTTCTGCACAGCTCTGTACACACTATTACAGCAGGAAGGCACCCCTTGTCAGCGTGTCTGATATACTGACGGGAGTCAACTTCCTGCTATGTACGTAGCAGTACAAGCAGGCTTGCTATTGAGAATGAATGCGGGTGGCAAGTGGCGGTTCACCGCCCACTCACCACACAGTCACCTCCACTTGCATACAGTATGCTGCCTACAGGGTCTGTCCACCGAGAACGAACAGGGTGCGTCCAAAAGTGGGTAGTGAATCGCCCACCACTGCCCCCATTCAACAGGTAGCCACCCAAGGCACACTACAATGCTGCCCCCCGTTGCACTATTCACCCTCAATGGCCTCCGTTCAGCCACAACCGAGTCACCGCTGCA
Organism: Polypterus senegalus; assembly: GCF_016835505.1. NCBI lineage: Eukaryota > Metazoa > Chordata > Cladistia > Polypteriformes > Polypteridae > Polypterus > Polypterus senegalus. Next base: position 121,660,351 of record NC_053156.1, read on the forward strand.
GCATCACCAGCTGCCCACTGAGAACGAACGGGGTAGCTGTAAGAGGGACACTGCAAGTCTTTGTGGTGGGTGGGCAGTGAAACGCCCCCTTCAGCCCCATCCAGTCTCCATCCACTCAGGAGCAATAGCTGCAGCGGCGTGGTGGGCGGACAGCAAACCGTCCCCTCAAGCCTCCACCCTGCACACAAGTGGTAACTGTGGCCCCAGTGACTTTGGACCCCGGGTCACCACTTGCCGTGCACCCAGTCTCCCACTAAGAATGAATGGGGTGCAGCACCCACTGCCCCATTCATCATTCGGAGCCAACCGAGGGACACTACACTGCGCGAACAGCGAAACTGCCTCCATCCAGCCACCACTTGCAGCGTCCCCAGGCCGAAGATGACAGAGCAGCAGTTACTGAGGAGCCTGCGTCGCGTCCCCCAGACAGATGAAGGAGATGAAGGCTGCCCCTTTCGTAAGTTGTATGTTGGATGTCTGTAACTTGGGGACTACCTGTTGGATATGTGTGGATTGAAAAGAAGACATTGAGCTATACATTGATCAGAGCGGAAATAAACTGTGACAGTGGGAAGCATCTGAAATGATTTGCATTTCATTTTTGTGAAATTGAATGGTATATGCATTCCTTTGTAGACTTTGCTGAGTTACTGAATAAATAAATGAGTTTTTGGTAGTTTTTCTTTTTTATATTCAGTCTATGGTAAAAGAGACTTTTGGCACAACTACAGTATACACATATAGATATATGTAGATATAAAGATATATATAGAAGTGTATTTGTGTTTATTTGGCTATATTTGACTATGTTTTTCTGGATTTTTTTTTAAATGTACCTATTTTGTCACTTTTGTGTCAGGGCTTCAGAAATTTGATAGATAGAAATATTGAATATCAGTTTTCCTACATAAAGTTATGCAGAACCTGTTCTTATCTCTGCATGATGATTTTAGCAAAGCTGTCTTTTCAGAGCTCTTTCACTGAAACATACAAATGCATTACCAGTACATTTCAGTACTCCCACACATGTTTAAGCTTTTACAGAAGCATGTTTTAAGAGGAACATCATCTGACCCACTTAGTGCTGGTGTTGTGAAGGAGTTGCTAAGCAGCACTAAGCTTCTATTACCTTAAAGCATTTCCTCAGACAGTATGGGAGCTGTTAAAGGAAAAGAATTAAGGGTAAAAAATGGCATTTTGGTTAGATACAGAAGGGTTATATTGTTAACTCTTTTTCTACTGTGATTTTTAGAATATTTCTTTTGTTCTAATGCTCTAAAAACATCCCACCACAGTATATACTTCAGCCCAATACCACCCAATTGCTAGACCTTAGATTGTCAATCTTGGCAAACAGACAATTAACAATCTCAATCTGAACACTGCAGAATCACCACAATTCTTTATGCGTCATACTATTTGCATAAATTTGTGTTGCCAGGCATGACAGATGTAATTGTCAGCTTTAGCAGATAATGCCTGATTCCAAAGAATGATAGGGCAAGGAGAATCGGACATTTTTTAAAATCTAAATTGATATTTCATATTTTTGGATGTTTATTTAGTGTTTATTTCTTATTTTGTGATTTCCATTGAAATTAAATTCTTTGCAAAAAATACCATTATTAAAAGTTAGTGTGTGAATTAACAGTACAGTAGACCCCTTTGAAGTCGTGGTTCAGAGTTCGCGGCCTCAGTCGTTCACGGATTTTTCCTTAGAACCTAACTAATAATTGTTAGTGGAAACCGCAAATATCCCCCGCAATTTTTATGCCTTTTTTCGTGCAATGCTGTACTTTAGAGAGAACAGAAAGCAGCTGTAAAGAAAACCGCAACTTGGGCTGTTGAAAGTACCCAATAGAATTTGAAACTGCAACTCCCAGCAGTCCCTGCAGTGGCTCTGATTGGTCTTTTGCTAAGGGTGCTGGGGCTATTGAGGTCAAAGGATGTCAGCGCAGCTTTTAAAAGGGGGGCCGGTGGCCAAAAGCAAAAATGAGAAAGTTTTTGTAATTTGTGTTTCAAGTTCCTGTCTGTCTGCCTTCTGTTGGGTAACCTGTACTTATTCATTTTGTCCTGGATCGTTTTGTGCATCTGGATTGTCTGCTGTCTGCCTGTGTACATGAGGACTGTAAGTGGATTCTTGGCCATCCTGCAAAGAAAGGAGTACTCCTGAACCCATCCACCCGTCTTCACCATTTCAGGAACTACCGATAGGACTATCTGTACATTCCCATTCAACGTGCAGATCTCTGGACTATCTATTTTCATCATTACATTTCATCCGTTGCCGTTTTTCATTAACTTTTTCATGATTTACTGTGTGTGTTTTGTTTGTGCTTTGTTGTTTTTAATGTGTAATCGCCGTAAGGGGAACAGGGGTGGTATAGTTGTTTTCTTATTTCATTTGTTTTCCTTACATTCTTTATTTGCTGTTTGATTACCGGTTTGCTTTGTTTTTGTCTCTGTTTCTGAATGTGAGCATGTCGGGTCAAGGCTGGGTGCGTCCCTGCAATCTCCACCATGAAAATAAATCGCCGTCTTCTCGATTGTGGCTTCTTGCGCAACGCTATGCTTACTTAAAATCCTGAACAGTACCTGTCCTTTCTGGCTGATTGCTTTGTTTCTCTCTCCTCCCCCAGAGATTCTCTGCTCCTCTTGGGGGGTGTTTTCCCCTATGATGTTTATCTATTACTTAATCGATAACTAACTGCATACTGAGCTCCTTTTACTTCTGAAAAAGACATGTTTGTTTGAAGTGTTTGAATAAAGTTCCTGTCTCTACAATCTGTTGTGTTTCTGTGCAATTCTGTGACCCAAGCGTGACACCCTGTAGTATTGCAGCCTCACCCTGGGATTGAGCCGCTGCACTAAGACTAGCCTGCAAGCTTCAGCGCTTACCTCTGTGTGCTTGCGTGCAGCCAGTTCAAGCGCAGTTGGCTCAGTGATTTACTGACTTTTGTCCACGGCATCAGTTGAACTTAGTACATATTGTTCCAATAGTTTTTTAAATAGTTTTTACAGTTCCTTAGCAGTGTGTAAAATGATCAGTGTGGCAGTAATTGTGATGCTCTTTGCAGGAAAAAAAATGTGTTTCATTAATATTTCACTTTTTCTTTGTTAAATGTGACATTTACTTAACACTAGAATTACCAGAGCTTACATAAAAACTCATAGATCCGTCCCTCCTTAAAATGCTTCACACCTCTCTGTCACGTCTTTTGTCTTCTCAGTTTCTCAGCTCAAGTCTGTTTACCTGCGTGTCAGTTGCTTGGAGTTGCACAGAGTGAGAAGTCAAGCAAATGACACCTTTTATAAATACTATATTGTTATTTGGAACACTTGCATTTCATGTGTGTTCCGTGTCTATATAGATCTATGTACACACAAAAAAGCGTTTTTCATGTTTTAGTCATAATTGACAAAATGTAGAAATTAAGTTTATAATGTGTTAAGCCTGAAGTCCAAATATCAAAGAAACACTTTCACAAAAAGTACAAATATAATAGAACAAGTGCACTCTTATTCAAAAATATAAGTACAGAAAAACAACCCGCGTTAGTGTGCGATATTGACATGCATTTGCTAAGAGTGTTGTGGTGGTGCAACAGTATCAGCTCTTGACTGGTAGTCTGAACTTCACGGGTTTGATTCGAGAGGAGTCCATCTTGAAAAGTGAGCTACACGTATTGTTATGTTTTTTAAAATGAAAACATACATTTGATTCCAGTCTGCAACAACCGGTGTAATTTATGATACTTGTAAAGGTTAGATTTTTTTTTTTTTATTCTGTTATTCTTTCAGCCACGTTCACGATCCCAACTCAAACCCCCTCCCCCCTCATTTGACACTGCTGTTTTCACAGACGCGCTATAACAGAGGCAAACTCAGATCATGATGACTGTTCTACATTGGATCAAGAATGCACTTTTGCCACCGCTGTACTTTGTATATGTACATGTGAAGCACTGCACTCGTGAGTTTATGCTGTAGGAAGTAAGTAAATAAACAGGCAATTACAATGATTTTCGGAATATATAAAGTCATTCCTGAATATATAAAGTCAAAACTTGAATATATAAAGTAATTCCTGAATATATAAAGTCATCATCAGAATATATAAAGTCATTCTTGAATATATAAAGTCAGAGTTAGAATATATAAAGTCACTCCCGAATATGTAAAGTCAAAGCCTGATTATATAAAGTCAGCATCAGAATATATAAAAAGTCATTACCGAATATATAAAGTCAGCGTCGGAATATATAACCTCATTCCTGAATATATAAATTTAAATTCAGATTATATTGATATTGATTTAAACGACTCAGGCACATTTTTAGTAAACTCAGTTATCAAAATTAAAGTTAACAAAAACATCTTCAGAAAAATATTTAAAAAAAAAACCCACTGTTCAGTTAATTCATTCAAAATGATGTATGTGCCTGGCATTTTGAACACTATATTTATTTATTCTTTTTGTATGTGTGCATTTTTGGACGAACCTCACAACAACACATTTTCATACAAAAAAATGTAGCTCAAAGTGCTTTACAAAATGAAGAATAGAAAGATAGAAGACACAATAAAAATGAGTCAACATTAATTAACATAGAATAGGTCCGATGTCCAGGGTGAACAGAAAAAACAAAAAAAAAAAAACTCCAGACGGCTGGAGAAAAAAAAAATCTGCAGGGATTCCAGACCAAGAGACCGCCCAGTCCCCTCTGGGCAATCTACCTTACATAAATGAAACAGTCTGATCGACTCGGATTGGCTTATGTCAAAGTTTACCTTTCACTAGTATGAGTGAAAGGTATATAGATAGATCAGAAGGAAAGGCACTAAGCTGCCCTATAATAATAAAATTACTGTTATTACTATATAGATAGATGGGGAGTTCAGGCAGGCAGAAGGACGAAGATTTTTTTTAAAAAAAAAAAACATTTTCGCCCCAGCAGGGAATCGAACTCTGGTCTCTGAGGTACAAGAAGTGTGCTGCGCTCTGAGTTACAAAATCTTACCATTACACCACGGAAACTGTTGTGTTGTTCTTGGACCTTTTGTGAAAGTGTTTATTTGATCTTTGGCCTTCAGGCTTCACACATTATATAGTTTATGCCTACATTTTGTAACATTTATTACTAAAATATGAAAAGGTTTCTGTTTTAACAATGTGTTTACACATATTACTGTAGAAACGGAACACACATGAAATGAGTGTGTTCCAGATAACGATCTATCATTCCCCTTCTAACTCCACTTCACTCCGAGATAATCAATCAAGGTATGAGCTGGGAGAAGTTTGTGCACATTCTAAGTCGGTGGGGGGATGGAATATCCGGCTGCTTGCAACTTGTGTTTATCAGCACATTTAGATGAACAAAAGATGCTGGAGGAGAGGTGAGAATGGTTTTAAGAAGCGAGTTAAGGTTGGACAGATCTACGAGTTTTTTCGTAGGCTCTGGTGATTCTAGTGTTAAAGTCGAGCAAAACAGTATTTGGCGTCCAGGGATGCATTAACCCCCAAGTATGTGGCAGTTTAAGGGTTTTAGCTCCAAGATGCCGCCGAAACGAGCTGCACCACCTAAGGCTTCTGGTAATGAAAACACGTTTGCATAAATTACAGTGCATATAGCGGTAACATCTGTATTTTACATTCTAGCACTGCGGGAGACATAGCAGTACAGTATACAGGTTTACTTTTACATTCTTTTTTTTTTAGGTAATGTATTAAGCTGAGTTTGAAATTAAATTAAAGTGTTTTGGGGGCATATTTAGGGTTTAAACTATGAAAACAGGCATTTTTTTAACCACATCCAAAATTTGTGGTTTTTCACAATTCGCGGGTGCTTTGCGAACGTAACCCCCATGAATTTGGGGGTGTACTGTACCTTGAAGAGCAGCAGTTATATGCATATGTAGTGGTGGTGCTTCTGCATTACATAATGCTTTGCAGGCTGTAAGGTGCTCATAGATAGGGTGTAATTCTAGAAGAGTGTAACCAGAATTATTTTGTTATCTATTATCAAATTCATTTACAAGATGTATGCGGCATGACAAGAGCTTGGTAGAGAATCTTATTTCTTATATTTAAATTTGTTAGCAGACCTGCAAAATAATTACCTAAATTAGACTTTTTTAAAATATACTTTTACTGAAAATGTTTACCTGGCAGTTTCAGCATTTATAAGGCAACTCAAAAGGTATCCATAATATATTTTTAAAAAGTAATACTGAGTTTACTTGAGCATTGTTTCTCAAAAAACTGTAATTTCCAAGTTTGCAAGCCCAATGGTCATATATACCTGTTTGCTAGAACCATGTTACTGACACGCTTGATGCTATCAGCATTAGGGGATTAGTGTCCTGGTTGTTCTTCTTTTGTGACACTCATACAGCTGTTCTTCAACAATTTCAGTCTTTTTGAAGACATTTCGCAGAGACAGTGTTGGCTGGGATTGGCTTCAGCAGACCCCCATGACCCTGTGGTCGGATTCAACAGGTTGGGAAATGGATGGATATTCCAGCGCTGACTTTGTATATTCCGATGCTGACTTTATATATTCAAGTTTTGACTTTATATATTCCAGCACTGACTTTATATATTCAAGTTTTGACTTCATGTATTCTGACAGTGACTTTATATAATCAAGTTTTGACTTTATATATTCGGGAATGACTTTGTATATACACGTTTTGACTTTATATAGTTAAATTTAGTCATCATTGCCAACTTGTCAACTTTTTCTTTACCATAGACATTTAATGACTAAATTCAACTTACATTCCTACCAAAAATATTTCTGGCGACTAAATAGAACCTACTTATATCCAAATTCGAGCTATTGAGCTGTCGCCTGCCTGCCTGAATAAGTCACCCTCGCTTCGCTCTTACTTTTTTACCGTTCATTTAATCATGGCTAATGGCGGAAAATTTATAAAATGGAAGGAGGATTACACTGAGTATAACTTTACCAAAACAATTATTGATGGCGAATTGATTATTTATAAAGATTCAATTGGTGATCTGTTTTTCTGTGTTAACCTCATATTTTTTCATACTTCTTCTCAAACCAAGGGGGTGCGAGGGTAAAATGAATAGGGAAGCGCTGATGAATGTAATCGGTGTACCAGGAAATCATGCATTGACAGAAGTTCCCCTTTGCTTGGAATTGAATATGTGATTAAATGCATTATTTATTAACGCGTTATGGAGCACATGCATCGAAGCTTCTCAGCTGTGCTTGCGCTACGAAAAGGAAACATTTTAAAAATAACGTAACACGATTGTCAATGTAACCTTTTGTAAGTAGTGCCTGGAGGATTCAGTGTGGAGAAACTCTAGAGACAGCGTGTGTATTAACTTGTGGATTTTTCTGTATTTGGTAGCAGCGTCACACAGTCACTTCCGGAAGACTGCGTTAGCTACGGAGCTCAGTTCAGAGCGAAATGAGGTGAATGGGAGGGGAGATGATGACATGACTCCCCCACCCGCCTTAACTGGCAATCCTCCACAAACACAGTCTCTTGGAATTTGCATAAGCACAGCCCTTCACCTGCAATTTTAACTTAGTTACAAAGTGATCAAAACTCTCGTTTATATCCTGCGTCCTCTCATTAAACTTGTATCCCGCATTACCCGTGGGCATGACTAACGGCAGCGGCAGCGTGTCTATGAACTTAATTTAAACTTTAGGTTTACACCGTGCTTTGTTTCCGAAGTAGCAGCACTCATAAATATGGTTGTATATGTCACTCGCTCGCTTCTTATTGTTTCGCTGCCTTCTCAATTATATAATGCATGTTCAGCGCTTTTTGGAGCTCTTCCTGGTTTTCTACGTACTGCGTTGACAGTCAGTTCACGTGACTTTTGAGCTCAACTCCATTACAGTATATGGAGAAAAACTGCTTCCAGTTATGACCATTACGCGTAGAATTTCGAAATGAAGCCTGCCCAGCTTTTGTAAGGAAGCTGTAAGGAATGAGCCTGCCAAATTTCAGCCTTTTACCTACACAGGAAGTTGGAGAATTAGTGATGAGTCAGTGAGTCAGTCAGTCAGTGAGGGCTTTGCCTTTTATTAGTATAGATAACATTCGATGTGGCTTTTATATAAGTAATTTATAAATGTTTTTCATATAAAGTCCATCACAAGACATAATCACAAATGAAACTTTGCACAATACCTTGGTGAGCTCTGTAAGCCCTGCTGTTTTGTTGGAGGACATTGTGGCAGATTGACTGGCAGGGTGACGCCCAACCTGTTGCTGCATCCAAACGGTGCCATCTTTCACCTTTACGCCTGGTGTAGCTGCATTGTTCTTATATGCGAGTGGACGTTTCTTGCTGGTAGGGCTTCTATTCTCTTTCTCTGATGTAGAATCCTCATCCTAATCTGAATTCACCTCGATTATAGCATGTCTTTATTTGAAAACAGCAGTGTCAGATCGGGGGGAGCGTGAACGTGACTGATGGAAAAAAAAACTGAATAAAAAAAACCACTAACCTTTACAAGTAGCATAAATTTACACTGGCTGTTACAGACTCAAATCAAATGTACACTGGTGTGAGAAACTATTTGCCCCCTTCCTGATTTCTTATTCTTTTGCATGTTTGTCACACAAAATGTTTCTGATCATCAAACACATTTAACCATTAGTCAAATATAACACAAGTAAACACAAAATGCAGTTTTTAAATGATGGTTTTTATTATTTAGGGAGAAAAAAAAATCCAAACCTACATTCTTATCAAGGGCATGTTCCAGGGCAGCTGGAACCAATCTAGCAGTCACTGGGTACAAGGCAGGAACATCCCCTGGATATGTTGCCATTGATGGTTTAAGCTCAATGCTAAAGCAGTGGAGCGTTTATGAAAAATAAACTGAAATACTGTGTTATTGTTCAAAAAGAGCCAAATAAACCGCAAAAGCCAATTTTTCACCCTTGGAACCCAATTAAAAAATCCACAGACCTGGCAAAACTGAACTTCATCCTCGCTCCCCCTTTCTTATATTTCTTTGAGTTCTCAGCTTGATTCTTTAATAGGATGTTAGGTGAGGATTACTATTATGTTTTTGTGGCACAGAAGCTAAAGTTATATGGGATGTGTAAACAATTTTCTTTTACATGGTTCCACAATTAAAAGAATACGCTGAATAGCAGGTGGTATATCACCAGACTCAGAATTTGTACTTTAATGATATTGGCTAATTTTACTACATATTAATGTGGCGACCCATCACAAGCATGTGTGTGACCCATACCTTTTGAAACAATGTTCCAAACTGAGCTGTACACTTGACAGCCCAAATGGAAGGATGCCTCAATCCTTTGAATAAAAGATCAAATCAAACTGATATGCAAATGAGGTTTGTGCAATCATGGTTTTTCACAGCTACCGCCAATCACTTCCTTTAATGTGGGTAATGGCATCCTTCACGTATGCTACTGTGGTATGTTGGGTCAGTAGCATCAGTTCAAATGAGGCCCACCAATCAACAAATTGAAAGGGCAGGCTCAGTTTTGAGATGCACTCTTGAGTTACCGAAGGCAGTAGCAAAGAAGAGAATGAAAACAAGACTGAATGTCATTATGGATAGTGCTGCACATCCTCTCTCTGACACACTAACATCAAGTAATTTCAGCTAAGAAATTATTCAGTAGTTACACATCTGATTCAATTCTATTTTTTTTTCAAATTCACATTCTCAAGAAAAAACATTTTTAACAAAAAAGTAGGTAACTTTTAGCAGAAAAAAACTGACTGAAATATCCTGCTTGCATATTCAGATCCTTGTGCTGTAGTAGCTGAAAGTTGTCAAATAAACTAAAAATTGCTCTAAAATATATTTACTACATATTATATAATTGCCTACTGGTTTCTGCTTGTGTTCCATTAGAGATATTTTAATATTTGCAGGATCAAAACCCTAATTTAGGAATTGGTTGATTATGAAGTAAATTTAAAGATAGGTTATGAACATGAAACAATAAAGAGCACTCTTATGTAACCTGAAGTTAAAGTGGCCAATATTAACCTTAAAAGACTTTCAGATTTCATGTGCTCAAATGAAATTACAATCATTCAGCTATAGCAGTAGTTGTCCATAGTACCTGGCTTTCTGGTTGTTGGCAAAAAAGAACAGTTAAACTAATATTTTTGTAAGCTTTTCTGAATTTTGTCAGAATCTGTAACAATAACAGTTTTCAGAAGAGGTGTCATGGTTAGACATTTAGCTTTTTCTTCAAAACTAAAACACTGTCCTCTGTAAATCTCACTCTGTCCTTAGAAACACCATCCATACAGCAGAGTTGTTCTGGTGTTGGCATCATGGTATGAGGATGCTTCTCTTCAGGAGTGACTGGGACATTTGTTAGAGATGGAGGATAGGAGGATATGGAGACTCTACCTGTAATATCTTTTAAGAGAGATTACAATTAAAATAGCTAACCCTTTAATGATCCATTGATTCATGACACCAATAAGTTCAAGAAAGACCAGTTTATAGAAACAATACAGGTGTGTTTGCTTTGTGCCTTGAACTATTCTTGGGCACAAATAAAGAACAGATGTATTTGTTGTCCCATAATGAATACATTAGGATGTTTTCCAAATCTCGAGAAAAAATGTTTGGCAGTAGCATAGCGGAGAAAAATCATTGTCAATGTCTTGGATGTGATGAGGCTTTATCTTCTAAATATATTTACCCTTGGATCTTTTAAGACTGTCAGCATCTTGTGATTATAATGAATGCTTTAACCTATAGGCATTAATTAGGTATTTTGATAAAAAGGAGGATTTTAAAATTAACTCTAAAATAATCAAAGCCTTGGCAGTTGCCTTAGATCTGGAGTTTAAGAAATTCAAATAAAACAAACCATACATATGCACAACATGGGCAATATAGTACTGAGAACATTATATGGTTATACAAATGTTTCTTCCATACAAATTTATTTATAGGTTCTTGAAAAAGTGTTATGCAATTATTTAATTTTTTTCACATTTTGTGATCGAAGTTTTTGAATTTGAGGTTGAGTTACTTTTTTTAAATTTTCAATTAGAAATCTATGAGGTTTTGTGCATAATACCACATCATATGAAAAGTACTGGAAAGTTTTAAGTCTATATTAAATGAAAAATGGAAATAAAAAGAAAATTCTTCCCCATTTTGATTTGCTCTTGTGCTATGTTTGTTGATGGTCTCCATCTACATGATAGATAATTTAATCACTTGTTCTAAGTAGTGCTTTATTTAGATAAAGCACTATTTAGATAAATTTTGATTCTCAGTCGTTTCCTATATTATGGTAGTCTTTTTGCAAAAAGTTACAGAATGAAGACAAATACCATTCCAAGACAAGCAGAAATCTTATTATAGAGATGGATAAATATATAAAATATATATATAAAATATATAAATATATATAAAAAAGTATAGAAAGATGCGCAAAATAATTTTAAAAGCAATTCATATCTCTAGGAGTGCAGACAAGTTAATTATACATAAAGGGTAAGATAAAAATAAATAAATAAAATCTAACACCAACTTTCCTATATTCTGCTGTTTCTGTAAATTTAGTTACTGCACACCAAGGGCATAATGGAATCACTGGAAATCTAATAGTAACTGGATAAATTGTAGATGTTAGTCACTGCTAGTAAGTTGAAGTTCATGGATAAATATCCTCCAAAGCATTCATCTGGACTTGTCTATAAGGGAGAGTGACAACAAAGAAGTCCTGGCTTGCGAAATTTGCTGTAATCTTTGGAAAGTTTTTTTTTTTTTTCCCAGTATATGACACCTAGAGAATATTGAAGATATGTTGTGAAAACTCATGCTGTCTGATGAGGCCTGAAGTGGAACTTTCTAGCCAAAATATTAAATAGCATGCGAGGGAAAAATTAAACACTGAACGCTAGGCAGATCACACCACCATAAAGTATACTATAATAGTAATAGCTCAATTTTTGATGTGATTTTCTGCAGCAGTGAGTGATAGTCGTCTTAGATGATGGAATAATGAATAAGCCACAAAATAGAAAAAATACTAAATCAAAATATTTTCTATTCTTTCAGTGGATTAAAACTCAGAAAGAGATCCAAAATACCCAGCTAGGCCTACACTGTATTGTCTTAAAATAATATATATAGATGCTAAAAATATTTTAGATAGTGGTCATTTAGACGCTGGACTATTGACAAATTGATGACATTGAATCATAACTATATTTTTAATTGTTTTTTATTTCTTTTTGGGAAAATCACTGTGAAGATGAATATACTCGTGATCAGTGTAATAATCAAATATGTAATAATCCTAGGTTATTAAACTGATAAACTATTGTGGGTTAAATACTTTTTCAGAGCCTTTTATGCCATTCTTAAACCAGTTTAATCCAAATAAGAGTCGCAGAGGACCAGATCCTATCCTGGTAATGTTGGGTGCAAGGCAGAAACAAGCTCTGGACATGGCACCAGTCCACTGCAGGACATGCTCATACCCAATTACTATATCCTCACATATACACTGCATGATTCCACTTATACTGCTACCATTGTAAACTGTGTTTCTTTTTTTGTGATTCAGCGATTAGTGTGGAGCAGACTATACACAGTATGTTTATTACAAACAACACTTTCAACATTTTGTTGAATAAACAATCAACATGTCAGTATAAGGCAGGGAAGAAGCAACCCTAATACGTAAGTAAACTTAAAATAGTCAGAACAGAGTAGTTCAGTAACAGAAATTCAAGTTGTAATTGTAATTATGTTGCTATTTGGAGCTAAAGTGTTGTGCTGTTTAGTAGTAAATGTATTTAACCTCTTATGCCCAAAGGCAGACATTGGCAATGTATGGCATGCGTGTCAAGTATGGCAACTGGAACCATTTTCAATGGCATGAATTGAGGTACAGTAATTATTGATCTAAAAAAGTATAATTTTTAATCAAATAAAAGCAAATAATTCTTTTAAAGCAATTCCTGTTTTTACATCCCTTCAAAATTAAAGTTATTAGGCGTTGGAGGTAAGAATGTACAATGTGATGCAAACTGACTGAGTGAGTGTGGAGTGACAGTGACTGGCCTTGACGGAGATCTATTTCCATCATATCCTTCCTTTCTTTCCTGACCACGCCCCCATCACCACCACCTCTAGAGTTCTCTTGGATGTCACAGTACAGGTCATGGACTATAACACAAACGTTGGTGTTGATGTTAAGTAATATGGTGCCCTTAAAATGACTCAAAAATGTCAAAATATTATATCTGTTCGTTTCAAGAGCTTTGGACAAACGAATGTAGAGTCACGCAACAAAAGGATCATGCTGTTTGTGCTTTATGTTGTGAAACTGTTGTGTGCTGTACATCAGGTGTACAAAGATATGAAACCAAATATCAGTCCATGTTTAAAAACTATGAGGAGACAGGTGAAGCCATAAAAATGGATGTTTCTCACTACAAAAAACAATCTAGTATTTTTAGCCAAGTAATTGGATTACCAAAAATAAAGCTATTGAATGTAGTTACAAAATTGCTCAGTGTGTGGCTTTGAAGGCCAAACCTATCACAGATAAAGAATTTGTCAAGGAAACTGTTTTGAGCAGTGCTGAAATTTTATTTAGTCACTTACCAAATAAAGAAATTAATACTGTCTCAGATTTTAGAAATACAGGTTTCTGCGAGATCAATCGAGATCCATAAATGATATGGCTGAAAATATAACGATAAAACAGACAACCAGGTTACAACAACTGTTGTATTTAGTGTCACTCTTGACAAAAGTCAATGACGTGGCACACCTACTGATAGTTATGCAATATTGTAACAACAACCGTATTTATGAAGAACTATGTTGCTTAATACCTCTTGGTGGTGCAGCCAAGGGAGAGGATGTTATAAATACATTTGTAAGTTATTTTAAAAATCACAACATTAACAACAAAACAAAATTCTGTGTCAAACTTCTTCAGGATTGTATTGGCTATCAAGTGTTGAGATTCAGTTGCATTATACACCAGGAGAGTTTGTGTGTGACAGTTTTGTCACTGCTCTTGAAATCTATAATGGAAACTATTATCAAGATAGTTAACTTCATAGTTTTTCGCTCTTTATTGACCCACAGGCAATTAAAGTCTCTTCTACAAAAAATGGACAGTGCATATTCAGACCTCCCATTGTACAGCAATGTTCATTGGTTTAGCCGAGGTAATGTTTTAAACAGATTTGTATCTCTAGAAGCAATCAAGGTGTTTCTTGATGAAATATGAACAAAATTTCCCAGAACTGAATGACGACTTGCTGTGCAACTGATGTTTCTGGATAGCATAACTAAACAGCTGAATGACATAAATTTTGCGTTAACAAGGACTGGGTCAAACATTACTTAAACTTTCTGAGCACTGGAAAGGAGTTGCATCAAAATGTGATGTATTTTGCCATTATATTACCACTAACACCTACAAGTACTTTCCAAACATAAAGGCTCATTCAAATTTATTTACAGTCAACAGAGATGAGCTTCAGAAGTATGTTGAAGCACTCAAAGGAGAGTTTGCTAAATGAGGTCAAGACTTCCAAAATCACAGGCTCATATTTTCTTACCTCATCAAGCCAGACTTAATTGATCTTACTACAACCCCATTTGACCTATCTCTTTTTGAATGGATGGATGTTGACCATTTTCATATGCAATACATTGAATTAAAGCCATCACAGTATGCATGATAAAATTTGTAGAACTGCAGAAAACGCTTGGAGGAAACTGGTTGGAAAAGTCAACTGCCATGCCTGGACATCCCTGCTTGAAATGTTCACCTGTTTAAAGAAAGTTGCATTTGCTCTGTTTTCGGCTTTTTGGTCATTTTATACATGCAAATAAATATTCTCACATATGAAAGCTGTTTTGAGTCCACAAAGAATTTGTCTAACACCTGTGCATTCAGAAGCCTGTGTGCAGCTGGAAGTAACCAAATACACACTTGATATAGAACAATTAACTAAGAACAAGCAAAGACAATGGTCTCATTTATTGATTAATGACTCAGATCAATAATAATCAGTGATTACACATATTAGAAATTTAAATAACATGTTTTATGTTTGATTCATTTAATTGTTTTGTTCTTCAAACTATTGGACTTTTTGTCTTAACAAATTTGACAAGTTTATAATAAAATTTCAAAAAAATCTGTTCAGAACTTAAATTTTGCAAAACATAGTTTTAGTATTTGTTCCTATTTATATTAAAATATTGAATAACCAACCAAGAATAGAATACTTATTTAATCTATTAGAAACATGTTAAGACAAGATCAAGTTAATGTGTTTCAATGACAGTTGTATATAAAAATATGGTGGGCTTAGGTTGGCACACTGAGTGACTTTGCAGCATTACTTCAGCATAACTATACTAAAAGGCTGCCGGCCCCTGCTGTAAGGGGGTTTTGGCATTATTGTGCCTAAAAATGAATGTAATAGATTGGAGACTTTGTGAAGGAATGTGGAGACAAGTGACCTGAGTTAGGAGTGAGTACAACAAGGCACATACAGATCAGGACACTTTTAATTTGATCTTAGAAAGAATTTGGAGTTAATAGAGATAAAATGGCAAATTAGAGTAAGAGACACAATACAGCATTCTAGAGATATTTAAATATCATTTGGCAGTTAGAGGAAATTGATATAGTAAGAAAGGAAGAGACCTTGCTCAGTTGTGATGAAAGAAGTGTCAGGACTTGGATATTAAAGACCAGGAGAAAGTTAGTCATCTAAGGTCACATCAAGGGTCTGTGAACAAGTGACTTTGACAGCATAATGGCCAGTGCAATTTTGAGCGAAAGATCTGTTGTGGGAGAAGCACAAAGCAGATGAAAGTAGAAATGTCACAAAAATTGATACTTTGGCACTAATTCAGTAATAAAGTTCCGTAAATGTAGTGGTACCAGTCTTCTTTTAGTATCTGTAGTACAGAAAAAGTTAATACTGTGATCATGTGAGGCTGCAAGTAGAACAATTACTTCAGAAGGCACAGTAATGCACTAGAAACAAGTGAGTGAAAACATATAAAAATGGCTCACCGTGGTGATGCTATAGCACTTCATCAACACATGTCAAAAAGAAAAACAGTAGAAGCTGTGTCTGGAAATGCTTTGTGTTAGCACAAGAGAATTTAAGCATATGAGTGCAGGAATCCATTCATTATCCAACCCACTATATCCTAACACAGAGTCACGGGGGTCTACTGGAGCCAGTCCCAGCCAATACAGGGTGCAAGGCAGGAAACAAACCCTGGGCAGGGCGCCAGCCCACCGCAGGAGTGCAGGAATAGTGCTTCTTATTTATTTTTTTGATAGAACTGGTAGATAGAACTTTATTTGTCCCTGGGGGACCTTTGGAGTTTTATACAAGCGCTTTAAATAGCTAAAAATATAAATAGACAATTAAGTAAGTAAATAAATAAATCTATATACACATACATTTTGGTCTGAAACATACTGAAATGACTATAAAGCAAGAAACAAAAGTTCAGATTTGGCTGTCACAGTGAGACATTATGCAGACATATTGCTGTTGGAATAAAGGAGTACCAGTAGCATTTCTTGACACACTTCTCCTGAATAATTTGTTGGCTGAAAGTACTCAGTGTGTCAGAGAGGGGATGTGTAGCATTGTTCATAATGACATAAAGTTTTGTTTTAATTCTCACCATCCTATAACTGAGCATGTCCTTTTAATTAGCTTGATGATTCGGGGGGTAACTCTTGGAGTGATGTTACCACCACAGCGTAGAAAATCGCACTGGCCCTCCCAGAGTTATAGAAGATGTAAAGGATGTCACTTCCCACATAAAAGAATGCAGTTTCCTAAAGAAAAAGAGCCTGCTTTGCCATTTCTTATATAGTTCCTCTGTATTCCAAGACCAGTCCAACCTGTTATTAATGTGGACCACCTTTACATCTGCTCCATAAATAGTGATTGGACATAGTGGCTGTTTGGTATGGTGAGAGTCAATAACCAGTTCCTTAGTTTTGCTGATGCTAAGATGCAGATAGGTATCAAACTACTCCACCTGACTCCAATACTCTATTTCATCGCCTTTATCAATACACCTCATAAGTACAAAATATTCTGAGATTCCCTGCAAGTGACATGACCTGGTTTTATATTTGTAGTCTGAGGTGTATTCTGAGATGTACAGAGTGAAGAGAAAAGAAGACAGGACTGTTCCTTATGGTGCTCCAGTGTTACTCTGTTTCTGTTAGAAACACAGTCCTTAATCTCATAAACTGAGGTCTCCCCAACATATACTCCATTATCCAGAGCACCATAGGCTCATCCACCTGCATATCTCTGAGTTCACCCCTTAACTGGAATGGCTGGATGGTGTTGAAGGCGCTGAAGAAATTAAAAAGCATAATTATCACAGTGCTGCCAGTCCAGGTTAGAGTAAGCCTTATGGAGCAAATCGATAATCGCAACCTCCGCTCCAATCTTTGTCCAACTGGCAAACTGTAGTAGGTCCAGGTGGTCTATCACAAGATGACTCGTATAGTCCAGGACCAGTCTCTCAGAAGTTGTCATGATGCGAAACATAAGTGTTACTGGTCTGTAGTCAATAGGTAAACATTAATAAGGATACTTAGTAACTTATTTCCCTGAGTAAATAATGTCTAAATTACAAACTGTAGTTTTAACTGTAATATGTTCCCTTTTACACCATTCACATAGATGATCAGTACCCCTCCTGTCTTTTTTCCACACCGCAATGGGTCTCCGTCTGTTCGAATAAGACAAAATCCATCCAACATTAAAACAGTGTCAGGTATATGAGGTTTAAGGCAGCCCTCCGTAAAGCACAAAATGCTAGTGTATTTGTATGCTTCATGGCCCGCTATAAGCACAGACAGCTCATCCATCTTATTTTAAAGCGATTGAACATTTCCCATTATAATAGTAGACCAATTCTAAAATCTTTTTGCCTTGCTTTTACATTTGTGCCAGCATGTCACCCTCTCTGCCTTTAAACAAACAGCTCCTGCAGTAAAATGTAACTGAGCTACTTTAATGCTTATGATCGCAGTACAAGGAGCTGATTGTGGGAGTATTTATAATACTAGAATTACCAGAGCCTACGAAAAAACTTATAGATCCGTCCCACCTTAAATCGCTTCGCACCTCTCCATCAGCGTCTTTTGTCCTGTAAATGTGTTGATAAGCAGCAAGCAGCCAGCAGCCTGCTTTCACATCCCCCAACTGGTGCACAGTTTTCACAGCTCAAGTCTGTTTACCTGCGTGTCAGTTGCTTAGAGTTGTATAGAGTAAGAAGTCAAGCAAAATGACACCTTTTATAAATACTATATCGTTATTTGGAACACATGCATTTCATGTGTGTTCCGTGTCTACAACGATCTGTGTAAACACATTGTTAAAACAGAAACCTCTTTCATGAAAAAATTTTCTAGAAAAATACTGCCTTAAAATTTTTATTAAGGAGAAAAGTAAACCTTTTTAAACTGAGGGAAAATATACCAATAATTACAGGACAGTAATCCCTCGCTATATCGCGCTTCAACTTTCGTGGCTTCACTCTATCGCGGATTTTAAATGTAAGCATATCTAAATATATATCACAGATTTTTCGCTGGTTCGCGGATTTCTGTGGACAGTGGGTCTTTTAATTTATGGTACATGCTTCCTCAGTTTGTTTGCCCAGTTGATTTCATACAAGGGGCGCTATTGGCGGATGGCTTAGAAGCTACCCAATCAGAGCATGTATTACATATTAACTAAAACTCCTCAATGATATAAGATATGCTTCCCGCACGGTGCTTCATTGTTTGCTTTTCTCTCTCTCTCACCCTCTCTGACATTCTCTACGCCTGACAGAGGGGGTGTGAGCAGAGGGGCTGTTTGCACAGAGGCTGTTTGCCTAGAGGATACGGATGCTCCTCTACAAAATGCCGCTTTATCGCGGTGCTTCGGCATACTTAAAAGCATGTATTGATTTTTTGATTGTTTGCTTTTATCTCGCTCTCTCTCTCTGACATTCTCTGCTCTATTGATTTTTTAATTGTTTGCTTTTATCTCGCTCTCTCTCTCTGACATTCTCTGCTCCTGACGGCGCTCCTTTGAAGAGAAGATATGTTTGCATTCTTTTAATTGTGAGAAAGAACTGTCATCTCTGTCTTGTCATGGAGCACAGTTTAAACTTTTGACTAAAGGGTGTTATTTCATGTCTAGAGGGCTCTAATAATGTTAACAGTGTGGGAGAATTTATAAGGGCTTAAAATATATAAAAATAACCCTACAAACATATGTTTTCTACTTTGCAGATTTTCATCTATCGCGGCGGGTTCTGGAATGCAACCCCCGCGATCGAGGAGGGATTACTGTATTTGTTAAGGATCTCTTTGTATGCCACGTTGTCAGCTCAGCACTCCGGTTGTAATATGACCCAGCTGTGCGAACTAACTCTTGAGCATGCAACGTATAGTTGGCCATGTGAAAAGCAATCTTGCCTCAAATCTCACAGCTTGGATTGCTGCTGTCATGGTTTGTTTCAATTACGTTAGTATTTGCAGGACTTGTTGTATTGAAGTGACATTCGGCATCTGTCAAGCATTGTAAGCATACAACCGGTTTCATCGATAACTTTGCATCCAGCTTTTGAGAGTTTAAACATTTATAAACATCAAAGTGTCCACTACTGAAATCGTCACCTGTGAATCTAAGATGTTTAAGAGGCTTTGGCGGTTGTCCAAAGCTGTAAAATATTTGGCCATTTCGGTACACTTGAAAGTGACAACCGAACAATTCAGCCGCAGCCATCAACTCACATGCAGAAGCATAGGTGAAGGGCTTAAGCATTTCACTCTTCTAGTGCTCCTGTGTAGTATAATTATCTCCTGTACCGTCATCAGTCCACACCTTGAACCTGTCCCAGTCATTCAGTACATAAGACACAATGTTCCTCCGGATATCAAGAGTGATCCTGATATGGCCGTGCAATATGTAACACAGAGAATTGAAAAGGCAGGCGGCATCTCTGGGCATGGAAGCCTCTCGGTAAGTGACAGTTCTTTGATCGATGGTGATCACCTCGATAGACATATTAATGGGGGTACGGTTGGAACGATAAAGGAAATGGGTACCTGAACAATGTAAACTAAGTCTAAAATACCTATACAATAACTATAATCGTAATAAACAATTAAACAGTGGAGAAGCCATGGATTAAATGAAAAGGCTGCAGTTATCAGCAGGGAGACGTGAATACCGTGGCAAAGCCAGGAAGGGAATGAAGAGACCGGAGCGATGGGTGGCCTTATATAGGCAGGCAGCCAACAACGTGGGAGGCGTGGGGATGGGGGACCCAACGCCGCCTCACACGGCGACCGAGCTGCAGGTTATGGACGTATATATGTACGTAAGTAGGATTCAGTTAGCGTTGGGAACCCGCGTACCAAATTTCTTGAAGATGGGCCCATAGGTAACAAAGACCTTTGGAAAGTTCAATATGGCGGCCAACAGTGGCGTCATACCACCGAAATAAGGTCTTATTTATATATTATCGAAATAAGTACATACATCGATTTCGGTTAGCGCAGAGAAGCCGCTTAACTTTTGTAAGTAAGCTGTAAGGATGAGCCTGCCAAATTTCAGCCTTCTACCTACACGGGAAGTTGGAGAATTAGTGATGAGTGAATCAATGAGTTAGTGAGGGCAACAAAGACCATTGGAAAGTCCAATATGGCGGCCAACAGTGGCGTCATACCACCGAAATAAGTACATACATCGATTTTGGTTAGCGCAGGGAAGCTGCCAACCAAATTTTGTGATGATGGGGCCATAATAAGAAAGTTTAACATGGCGGACGTTGTCAACCGTTATGACTGTTACGCATAGAATTTCGAAATGAAACCTGCTTAACTTTTGTAAGTAACCTGTAAGGAATGAGTGTGCCAAATTTCAGCCTTATATCTACACAGGAAGTTGGAGCATTAGTGATGAGTGTGTGAGTCAGCCAGTCAGTGATGGCTTTGCCTTTTATTAGTATAGATTGACAAAATGTAGACATGAAGTGTATAATTTGTGAATTCCAAATATCAAATAAACACTTTCACAAAAGGTACAAATATAACAGAACAAGTGCACTTCTATTCAAGAATATAACTGCAGAAATCGCAGATAGTTGACACAGACTGCTCAGCCAATCAGAGTGCTGCAGGCCTGCTGTGCCTCAGAGACCTGAGTTCGATTCCCCGCTGGGAAGCAAGTGTTATTTTTTTTCTTTGTAACCTCAAATGGATATAAAATATATAAATTACTATGCATTGTCACTCAATCAGATCATTGTTTTTTCATGTGGGATGCTCCTTTTAAAATATTTTTAACAATTGAGACTGCAGTTAACATGAACAAGTGTCGCGGCATAACTGCAGAAAAAGAACCCGCGTTAGGGTGCGACATTGACATACATTTGCTGCGACTGCTTCGGTGGCCAAACAGTAACTACTGTTGATTGGTAATCGAATCTTCACGGGTTTGACCCTGGATGAGTCCATTTTAAGAAGTGAGCTGCTCTTATTCTTGCTGTTTTAGAATAAAAACATACATTTGATTCCAGTCTGTAACAGCCGGGGTAAATTTATGATGCATGTAAAGGTTAGCTTTGTTTGTTTTTTGTATTCAGTTTTATTCTCTCAGTTGCGTTCATGATCCCACTTGCCCCCGCCCAAACCCCTCTCCCGACACTGGTGTTTTCACATAAAGACGCACTATAATAGAGGTGAACTCAGATGATGAAGACGGTTCTACATTGGAGCAAGAATGCACACTGCACTTTTGCCATCACTGTACTTTGTATATGTACATGGGAAGCTCTACAGTCTACTTGTGACTTTATGCTGTAGGAAGTAAGTAAATAAATATGGTAAATAAGTAAATAGCATTCGATCTGGCTCTTATATACATAGTACAGCGATTGTAGATTCAACCTTCAGCTATAGACTCTTCAGTATGCAAGCGACTCTCCACACTAGTGTTTAGATCTGAACGGTGCATGTGCCTAAAACATTAACATTTATATGTTACTTACATAAAATCCAGATCAAGTGTTATTTACCTTGCGTTATTTACTTACTACCTTGAGTTATTTACTTACTTCCTACAGCGTAAAGTCACAAGTATACTGCAGAGCTTCCTGTGTTTGATTGACACGGGCATGCTCAAAAAATATATGTAATGCCACGAAAGTGCCTGCTGAGACTTTAGTACGCAAGCAATGGTACGAGAATGCAGTTAGACTTTTTTCTGGGACACATACACCGTCCAGATCTAAACACTAGCGTGGAGAGTCGCTCGTGTACTGAAGAGTCTATAGCTGAAAGTTGAAGCTGCCGTCGCTGTACTTAGTATTTAAGAGCCAGATCAAATGTTATTTACTTATATTTATTTACTTCCTACAGCGTAAAGTCACAAGTAGACTGCACCATCTGAGTTCACCTCTGTTATAGTGCGTCTTTATGTGAAAACAGCAGTGTCATAAGAGACTGCAGGAATAAGTGGGATCGTGAACGCGACTGAGAGAATAAAACTGAATAATAAAAAAAAAAACAAAGCTAACCTTTCCAAGCATCATAAATTTACACTGGCTGTTACAGACTTGAATCAAATGCATGTTTTTATTCATAAATAGTAAGAATAAGAGCAGCTCACTTCTCAAAACGGACTTGTCCGTGGTTGAACCCGTGAAGGTTTGATTACCAGTCAACAGTTGATACCGTTGCACCACCGAAGCGGTCGTAGCAAATGCATGTCAATGTTGCACCCTAACGCGTGTTCTTTTTCTGCAGTTATATTCTTGAATAGAAGTGCACTTGTTCTGTTATATTTGTACCTTTTTGTGAAAGTGTTTATTTGATATTTGGAATTCAGGCTTCACACATTATACACTTCATGTCTAGGTTTTGTCAATTATTACTAAAACATGAAAAACGTTTCTGTTTTAATGATGTGTTTACATAGATCGTTGTAGACACGGAACACACATGAAATGCATGTGTTCCAAATAACGATATAGTATTTATAAAAGGTGTAATTTTGCTTGACTTCTCCCTCTATACAACTCTAAGCAACTGACATGCAGGTAAACAGACTTGAGCTGAGAAAACTGTGGCGGTTGGGGGATGTGATAGCAGGCTGCTGGCTGCTTGCTGCTTATTGTCACATTTACAGGACAAAAGACACTGATGGAGAGGTGTGAAGCGATTTAAGGTGGGATGGATGTACGAGTTTTTTCGTAGGTTCTGGTAATTCTAGTGTTAATATAACCTGCTCTCATTGTATTTCATTTTATTTGAAGAAAATAACATTTCATACAATCAAGTCAAACTTGTACAACAAATGACTTCACAGTCAAGGTAGGAAAAGACAGAAGAAAAGAAAAAAATTAACACAGAATCAAAATGAGACAAAACTGGACAAAATAGAATTGAAGTCCCTTCTTATTTATTAAAAAAAGCAAAACAAACAGAGGGTCACATTATTGCCATTTTTACACCATTATATAATTAGTTCAGAAATAGATTTGTGTGTGCTTTGAAAGCAAAATAATGATACCTATCAAATGAGGTGTAATCTTAACTTGTATTGTCATGCATTTTAAGGGGATGTAAAAAGATAAAAATATGAATTGCTTTAATTTTGTCCTACACAGTCCTGATAAATAAATGGATGTTTCAATTTAATTCTCTGATTGTTATGAGCACTTTAAAAAATGTCCAGCAGTCTAAGCATCTGTCCAGTTCACATATTCCATGTTACAGATCTTACAGATCAAGAAACACGCATTCCACAGTTATGCTTATAAGACTGTGGGATTTTGGAGGACTGGCAGTGCTAACAACAGCTTCAGCAAGTAAACATTGAGGCAAGACTTCTAAGTGCCTATTAGTCTTGTCTACATTGGAGATGTCTTTCAATACTGCAAAGAACAAGGGTCACCTATTTATTAATACAACATGTGCCATGTTAACAGAGATGCTTAATCACTGAAACATGAAACTCCCAACATTTTCATCATTAAATACAAATCTGCAAAAACAGAATTTGTGTCATTCATTTGGATTTTGTATCAAACTGCTTTTCATTAGTATAACCTATAAGTGAAAGCACACAAGTCATTAGTCTTGTCTGTTTTTGGAAATGGACATGTAGGGGGGGTTAGCAGCTGTGTTATTTTAAACCTCTTTTATATGTCATTTTGAGATATCTTGTATTTATTCATTCATTTATTAATAATACATGCAAGTGCAAATAAACATGAGTAGCAAACAAAGGGATAAGGCAGCAAAAGCCCCATCAGATTGTAAAGTGGCCTCAAGTTCATGGTACAGCCTCCCAGAGACTGACTGGGAACAGAAGGATGAATGTACACACGTACCAGGACTTGACACGGCAGCATCGGCTCCAGCTGAAAGCATTAGTGGGAGCGAAAGTGAAGCAGGCAAGGAGCACTCATCGAATCCAGGAGGATCATTGGTGCCTAGCATGGCCTTTTCATCCCCATTGTCAACTTCAGCTAATTTCCCCCGCAAGTCTATGACATCATCTCCTACTAAACTCACAACTTTGCCTACAGAGATCAGGGAAGATCAAAACGCACTGTCCGAACTGAAGGTAATGATCGCCGTGCTCAGGGGGAAAATAAATGGAATAAGGCGAGAGAGATGTAAAGAAGAACAATACAAAAATAAACAATGAAATAAAGGTCCTTAATGAGAAACTGTATCAGGATATAAAAGACCTGGAGCAATGTTTAAGTACTAAGTTTACTATAACCTTCACAGAAATGCTACAAAAAATGGATAAAAAAATACAGGAAAATTCAAGTAAGTTACAGAGTAAAATTAAAGAACTTGCTGCTTAGCTTGAAGATGCTAAGCAAATGCAAGAAAGGGTGATAAAGCAATTGCTGAAAAATCAGAATGCAAAGTGCTTGTGGACAAACTGGCAACACTGAAAGATAGATGTAGAAGGAACAACATCAGAACTGAAGGTCTTCCTGAAAAATGGGAAAGTCCAAACCCAGTTAAATTCATAACTATTCTCTAAAATAACTAGAGAGTATATGTGAATTGAATGTCTCAAACCAAAAAGCTTAATTGTCCATTTTGAGAAACTACAGACAAGCAAAATCTCATGTCCTTTCTCAAACAGATTTTTTCCCTGCCACAGCTGCTAAACGCACCATATTCTACAGCATTAAACACCACCTACATAGAGCTGAAATCAAATCCAGCCTCTTGTACCCTGCCACACCGAAAGTGGTTATTGAACATCACTACATTTTCAGTTCTCTGGACGAAGAAGATAAAGAGTTGAGAAGACTGATCCTGACTTTCTTTTGAAACACATGATCATGAGTCACACTGTGTTCTGGCAAAGCAAAGAAGCTGCTTCTTGAAGCTTGCATTTTGGGCCATTTGTAAAGCAAAATTTGCCAGAAATAATTCTTAAATAATAATAATTCTTTGCATTTATATAGCTCTTTTCTCACTACTCAAAGCGCTCAGCAATTGCAGGTTAAAGGCCTTGCTCAAGTGTCCAACAGAGTCCCTTTTGGCATTTATGAGATTCGAACTAGCAACCTTCCGCTTGCCAGTGCAGATCCCTAGCCTCCGAGCCACCACTCTGCCTTTTATATATATATATATATATATTAGGGATGGGCGGTATCCAAATTTTGATACCGTCAAACCTCCTCCCTATTTTACCTCGGTATACGGTATTACCGTGAATAATAAAAAAATTTGTGACGTAAGGCTCAGACAGCATCACCAAACTGTTGGCTTGTGCCCTAACCGATCAGAAACTGAATATCAAACACTAATACTGAAACAATAACAAAATAACATGCAGAACAATATTAACAACTTTTATTAGCAACAAATAGCAGTTTATAAAAAAGTGCAAATACAACAGTCAAACAGAATTAAATTAACATAAACATCCAGAACAGTTTTCCCGAGCGCAGCACAAATCAATTAAATTAAATCACACCGCCTGAACAACTTTTAATAACAAATATGAGCAGCTTATAAAAAAGTGCAACTAGACCCACAACAGTCAACCAGAGTTGAATTAACATAAACATCATCCATATTATAAAAAGTATTGCCAAGCAATAGTCCTAAACAAAAGCGTCTTCTTTCCAATATCGTTTTAACGTAAACCAAATAAAAATACCTGAATCAATTAAATAAAAATAAACACAGTGCGAAAAGGAACGAATGGCAAGTGGCATCAATCTATTCAAGATTTCTCGCTAGAAAAACCAGCATGTTTACTTTGTCCGGCTTTAACAGGGCACGCGTTGTGGACCGACAACTTTACCTGCGGTGCTGAAAACCGCTCCGATGGTGTGCTTGTGGCACAGACGCACAGGTACTTTCGTGCCACTCGCGACATCTGGGGAAAACGCCCGGCAGCATTTTTCCACCAGAGAAGTGGGTCCTCGTCTCCTTGAGTAACTGGCTCCAAACAGTAGGCTGTTATTTCAGCTCCGACTCGGTCCTCTATGGTGCCGACGGGACCTGCCATTGCATCAGATTTTTTTTGCAGCATACTCCCCAAAGTCATCTTTTTTCGTGAGGGTGCAGGTTGCTCCTCTCCCTCTTCCACTCTGATGGCCACTGGACCTGCTGCCTCTAAGCTCACGATCTCAGCCTGTAATTCAGCCTTGGTCTCAGCCAATGCGTTGTCATCCGTCTCATATCCTCCACGGTAACGAGGGTCAAGGAAAGTGCATTTTCGCAATATTTTGCGCACTGAATTGGATTCATACTTGGCCTCCAGCTTTGTTAGAATTCCAGTTTTGATTGGCTTTGTTAGCTGGGGGTCATTTTCTGACGCAGCCAACACATTGTCCCTGCAGAGCTGTAGTATGGGGAGGATACAGGAACTGGTCACATAATTTTCTGCTGACAAAATATCAGTGAAGTCACCGACTGGTTTCAGTGCTTCGTGAACAGCTTTCAAGACGTCCATGTCCTGCCAGGTCAGGGACAGGCTGCTCCTTCTGTCATCAGACAGGGCGTGTCTGATCGCTTGGGCCTGCTCGAGGATTCGCTCCACCATTGCCAGTTTGGAGCCCCAGCGAGTTGCGCAGTCCTGCCGACGGATGGATGGATGAATTAATTAATGAATGATGAATAAATGATTAAATAAAGTATCTATCTATCTATCTATCTATCTATCTATCTATCTATCTATCTATCTATCTATCTATCTATCTATCTATCTATCTAAATGAATAGGCCTAAATAAACAAATGAATGAATAAATAGGCATAAACAAATGAATGAATAAATAGGCATAAATAAACGAATGAATGAATAAATAGGCATAAATAAGCGAAATTCGTTTTATTTAGGCCAATTCATCGTTAATAAACGAATGAATGAATAAATAGGCCTAAATAAACAAATGAATGCATAAATAAATAAGTCCATTAACGTATATTATTCCACTTGGTGAAATTTGCATGCATATTTATTTCAGGCTAAATAAGTCCCTTATGCGCATCAAGCCTGCATTTACTTGATAAAAAAATACAGGAAAAAATTACAATTTAAAAATGGTTTTCTATTTTAATATAGCCTACTTTTCAATATAATTTATGTGATGCAAAGCATATATATATATATATATATACTGTATATATATATATATATATATATATATATATATATATCCTTTTATATTTGAGCCCCTGCCCTGAGGAACTCTCTGCACGCTTTATGCTTACCGTTATGAGACTATGTTTTGGGAGTCCCAAGTCCACTTGCTTCTTGTGGAGTTCATGCTTACGTTGCCAGCTGTGTGAAAAGGCCCGACAATATTACGGCATAGTCCGAGGGCGCGCTCGGTTTTTTGCCTCTGGTCATGCAATCCATTTGTGACAGCCAAGTTTAGATTGTGACCGAAGCAGCATAGCCACGGCCAATGCAGGGACCTGATTGCGGCATGAATGTTGGCAGCGTTGTCAGTGGTTATGGCTGAAAGTTTTTTCTCGTCAAGTTGCCATTCCTGAAGTGCAGCTCTGGCGCAGCAGCAAGATTGTCTGCTGTATGACTCTCAGGAAAATACGTAGTTTGGAGGCATTTGGATTCAAGTTTCCAGTCAGGTGTAATAGTATGGACAGTCAGAGACATATATGGAGTCATGTTAACTGGCGACCACATGTCAGTTGTTAAGGAATAACTGTGTGGCGCTGACAGCAGCACTTGAACATTGTCTCTAACTTTACTATATAAATGTGGGACGGCTGTTTGTGAGAAATATTTCCGTCCAGGCAGCTCGTACTGGGCATCTAGGACCTTTACCATGTCCGTAAGGACTTTTTCCACTGTGTGGAAAGAGACCATTTCCTTCGCCAAGTATTTTGTCACTGCATCAGTACAGGTTTTCCAACGGACACTGTCCCTTTGTACTTTGTTGCTTTCCGAAGGCCCCATTATCGTCGGCTGCGTACTGGCGGTGGACCTAAATGTTGTTGGTCCTGCATCGGGGCGTTGAAACTGTTGCACTGAGTGAACTCGGGTCCATCCTCGCAGCAGTGAGTGGATGGTGGTTTCGTATATGCGACCTTAGGTTCGATGTATTTCCATCTCTCGCGGTCACCTTTTTGTTGCACAATTTGCAAATTGCCTCGTCCGTATTTACCGCCTCTCCCTTCTCGTTCGGCCGAAACCCGAAATACTGCCAAACTGCAGAAGTTGTGTTCTTTTTCGAGACCAGGTCACTTGGTGCGCGACTCGCCATCTTTCCCCACCTCTCTCTTTCTCCTCCACGCTGTCACGTGATGACAACCACGCATCACATACGCATTTTAGGCATTAAATAAATTATATTTAATATTTAATCCTTGTCTCCTATATAAGTGCATTGTTTTATGACGGTATAACGGTATTGAAACTGACACCGTTGCTATTTTAGATCCCGGGATACCATATTACCGTTTTACCGCCCAAGCCTAATATATATATATATATATATATATTATACTACTTTACACTAGTCCAGAAACCTTGGTTTGTATTAACAACATTATTTGAGATAACAGACTAAAATGTGGTACTCGACAAGGATGTTCCTTATCACCTTTGCTTTTTGCAGTCACCATTGGACCATTGGCTGTATGCTTTTGAAACGCATCAGAGATAAAGGTGATTTTCAGAGAATCACTTGAACAGAAACTATAAAAAAACAAGTGCACTTTTATTCAAGAATATAACTGAAGAAAAATAAATTATTAAATTTACATGTTGCTGTAAATGTGTTAAAACCGAAGTCTAAATATCAGTCAACACAACCTAAACATGTCTGCTTGGCTGATGTAGAGGTAAGAACTGCTGCCTCATAATCAAGAGGGTTGAGTGTTCAAGCCCAGGTCCTCCCCACATTTACTGTTTTGAGTAGTGAGCTGCTGTTATTATTACTATTATATAATAAAATTTGATTTGAGTCTGCACCAGCCGTATATTTCTGCTATTTGTAAAAGTTAATTTTCTAGCATTTTAGAATAAGCTTCCATCTCTGGGAAAAGGATACTCTTCCTTTCTTGCTCCTTTTGTAGAGTTTCTTCAGTTGCTGGCTCCTCTTTTTCTCTTGAGTGGGGTCGAATTTTGCTTTGAGTTGTTAAATTTGACATGAGTTTATGGAATGTTGTGTTTCTAACTAAAATTAATAAATATATATGAAAAAAGAAAACACATAAGTCATATAGTTGAATTAAAGAATGTTATGTAAGTTTTCTGGGTACCTGTAACAACAACCCAATTAATTTTCTAATTCTAGATTTGTACACATTGTACCACAGCAAAATATGATCACTCACATAAGAAACCTTAAAAAAAAAAAATCAATAAAACAACAAAACAAAGACTGACAAGTTTGGTTTTTCACAAGAAACTTTAAAGTTGAGTCAAATTTTTAAAAAAAGGACAGGCAGATTTGGAAAATTCTTACATTCGAAATCATAGTTAATTTAACTCATCTGTTTAATATTCATCTTTCGTTATATTTTTAACCGGCTAATGATGCAAATATAAAATCTTACAATGCTGCAAATGTTTCAAACTTAACAGATTAGTTTTCTGACAAACATGACTTTAAAAGCCTGTTGTTACAAAAACAGCTTTAAAGAGTTTAAGTGTAAATATCCTGAATTATTTTGGAATTCACTGATTCAACTGTATAAATGTAATACTGTTTGAATTTTTATATTATTATGGATTTTAAGGAGTAGTTTTCAGTTGTTGGACAGAAAATATCAGAATACATTTAGAATGTGCAGGTGTTAAGATAAATGAGTTAGTTTATGATGATATTATTCTTTTTAAACCCTGTTCTAAAATTCCCCCCCTTAGATTGTAAACCCTCAATTTGTTCTTGCACAGTGGGGGTTAGAGGGGGTGTCGGGAGAATCCCACCTCTGAAACACATTAAAGTTCAAGCCCTGCATGGTATTTTGATATTTATAGTATTAACTAGCAAAATACCCGCGCTTCGCAGTTTGTTTCAATTACGACAGTATTTGTAGGACTTGTATTGACATTCGGCATCTGTCAAGCATTGTAAGTATACAACCGGTTTCATCGATAACTTCACATCTAGCTTTTGAGAGTTTAAACATTCATAAACATCAAAGTGTCCACTACTGAAATCGTCACCTGTCAATCTAAGATGTTTCAGAGGCATTGGTGGTTGTCGAAAGGTGTAAAATATTTGGCCATTTCGGTACACTTGAAAGCGACAACCGAACAATTCACCGACAGCCATCAACTCACATGCAGATGTATAGGTGAAGGGCTTAAGTATTTCACTCTTCTAGTGCTCCTGTGTAGTATAATTATCTCCTGTACCGTCATCAGTTCACACCTTGAACCTGTCCCAGTTATTCAATACATAAGACACAATGTTCCTCCGGATATCAAGAGTGAGCCTGATATGGCCGTGGAATATGTAACAAAGAGAATGGAAAAGGCAGGTGCCATCTCTGGACATGGAAACCACTCGGTAAGTGACAGTTCTTTGATCGATGGTGATCACCTCGATAGACATGTTAATGGGAGTACGGTTGGAATGATAAAGGAAATGGGTACCTGAACAATGTAAAGTAAGTCTAAAATACCTATACAATAACTATAATGGTAATAAATGAACAATAAAACAGCGGAAAAGCCGTGGATTAAACAAAAAGGCTGTAGTTATCAGCAGGGAGATGTGAATCCCGTGGCGAAGCAAGGAAGGAAATGTAGAGACTTGAGCGACGGACGGCCTTATATAGGCAGGCAGCCAACAATGTGGGATGCGTTGGGATGGGGGACCCAACGGCGCCTCACACGGTGACAGAGCTGCAAGCTATGGACGTATATATGTACGTAAGTAGGATTCAGTTAGCGCTGGGAACCCGCGTACCAAATTTCTTGAAGATGGGCCCATAAGTAACAAAGACCGTTGAAAAGTTCAATATGGCGGCCAACAGTGGCATCATACCACCGAAATAAGTACCAAATTTCAGCCTTCTACCTACACGGGAAGTTGGAGAATTAGTGACGTTGGAAAGTTCAATATGGCGGCTGTCAGTGGCGTCATACCACCGAAATAAGTATGTACTTTGGTTTCGGTTACCGCAGGGAAGCCGCCCACCAAATTTCGTGAAGATGGGGCCATGAATAAGAAAGTTCAACATGGCGGACGTTGTTGACCGTTGCGCATAGAATTTCGAAATGAATCCTGCTTAACTTTTGTAAGTAAGCTGTAAGGAATGAGCCTGCCAAATTTCGTGAAGATGGGGTCAGCCTGCTACCTACACGGGAAGTTGGAAAATTAGTGACATTGGAAAGTTCAGTATTACAGCTGACAGTGGCGTCATACCATCAAAATAAGTACGTATATCGGTTTCGGTTAGCGCAGGGAAGCCGCCTACCAAATTTCGTGAAGATGGGGCCATAAATAAGAAAGTTCAAAATGGTGGACATTGTCGACCGTTACGTGTAGAATTTCGAAATGAAACCTGCTTAACTTTTGTAAGTAAGCTGTAAGGAATGAGCCTGCCACATTTCAGCCTTCTACCTACACGGGAAGTTGGAGAATTAGTGATGAGTGAGTGAGTGAGTCAGTCAGTGAGGGCTTTGCCTTTTATTAGTATAGACTAGCAGAATACCCGCGCTTCGCAGCGGAGAAGTAGTGTGTTAAAGAAGGTACGAAAAAGAAAAGGAAAAATTTTAAAAATAACGTAACATGGTTGTTAATGTAAGTTCTCATATCTATCTATCTATCTATCTATATATATATATATATATATATATATATATATATATATATATGTTGTTCTCATATCTATCTATATATATATATATCTCTATCTATCTATCTATATATATATATACCCGCGCTTGGCAGCGGAGAAGTAGTATGTTAAAGAAGGAAAGAGAAAGAAAAGGAAACATTTTGAAAATAACGTAACATGATTGTCAATGTAATTGTTTTGTCACTGTTATGAGTGTCGCTGTAATATATATATATAGCAAAATACCAGCTTAGCGATGTCATGTGTTAAAGAAGTTATGAAAAGAAAAGGAAACATTTTAAAAATAATGTAACATGATTGTCAAAGTAATTGTTTTGTGTATTTGGCGGCAGCGTCACGAAGTTGTTTTCGTAGCTGCATCAGAAAATGTACCACGACGTCTGACACGCCTCCTTTTTACTGTTTTCTCACAGCTTGGATTGCTGCTGTCATATATACACACACACACACACACACACACACATACATACATACATACATACATACATACATATATATATATACATATATATATATATATATATATATATATACACACACATATCTTCATATCTACATATCTATATACATATCTACATATACACACATATATATATATATATATACACATACATACCTATCTACATCATATATACACACACATACATACATACACACACACAAATTATATATATGTTTGTGTGTATGTATGTATATATGTATGTGTGTGTGTGTATATATATACACATACTGTACATATACTTGTGTGTATGTTTGTATGTGTCTGTATGTGTGTGTATAGGTTTGGTCACTGAGTGCAAGGGAAAAATAAATTATAGTCTATAAGTTATTAAACAGTAAAACATTAACGTTTTAAGAAGTACAGGTACATTGAAATTACATTTTCTATGTGAATGTTCAAATTTGTGCCTCTGGTAATGTGCCTTACAGGCATTTAAAGAAAATTAGTTTTGTGTCCTCTGCAGTGTTAAGAGAGAAAGGCTTTGGTTTGGGATAAAAGGAAAAAAGGTGTAAAGAAAGGAAAGTTGCCTTTTCTTTTATATAGTATAGAGATGTGTTCGCTGGCGTTATGATCGCCTTTTGGGGACAGTCGCGTGGGTCTTGTGTAGACTGGTGAGGCGTCCCGCCATTAATCGGCTGTGATGGCACTGTCAGTCCTCCACTCGTTTGCGTGTCTTCATAATCCGAGCTGAGGACCTCATAATCGTATACATGCAAAAGAAAGTGTGAATCGCCTTAATATTATTTTGCCGTGGTGTAGAAAAGGGGTCCCGTGTTTGCACTTGTCTGGGCTATAGCGCAGGGGGAGGATGAAAAAAATTAAAAGTGCTCACTTTGACTTAAGGCAGAAGCGCAGTCAGCGTCTCAAAGGCGGCACAGCTATGCACGCGCTGGCTGCTCGACTTTTGCTGGGCAGGAGACCCCAGTTTTGCAGACACGTTCATGATATCAAAAGTCTCAGCGCTCTTTGGAGGTCATTCATATATATATATATATAGCAAAATACCCGCCTAGCGGAGAAGTAGTGTGTTAAAGAAGTAATGAAAAGAAAAGGAAACATTTTAATAATAACGTAACATGATTGACATTGTCATGAGTGTTGCTGTCATATATATGCCTGCCTAAATAAGTCACCCTCGCTTGCTCTTACTTTTTACCGTTCATTTAATCATGGCTAGTGGCGGAAAAATTATAAAATGGAAGGAGGATGGCTTTACCAAAACAATTATTGATGGCGAATCGATTATTCATAAAGCTTGAATTGGTGATCTGTTTTTGTGTTAACCTCATATTTTTCATACTTCTTCTCAAACTAAGGTGGTGCGAGGGTAAAATGAATCGGGATGCACTGATCAATGTAATCGGTGTACCAGGAAATCATGCATTGACAAAAGCTCCCTTTGCTTGTAATGCAAAGTGTGATTAAATGCATTATTTTTAAGCGTTATGGAGCACATGCATGAAGCTTCTCAGCTGTGCTTGTGCTAAGAAAAGGAAAGATTTTAAAAATAACGTAACACGATTGTCAATGTGACCTTTTGTAAGTAGTGCCTGGAGGATTCAGTGTGAGAAAACTAGAGACAGCGTGTGTATTAACTTGTGGATTTTTCTGTGAGTATTTGGTGGCAGTCCGACAAAGTTGCTTCGGAAGACGGTGTTAGCCGCGGAGCTCAGCTCAGAGCGAAATGAGGTAAATGGGAGGGATATGATGGCGTGACTCCCCACCCGCCTTAACTGTCAATCCCCACAAACACAGTCTCGGAATTTGCATAAGCACACCCCTTCACCTACAATTTTAACTTAGTTACAAAGTGATCAAAACTCTCGTTTATATCCTGCGTCCTCTCATTAAACTTGTATCCCGCATTACCTGTGGGCATGTGAAGCATGCGTAGCCTGTCTATGAACTTAATTTAAAGTTTAGGTTTACACCTTGCTTTCTTTCCGAGGTAGCAGCACTCATGAATATGGTAGTCAATGTCACTCGCTCGCTTCTTATTGTTTCGCTGCCTTCTCAATTATATAATGCATGTTTTCTTAAGCGCTTTTTGGAGGTCGTCCTGGTTTTCTACGCGCTGCGTTGACAGTCAGTTCACGTGATTACGTGGGAGGCGTGATGATGTCACACGAAACTCCGCCCCCCCACGTCTTTCCAGCTCAACTCCATTACAGTTAATGGAGAAAAATACCTTCCAGTTATGACCATTAGGCGTAGAATTTCGAAATGAAACCTGCCCAACTTTTGTAAGTAAGCTGTAAGGAATGAGCCTGTCAAATTTCAGCCTTCTACCTACACGGGAAGTTGGAGAATTAGTGATGAGTCAGTGAGTGAGTGAGTAAATGAGTGAGTGAGTGAGGGCTTTGCCTTTTATTAGTATAGATAACAATACTTGTTTACTTAAATGATTGATAGGTAACTACTTGATAGATATACTAATATTTTAAATCTGTTTTTACTGTTAGTATTTATATATTTTTTACTAAAAAATATAAAATTTCACTGGTATTGGTATCAATACAAAAATCTTGGCATTGTGACATCACTAGGTGTAGGTTATTAGATCTAAGCTGTCTGAGTTCAAACAGATGATTATTTATTAATGAGTTGTTGAATTAATGGACAAAAACTAAACCAAAATTAGGATTGTTACTTGATGAGAGGTAATAAGAGAAACCATGATAGCATAAATAGTAGTTATGGCAAAAAATGTCACTAATAAAGAAAACAATTCTAGCTCCTAGTGCGTTTTAAAATGTATGAGTGGATTATGAAGATTTTTTGCCACAGAAAACAGTATTAGGTAACCGTTTATTTCTGTTGTTAAAGTAGAATTTACTTACAAGCTGTACTTCAGAACTATATCTTTTTAATATTTTTTTTTCATAAGTTACAGTATTTAGCATAGTGGTACTGTTATGTTATTAAAATAAATAAACTTAGCAATGGATGCCATCTTGTGGATTATTAATGTACTCCTACTAGCTCTAATTGAATGTGACCTATCATTTGCTCATGTCACTTTGAATTCAAATCCATAGTATATTGGACAATGGTAGTAGTATGAAGTTTTTGGTACCTAACCTCACAGTTCTAGGAGACAGATTTTACAATCTTGGTTAGTATTTGTGAAGATTTTGCATGTTCTGAGTCTGAAAAGTTATCTCAGGGCACTATGGATTTCCTAATAAGTTTCAGAAGTATGCATGCTATATAAATTTGTGACTGTGAACTGGCTCAGAGATAGTGAGTATGGGATTGCTTAAATATTCCCTGCACTGGGCTGTTGACCCCTTCAGAAAAGATTCTTGCTTTGTGTCCAGTGCTCCCAGGATAACCTATCTCTGATAGAATTTGTTGTAATTTATATACATGCTATTAGATGCTTTTTTTTTTTTTGCTTATATTAAAGCTGGATGTCAGGTTTCAGAAAAGAAATGTAAGAAAAGCTTGCATGAAACAAGAGTCAGCTACAGTTTGTCACCCAGTTATTCTCATAGAAGGATCCATTTATTAACTTTAATCCATTCTTCAGATGTGGTGCGAACAGACCGGTTTACAGTATTACGATAAAAAAAAATCTAATTGCACGCTACTTTGAGTAAGAATTTAGGTACATAATTATCATTAAGTAATCCATAACGAATGTGCTGCACTATAATAAAAAGGAAAGGGACATATTTCTGCTGCTAATGATCCTAATGGTGAACTGTTTTTTTTACTGTTTGTACTTTTCATTTTAAACACTCTAACTCATCCTACAGAATTTGTTGCTTTGAAAGTGTTTGTTTAAAAAATTATAACGAGAACTAAATATTTACAATCACTGCAATGCAACATTTAATATATTCAGTTAATTTATTTGTGAGCTAAGAGGACAGGCATAATCTTATTCAACTTAGTAAAAGTGCCTCAGTTTGTAAAGAGATTGTCTCCCATCCTTGAGGAGCAAAAAAGCCAGTCAACTGGTGAAAAATAAATGATGACTGCTTGTTTAAGCAACCCTGAGCAATCTTATCTGGGTTCATAAAGGCAGTAATGGACATATGCAAATATTTCTTTTTGATCACTTAGTACACACAGAAAAAAGTGTTTTTAAGTGTTGTGTGTGTGTGTGTGTGTATATGTGTGTGTATATATATATATATATATATATATATATATATATATATATATATATATATATATATATATATATATATATATAAACTGCTCAAAAAAATTAAAGGAACACTTTGAAAACACATCAGATCTCAATGGGAAAAAGAAATCCTCCTGGATATCTATACTGATATAGACTGGGTAATGTGTTAGGAACGAAAGGATGCCACATCGTTTGATGGAAATGAAAATGATCAACCTACAGAGCCCTGAATTCAAAGGCGCCCAAAAATCAGAGTGAAAAATTATGTGGCAGGCTAGTCCATTTTGCCAAAATTTAATTGCAGCATCTCAAAAGTGTACGCAGCACTTTGTATGGCCCCTGTGTTCTTGTATACATGCCTGACAACATCGGTGCATGCTTCTAATGAGATGACAGATGGTGTTGTGGGGGATCTCCTCCCACATCTGGACCAGGGCATCACTGAGCTCCTGGACAGTCTGAGGTGCAACCTGATGGCATTGGATGGACCAAAACATAATGTCCCAGAGGTGTTCTATTGGATTTAGGTCAGGAAGTGTGGTGGCCAGTCAATGGTATCAATTCCTTCATCCTCCAGGAACTGCCTGCATACTCTCACCACATGAGGCCAGGAATTGTCGTGCACCAGGAGCCACTGTACCAGCATAGGGTCTGACAGTGGGTCCAAGGATTTCATCCTGATACCTAATGGCAGCCAAGGTGCCTTTGTCAAGCCTGTAGCAGTCTGTGTGACCCTCCATGGATATGCCTCCCCAGACAATCATTAACCCACCACCAAACTGCTCATGCTGAATGATGTTACAGGCAGCATAATGTTCTCCATGGCTTCTCCAGACCCTTTCACTTCTACACCACGGCAAACTAATATTAAGGCACTTCGCACTTTCTTTTGCACGTATACGATTATGAGGTCGTCAGCTCGGATTATGAAGACACGCACAGGAGTGGAGGACCGACAGTGACATCAAAGCCGATTAATGGCAGGGACGTCTCACCAGTCTCCACAAGACCCACCGTGACTGTCCCCAAAAGTCGCTCATATCGTCAGCGAAGACATCTCTCTACACTATATAAAAGAAAAAGGCAACTTTCCTTTCTTTACACCTTTTTTCGTTTTATCCCAAACCAAAGCCTTTCTCTCTTAACACTGCAGAGGACACAAAACTAATTTTCTTTAATTGCTGGTAATGCCGGTAAGGCACATTACCAGAGGCAGAAATTTGGACGTTCACATAGAAAATGTAATTTCTATACCACAACTGTCGTGTAGCGCCTTTCAAAAGGGTTCTACTACCGAGAGATCATCCATATACATTTTAGCTGCTGTTAGTTCTACTTACCTGTTGTGTTATACCGTCTTTAAAATGTCGTTTACCCGAAACCACTCCAGTAATGCTCAATGTAGCTTTACTTCTAAAAACGTTAATGTTTTACTGTTTAATAACTTATAGACTACATTTTATTATTTTTCCCTTGCATTCAGTGACCAAAGCACACACACACATATAGACACATACATATATATATACCTAATAAAAGGCAAAGCCCTCACTGACTGACTGACTGACTCACTCACACACTGACTCACTGACTCATCACTAATTCTCCATCTTCACTTGTAGGTAAAAGGCTCAAATTTGGCAGGCTCATTCCTTACAGCTTACTTACAAAAGTTGGGCAGGTTTCATTTCGAAATTCTATGCGTAAAGGTCATAACTGGAACCTATTTTTTCGTCCATATACTATAATAGACTTCTGCTCGATGCCCTCGATGTAAGTTAGTGCCTGCCCATATAAGGCTGTCCGTCAGCGGCAATCCAATAGAAACATTGCCGCTAAATATTCACGGGTGAAGGACTGTGCTCTTGCAGAAGAAGATGAGATGTTCAGGGTGGTGTTTGGCACAAACTCAGCGAAACTGCGAGAGAAACTTTTAAGTGCCGGGTCTTAGCTAACATTAAATACAGCCTTGGACATCGCACGAGATGGCACCAGCACAGCTGGGAACCTTCGATGCATGTACACTGAGCGGCTCATGTGAACTGACGCAAAGCACAGACAAAAAGCAACAGTTCCAAAGAGTGCTGAACAAAATCCGAATTACACAATTGAGAAGCAGCAAAAAAATATGAAGCGTGTAATACATACAAGCATATTCATAAGTGCAGCTACTGCGGAAACAAAGCACACAGTGGAATCCCATGTAATTTAGTGCCTGCCCATATAAGGCTGTCCGTCAGCGGCAATCCAATAGAAACACGGCTGCTAAATATTCACGGGTGAAGGACTGTGCTTATGCAGAGGAAGATGAGATGGTCAGGGTGGTGTTTGACACAAACTCGGCGAAACTGCAAGAGAAACTTTTAAGTGCCGGGTCTTAGCAAACATTAAATACAGCCGTGGACATCGCACAAGATGGCACCAGCGCAGTTGGGAACCTTCGATGCATGTACACCGAGCGGCTCACGTTAAATGGCGCAGTGCACAGACAAAAAGCAACAGTTCCAAAGAGTGCTGAACAAAAACCGAATTACACAATTGAGAAGGCAGCAAAAAAATATGAAGCATGTGATACATACAAGCATATTCATAAGTGCAGCTACTGCGGAAACAAAGCACAGGGTGGAAAAAGTCAATGTCCCACTAAAGGAAGACTGTGTAAAAAAAAAAACCTGTGCATGCAGTGTGTCACGTCTCAGATAAAGAGGAAGACGAGCTGTTTATTGATGCAGTTAGAAATGAATCTGTGAATGAAACCTGTTATCTTTACAACGATTGACAAACACGGAGTGTAACTTGGACACAACACATCCTACAAATACAAACCTGATTGAAAGAAATAATGATAATCAAATCCTTGATAACAGCAACACTCATAACACTCACAAAACAATTACTGTATATTGACAATCATGTTACGTTATTTTTAAAATGTTCCCTTTTCTTTTTCATAACTTCTTTAACACACTACTTCTCCGCTGCAAAGCGCGGGTATATATATATATGTAGCGTGCTTCGATTCATTTTACCCTCGCCATCCCCTTGGTTTGAGCAAACCGATTATAACAGCAGCAATCCAAGCTGTGAGAAAACACTAAAAGGAGGTGTGTCAGACGTCGTGGTACATTTTTCTGATGCAGCTAGACAATAACAACTGAATTACAACAATTCTGCAGCGATGAGTGGGCCAAAATTCCTCCAGAGGCTGTAAAAGACTCGTTGCAAGTGGACGCTGCTAATGGTTAAATGTGTTTGATGATCAGAAACATTTTGTGTGACAAACAAGCAAAAGAATAAGAAAATACACAAAACAATTACTTTGACAATCATGTTACGTTATTGTCAAAATGTTTCCTTTTCTTTTTCTTCTTTAACACACTACTTCTCTGCTGCAATATATATATATATATATATATATATATATATATATATGTAGACGAAACCGATGTATGTGTATGTATATATATTTATACTAATAAATGGCAAAGCCCTCACTGACTCACTCACTCACTGACTCACTTATTACTAATTCTCCAACTTCCCGTGTAGGTAGAAGGCTGAAATTTGGCAGGCTCATTCCTTACAGCTTACTTACAAAAGTCGGGAAGGTTTCATTTCGAAATTCTACGTGTAATGGTCATAACTGGAACGTATTTGTGTCCATATACTGTAATAGACTGCAGCTCGTTTGCCGTGGGAGGCGGAGTTTCGTATTAAAATATTTAACCAATCTCATTTCAGCCATCATTTGTTGCCAGGCAGAGAGGCTTTCACAATCTGTTGTGGAGGCACTCTAACACAAAATAAATGTCGATTAACCTGTTGCTTCAACCAGTCAGATTTTGAGTTGGTGTCAGTATGGCTCTCTAGCAGGCGTACGGCAACATCATTGTATTCAGACCCATTGATTGGATAGAAGCCGATATGAGGAACTCGCCGAGGCCACTGAACGCGCACCACAAACACTACGGCCAACTCCATGGCAGGAATCTGGACAATATTATTTGCCAGACACAGACCAGATTTCAAGACCACAAAAACTTGATGTTTGTCACGCTCCTCGAGCCCCAGAAGTTTCGGGAATACAAGAAAAATTTCACGCATGCAGCCTTCTCCACTTTAACACAAGAGCCACGGAGCGCTTTTTGATCTGTCTCGGCTTAAAACAGACCTGACTGTAATGTATGCCATGGATGATTTTGCAGTTAAATCTCCCACTGATCTCCTTGACTTCCTTCATCAGAAAAATCTGAATAAGAGCATGGGGCAGCTGTTCACATTGGTATATTTGGCGCTAAGCATTCCTGTGTACACTGCTTCTTTCGAGCAGACATTTTCAGCCGTAAAGCGAATTGAAACTTATGCCAGAAATACCATAGGGCGGGTTTGCCTTTCAGCATTATCTTCGATGGCGATAGAAAGTGAGGTTTTGATGGAACTGAAGCGCACGGATAATCCGTACGACAGAGTAATTGAACTGTTTTTGAGGAATGAGAGGACGATGGATTTTGTTTACAAATAATCCGAATTTTTGGTGAGTAAAATGTTGCGATTTTCCTAAATAATATTGCTAGTTTATGAGTTATTATTTATGTTTTTTATGTGTGTCGCGGCTGTGGCTGAAGTACAAAGGAACTTGTTCATCCCTGGTTTGTCTATTCAATAAAGGCATTTATTGTGGCTACAGGAGTTATCTTTTATATATATATATATATATATATATATATATATATATATATATATATATATATATATATATATATATATATACACACCCCGATCTACATACTGTGAAATAAATGAACCACACGCCGTGGCGCAACATGAGTGGCTTCGCCTCTAGCCCTGACATCCGAGGTTCGATTCCCAAGAGGGGGTTGCAGTGAGTGTGTATGCCTGATGAGCCCAGAATTAGGGTGAAACACGTGCCGCGTACTGTTTGTATTATTTGATAGTAAAACTATTTCAATATATTCAATATATATATATCAGCGCTTCCCGAATCATTTTACCCTCGCACTGCCTTGGTTTGAGAAGAAGTATGAAAAAATATGAGGTTAACGCAGAAAAGCAGATCACCAATTGAAGCTTTATGAATAATGGATACTTTAATCACCATCAATAATTGTTTTGGTAAAGCCATACTCATTGTAATCCTCCTTCCATTTTATAATTTTTCCTCGACTAGCCATAATTAAATGAATGGTAAAAAAGTAAGACTGAAGTGATTGTGACTTATTCAGGCAGGCAGGAGACAGCTCAATAGCTCGAATTTGGATATAAGTAGGTTGTATTTAGTCGCCAGAAATACTGTATCTTTGGTAGGAATGGAAGTGGAATTTAGTCTTTAAATTTCTATGGTGAAGAAAAATTTATGCAATGATGACTAAATTTAACTTACATTCCTACTAAACATATTTCTGTCGACTAAATAAAAATTACTTATATTTAAAATTTAAATAGAACTTGAACAGATACGATAGTTCATAATACCCACGCAGCACTAAGTGCATGTAAGAGCAGGAGTCATCTGTTTTAACAAGTAGCGTATTGCACTGATACGAAATAGCCTGCCCATTTAATTATTTAGGAATGGATAGATAAATTAAGATTTTGTACAAATAATGTTTTTAATTTTTCTTCCTTAATGGATTCTGCAACCCCCAGCAACAGCTGCTCGCACCCCAAAGGAGATATAGATAGATAGATATATAGATATACTGTAGATAGATATAGATATAGATATCATGTTACATTATTATTAAAATGTTTCCTTTTCTTTTTCATTACTTCTTTAACACACTACTTCTCCGCTGCGAAGCGTGGGAATTTTGGTAGTATATACATGCATATATATATATATGTATGTGTATATATATATATATAATGTGTATATATATATATACTGTATATACTGTGTATATATATATATACTGTGTATATATATATATATATATATATATTATGTGTGTGTATGTATGTATGTATGTGTGTGTATATATTAGGGGTGGGCGGTAAGACCAAAATTCTATATCACAGTATTCAACGGTATTTTTTTCCCTATGCATGAGTGGATGTTAACCACATTTTCCACTGCAATTACTGGCTAAGAATAACCTATTCCACTGTCAAGAGTATTGTACATTGTACAAAAAGAAAGTATTAATACAGTTTTGCATTGCCCCATAAAGTCTGTTAATGTTAACAATCTCTGTCCACTGACATGTTAAAGTGACTTTTTAAACAACTTTATCATCATTAAACTGCATAATATTTAAACTAATAAATAATAACAATAAAATAAATAATAGTATTATTACTGATAGTTGCACTATTACTTCAAGACTTCAAGCCCAGGTGCATTACACAGTATTCACCAAATTAAAATAAAATAAAACAAGTGTAACTTGGTGATGACATCTTTACCAACTGAACCATCATTTTAGGCAAACTGCATTAATATGGACCTTGCTTCAAGCCAAGCTATACTGGGAAGAAAAGTCAACATTTCCACTTTATTCTCGCCGTTTATGTTGAGATTAAAGTCAACATTTCCACTTTATTCTCGCCGTTTATGTTGAGATTAAAGTCAACATTTCCACTTTATTCTCATAGTTTACTTCATAATTAAAGTAGAATGTCGTAAACTAATCTTCTTCTTAAAATCAATGTTTAATCAATTACTTAATTTACCCCGCCATAAGTTAATGCAGCACATTAAATGCTTTGTGTTACGTTCCCCGACCCAGTGGTTAATCACTACGCTTCTTAAACTGACTTCCTCCGCACTAAGAGAAGGCAGCAATCACCATACAGAATCTATTCACTTCATGATATTCCTGCTTTCTGAAAATTTAGAATGCTAAGATAAATGCTTGATATCATTTTCATGATGAAATGCATTAAAGCAGGTATTACACATGC
Source organism: Polypterus senegalus (assembly GCF_016835505.1). Taxonomy (NCBI): domain Eukaryota; kingdom Metazoa; phylum Chordata; class Cladistia; order Polypteriformes; family Polypteridae; genus Polypterus; species Polypterus senegalus. Next base: position 121,704,302 of record NC_053156.1, read on the forward strand.
ACGGTAGTGAGGCGGTAGTGCTGCTCCCTCGCAGTAAGGGGTACCCAGGTGTATGTTCAGTGTAGAGAACTTAATGGCAGATGTGACGAGGCTCCAAAAAACTTGATGTATGAATAGCTATCGCACAGGTTTAACTTAAATATTGTGCATATGTTGGGTTTCTGATCTGCTGGTCGGAGACACAAACACAGAATTCAATGCATATTCTTCTGAGCGGGCTATCTAAATTGCATGCATGCTGTCTCTATCTGACGTACCAAAACCCCAGTTCCTTTTTCCTTCCTTCTTTTTTGTTTCACCACATAACCAATCACCACACGATAAACGTCTTTGTAAAATTAAAACTAGTTATAAACTTAGCCCACGGAGTGTTCAGAACTTTAAAAATACCTTCATTATACATGTTTAATTATGCCATCCATTCAGAGTTGCGCCCATCTCTGAACAAGTCGCCAGCACATCGCAGGATGAATTCTAGCAAAACATACACTAGCAGGGTCAATATAGCACAACAAAACCACACATCCTACATGACTTTGAAAGGAAAGTGAAGCACGCCGAGTAAACCCACCAGAAAAACATGCAAATGCAAGGCAGACACGCCGCCGTGCCCCCATATGATTAATGCATTTCACCATTAAAATTTCATTAAGTATTTATACCATACCATACCATACCATTTTATTTGTTGAGCGCTTAAAAGCACAGCATTACAACTGACCGAAGCGCTGTACAGTTAAAATAGAAGCAGGACTAAAAACAAAATATTAAAAACAAACATCAAGAGAGAATTAAAACAGAGATACTAAAAACAGGTCAGAGGACCCAATAAAATTGAGAAATAGGAAGAAGCAAGTGGAAATGAGACAGGTTAAGAATTAAAAGCCATTGTGAAGAAGTGCGTTTTTAGGCATGATTTAAATGTGGAGACTGAGGCGACTTGCCTAACCACTAAGGGTAGGGAGTTCCAGAGCCTGGGTGCACAGACGGAAAAAGCCCCTTCATCACGAGCTTTAAAATGTGCCCTGGGAACGGTTAGGAGCAGCTGATCTGCGGATCTAAGAACACAAAGAGGATTGTGACGATGGAGCAAGACACTCAAATAGGCAGGGGCTAGACCGTTTAGTGCCTTATAGGTTAAGAGGAATATCTTAAAATCGATTCTGAATCTAATCGGCAGCCAGTGTAGGGTTTTTAAAATTGGTGTAATGTTTTGGCTTCTGCTACTTCCAGTTAGAAGCCTTGCAGCCGCATTCTGAGTGGCTTTACTGATACCATAAAGGCTGGAATTTGAGTAGTCGAGCCGGGACGTAATGAATGCAAGGATTACTGATTCCAGGAGGTGGTTAGACAGAATAGGCTTGAGTTTGGCGATTCGCCTGAGATGGAAAAAGCAGGATTTTACTGTGCTGTTGACTTGAGCATCCATTTTCAGGACCGTATCCATTTTGATTCCAAGATTGGAGACAGACGAAGTTACTGGAATGGGAAGAGAGTCGAGGCCAAGGGGTGGGGTCTGTTTGCAGTCGGGGCTAAAGACAATGACCTCGGTTTTTGAATCGTTCAGGTGAAGAAAGTTTACAGCCAGCCAGTCCTTAATGTCAGATAGACAGTCGAGAAGAGGTTTGGTGAAGTCAGTTGGCTTGAGGGAGAAATAAATTTGGCAGTCGTCGGCATATAGGTGATATGAAATTGCATGTTTTCTAAAAATTGCACCTAAAGGCAGGATATAGATTGAAAAAAGTAGTGGCCCTAAAATGGAACCCTGGGGGACCCCACATGGGAGTGGGACTAATTCAGATGAAAAATCGTCTAGCATGACTCTGAGAGTCCTGTTACAGAAATATGACCTGAACCAGTCGAGGGCTAAGCCAGATACACCAGCCCAGGATTCGAGTCGGGAGATCAAGATATCGTGATCGATTGTGTCGAAGGCGGCAGATAAGTCGAGAAGAACCATAATCACGTGGTGTCCCGAGTCCAATGCCAAATGGACGTCATTTAGGACACGTAAATGCACAGTTTCTGTGCTGTGTTGGGGCCTAAAGCCTGACTGAAAAAGGTCCATTACCTGATGGTCCTGTAGGTGATGAGTTAATTGCTCATAAACTTCTTTTTCGAGTACTTTTGACAAGAAAGGTAGTTTAGAGATTGGATTGGATTATCTTAGCATTCTAAATGTTCAGAGAGCAGGAAGACCATGAACTGAATGTATTCTGTGCGGCGATCGCTGCCGGCGCCTCCTCTTAGTGCAAGAAGAAGTCAGTTTAAGAATCACTTAACACAAAGCATTTAATGTGCTATACAACTTATGACGGGGTTTGAGAAAATAAAGTAAATTAAATATTCATTTTACGATGAAGTTTAGTTTACGATGGTCTACTTTAATGACAAATTACGAGAATAAAATCAACATGTCGTCACACTATTACACAGTACCCAGGTACATTACACTGTATTGAAAACAAATAAAACAAATACAACTTGGCTTGCAGTATTATCCAGTAGTATAGAACCAGTATTTACACATCTGACCTTTTAAAACTAAAGTTATCTCCAGGCGACAGACGTGACTCCTTTTTTCGGCAAAAGTTCTTCTGTTCATCATGTTCAACTTTACTTTTAGTTCAGTTTCGGAATGCTCTCTGTCCATTTTCACCGTGCGGCATACCTATGCTACCGCCCACTATTTGGTGGTGTAGCAGTGAAAAAGAGCCCTAGTGCAACAAATCTGTGTTTAGCGGTGTAGCAGTGAAAAAGGTCCCCACTTGAACAGTTTCCCGCTGCGCCATGTTCCGAACGTTGTTTAGGCAATTTAAACCGGTGTTGCGGTATAAGAAAAATCCATATCATAAAAAAAATAAAAAACGGTTTTCGGTATGAACCGGTATACCGCCCAGCACTAGTATATATCTATACTAATAAAAGGCAAAGCCCTCACTGACTGACTGACTGACTCACTCATCACTAATTCTCCAACTTCCTGTGTAGGTAGAAGGCTGAAATTTGGCAAGCTCATTCCTTACAGGTTACTTACAAAAGTTAAGTAGGTTTCATTTCGAAATTCTATGCGTAACGGTCATAATTGAATCCTACTTATGTACATATATATATGTCCATAGCCTGCAGCTCTGTCGCCGTGTGAGACGGTGTTGCGTCCCCCATCCCCACGCCTCGTACATAGTTGGCTGCCTGCCTATATTGCATCCCCCATCCCCATGCCTCCCACGTAATTGACTGCCTGCCCATATAAGGCCGTCCTTTGCTCATGTCTCTTCGTTCCCTTCCTTGGTTCGCCACGGTATTCACGTCTCCCTGCTGATAACTGCAGCCTTTTTATTTAATCCACGGCTTCTCCACTGTTTTATTGTTCGTTTATTACGATTATAGTTATTGTGTAAGTATTTTAGACTTAGTTTACTCTTCAGGTACCCATTTCCTTTATTGTTCCAACCGTACCCCCATTAACATGTCTATCGAGGTGATCACCATCGATCAAAGAACTTTCACTTGACGAGTGGCTTCCATGCCCGGAGATGCCGCCTGCCTTTTACATTCTCTGTTTTACATATTGCACGGCCATATCAGGCTCAATCTTGATATCCGGAGGAACATTGTGTCTTGTGTATTGAAGGACAGGTTCAAGGTGTGGACTGATGACGGTACAGGAGATAATTATGCTACACAGGAGCACTATAAGAGTGAAATGCTTAAGCCCTTCACCTATGCTTCTGCATGTGACACTTCAACATGAACAACGTCTCTGCACATTTGCTGTCTACAGTTTTGACTTCTGGAAAGATGCACAGCATGAAATATTCTGTTGAGAACCCTGAGCTAATGTTTTTGGACTGGGAGAAATTTAAGAAGCATTTCAACATGGGGATTCGATCTTGGATACATCACGATGACTCAACAAAATATATTTTTTCTATTTAAAGAAAGTAAGATAATGTACAACCAAGCAGATCAATTTTGCAAAACTTGTACAACAAAACTCCCTCAAAATCAATCTAGGTAGAACACCAGAGAAATAACAAGGAAACAAGGAAATAACAAAACCTAACCAAACAAAAGTTCAACCGGTACCTTAGAAGAAAGAGAAAGAGATGAGGGCCCCTGTATAAATGTTTAATCTGTTTTTAATTGATTCTTGCCATGTTTTAAAAAGTTTTGAACAGATCCTTTAAGCAAGAATTTAGTATTTCTAGCTTCAAATAATATAGAAGTTACAAAATGAGTTTTAAAAGGTGGGGTGAAATTCTTCCAGCAAAATAAGTCCACATGGTAGTAGTGTGGTATAGGCTATTACAATCATTTTTTTCTTATACACTTTATAACCCTATCTGGAAGTACATCAAGTATAGCTGTTAATGGGTTAAATTTGGTTGTGACACCAAGGCTGTGCAATGTGTGTTTGTGCTCCAGGCTCCCTGTTTGCTTTCGGGAGCCTCTAAAACCTGGAAGAATTAATAGTTGTTAATCAAGATGAACCAGGCAAATGAGGATACACACATTCAGGAAGGGGTTGGTGCAAAAGTGCCAAATGCTTTTTTTTTAAAAATTAAACAGTGTCAAATGGTGCAGTGCATACAAATTAGTCCTCAATAAATAAATACTAAATAAATAATCCATAAAACAAGTGAATAGTCCATGAGTTTAAAATCCAGTAAATCCAGAGATGAAATAACTATAAAACAACAGTCATTGGGTTCTTAATCCTTCTCTCATTTTAGACAATTTGATCAATGAAATTTTTTAAGTTGGTGAATTTAGAGCTGTAGTGTATCTATGTATGGCTGACCTACCCTCTATTTCTGAGATATTAATTGAAATGTCCTTTTTCCATCGTTTTCTCGGACCCTCAAAGGTAAAATTTTTTTAAATGTTTTTATATATTATTGAGATTCTGTCTGTGGCTTCATTACTGACCAGTAATGCCTCTAGATAATATATGGGTAGGAGGTGTGGAAAATTGGATAGGTTACTTTTAATATGATTTTTAATTTGTAACAAATGAAAAAATTGTGTTGTTGGAAAGTTAAATTTGAAACATAATTGTTCATAAGATGCAAATGTGTTATTTACATAGAGTTCTCTAATTTTCTTAATCCTGAGCATTTTCCATAGGTTAAATACTGAGTAAGCTTGAGAAAGTTGAAAAAGGTGATTATTGTGAGAGAAGCAACTGATTAAAACTTTTCTGCCTTAAAGTGTGCCCTGCATTTGTTCCATATTCTAAGTACGATACAATACAATGCAATTTATTTTTGTATAGTCCAAACTCACACAAGGGGTGCCACAATGGACTTTAACAGGCCCTGCCTCTTGACAGCCCCCAAGCCTTGCCACTCTAAGAAGACAAGGAAAAACTCCCAAAAAAACCCCAGTAGGATAAAAATGGAAGAAACCTCAGGAAAGGCAGTTCAAAGAGAGCCCCCTTTCCAGGTAGGTTGGGCGTGCAGTGGGTGTCAAAAAGAAGAGGGTCGATACAAAACAATACACAGAACAAGACCTCAATACAGTATAAAAATAAAAATTTTAGATGTACGTAGCAGAATTTAACAATGTATGACTTCATATAATATGATTTGGATTTGTTTATAATCCTGGAGACCTCATCCATCAAGCTGCCTGCCCCATTTGGCCATTCCACAGCTGAAACAGTGCTGGGCCAGCCAATCCGATGAAAGGACCTCTCTTTCCCATGATAGTGATCCTCCATCAGGGATAACTTTACCATAAGCAGGCACAACAACTTGGCAGGTTGGCCATGGCACCAAGTGCCACATTTGAGTACCAAGAAGAGAAACAGAATAGGTGAGGGTTAGTATCAAATTATAACTATCATGTTACTTATGTTTTAGTGCTAATGACTAACAACATAGATGCAGTATGTACAGTAAATCAGCAGCTCTAGTCAGGATATGCTAAACTGAAGTAGTGAGTCTTCAGCCGGGATTTAAAAGCTGAGACCGAAGGGGCATCTCTTTTAGTAGCAGGCAGACCATTCCACAGTTTAGGGGCCCTGTAACTAAAAGCTCGACCTCCAAGTGTTATTTTGTTAATCCTTGGAATCATAAGCAGACCGGCATCTTGAGATCTTAATGTGTGCTCTGGTTTGTAAGTCATGATAAGTTCAGACATGTAAGGTGGACCTTGGCCATTTTATATGTTAAAAGGAGGATTTTGAAATCTGCCCTAAAATTAACCAGTAGCGAGTGTAAGGATTTAAGAACTGGAGTTATGTGTTTGTACTTTCTTGTTCTTGTGATACTTCTTGCAGCAGCATTTTGGATTAACTGGATGCTGTATAAAGAACAGTTTGAACATCCAGTGAACACCACATTGCAGTAGTCAATCCTACTAGAAATACATGCATGAGTTAATTTCTCAGAATCCTGTTTATTTCGAAAGACCTTAATTTCCTAACATTTTTTTAAGATGGAAGAAACATGATTTGGACAACTTTGACTCTAGCGTATCATTTAAAGCACATATTACAAAGAGAACTCCTAGATTTCGGGCTGATTCAGAAAAGTTAATGGTGATTCCAACTGAGTTAAATGATGACAGAATATTGTTGTGATCAACATCATTCCCTCCAACAATTAACATCTCTGTTTTATCTGTGTTTAAAGACAAGTAGTTCTCATTCATCCAGTCCTTTAATTCACTAACACAACTAATTAAAGACAACATCGGAGAAACTTCATTTGATCTAAATGAAAGGTATAACTGGGTGTCATCTGCATACGAGTGAAAATTAGCATTATGTTTCCTAATGATAGATCCCAGTGGAAGCATGTAAAGTGAAAACAGTAAAGGTCCCAGTACTGAGTCCTGCGGGACACCATATTGATTGGTGAATGACTAAATTGTTGTTATATATTGACAGAAGTTAGTATTTACTAACTCTATTTACATTATGTCTGTTCAGCATGGCTGTTTCCTCATCCTGTCTATCTTGAGCTGTACGTCAAGGAAGGGAAATGAGTTCAATGCAATTCTTGCACTACAAAATGTAAAACAGCATGAGTTGGGTATTGCTAAAACTCATAAATGTTTCCAAACAGTTCTGTTGATTTACTTCAACTATGTATGCCTTATGTTGTAATATATAAGCAACAGTTGGAAAATGTTGTCTTGAATATGTGTATTATGTAAATTTATGTTTAAAGAATAATAAAGAATTTGTATGAAAAGGTAAAACATTGCATAATGAAAATTCAATGAATGACCCCCTTATAATTGTATTGTTTGCCATATCACATATTATTCAAATAAAATTTAAAAGTAGGATTTTTTTTTTGTTGTAACTGGAGTAAATGCTAGCCTGAACGGTTTAACGTGGTTGTTAGAAAGAAAAGGTATGGCTTAATTTGACTTCTTATTTTCCAGGGAATGTTAACAGCATTTAACTTAGTCAAGTCAAATGGCTTTATTGTCATATCAACCATACAGGGATACAGAATACATTGACACAAAATAAAGTTTTCCAGGACTGTAGTGCAACATATACACAAATGGCACATACACTTACTGAGGAAATTATTAGGAACACTGTATTGATACTTGGTAGGGCCTCCATATGCTCTCAAATAAACCTGCTTTTGTGGCATTGATTCCACATGATGTCGTAAATGTTCTTTTGAGGGTTTGGTCCATATTTACTTGAAAGTGTCATGTAATTTCTATAGATCTGTCAGCTGCATGTTCCTGCTACAAATTTCCTGTTCAACCACGTCCCAAAGGCGTTCAGTTGGATTCTAATCCAATAACTGGGAATGGCTCTGAAGAACATTGAACTCATTGTTATGATCATTAAAACAGTTTGAGATAACTTTTACTTTGTGACAAAGTGCATTGTCATGCTGAAAGTAGCCATTAGAAGTTGGGTAAATTGTGACCATGAAGGGATGCACATGCTCAACAACATTACTCAAATACATAGAAAGCCATGGTCTTCTAGTGATGACTAATTGGTATAAATAGGCTCAAAGTATACCTAGAAACCATTCCCCATACCATTACACCACCTCCACCAGCCTGGACTGCTGACATGTTCGGAGCATGGATTCATGATGTTGGCTCCAACTTCCAAATCTACAAACTGATTGCATCAGGAGAAATCAATATTTATTAGACCAGGCTGATTTTCCATTCTGCAACTGTCCATTTCTAGTGAGCTTGTGCCCACCACAACCTCAGGGTTCTTTTGTTGGCAGACAGGAGTGAAACCTAACACGGTCTTCTTCTTTTACAGCCCATCTGCTTGAAAGTTCAACCTGTTGTGCATTCTTAGATGTTTTTCTGCTCGCCACAATTTTACAGAGTGGTTACCATAGTCTATTTGTCAGTTCAAAGATGTCTAGCCATTGTCCTCTGATCTCTCTCATCAACGAGGCTTTCCTGTCTATAGTGACTGTTGTGTGTGAAAATCCCAGGAGATCAGCTTTTACAGAAACATCAACAATCACGCCGTGGTTGAAATCGCTGATAACACATTTTTCCCCTATTCTGGTGTTTAATTTGAATATTAACTGAAGTTCCTGACACACATTGCTTTGGTAAATGCATGGATAGCCATGTTTACATGTGTTCCTAATAATTTTGAGGGTAATCGTCTCCCATGCGGTCGGGGCCGGGTTAATGGCCAAGTAATACTGTGCCCTTGCATTTATAATGTTCCTTGGATAACCCATCAACGGCAGGCACTTATAGATTCACTGCGATCTTTTCGGATTCGCTTTTGCGTTGAACTGCTACAATGCTGGGTGCCTGCGGTTGCTTCAGGATGCTCTTCCGCATGTCGTCCCAATGGGGCGAATCCCAAAAGAGTTTAGAACCCTTACAGTGCGCAAAGCATTTTTTAAATTTTCTGTCCAAGTGTAGTGACTCTTAAGGCAAAAGTAACGGTCATTGGATAAGGTTCTTTGTTAAAGTCGCAAAAAAAAGAAAAAGATTCCATTGAGCCAACAGATAGCAGTGATTCCATTAGCTATACTGAAAGTTGTTCTACACAATAACCCTCCTCCTCCTCTCCTTTCTCTCACCTCTCTCAAACCAGCCACGATTCTTTTCAAAGGTAAAGTGCAGGTTAATTTGTTTTATGTATTTTTACTTTATATTTTGTATTAATCATTTTTGTATGAATATTTTGGGTTGTAGAATGAATCATCTGAGTTTCCATTATTTCCTATGGGGAAATTCACTTTGATATACGAGTGCTTTGGATTACAGGCACATTTCCGGAACGAATTGTGCTCGCAAACCAAGGCACCACTGTATTATACTATAGTATTATTATGCTGTACTACAATATTCTAATAGATACATGAATTAATAATACATACATTGAATAGTAATAACCAAATTGATGACAACAACTAGCAATAAAGACAACTTTAGTAACAGATGTATCATATGCAGATAGAGTTTTAGGAACAGATTGTTAAGGGGTAGTTTCAGTGTTCTGAATCCGAAAAGCCAAGGGGTAGAAGCTATTGTAGAATGCTGCAGAGCCTTCTGCCAGATGGAAATAGGACATAGAGACTGTTGGGAGCAGCCTTTCACAAAGCTTGATAAAGATATCATTATTGGAATGTTGAGAGGTCCTAGTGATCTTTCTTGCCATTTGCACTATGCGTTTAAGATATTGTGGTCAGATGCTACAGTTCTGAAACCACACTGTGATTCACCTGGTCAGAATAATCTCAGTGGTGCCCCTGTAGAATGTAGTGAGAAAGTGAAAATATAGGTTTGACTTCCTCAGTCGCCGAAGGAAGTGGAGATGCTGCTCTCTCTTCTTCGTTATCGATGTGGTGTTAATTGTCCAAGTGAGGTTGTCTGCCAGGTGCACACAAAGGAATGTGGTGTCCTGACCACCATGGAGCCCTGGATGCACAATGTAATGTGGATAACGTGAGCCTTCCTCAAATCAAAAACCATTTCTTTGTTTTGTCTACGTTAAGAGGCAGATCATTGCACTTGCATTAGTGCATCAGCACTGCTGAACAGACCCACTACCACTGTGTCATTAGCAAACATAACAATGGTGTTAGAGATGGACACAACAATGCAGTCATGGGTCAGCGCAGTGAACAGTAATGTGCTGAATATGCAGTCCTGGGGAGCACTAGTACTCAGCATAATGGTCCTGGAGATGGTGTTTCTGAAGTGGACTGTGTGGGGTCTTACTGCCAGGAAGTCCAGGTTCCAGTTGAATAGGGAATTGTTCATAGCCTAGCAGACTCAGCTTTCTTTTGTGTTTGTGAGGGATGATGATGCTGGATGCTGAACTGAAATTAATAAACAACATTCTAGCATAAGTATTTTTTTTTTTTGTCGAGATGGAACAGGACCACATGGCGTGTAGATGATATGGCTACCTCAATGCAACAGTTTGGGCAATAGGTAACCTGCAGAGGGTCATATGATGTGGGAAATTTGGCTTTCAGGTGGCCCGACTAGCCTCTTGAAGAATTTCGTGATGAACGGTGTGAGTGCTTTTGGGTGATAGTCATTGAAAGAAGAGCACGTGCCTCCAGTGACACCCACGGTTTTTGATTTGCACATGTACTGATGATCTTGTACATCATCTATGCACTTTTTAATATAGCCAGTGATTGATGATACTTACTCCTCCAAGCTGATCTGATGGCCATAAGTAGCAGATACTTTAAACTTGTACCAGTCCATTTAGTCAAAACAGTACAGTGGGGCTTAGACGACATCCTCTGGTCACACCCTGATCTGCTTAAGAATTGGTTTGGACTGTTTCAGCAGTATTTTGTATGAGGGCAGTAGCATAACAGATGATAACAGTTGGGGAGAACTGTCAAATTCACATGACTCTGATATCTCCAGCCACAATAATTAAACCACTTGGTGTGCAGTTTGCAGCTCTTTAACAATTCTGTAAATTACATGCAGCTATTTTTTGAAAAACTACTGGAGGGACGTTAATGACCAGAATAATTATGACAGCAAACCTCTGTGGTAAGTATAAAGGATGGTACTTTACAGCTAGGCATTCCAGAATTGGAGAGCAGTGTCTTGACTCCATTGCAGCATTTCTGCACCATTTATTATTCACATAAACCTGGGGTTTCCTAATTCTGGCCCTGGAGTAAAACTGTGGCTGCGGGTTTTCATTGCAACCCTTTTCTTAATTTGTGAATAGTTTTTGACTATTTTTTTTAATATTCAGTGCTCTTAATTGCTTCATTTTTTCCTTAAATGGCACCCAAAATTAAATTCAGTATGAAGTGAGGCAACAGATGTCCAGATGTGTAGGGACTTCAAACTCCAACCAGTTTCACACATACTACTTTGTTAATTAGAAGCCAATTCTTGTTGTTAGTTACACCCATTATTTAATTCCATAGCATGTCGGTGTTTTAGTTCTGCCCCAGCAGACATTTCCAAAACAGTTGATTTTCTTTTTTCAAAGAATGAAATCAAAATGTATTGTGAACCTGATTTGATCAACATTGTTGAGACCTTCACCTTTATTTATTTTTAGATTTTGTATGATGGGCACAGGTTAGCTGGTCATGTGTGGCCTTGTTTTGTATATCATTATTGTTTCAGTTGACACAGTTTGTTGTCCAACAACAACAACATTTATTTATATAGCACATTTTCATACAAACAGTAGCTCAAAGTGCTTTACATAATAAAGAATAGAAAAATAAAAGACACAATAAGAAAACAAAATAAGTCAACATTAATTAACATAGAATAAGAGTAAGGTCCAATGGCCAGGGGGGACAGAAAAAACAAAAAAACGGCTGGAGAAAAAAATTAAATCTGTAGGGATTCCAGACCATTAGACTGCCCAGTCCCCTCTGGGCATTCTACCTAACATAAATGAAACAGTCCTCTTTGGATTTAGGGTTCTCACGGAAGGACTTGATGATGATGCTTTGAGTAGGTGGAGGTGGCGCAGGCCAACACCACAAAGAAACCGGAAAAAGAAACAGAAGAGAGAGTAGGGATCAGTATGGATTTTAGAGCCACCATGAATAGTTATTATGAAGAACTGAACATACAGAGTATCAGGATTAAGTTAAATTAAGTTAAATTGAAGTTATTAAAAGGCCATGTTAAAGTAATATGTTTTCAGCAGTGTTTTAAAGTGCTCTTCTGTACTAGCCTGGTGAATTCCTATTGGCAGGCTATTTCAGATTTTAGGTGCATAGCAGCAGAAGGCCGCCTCACCACTTCTTTTAAGCTTTGTTCTTGGAATTCTAAGGAGACACTTATTTGAGGATCTAAGGTTACGATTTGGAATATAAGGTGTCAGACATTCTGATATATAACATGGGGCGAGATTATTTAAGGCTTTATAAACCATAAGCAGAATTTTAAAGTCAATCCTGAATGACACAGGTAACCAGTGTAGTGACATTAAAATTGGAGAAATGTGTTCGGATTTTCTTTTCCTAGTTAGGATTCTAGCAGCTGCATTCTGCACTAGTTGCAAACGGTTTATGTCTTTTTTGGGTAGTCCTGAGAGGAGTGCGTTACAGTAATCTAGTCGACTGAAAACAAATGCGTGAACTAATTTCTCAGCATCTTTCAAAGATATAAGGGGTCTAACTTTTGCTATGTTTCTTAGGTGAAAAAATGCTGTCCTAGTGATCTGATTAATATGCGATTTAAAATTCCGATTACAGTCAACAATTACCCCTAAGCTTTTTACCTCCGTCTTGACTTGTAATCCTAATGTATCCAGTTTATTTCTAATAGCCTCATTGTATCCATTATTGCCCATCACTAAGATTTCAGTTTTCTCTTTATTTAACTTGAGAAAGTTACTATTCATCCATTCTGAGATACAAGTAAGACATTGTATTAGTGAATCAATGTCCAGTAAGTGAACATTTAAAGGCAGAGTCATATTATTCTCTAGCCAGACTTGAACGGCAGCTTGTTTATCTCACTTTTGTTTTTATTTTCATCGTTTACAGCAGCGGCAGATTTTTCTTTGGATAGCTGATTCATGTTCTCACAGCCTGATCTTTGCAGAATGCCAAGGCTGATGAACTAATCCCTTAATGCTTGGCTAATATTGTACACTGAAAATTGTTCACTGATGTAAAGCACTGTACAGCTATGGTAGGTTTTCCTGATAATATGTGCAGCATAATCCACCTGAGAGATAACATTTAACACACTTCACACTAAAATTTTGGACCTGGAACAACCACATTCTCTGCATGTGCTGCCATCTTGATTTGAAAGTTTAAATAATATTCAGTGCTTCATTTGTAGTCTTTATGTACAGTGAGCTCTACAAGAGTGGCATGAAGCTCCTGGTTAAACTCTGATTTATTGTACTGAAACAATATTGTATTAAATATATAAAAAGCATTGCCATAAACTAACCTTGGAGAAACCCAAAACAACTGAAACCCAGACATGTTGGCACAGCAGCTGATCCGCTTACCCTTGGAGCTTTAGAGTTTCATGCATCTATAATCCTCCATTTCCAAATTTTTCTGCTTGCTCTAATGGCACCTGAACAAGATAAAAGCTGGAGCACCAACAGCACCATAGCTAATGGTTTAAGAAAGCGAACAAGTGTCATAACTGCTACAGCAATATATAACATGCTGTTATTCATTGGGGGTTCCAGCAGAACCTGATACGAACAGTATACTGATACAGCAGAGCATAAGTAAAATCAGTATGCATTTCTACAAAGAAAAATTACTACCTCTTGCTGGATTTCATCCAGAAGGCCACACAAGAAAATTGAAAAATGTACTCTCTTGGAAGATCTGTAAACAAAGTATCAGTAATGAATCCTGTCAATTAGTGACTAGGCTAATGTTATAATCAGTACATAAACCATCACCAGTATAATTAATTTTTATATTTATAAAATATAAGCAGCGGTTGATGTTGCCTATGTAATTGTATTATGGTTTACGAGATGCATACTTATTTATACTTGAAATGCTGTCTTTTCTGGCATAGCTAGTATTCCAACAACTTTTATCAGCAAAAGAGAGAGAGAGACAGAGAATACACATATAAATTAAAAGGATAATTAAATGATCCAGCAGAAGGTGTAATTATCTAAAACACGAGAGATTCTAACAAATGAATCTGTGGTGTTACTTGAATAGACCAAGCTGGGTCATTTTGTATAAACAATATGTACTTAGTGGAAGCTTGTAACTCATGTGTATGAATACTCAAACTCTCCTCTTTGACAAGTCTAGTCCTTAAATTAAAAAATGCAAGTATGTATAACTCAGAAGTGTTTAAAGGGGTTTATCAGAGTGTCCCTCAACAGCTATGGCTCCGCTCCCTTGCTTATTTTAACTATTTAACTTAAAATCTTAGATTTTTCCATTGCCAGTACACAATATTTTATACAGTAATTACCTGTTAATCACCAGAAAAACACACAGTTGTTTCATATTTTGTATGATTTTAGCTCCACCTTGGTTTCAGGAGATGATTGATACACAGTGGCCTTTTGATCACTGTCTGCTTAAAATGGTTTTGGCAATATCAGTGAGAAACTCGACCAAGAAAAATTACAACCTCTTGCTGGATTTTGCCCAGGAGCCCACACATAAAATAAAAAAATTACTCCCTGAGAAGATTGTAAAATGAAATGGTAGTTAATAGCATTAGAGCTAGGCCAGTGTTATAATCAGCATGTGAATTGACATAAATATAATACATTTTTACATTTATATTAATATAGACAAACATTGATTTTGCTTATATAATTGTATTCTAGTTTACAAGCTGAATAGTAATATGTGCTTGAAATGCGGTCTTTTATGGAAATATACCAACAACTTCTCTCAGCAAAAAATGAAGAAAGATAAAGAGAATGCATATATAAATAAACAAGATTATTAAATTATCTAACAGAAGGTATAATTGTCCAAAAAAAATGAAAGATAGTGTTATTTGCTGAAAGGAACCAACAAAAGCGTATGGTGAAGCATAGGTTTTGCTTTTTGAAATGAGACAATGAAAACAATAAACATGAGGTTATTTTATTAGTTACCAAATATTGCATTGTGCATTATATATTTACATACATATGTACAGTTTTCTTGATTTTCTTATGTCTTTGAGGCAGTTACAAAAATTTGTAGTTAATTGCATAATTGAACTAATGTACTATATTGAAGAAAATATTTGCATAGATTTTCCTATTTATCCTTAATGTACTGATCTATCATTGTTTCTGATTATAAAAGTATTGCCGATTTAATTAATTATTTTTTAGGCTTAGAGCAACTTTTACTATGTTTTAGAAATACAGAGATAATAATTGATGTAACTATTGGCAAAGTGGACACAAAGGTAGTGATTAAATAGGCTTTGGGTTGGTTTACCTTACTGTAATTGGTCTTTTTTTATGTGTGAGCATGAATTTGTACACTATCTGTTAATTTCTACTGATATTCACTTGGTTATGAGATTCATTTCAAACACAGAATTTACTTTAACATGTGTTATAAACCTTGCCGTTGTTATTTCACATATTTAGTAAATAATCAAAAACACTTTGTCTCTTCTGTAATGATACCTAGAAGTATGACTTTAATTATCACAGGTAAGGCATGAAAAGATAATGTAGACATTTCATAGTTGTAGTAATGTTTTGAAAGATCTTTGCAATAGACATAGAGAACCTACTATCTGAAAAGAAGTTACAGTATTGTCCTAATCATAACAGTATCTCCAATAAACTTCTATAATATTATTAAAAAATGTGTACAAGAATCAAACACATCCCATTGTTTAACACTAGAATTACCAGAGCCTACGAAAAAACTCGTAAATCCGTTCCACCTTAAATCGCTTCTTAAAATCGTTCACAGCTCTCCACCAGCGTCTTTTGTCATCTAAATGTGCTGATAAAAATCAGGCTGCAAGCAGTCGGCTATTCCATCCCCCCACCGACTTAGAACGTGCACAAATTTCTCCCAGCTCATGCCTTGATTGATTTTCTGCGAGTGAAGTGGAGTTTTAGAGTGGAAATAATAGATTGTTGTTTGGAACACACGCATATCATGTCTGTTCTGTTTCTACAGTAATCTGTGTAAACACATTGTTAAAACAGAAACATTTTTTATATTCTACTAGTAGATGACAAAATGTAGGCATAAACTATATAATGTATGAAGCCTGAAGTATCACACAAATACTTTCACAAAAGCTACAAATCTAACACAGCAATTGCGCTTTTATTCAAAAATATAACTGCAGAAACAAAAAGCCGCCATAACATATGACATTGACACTCGTTTATTATGACTGCCTCCGTAGTGCAATAGAATAAGCCGCTGACTGGGAATCAAAAGGTCGCGAGTTCGATCCTGCACCACTCCGTTTTGAGAGGTAAACAGCTCTTAGTCTTACTATTTTAGAATAAAAACATACATTTGGTTTGTCTGTAACAGCCGGTGTAATTTATGATACTTGTAAAGGTTAGCTTTGTTTTTTTTTAGTCAGTTTTATTATCTCAGCCGCGTTCACGAGCCCAAACACACCCCACCCCCGCATCTGATACTGCTGTTTTCACATAGACGCGCTGTAACAGAGGTAAACTCAGCTCCCTTCTACATCGAAGCAAGAATGCACATACCATTGCTTGCATACTAAAGTGTCAGCAGGCACTTTTCGTGACATTACACACAGTTTTGAGCATGCCCTCTGCACACCAGTTGTGACTTTAGGCTTTAGGAAGTAAGTAAGACTGAAATCAAATGTATGTTTTTATTCTAAAATAGTAAAACTAAGAGCAGTTTAATTCTCAAAACGGAATGGTGCAGGATCGAACTCGTGACCTTTTGATTCCCAGTCGGCAGTTGAGTATATTGCACCACGGAGGCAGTCATAATAAACAAGTGTCAATGTCGCATGTTAAGGCGGCTTTTTGTTTCTGCAGTTATATTTTTGAATTAAAGCGCAATTGTTGTGTTAGATTTGTACCTTCTGTGAAAATATTTCTTTTGATATTTGGACTTCAGGCTTCATACATTATATAGTTTATGCCTTTCTAAGTCGGTGGGGGGATGGAATAGCCGGCTACTTGCAGCTTTTCTTTTATCAGCACATTTAGATTAACCAAGGACGCTGGCGGAGAGGTGAGAACGGTTTTAAGAAGCGATTTAAGGTGGGACGGATTTACGAGTTTTTTCGTAGGCTCTAGTAATTCTAGTGTTAAAGTACCAGCAATTTGTTAGTGGCAAGGAGTTAAGGAATATAAAGAATAATTGGATAGAGTACCATTTAGCACTTGAAAACTAACACCTTAATGCTATTCATTATACTCATTGGGGGCTTTAACTTCCTGAATATTAACTGAAATAACTTAAAAATGGTGGAGTACAAGAGGAGTTCAAAAACGTAATCAGTGATCTTTTTTAACACAGTATGTTAAAGCACCAACGTGGTGGGAAGCCTGTCCATATTTAGTATTTTTTAATAAGCAGGATAGAATTCAGGGTGTAAAGATTATTGAACTCCTAGAGTCATGGGATGATAATATAATACAATTCTCAGTGTTTTGGAAGTGCTTGGATGCAGAGACTAAAACCATTAAGTTTAACTTTTGTAGGGCAAATTTTGAGCAGATGTGGCAAAGTCTAAAAATTATAAACTGGAATAAGTTTTTGAGTGTGGAGACAGTTGAAGATCAGTGGAACAGGTTGAAAAACATTTTGCACATAATGCAGGACTGGTATATCCCAAAAATTGGAATTGATAGGATATTAAAAAATACTCTGTAGTGGGTAAGTAGATTAAAACGAAACTGCAGAGGAAAGAACAGTTGTATATGTCATAAAGGACTATTTGCTCTAATGCTAATCGTAGGTATATGAGAACATGAGGGCAAGTAGGATATTAAGGAAGCTAAAAGGCAGTTAGAGAGTAATATTGCACATAAGGAAACGGATAACTCAAAGAGATTCTTTTATTTTTGTAGAAAATGAACAGTCAAGGAGGAGTTGAAGTGTATCAGGAATAGAAATATCTAATAATATATATATATAGGAATAGTCCAAATATCAAATAAACACCCACATAGGATCACTGCGGACGTGACCGTGACCTCGTACAGTTCGCCTCTCATTCAGCAGGTTAGTATACAAAACCTGTACAAGCTTCTGCCGCCCTGGAATCCTAACTTTAGAATTCATGAGGGATATGCGTTCTTCAATGACTGCCGGACCCAACTGCTTAGCCCGGAATTTATGCGGATCCGACTGAATCAACACCAGCAATCGACCACCTTCTTAAAGTCACAAAGTTTACTTGTCTTGTCGTAATCATCAAGTCTTTCGGGAGGGAGGTTTTGCATGACCTGTAGGGCCTCCCCAGTTAAAAACGGGGACACGATAGCCCGCCAGGTTCCCCTGTCCCAGCACATTAATGTTGCTGTGCCCTTTAAGCAAAACAGGGAACACTCTGGATTGTCCAAGGAAGCCATCTTCACCAGCACATCCCTGGGGAGTACAAAGACCGGAGCGCCCACAACAGTCTCATTTTTCTTCCGCTGGTATCAGGATATAATATGCCTCTTGGGGTTCCATTAGTGTAAGACCCCACTTCTGGTACCATGTGATGCATGAGGCACTGTCTTGCCCCCCAAAACACGAGGCTGGGTCTCAGTACTTTAGTAAAACCTGCTTTATTCAACTTGAAACAGGAACAGCAGGGTTATTTATTGCAGCGGGAACTACCACTCTGCTATACACAGACACAGCTAACAGGCATAGTCAGGGTCAGGTCAGTTATACTGTTCCCTTTATTTATAATCACCCACTGTTGACAGGTGCATATAGCTCAATCTCGATCGGCTCTTAATTGTTTCAGCAACGCTCTGCTGCTGCACTGTGAAACTGTGGTTGCCTCAGCATCGGATAAGCAGTCTTCCACAGATGCAGCAGGCTCACTTTGGTATGCCTTTCTGTTTTGTTGGTGAAGGGGATCTTTGGTCAAAGAAGTGTTCAGAAACCTCACAACAGCAACATGTCCATCCATCCATTATCCAACCCGCTATATCCTAACTACAGGGTCACGGGGGTCTGCTGGAGCCAATCCCAGCCAACACAGGGCGCAAGGCAGGAAACAAACCCTGGGCAGGGAGCCAGCACACCATAGGGCAAACTCACACACACCCACACACTAGTGACAATTTAGAATCGCCAATGCACCTAACCTGCATGCCTTTGGACTTTGGAAGGAACCCGGAGGAAAGCCGTGCAGACACAGGGGAACATGCAAACTCCACGCAGGGTGGACCTGGGAAGTGAACCCGGCTCTTCTAACTGCGAGGCATCAGCGCTACCCACAGCAACATGTAAATTGAATAATTTCTTTTTCTTTGGTTATATTGTTGAATAAAGGCACATTTGTTATACCTTTTCTGAAATTATTTATTTGATATTTGGACTTCAGTCTTCACACATTATACACTTTACGTCAACATTTTTACTATAACATGAAAATGGTTTCTGTTTTAGTTATGTGTTCAACATTTCTTGCCTCACATTTTCTGTCATCCTACATTTACCCAGATCATTGTAGACGCGGAACACACATGAAATGTATGTATTCCAAATTACAATATATTATTTATCCTATACAATTCCTTGCATCTCACTTTAGCTGTGTTGGTGGGGGATAGAATAGCAGGCTGATTGCTGAATTTACTGATTGACACATTTGCAAAACAAAGGCGCTGATGATGAGGTGCGAAGGCATTTTTAAGGTGGCCCGGCATTATGACAGATCACAACCTGGTTCTGCTTCAGCCTCACTACAAACCAAGAGTGAGGGAGCTACATACAACCACACTCTCATTCAGAAAGTGGTCCCCTGAGGCAGAGCAGGCTCTGAGAGACTGCTTTGGAACTACGGACTGGGATATCCTGCAGGGATCATATAGTGAGAATATTGAGGAGGGTGTTGACTGCACTACTGACTACATCAACTTCTGTATGGACATCATAGTTCCAGTAAGAACAGTACACTGCTATGCTAACAACAAGCCATGGATTACAAGTGACATCAAGGGCCTTTTGAACCAGAAGAAAAGCGCTTTTAAAGGCGGTGATCAGCATGAGCTCAAGTGCGTGCAGAAGCAACTCCAAGTCCAGCTCAGGGCGGCGAAGGAGTAGTACAGGAGAAAGCTGGAGCAGTACTGGAGAAAGCTGGAGCAGTACTGGAGAAAGCTGGAGCAGAAGTTGCAGAATAACAGCATGAAGGAGGTGTGGGATGGAATGAAGATTATCACTGGCTGCAGCTCGAAGCGGGGTGCCACCATTGAGAGAGACATGGAGAGAACAAACAAAATGAACAACTTCAACAGGTTTGACCACCCTAACCCACTCTCACCTTGGAGTACTGCACCCTCCACCCATCCTTCTGCTGATATCAGCATAGGAGAGACATCCCCACCCACAATTACAGCAGTGCAGGTGAGCAGAGAGCTGAGGAGACCATGCCAGCAAAGCAGTTGGTCCGGATGGAGTATCGCCACGACTGCTGAAGGCCTGTGCGCTGGAGCTGGGGAGTCCTCTACAGAACATCTTCAACCTGAGCCTGGAACAGGGGAGAGTCCCGAGGCTTTGGAAAACATCTTGCATCACCCCAGTCCCAAAGGTATCACGTCCTATTGAGCTGAATGACTTACGGCTTGTCGCTCTGACATCACATGTGATGAAGACCATGTAGCAGCTGCTGCTTCACCACCTGAGGCCACAGGTCTGCCACGCCCTCGACCCTCTGCAGTTCGCATACCAGGAGAAGGTAGGAATGGAGGATGCCGTCATCTATATTCTACACCGATCCCTCTCCCACTTGGACAGAGGCAGTAGTGCTGTAAGAATTATGTTTCTTGACTTCTCTAGCACCTTCAACACCATCCAACCTCTGCTCCTTAGGGACAAGCTGACAGAGATGGGAGTAGATTCATACCTGGTGGCATGGTTCGTGGACTATCTTACAGATAGACATCAGTATGTGCGTCTTGGGAACTGCAGGTCTGACATTGTGGTCAGCAACACAGGAGCGCCGCAGGGGACTATACTTTCTCCAGTCCTGTTCAGCCTATATACATCGAACTTCCAATTCAACTCGGGAGTCCTACCATGTGCAAAAGTTCACTGACGACATTGCTATTGTGGGCTGCATCAGGAGTGGGCAGGAGCAGGAGTGTAGGAAACTAATCAAGGACTTTGTTAAATGGTGCGACTCAAATCACTTACACCTGAACACCAGCAAAACCAAGGAGATGGTGGTGGATTTTAGGAGACCCAGGCCCCTCCTGGACCCCATGATTATCAGAGACGATTGTGTGCAGAGGACGCAAACCTATAAATACCTGGGAGTGCAGCTGGATGACAAATTGGACTGGACTGCCAACACTGATGATCTGTGCAAGAAAGGACAGAGCCGACTATACTTTCTTACAAGACTGGCGTCCTTCAACATCTGCAATAAGATGCTGCAGATGTTCTATCAGACGGTTGTGGTGAGTGCCCTCTTCTACGCAGTGGTGTGCTGGGGAGACAGCATAAAGAAGAAGGATGCCTCATGCCTTTGACAAACTGGTGAGGAAGGCAGGCTGTCTTGTAGGCATGGAGCTGGACAGTTTGACATCCGTGGCAGAGCGATAGTTGCTGAGTAGGCTCCTGTCAATCATGGAGAATCTACTGCATCCACTGAACAGTATCATCTCCAGACAGAGGACCAGCTTCTGCTCCACTGACAAACTGAGGAGATCGTTCCTCCCCCACACTATGCGACTCTTCAGTTCCACCCGGGGGGTAAACGTTAACATTTGGCTTAGAAGCTACCCAATCAGAGCATGTATTACATATTAACTAAAACTCCTAAATGCTATAAGATATGCTTCCCGCGTGGTGCTTGTTTGCTTCTCTTTATCTTTCTCACTCTCTCTTCCTGACGGAGGGGGTGTGAGCAGAGGGGCTGTTTGCACAGAGGACACGGGCCTTTCGTCTACAAAATGCCGCTTTATCGCGGTGCTTCTGTATACTTAAAAGTACGTATTGATTTTTTGATTGTTTGCTTTTCTTAGCAAGCGCTCTCTCTGACATTCTCTGCTCCTGACGGCGCTCCTTTGAAGATAAGATCTGTTTGCTTTCTTTTAATTGTGAGAAAGAACTGTCATCTCTGTCTTGTAATGGAGCACAGTTTAAACGTTTGACTAAAGGGTGTTATTTCATGTCTAGAGGGCTCTAATAATGTTAACAGGGTGGGAGAGTTTATAAGGGCTTAAAATATATAAAAATAACCATACAAACATATGGTTTCTACTTCGCGGATTTTCACCTATTGCGGGGTGTCTGGAACGCAACCCCCGCGATCGAGGAGGGATTACTGTATATGCATACATACAGTGGAGGAAATAGGTATTTGATCGCCTGCAGAATTTGTAATTTCTTATTTGTATTTCTCCATCTTAAAATCCAGCTTAAAAAACTTGGAGGCTTCAGACACACAGTGATTCTTTGACATGCAAAAGACATTACCAAGATCACATTGCTGATTGTTGCTCTCAGAAACAGCACTTGCCACTACTGGAACCTGGGCTAGTGATTTAAAAAGCTACTCATTTTAAACTATTTTTTGTTTGTTTGTTTTTCTTTCTCCATCTATGCAAGCTCGCTTTTTCCATTTGACACTTAAAATATTTTAAAAAATCAACCAGCTGCCAACAACTGCCGCCAATAACAAAACATTCTGTTTCTCCTATCCAAGAAAGTTTTAATGCAAATATTGACTTTTTTGATGCATAAAGATGCATGCTGCATAATGATGTTAGCGTTAGGGAGCATATAAAAATAAGGATTGGTTTTTGTAATGGCATCTTTTTTGTTCTGTTATCATAGTATTATGATTAAGATGTGATAAGAGTGGTTAACTAAATGTACGTATATTTGTAATGCACAGTTGATAAAGCCATTTTGTCAGCACACCTGTCAGGTTGAATGGGGTACGGGTGGGGGAGTGACTAATGTCAGTCCTGTTTCTAAGACCTAATAATATTTTATGCTGTGTTTTTTTTTAGATACCATGTTGAAAATACTTAGAGTGCAATTTCTGCTGAAATGAAACTGAAAAAATTCATAGACTGTTTTCCAAGAATGTAATCAAAAATCCTATTTACAGCATGAAACATTCTTTGAACTGTTTTGCAACATGCATCTGCATGCAAATCCCAGGTGCTAGGCAAACAAACGCACAGAAATCAGTTTACCCTTTTCTTAATATTACTGGTCCCTATTTGTCAACATTGTTTAAAATAAAGATATAGTGAAAATACCTCAGTATGCTCTTTATAGTAGCACATTCAGGAGCCAGTTTCATTAGCAGTCCCAGAATGCCCTATGAAATAATCTAACAGCCACTCAACCTAATCTTTAATGATAAGACCCACAATGTGCTGCCACTATAAATAGATGGATCACATTGCTCTCTCAGTTTAAATTAGGCTGTAAAATTACTAGTTTAACATACGTTGACAAGTTAAACCAAATGTTATCTTTAGCATTTCAATTAGTTGTTGCACTATATATTATACATAGTACCATTTGTGCAAAATTCCATGTTTGTAGTTGTTGAATGTCAGATACTGGAATCTCAGTGAATACCTAACATCAATAATTAATTTAAGTAAGGGAGTTTTAAATCCATTTTATAAAGGTTATGATTTCTGTTTTTTGTTTTGATGAAAAATATTTATGTAAATAAAGTGTTTCCCTGTTTTTAGAACATATTACTAATGTAGATGTTCTTTAGCTCCAATTAGATTAGATAATGATGCTTTTCGGAAAGTATAGATTAACTTTATTCAGATTATCTGCAAGGTTAGAGTAGTAAACAGTGGGATTGTTCATAACTTTAAAAAAAAAAAAAACTGTGATACTCCTTTCCTTTCTAAAGCAGTCAGAAATTCTAATTTCTTGTTATGACTTTTACTTTTTTTTAACATTACATTTTTGTAGTAGATTAGTTCAGATTCAGAAACATGCAGCTGATGTATTCTGTTAATCTTTAGATTTCTGTACCTCTCTTAATATTACATCTTTCTTAATGCGTTGTAAGTACTATACAGTCTGTTTGAAATTGTGTTGGTTTTACCCCTGTATATTACAGTGTAAACTAATTTAAGCATTGAGTCATATGTATAGTGATACAAATTCTAATAATAGCCATTGAATGTTGTTTGTAATGCATTTTAACATAGCATTTAATATGAGTGTATTGCAAAAATCAGTCATTTATTGTTGGACAGCGTGTTTTTGTGCATATGCTTATATTTTAGGTCTTTGTTCTGTGGAATGCTAAGAGTGCCAGTGATTATCAGTGATTGTCATAGCAACTGAGGCAACTCGGAATGCCATGATAAACGTAGTCTCTTCTGACTCTAATAGGCTGCAGATGTTGCTTTCATCTCAGCATGGAAGAAAGTAATTTAATTTTTTTTGTTGCTTTTTTTAATGAAGCTTTTGCCATATTTACATATCTAGTATCTTTTAATATTAATTCAGTAGAGCTGGTGATGCAAAGTTCATTGTGCTAAGTTGACTGTGCATGTATACCTGTATATGTTACAATGAAAGTCTGTCTGTCTTTCTGTCTACACATACGTATTTTGCTTGTTACTCAGTTTATGATTCAACATTCTTTCTTGTATTTGTAATTATTTTATTTGGCATTGAGCTCATACATGAAAGGATTCTTAATAACAAATAATTTGAGTTAAATATTTTTTCCTGGCTAGTAGGTGATCATTTCAAAATATTCAGCACAACTAATGTCATGAAAGTGGCTTTGTAAAACCTTCAATAAATAATTGACATTTTTCCTTCTATATTAGGTGTTTCTGTTTTCCTGTACTGTAGGTAGATGCTAAAAAGCCCTAGACAGAGTAGAGCAGGGTAGTACTGAGTGTAGTTTTGCATTTTCCCAAGAATTCTTTTCCATACTTAAATGTTTTTTCCAAAGATAGAAATATTTTACTTATCTGCTATGTTTAAACATACAACAGCAGGATAAGAATGGGAAATAAGAGAATAGAGTATAGGTGATAGTAGATGACTACAGGAACATGTTTAGACAAACAGAGACAGTGATGAAATTCATAACCAACTCTTCAATCCTCATTTATTGACCAACGGGTTTTGTATAATGAGGGAAAAAATTAATTTAAATAATTTTAGCAAATCGCTGCAATATAACAAAGAGTGAAAAATTGAAGGGGGTCTGAATACTTTCCGTACCCACTGTACATGTGACATAATTTATTACCACCCAGTGCCATTTAACTCATGCATACATACTGTACACCTACACACATACATAATTGTCCATTTGGAGTTTTTTTTTTTTTAAGTGATTACTAGTGTGGATCTGCGAATTCCGCCAAAGAATTATTTGTAGCAAATTTGCTGCATTTGCCCTTGTTCGTCAAATTATTTACTGATAGTTTAGCCGATTTTTTTTTTTTAATAGCAGTGCCCCATAATGCTTTGCGAGGCCCGTGTGACATACTCCAGAGTTGTAACAGCCATTGTTGGGACCGCCCTGTGCATATGTAATGCTGATCATTTGCATTTCATACTCTGTGGGATGAGCTGTCTGTGCTTGTAGCCAAATGTGCAAGTCAATCTTTGAGCTCCTTGTCAATATAAGAGAAGGAGGTGCATGCTTAATAATTAGCCATATGGTGATGCGAGAGTGAAAACCAACCTTGAAACAAGCCTGTTGACCCCTCAAACAGAGGAAACTCTATGAAATAATAATGAAAGATTTATTACTATTTACAAGACATTTCTATCCTTTTGATAAAATAAAAAGTGCAAAGCATAGGTACAGACAGTTTAGAGAGGGTTCAGTGCAACTTCAAAAAATAGAATGAACCAGCAGTTACAAACATGACACGCCACTTTGAATTTTCTGCCTTAAAATGACCTTAATATTTTTTTCTGACTTTTGACTATGTTTCAGCATTATCACCAAATATGGTGGATTTCAGAGGACAGCAACTTGGATCACCCACATGGTTCCCCTGTAGTTGATGACACATTAGGGCTGACCTCTGACATCGAGTTTCAACCTTGACTACTGATCGGATTGGTCATCCTAGCAAGCCAGTGTCGTGGAAGCGCAAAGTGACAATAGAAATACTGTTGGAACCAATTAATGCTGTTACCCCTTGTCTTTTCCCTGTATTGGAGTGGTATTAGTAAATAGGCATAAGGTTAGCAACTGCACAGCACCTTGCTCCCTTAGCTCAGTTGCATTTCATCGATTCTTGAAGGTGAGGGCTCTTGGGGAGGGTATGCCTGCCCTCCCTACACTTGAAAAAGTGTGGGTAGGACATTCTCTTCTCCTTTGGCTTCACCACTGACTCTGTGCCATGTCGAAGGGGCACACAGTGGGCAGCACATCTTGTCCGGATTTGACAAAGATGACTGTTCCACACACTCGCTTTATGAGGCCGCGCTGTGTCGCTCAAATTTGTCTATTAAAGCTTCTAGGTTTTTAAATCTTTCCCTACGGACCAGCCAGGTGAGGAAGCCGGGCAGGGTGTTCACCAAGATGTCACATTTTTCCAACAACAACAACAACATTTATTTATATAGCACATTTTCATACAAACAGTAGCTCAAAGTGCTTTACATATTAAAGAATATAAAAATGAAAGACACAATTATAAAACAAAATAAATCGACATTAACATCGAATAAGAGTAAGGTTCAATGGCCAGGGGGGACAGAAAAAACAAAAAAACTCCAGATGGCTGGAGATAAAATAAAATCTGTAGGGATTCCAGACCATGAGACCGCCCAGTTCCACAACTTTCTTTAAGTGATTTATGTCTGGCCTTAAACTTCTGCCCACTTTGCCCCATAAGTCAAAAGCTTGAGAGCGTGATGGCCTTTCTGGGTCGAATTTCCACGCTTTAGAAAGCCTCACCTGCTGTTCCGGGAAGATGCCATACCTTTTTATCACCTCGGCTTTCAGTATGTCATAATTGGAGGGAGTATGGCTTGTCGAAATTGCAGTAAGTCAGCAGTGCCTCACCCTTCAAGAACAGTGCCATTATGTTTGCCAACTCCATTTGTTCCTGGTGGTGTTGGGTGTTGCTACGCTCAAAGATAAGAAAATATGAATTAATATAATCGTTATCTTGTATTGGAGATGATACTTGGGATGTTGCCATGATTTGCTCTGTCTGAGAACAACATGTGCTTAGTTACGCACCTCACGTTTGGCGGACTATGTCCTCTGTTTGCCGACCTGGACTCACAAGAACTGTCCTTTTCCAGCAAAATTCTGCTGACTATGCCACTGTGAAATAAACACAAAGAGCACAGATAAAGATTTACCAGTACTGTATACATGGCAAGCAAGTTGAAAATAATGGATTTACCAAATGAGTTCAAAACGGAACTGAATACAATATGCAAGATGGCAATTATATGGTGAGTTGGTGGGAAGGGGCTGGCCCAGAAGTGATGTCAGAGGGGTTGGGTTCAGTCTGCTGGTCTACAGAGGCAAAATGAGAGAAAGGATTAGTGGACAGTGCCAACTCCTGACTTGACGAGTGAGTAAAATTATTCAAGCCCATAAGCTGTCTCCCATGCGGGCATGTGTGACAGTCTTTACAAATGTACCGCAAGCTGAATCCTGAATACATAACGCCTGTTACTTGCATTCCCATACAGCCCAACCCTATCTATCTATCTATCTATCTATCTATCTATCTATCTATCTATCTATCTATCTATCTATCTATCTACCTACCTACCTACCTATCTACCTATCTATCTACCAACGCACGGTAGGGCTATTTTGCACCCTTCTCTCTTTTTCCACATAAAAATTAATAAATTTGTTTTTTAGAGCAGGATTTGCATTGTTTGCATTTATGTTAATCTGCTCTTCGAGTTAATGGCCCTTTTTTTCCAGAATTTTTTCTTTATTTGCCATTTTGTAGTGCTGAAAGTACAAAAGTTTCCTACCTGTTGTCTTGTTCATAAAACATAAGTTAGAAATTGCAGTTATCTGGGGGAAGACATGCGATTATTAATTGACATATAATTATCTAAGAAGTCAACAACCTTTCAAATTGCAGATTGTGTTGCTTCAAAAAATGCCCTGCAAGGTCTTAGCCTTCTTATCGACCTGTCACCCAAAGTACAATTGCTTGGAGATGTTTAAATAACATATTAAAATCTTGTGATCCATCTCACCGATTGCTTTGATTTTTACACAGTTTGTGCAAAATGTCGGTATGTTTCAGTCTTCCAAACAGCATTGAATTTCATTTTATATTTAGTTATTAATATTTTTGTTTTCTAATGAGGTTTCTTATGTACACAACATGAGCATTTGAAAACTGCTTATTAACTATTTTTATTCTTTTAATAATAAACAAGTGTGCTTAAATCTATTTTGACTTGACACATATATTCCCTAAAAACATTTTTATCTGCGGGTTTTTGTGTTTTATAAGAATTAAATACACGGATCTTAGTAACATGAAAACGCGCTGTTAACTGGCACTTCCGGTAAGGCTCTGCAGAGGATAGTGCTTCCGAAGACGGCTTCAGGGCTGCTATTTACTGTTGGAGTGCCCCCTAGATGGAAGTCAATCGGGAAACGTTATTTAGTAAAGTTTTCTTCATCATAAAACCTTACCAATTTTCCATTTAATCAAACATATAGTTATCAATTTAAGTATATCTGTGTTTAATTTTTCAAACATACATATCTGTATTATGTTAAGTGCTTTGTAACACAATTTGTAATTGCAATGAAAGGCGATATACAGTAATCCCTCCTCGATCGCGGGGGTTGCGTTCCAGAACCCCCCGCGATAGACGAGAATCCGCGAAGTAGAAACCATATGTTTGTGTAGTTATTTTTATATATTTTAAGCCCTTATAAACTCTCCCACACTGTTAACATTATTAGAGCCCTCTAGACATGAAATAACACCCTTTAGTCAAAAGTTTAAACTGTCCTCTATGACAAGACAGAGATGACAGTTCTTTCTCACAATTAAAAGAATGCAAATATATCTTCTTCTCTTCAGGAGCAGAGAATTTCAGAGGGAGAGAGAGAGAGAGCTCGCAAAGAAAAACAAACAATCAAAAAATCAATACTTGTGCTTTTAAGTTTGCCGCGGCATTTTTAGAGGAGCGTTAGTGTCTTCTAAGCAAACAGCCTCTGTGCAAACAGCCCCTCTGCTCACATCTCCTCCGTCAGGCGAGAGAACGCGAGAGAGAGAGCGAGATTAAAGCAACAATCAAAAATCAATACGTGTGCTTTTAAATATGCGACCACAATAAAGCGGCATTTTTTTAGAGGAGCGTCAGTATCTTTTAAGCAAACAGCCTCTGTGCAAACAGCCCCTCCATCAGGCGCAGAGAATGTCAGAGAGGGTGAGAGAGAGGCAGAGACAAGCAAACAATCAAGCTCCGCGCGGGATGCTTATCTTATAGCATTGATGAGTTTTAGTTAATATGTAATACATGCTCTGATTGGGTAGCTTCTAAGCCATCCGCCAATAGCGTCCCTTGTATGAAATCAACAGGGCAAACAAACTGAGGAAGCGTGTAGCATAAATTAAAAGACCCACTGTCTGCAGAAATCCGCGAACCAGCGAAAAATCTGTGATATATATTTAGATGTGCTTACATTTAAAATCCGCGATAGAGTGAAACCGCGAAAGTCAAAGCGTGATATAGTGAAGGATTACTGTATACAGCTTTTATAAACTTAATGTGAATTTCCATTGCAGGAATTATTTGGCAAAAACATATACTGTATATTATAATTTCAAATGTTAGTAATGTAAGGATCTTTTTTTCATTTTCTTTTTTCCAAAAGTGTGTTTAATCTTTCTATTACTTTTAAGAATACTATGATGTATTTATTTATTTATTGGTAACTTACTAATACTCTCAGGCAACTGACATAACACATAATATGCTCTCAAATCCACTTAATCCAATTCAGGGTCAGACAGGCAAATCCTTGACAAGTGCCATGAGCATGGGGAAGGCGCTATATAAATAAAATGTATTATTAAGGTAGCAGTGTAACGCGTGACCCACTCATTCACATACTGGGGCCAATTATGAATCATAAATCAACTTAACCTGCCAGTATTTCTGTAACAGGAGGTCAAACTTTCCGCACAGGGAGAACATGCAGAGTTCACATGTACAACAGTTAGGTGTGCTAGTAAAACTCAGGTTGCTGGATCTGTAAAGCAGTGGCACCACCCAGCAGGCACCATGCTGCCCAACTGATCAGCAAAAGAGATCCATTTATGCATCCATGTATTCACTTTAAAAGGCCTCTTAATACAGTTCAAGAGCAAAGGTGCAGGAGCCTACCCAGGCAGCATGGCAAGCAGGGCAGCAACCAAACCCAAATGGTATGCCTGTCAATACCAGAATGTATTCTCACATCCACACATTGGACAAGATTAGAGTTTCTGATTAATGTAATCTACACAGCTGTGTCACATGATGACATGTCATTTTGTAACCTGCTTAATCCAGACCAGGGTCTCATATAGAGCTGGAGCCTATCCCAGCTAGCATAGGACACAGGGCAGGAACAAGCCCTGGGAGACAATGACAACTTTATTTCTTTTGCACACCTAATACTGTAGTACTAGGGTGTTGTACCATGTTAGCTACTATGAATGGGGTGATAAGTCAAGCAAAATGACCCCTTTTTTGGCTAACTGAGCAGATTTCAATATGCAAGCTTTCGAGGCAATTTTGCCTAAAGAAGGGGCCTGAGTTGCCCTTGCATATTGTAATCTGCTCATTTAGCCAATAAAGGGGGTCTTTTTTTTGTTGTTGTTTATTTCGCCCTATACAATTTCTCGTATTAGGAATTTGTTAGTTTTCGCATACCCCTTGGGGTCAGAGCGCAGGGTCAGCCATTGTACAGCGCTCCTGGAGCATTTGAAGTTTAAGGGTCTTGCTCAAGGGCCCAGCAGAGTAGGATCTCTTTTGGCAGTGACAGGGATACCAGCGCAGATCCTTAGACTCAGAGCCACCAGTCTGCGCTAAGGATATCGCGCATTAGTCGAGGTATAACTGCAATTCTTGATAGACGATCTATCAGAAATTATTGCAGGGACCCGAGTTCGAATGCCACTCAAGGCACATTGCCGAATGGAACAAAAAACTTCAATGAACGGTGCTTTGAATCCTACATTGCAGTTGTAGTTTGTTTATTTTTCTTTTTTGTTAAACGAAAACGGTTTAGTGAATGATTTGTCAAGGAACACACAGACAACAAACATAATTAAAAGTCACACTTAAACAAACTGCCTGCCCATTCTATTGAATCATAATTATAACAAATAATGCATTTCACTTCCTTATATAGCGCATTTACTATGGTCTGAGACGGCTGCACAGATAATCAGGAGGGATACAATAAAAATGAAAGCACAATAAGAATGAATAAATAATAGTGCACAGCCTTGTGTTTGTATGTATTTATAACATTTGGGAAGTAATATATTCTACTTGATGCTGACATTTAATTAATTTGAAGTAAGTAAAAATAAATATTTGGAAATATTGCAAAGGGAAATGTTTATATACTTAGCGCAAAATAACTATATGTGTTCTAGTAAATAGTATTAGTATATATATATATATAATATGCTATTCTACAGCATGATTAGAATCGTCTGAGTATTAAAGGTGTAGGTCTGCTTTATAAGCATAATTTATAACATCAATGTTAATATAGAGTATAACTATAATTATTATTATTCCAGATTGGCATTGATATGAACAATTTGTGAAATTAGTGTTAAGTATTAAAAAAAAAGCATACCAGTCTCTTGTTTTTATAGGTACATATATACACAGTATATATATAATTTTTACTGCAGTAATTCATTAACAATTATTGGTCTTTATATACCAGAAAGACTTCCCAAGGGTCTTTTGTAGGAAATGTGTACACATAGTTAATTTTCTCTATGATTTGTAGTTGTATAATTATAATGCACTTCATATTATTTTTAAAGCTCACTCTGTAAAATTAAACTATGATTATACAATTCAATGTTTATTATATTTATACATTATTATATCTGTCATTAAGCGTGTTGCACAAATATTTAATGAATTTAATAAACTTAACCAAGAATGTTTAAAAAAAATCATTCAAAAAATGTGTAGGTGAATGTAAATATATCTGCACAAACCGACACTCGTGAGTAACATTTTTAGACAGTTCAAAAAGAAACGCAAATCGCAAAGCGTTTGTGTGCCAACTCGAACAAGCTATTGCAGAGTGCATTAACTGACAAGAGGCTGGCCCACCCTTTCTGAGTTTTGGTAGTCGTGATTCGTCAATTCTTGGTAACCGAGTGAGCCGTCATTGGCCAATTCTTGGTAGCCGAAACGGGCTGTGAATGGTCAAATCTTGGTAGGAGAAACGGGTTGTGGATGAAAAAGGTGGAGGGTTGGGCGTTGGGCTAGCAACCCCACCCCGTAAAACCCCAGCGCGACAGAAACGCGAAAAAGAGAAACAGAGACTAACTTCCTGGAAGATGAAGGATCTCCGACAACTCGGAAACGCATGACGCTAGATGGTGAAAGCCGAAAGGAAGCCACCGAGCCGACTACCCTTCTTTCGACCAGGAAAACCCTTATCGGTACATGGAATATCAGGACCATGTACGAGACAGGCAAGACGGCACAGGTAGCTGCCGAGATGAAAAAGAACAACCTGATCATGCTGGGCATCAGTGAAACCAGATGGACACATGTCAGACAGAGAAAACTAACAACAGGAGAGCTGTTGCTGTACTCCAGGCATGAAGAGAGAAATGCACCCCATACACTGAGAGTAGGCTTCATGTTGTCCACACAAGCACACAGGACACTGATTGGATGGGAGGCACACGGCCCCAGGATCATCACAGCATCCTTCAGAACCAAACAGAAGAAGATAAAACTCAACGCCATGCAGAGTTACGCTCTAACCAATGACTCTGATGAAGAAGATAAGGACCAGGTCTACAACAGACTGCAGAAAATCGTAGAGAGATTTCGAGCCAGAGACATCGTCATCCTTATGGGAGAAATCTACGCCAAGATTGGATCCGACAACACAGGATATGAACAAGTCATGGGGATCCACGGGCTGGGAGTGATGAACGATAATGGAGAGAGATTTACGGAACTGTGTGCGCTCAATAATCTGGTCATCAGAGGTAGCATCTTTTCTCACAAGCTGATCCACAAATGCACCTGGGTATCACCGGACAACTTGATTGACCACATCTGCATTAGTAAGAAGTTTTGAAGATCCCTTCAGGACGTTGGAAGCCACATTTGCTCCTCTTCTAACTCTGACTACCACCTAGTAGTAGCCAGTATGCAGATGAAGATGAAGAAGAACTGGAAGGAAACAGTACAGTGTAGAGTGAAGTATGATGTCAGCTGTCTAAAGATCTCCAGTGTCAGGGAAGAGTTTGAACTTCAGTTGAAGAACAAATTTAAGGTGCTACAAGAACTGCACCAGGAAGAGGAAGGAAGTA
The DNA here is from genome assembly GCF_016835505.1 of Polypterus senegalus. Lineage (NCBI taxonomy): Eukaryota > Metazoa > Chordata > Cladistia > Polypteriformes > Polypteridae > Polypterus > Polypterus senegalus. The sequence continues at coordinate 121,737,927 of NC_053156.1, forward strand.
GTGTACAGATCAGCTGGCAGGCAGTAAAATAGACATTGAGAACAGCCTGTCAAGAAGTGGTCAGAATGAAGAAACATCATCACACAGAGTGGATCACAGCTGTGACCTTGGGAAAAATAGAAGAGAGAAAACGGAAGAAAGCAGCAGTCAACAACAGCAGGACTAGGGCATCAAAAGCCAAGGCCCAAGAGGAATATGCAGAAGCCCATAGAGCAGTGAAGAAGAGCGTTAGGAACCACAAGAAAGACTACATGACAGACTAGCAGCTGAAGCAGAACAGGCAGTGTACAACGACAACATGAAACAGCTGTATGACACAACTAAGAAACTATCTGGAAAGTACAACAGGCCAGAGCAACCAGTCAAAAAAGACAAGGAGGGAAAGGTCATCATAGGACTAGAGCAGCAGATGAATAGATGTGCTGAATATTTTGAGGAGCTTTTGAATAGACCTGTACCACCAAACCCTCCAGAAATCAACCCAACCAACAAAGATCTTCCCATAAATTGTGGCAAGCCGACCAGGGAAGAGATCAGGAAGGCCATCACCTTGATGAAGAACAGGAAGGCAGCCGGACCTGATGACATACCAGCAGAAGACCCAAAAGTAGACCTGGAAGCATCAGTGGCGATGCTGTACCCCTTTTCGAGAAGATCTGGGAGGAGGATGAGATACCGACTGATTGGAAAAAAAGGGGACCTCAGTAACTGTAACAACTACAGAGGCATCACACTTCTGTCAGTGCTAGGCAAGGTCTTCAACCGGATCCTCCTAGAACGGATGAAGGACGTCATTGATTCACAACTACGAGACGAGCAAGCAGGCTTCCGGCAGAATCACGGACCAGATTGCAACATTGCGCATCATAGTCGAGCAGTCCTTTGAGTGGAACACACCGTTGTACATTAACTTTGTCGACTGTGAGAAGGCGTTTGATAGTGTAAATCGAGGGACCCTGTGGAAGCTCCTCCTGCACTACGGCATCCCAGCCAAGGTAGTCAACCTGATCAAGAGCTCATACGAGGGAATAACCTGCAGAGTGATTCATGGAGGGCAGCTTACCAACAGCTTCCAAGTGAAGACCGGAGTCCGACAGGGATGCTTGTTATCCCTGTTCCTCTTCCTCATCGCTATTGACTGGATCATGAAGACATCCACCAGCGAACTCAGGGATGGAATCCAGTGTACCTTGTGGAGCCAATTGGGAGACTTAGAGTTTGCTGATGATCTCGCACTTCTCTCCCACAGTCAGCAGCAGATCCAAGAGAAGACCAGTGTGTTGGCAGCCACATCATCACAGGTTGGACTCAGCATCCACACGGAGAAGACCAAGATTCTTAAGATCAACTCCAACAGCAACAACCCAGTCACCCTGAATGGAAGTTCCCTGGAGGAGATACAGTCCTTCACCTACCTGGGCAGCATCATCGACCAGCAGTGTGGAACAGATACAGGCATCAAGGCAAAGATCGACAAAGCAAGAGCTGCCTTCATCCAGCTCAAGAACATATGGGCTTCCAGAGAACTGACCTTGACCAGCAAAATACGTCTGTTCAACGCCAATGTGAAATCAGTACTGTTGTACAGGGCCGAAACCTGGAGGACAACCAAAACCACCACCCGAAGAATCCAAACATTCATCAACACCTGTCTCAGAAAGATCCTCCACATTCGCTGGCCAGACACCATCAGTAACACCAACCTATGGGGAAGGACCTGCCAACCTTCAGTAGAAGCAGAAATCTGGAAGAGAAGATGGGGATGGATAGGGCATACCCTACGTAAACCGCAAACTAGTATCACCAGACAGGCTCTTAGATGGAACCCCCAAGGAAAGCGGAAGAGAGGCCGTCCAAGAAACACCTGGCGACGTGACCTCGAGGCAGACATCACAAGGACGGGCTACACCTGGAGTCAACTAGAAAGAATGGCCCAGGACAGAAATCTCTGGAGATCTACCTTTGGCGGCCCATACCCTGGAAGGGGTGGAGGGCATAAGTTATTGCCTCCCACTCAGCATCAAAAGCACCAGAACCCGTCCATTCAGCAGTCACAGACGGGGTAGCCAGATGACACCTGCAGTCAGATGTGTTGTTCCAGTTTGATGGGACACTTAAAATAACCGGCATGTCACACCAGGATGATACAAAAAGCCATACAGACATATGGGGGACATGAAAACGTGACTGAGATAGACCTGAAAATCAAGTAACTGCAAACTTTCAGGAATAAATGGTCAAAGTGGGCCACTAACAGCCCATCGGAATGCTGGACCACAACAGTAGTGTCTGCTCAGTAGTCTGTGATATTCAGTATTCTGTGATATTTCTAAAACAAAAATCACATTGAATGAGAAGGCCTTGGCCTGTGAGTTTCTTTTAAGTATAGTAACATGTAAAAGTACTCAGTTGGTAGTGAGACCCTCATCATGCCTGCTTCGACTCTCACAGGGGGCTTGCTTCTTGCAGTCCAATGTCAGCTGGGCAACCCTGTGCAGTTCTGTCATTTAATCTGTTTTCACTATGCCTTAAAATACAACAAAAAAGATGAAAATTTATGATCTACTTCTGAATAAACATGCAGCAACAATACAGGACTGAGTACAACTACACAACAGACCTAAAGGACTAATGTGAGCAATAAAAAAAACAAACAAAAACATTCAAACTTTAAATGAACAAACATCATATAGAGTACTGTAGAGGCATGCCGAATACATCAAACAGAAATACTAAGAGTAGGATGAAAAAAGAAATCAAAATACATATTGCCAGTTATCAGAGTGCTTTAATCTAATGCTATACTGGATGCATTCATCCTTAAGGTTTATTAATGGCACCTGTCCATTGATTATATGAGGCATCTTTGTCCAGTATGAGGGCATTGGGAGCTGCAGCCTACTGTGGGAACAATGGACTTAAAATAAACGTATAGGAGTGTTAGAAGGGGGGCTGACATTTGATTAAATGTCACCATTTCACGATACAAAAATGCCCTTTTTTTCTTTTTTTTTTTTTTTTTTTTTGGCATGTTACAAAAGTTCTCTGCTAAAGCTACAAATGTGCCCTTTTTAGGTTACAAGAAGGCCCTAACATCCATTTATCTATCTATCTATCTATTTATTTGCTTAGATCAATCTTCTGTTATCCTTATATTATAAATAAATTGTATTATTTTGTGCGTTTCAATAAGTATACAGTGGATCCTCAGTTCACAACCGTAATTCGTTCCAGAACTTTGGTCGTAAACCGAAACAGTTTCCCCCATAGGATTGTATGTAAATACAATTAATCCGTTCCAGACAGTACGAACTGTATGTAAATATGTAAATATATGTAAAGATTAAGCACAAATATAGTTAATTACACCATACAATGCACAGTGTAATAGTAAACTAATGTAAAAACATTGAATAACACTGACACAAAACACCCAGGCTCCCTGCTCAGCTACACGAGCAGGCTCGCTCTCTCTCTCTCTCTGAACAGAGGGGAACATTTGAACAAATCCAAACTTTAATTTAAAAACCAACCACAAGCAACCAAAAAAGTAAGATTGCAGGAGATCACGCCATTAACCTTAAAGCCCGATCGCTGTAAACACTTTTTATAAAATGAGTTTTAAGCACAGCGGGGGAAAAAAAGGAACATTAGAACAAATCCAAAATTTTTTTAAAAACCAACCACAAGCAACCAAAAAAGTAACAATATCACGCTATTTTAGCCTTACAGCCCGATCGCTGTAAACACTTTTTTTAAAATGAGTTTTAAGCACAGCAGAAAAAAAGGAACATTTGAAAAAAGAGAAAAGTAACATTGTAACAATTCACACTACAAACTGAAAAATTTACTTTTGAAAAATCCGTAATACAAAAACCACCAAGAAAACTAACCTTGCATGAGTCGAGTTCTGGCATGAAGTGTTTTCCTTCAGGGGTTTTCTCTCTTGTGATTTCTTAGGTTTCTGGTGTTTTTAGCTGTTTAGCTGGTGGGAGCAAAAGCCTCATGCAGCCATTCCAAAAAGAAAGTTCTTGTGACCCAACCCTTCGTGTTTGCCCTCCACATTACTGGCAGTCTGGCTTTGTTTACATTATGCTGCTTGAAACCACGAGGGTTCTCAGATTAATAAATGAGTAAACTGGTAAACAGTTTTTCCACCTCTTGTAATTTCTTTCTTTACTTCGATTTCAATTTTCTTCAAAACTTTCTTCTCACCACTCTTCACTTGCTTAGAAGCCATAGTTAACTGCAAAAGCACACAAAATACTGTAGAGCACAAAGAGAGCTCAAGTAAAGCACACACGTCTGACTGAGAACAATGAACCAGGCAGGCAGGCACGTGGCTTCTCTCTCTCTGCTGTACCCCCCACCCCCCTGTCAGTAGCAGGCAGGCAGGCACGTGGCTAGCTCTGTTTCTCTCTCTCTCTCTTAAACTGACTTTGTTCGTATACCGAGTGTGTGGTCATGAACCGAGGCAAAAGTTTGGCGAACTTTTAGGTCGTGAACCGAGTTGTACGTGAACGGAGACGTTCGTGAACCGAGGTTCCATTGTATTTGGGTTAGCTGTGAAAGTAAGTCTATTGCCACATTTGGATCACAACAGAGAAATGGAAAGTGTTTAATGTGCAGTTTCTGTGATTTATTGACAGGAACACAACCTTCCACACAACTGTAACCAAAAAAATGCCGAAAGGCAGAGTGGTTGCTGTGAGGCTAGGAATCTATGCCGGTAATTGGAAGGATGCCAGTTCAAAACCCAAAAATGCCAGAAGTGACTCTGCTCCATTGGGCCCTTGATCAAGTCCCTTAACCTGCAATTGCTTCATCCTGGGTATGAGGTTAATCTGCTTCCAGTCCTGTAAGCAGGTCCTCATACTTTCAGGGAAAACTTGGAGGTTGGTGGTAGAAATGGCTCTCTAGCCACTGTAAAAAAAATCTCATACTGTTCCAATGCGGTTCTGAGGTGTTACCCACTGCACTGTGGTCCCAATCCAGCTGGTTTGGCATGTGGTGTGTGTGGCAACATGCTATTAGTGCATGCTCCCAACCTTTTTCTCTCTCTTCGGTTTATGAACCTCATTCATAGTTTGTTGTACATACCTTACAATATTTCTAACATCCCGGCTGTAAAGTGAATCAGAGTTCCCTCACTCAACTTAAATTAATTTGGCATCACCCTTTTGGGGGTCTTTTTAATCAGAACTGTACAGTATCTGTCTACATGATCAGCTGTTTGGCTGTACTACTAAGTGATATAATCTCAATGGGATTAAAAGAAGAGAGAAGAAAATGTACAATACTTTTTATCCATCTATGATATTAATAAATATCACCATCGCCTAAATTATACTGTATATTTCTATTTCTTTTTCATCATGACAAAAATTTTATAACTTTTTTTAAGGTGGACATTTATACTTTATTTATTCGAATGGCAGAAGTACTTTTATTGCCATCTCAGCTTTCTCACATGCATCAAATATGTATAATGGATGCTTGATCATTGCCTTAAGTCATACTGCGTACTGTGGTATATGGCCGGCCAGTCATCCTGGCCAGTACCACCAGGCTGCCAGATGGAGCTCTCCCTGCAGCATGGAGGGGACCCAAAGACCAGCAGGGAATCCTGGACAATGGAGTTTTTATCCACTGCCCTGCTGGATACTGTGGGGGCTGCTAGAGGACGTTGCAGGGAGGAACGAAGGATATTTTCCCTACGCCCCGGAAGTACGTCCGAGTCACATGGACAAGGGGACTCGCGTGCTTCCGGGGTGAAGAAAAGGACTTTTATCTGACCCGGAAGTGATAGGAGATCACATGGACTGGGGATTGGAAACACTTCCTGGTCAGGAACTATAAAAGACTGGGAAAGATCCCAGATGAGGAGCTGAGCTGGGTGGAAGGGTGGCAATGCGTCTGGGAGTGGAGGAGTAGTTTATTGTAGTGTATTGTATAATTTATGAGTATTGTGCAGAGGAGGGTGCTTTGTGCACCGTGCAGTATAAATAAAGTCAACTTTTGGACTTTTACCACGTGTCTGGCGTCTTGGACAAGGGTTCAAGGGAGCAATAGCACCCCCAATCCGTCACAGTACATAGTAGCAAAAACTGTCAGATGCATTTGCTGCTTGATGCTATTATACAGTGCTTTTGGTGCTGAAGTCAGGAAAAATACTTACCTATTACTATAATAAAAACAAAAACTTTTTTTCTCTTCCTGCCATCATTTTATGGTAAGAAATTAAAAGAAATCTTAAAGTTAAAGACTGCACAAAATGCATTTGTTTTCTGAATCTTGCTTTGCTGCTGTTTCACTTTATTACTGCATGGTATATTTGTAACATCTGATATTTTGTAATAATTGTCTGTACAATGTCTTCAAGGCACAGATCTGTACTGACTGCACAAAAGAAGACAGCAACCTCCTAAAAGTAAGCATATGTAAAGTGAAAAGTGTCAGTGACTCTGACACATTGTCCAGAGTTTTTAGGAATTGCAGTGTTTTCTCTGATAAGAACTACTCTCAAAATTTTGTTGTTTTACAAAGCGGTTTACTGCAACATCCCTTCTTGTTTCTCATTGTGAGGTTGTACAACTGTTTCTAACTAGTTTCATAAATGCTGCTGAGTATGTTCTGCCTCTGATTATGGTTGCTTCACAAGTAAGTTTCAAACATCTGTTTTAAGTGGGTTTCTGCTTCTGAGATTTTTTTATGAGCGCTGCTTCAAAGTGCAAAGCAAGTTTTGATATATCAATCTCTGACATCAAAATTGTGTTTTTTAGTATATATGAGCTCTGAATATTAGAGATAGCAAAATACCCGCGCTTCGCAGCGGAGAAGTAGTGTGTTAAAGAAGTAATGAAAAAGAAAAGAAACATTTTAAAAATAACATAACATGATTGTCAATATAATTGTTTTGTCACTGTTGTGAGTGATGAGTGTTGCTGCCTTGGGGACCTGTTACCTCAGCACTTCTGCCACACCCGGAAGTGCTGGGGGGAAGATTTAGGAGGACACCCGGAGAGCTGCTGGGAGAACAACCGGCACTTCCGCTACGCTAGGGAGTGGCCAACGGGGGAGTGTTCGGAGCACCTGGAGCTCATCTGGAACTGTTCTAAAAGGGGCCGTCTCCCTTCATTCAGGGCTGGAGTCGGGTGGAAGGAGGACAAGGCACGAGAGAGGTGTGGAGGCGGCCCGAGTAGAAGGCATTTGTGGCCAGGACTGTGTGTGTTGGGAATTTGTGCATTGAACTGGGTCTGAGTGACCAATTAACTGTAAATATTATTGTAAATAAACACGTGTGGTGGTGAAAACAACATGTCCGCCTGTCTGTGTCCGGGTCAAGTCCACAACACACACATATAAACATATATATATGTATACATATCCATACATATATACATATACACATACATCCACATATATATATATATATATATATATATATATATATATATATATATATATATATATATATATATATATATATATATATATATATATATATATATATATATATATATATATATATATATACATACACAGTAATCCCTTGCTATATTGCACTTCGATTTTCACGGCTTCACTCTATCGCAGATTTTAAATGTAAGCACATCTAAATATATATCACGGATTTTTCGCTGGTTTGCGGCTTTCTGCGGACAATGGGTCTTTTAATTTAGGTTACATGCTTCCTCAGTTTGATTGCCCAGTTGATTTCATACAAGGGACGCTATTGGCGGTTGGCTTAGAAGCTACCCAATCAGAGCATGTATTATATATTAACTAAAACTCCGCACTGATATAAGATATTCTTCCCACGCGGTGCTTGTTTGCTTCTCTCTATCTTTCTCGCTCTCTCTGCCTGATGGAGAGGGTGTGAGCAGAGGAGCTGTTTGCACAGAGGACACGGACGCTCCTCTACAAAATGCCTTTATCGCGGTGCTTCTGTATACTTAAAAGCACGTATTGATTTTTTGATTGTTTGCTTTTCTTAGTGAGCGCTCTCTCTGACATTCTCTGCTCCTGACTGCGCTCCTTTGAAGATAAGATATGTTTGCATTCTTTTAATTGTGAGAAAGAACTGTCATCTCTGTCTTGTAATGGAGCACAGTTTAAACGTTTGACTAAAGGGTGTTATTTCATGTCTAGAGGGCTCTAATAATGTTAAGACGGTGGGAGAGTTTATAAGGGCTTAAAATATATAAAAATAACCATACAAACATATGGTTTCTACTTCGCGGATTTTCACCTATCGGGGGGGTCTGGAACGCAACCCCCGCGATCGAAGAGGGATTACTGTATATATATATACATATATACACTCTTTGTGAAGTAGCAGCTGTTGCTGGGGTGGCAGAATCCATCAAGGAAGAAAAATGAAAAATATTATTTGTACAAAATCTTAATTTATTTATCCATTCCTAAATAATCAAATGGGCAGGCCATTTCGTATCAGTGCAATACGCTGCTCAAGTTCAAGTTCTATTTAAATTTTAAATAAAAGGAATTTTTATTTAGTCGACAGAAATATGTTTGGTAGGAATGTAAGTTAAATGTAGGCATCATTGCATAAATTTTTCTTCACCATAGAAATGTAAAGAGTAAATTCGCCTTACATTCCAACCAAAGATATTTGTGCCGACTAAATAGAGCTTGAAAAGATATATTTTTTCGAATGTGATCTCACAATTCAGATCAAGTTGACACACACTACATCGAGCCCGCGTGCTATTGTGGTTTCGCCTGCGTGCCTCAATAAGTCACCCTCCCCTCGCTCTTACTTTTTTACTGTTCATCTAATGATTACACTGAGTATGGCTTTACCAAAACAGTCATTGATGGTGAATAAAGTATCCATTATTCATAAAGCTTCAATTGGTGATCTGTCTTTCTGCGTTAACCACATATTTTTTCATACGTCTCAAACCAAGGAGATACGAGGGTAAAATGAATCGGGAAGCGTGGATATATATGTATGTGTGTGTATATATATGTATGTATATATATATATATATTGAAATAGTTTTACTGTGAAATAATGCAAAGAGTACGTGACACGTGTTTCGCCCTAATTTTGGGGTCATCAGGCGTACATACTCAGTGCATCCCCTCTCAGGAATCGAACCTCGGACGTTGGCGCTAGAGGCAAAGCCTCTTCCATTGCGCCACGGCGTGTGGTTTGTCTATTTGAGAGTACGTAGATCGGGGTATATATATACAGTACAGGCCAAAAGTTTGGACACACCTCCTCATTCAATGTGTTTTCTTTATTTTCATGACCATTTACATTGGTAGATTCTCACTGATGGCATCAGAACTATGAATGAACACATGTGGAGTTATGTACTTACAAAAAAAGGTGAAATAACTGAAAACATGTTTTATATTCTAGTTTCTTCAAAATAGCCACCCTTTGCTCTGATTACTGCTTTGCACACTTTTGGCATTCTCTCGATGAGCTTCAACAGGTAGTCACCTGAAATGCTTTTCACTTCACAGGTGTGCCTTATCAGGATTATTTAGTGGAATTTCTTGCTATATCAATGGGGTTGGGACCAGCAGTTGTGTTGTGCAGAAGTCAGGTTAGTTGGACGATCATTTATTTTTCAACAGGACAATGACCCCAAACACACCTCCAGGCTGTGTAAGGGCTATTTGACCAAGAAGGAGAGTGATGGAGTGCTGTAAATGGTCATGAAAATAAAGAAAACACATTGAATGAGGAGGTGTGTCCAAACTTTTGGCCTGTACTAACTATATATATATATATATATATATATATATATATATATATATATTGTGGCCCAGGAGGACGGAGGAGGGCTTGTGCCTCCTCCAGACCGCAGGGGCGCCGTCCTGGTTCTGTTGGGGCCACGGGTTGAGGGCATGGAAGCCCTTCCCTGTAGGGGCCCGTGGTCACCGCCAGGCGGCGCCTGATGCCGGTTTATCCCGGCGGTTGCCGGTCGGGCAGGAGCCCGCCGACGCTTGAGGACCGGAGGAGGGCGAGTGCCTCCAGACAGAGTGGGGCGTCCGCCATGGTTAGGCAGGGGCCTCGGGTACAGGGCTTTGAAGCCCAGCCCTAGGGGACCCGTGGCCACCGCCAGGCGGCGCCCGGTGCCTAATTATCCCGGAGCCGCACTTCCGCCACACCAGGAAGTGCCGGGGAAGACTTTGTGTGACGCCGGAGAGCTGCCAGGAAGGCAGCCGACACTTCCGCCACGCTGGGGCGTGGCCCAGGAGCAGATGGCGGAAGCACCTGGGGCTCATCCGGGAGCCTTATTTATACGCCTCCTCCAGTCGGTGGTGGAAGTCGGGAGGCAGAAGGACTGAGCTGGAGAGCGGACAGGAGGCGGCCAGGACAAAGGCACAGAGACTGTGGGCCCTGGACTTTGGGGATTCGTGCAAGAGGCACTGGGGTTCGTGGAGTGCACGTGACATTTCTATGACTGTAAATAGTGTAAATAAACGTGTGTGGGAGCAAAATATGCTGTCCGTCTGTCTGTGCCGGGCCAGCCTTCACAATATATATATATATATATATATATATATATATATATATATATATATATATATACATATATACACACAAGTAGTATGTTAAAGAAGTTATGAAAAAGAAAAGGAAACATTTTAAAAATAACCTAACATGATTGTCAATATACAGTAATTGTTTTGTGAGTGTTATGAGTGTTGCTGTTTTCAAGGATTTGATTATCATTATTTCTTTCAGTCAGGTTCGTATTTGTAGGATGTGTTGTGTTCAAGTTACATTCCGTGTTTGTCAATCGTTGTAAAGATAACAGGTTTCATTCATCGATTCGTTTCTTACTGCATCAATAAACAGCTCGTCTTCCTCTTTATCTGAGACGTGACACACTGCATGCACAGGTTTTTTTTTACACTGTGTTCCTTTAGCGGGACATTGACTTTTTCCACCATGTGCTTTGTTTCCGCAGTAGATGCACTTATGAATATGCTTGTATGTGTCACACGCTTCATATTATTTTGCTGCCTTCTCAATTGTGTAATTCGGTTTTTGTTCAGCACTCTTTGGAACTGTTGCTTTTTGTCTGTGCACTGCATTAGTTCACGTGAGCCGCTCGGTGTACATGCATCGAAGGTTCCCAGCTGTGCTGGTGCCATCTCGCATGCGATGTCCATGGCTGTATTTAATGTTAGCTAAGACCCGGCACTTAAAAGTTTCTCTCGCAGTTTCGCTGAGTTTGTGCCAAACACCACCCTGACCATCTCATCTTCCTCTGCATAAGCACAGTCCTTCACCCATGAATATTTAGCTGCAGTGTTTCTATTGGATTGCCGCTGACGGGCGGCCTTATATGGGCAGGCACTAAATTACGTGGGAGGGGTAACTTCGCCTCCCAAGGCCATCGAGCAGAAGTGTATTATAGTATATGGACAAAAAAATAGGTTCCAGTTATGACAATTACCGGTAGAATTTCGAAATGAAACCTGCTCAACTTTTGTAAGTAAGCTGTAAGGAATGAGCCTGCCAAATTTCAGCCTTCTACCTACACGGGAAGTTGGAGAATTAGTGATGAGTCAGTGAGGGCTTTGCCTTTTATTAGTATAGATTTCTTAATCATCTTGAAGGAGGAATACAGGGATCAAATACAAAATGGACAAAAACATATTTAAGTAAGCTTTATATAGTCAGGCAATGAATTGACCAAAGAGACAGGAAGTCAACAAGGACTGGAATTAATTACTCAATTACAGTAAGTACTGCCTGGACACCAATGCACACATTGAATTTTTTTTCTGATATTTGTCTACTTTCAAAACTACAGGATGATCCAGGTTGTATGTTATGGATTGCCATTCATTCTATGTTTGCTTTAGCTTATGGCACTAGTTCCAACAAGCCTGTTTTCCTGCTTGCATGTTTCGTTCTGTTTTACCACTGGGGACTGGGACCAGCTAGGCTAGACATCTTTACCTATGATATTTAGAAAACGTTAACAATGAAAGTTTTTGTAAAGAAGTTGCCTAGTAGGTGATTTTTATTTATTTTATTTTTTTTACTTCTTTGTTTACTATAATGGTATCTCATACAGTTCTAGTGAACCAACTCTTACTTCTTTTAGTGTTTTTTATAATCTGCATTCCTTAAAGCAGTGGATGTTAACTTGTATATCACATCATTCAGCTAGGCACTAATCACTATCATTTTAATCTTCGCTTTATGTTCCATCTTGTTAATTGTTAATACATTTTTATCTCAGTCTTGTTCTTTTATATTTTATTTTTTTCAGGCTATTTTCTATTTTTTACACTGTCAGCATGGCACTGCCAGATCTAAACACTGGCATGGCAAATTGCTCGCGTTCTGAAGTGACTTTAGCTGCAAATGGAAGTTCCATTTTACTTATGGTGCCAAGCAAAGTTGCATTGCCATGGAGCAGTTTATTAGGCAGCAAAAGTGCTGTGAAGAAGCTCTCTATTGTTGCAGTTCTGCCTGGTCCAGTCTGATAGCAGTCATGGGACATCATATCTTTGATTGCTAGTACAACAAATAGTTCTGAGCAGGCATCAACCACAGTACCAATTGTGGTCGTCGCTGCTCTTGTGAAAAGAATGGAGATAAATGCCATCAACTCAGAGAGGGAGAGTCAAGTTTGGTGTACCACGTGAATGTCACTGAAAGAATAAAACTGAATATAAGAAAAAAGCACTAACTTTTACTAGTAGCCAAAATTTACACTAGGTGTTACAGACTCAAATCAAATGCATGTTTTTATTATAGTAATAATAATAATAGCAGCTCACTACTCAAAACGCAGAGCACCGGTACTTGAACCAGCAACTTTTTAGTTATAATGCAGCAGTTCTTACCTCTACACCATCCAAGAATACATTTTGACATTTGAGCTTGGGTTTGTATCTCATTGGCAGCAACATGTAAATTGAATTTTTTTTTTTCTTTTACTTTGTTTATATTCTTGAATAAAATTGCACATGTTTATTTGATATTTTGACTAAAGTCTTCATATATTATACACCTGTCATCTACATCTATACTAATAAAAGGCAAAGCCCTCACTCACTCACTCACTCACTGACTCATCACTAATTCTCCAACTTCCCGTGTGGGTGGAAGGCTGAAATTTGGCAGGTTCATTCCTTACAGCTTCCTTACAAAAGTTGGGCAGGTTTCATTTCGAAATTCTACACGTAATGGTCATAACTGGAAGCTGTTTTTCCATTTACTGTAATGGAGATGAGCTTGAACGCCGTGGGGGGAGTTTGTGTGACATCATCACCCCTCACACGTAATCACGCAGTACATAGAAAATCAGGAAGACCTCCAAAAAGCGCTGAAGAAAACATGCATTATATAATTGAGAAGGCAGCGAAACAATAAGAAGCGAGCGAGTGACATATACAACCATATTGATGAGTTCTGCTACTTCGGAAACAAAGCACGATGTAAACCTACACTTTAAATTAAGTTCATAGACAGGCTGCGCTGGCGTTTGTAATTTAGTGCCTGCCCATATAAGGCCGTCCGTCAGCGGCAATCCAATAGCAAACTCCCACTAAATATTCACGGGTTAAGGACTGTGCTTATGGAGAGGAAGATGAGATGGTCAGCGTGGTGTTTGGCACAAACTCAGCGAAACTGCGAGAGAAAGTTTTAAGTGCCAGGACTAAGGTAACATTAAATACAGCCATGGACATAGCACGAGATGGCACCAGCACAACTGGGGAACTTCGATGCATGTACACCGAGCGGCTCACGTGAACTGACGCAGTGCACAGATAAAAAGCAACAGTTCCAAAGAGCGCTGAACAAAACGAATTACACAATTGAAAAGGCAGCAAAAATATGAAGCGCCTGATACATACAAGCATATTCATAAATGCAGCTACTGTGGAAACAAAGCACACGGTGGAAAAAGTCAATGTCCCGCTAAAGGAAGACAGTGTAAAAAAAACCCGTGCATGCAGTGTGTCAGGTCTCGGATAAAGAAGAAGACGAGCTGTTTATTGATGCAGTAAGAAACGAATCGATGAATGAAACCTGTCATCTTTACAACGATTGACAAACACGGAATGTAACTTGAACACAACACATCCTACAAATACGAACCTGATTGAAAGAAATAATGATAATCAAATCATTGATGACAGCAACACTCAGTAACACTCACAAAACAAATACTGTATATTGACAGTCATGTTACGTTATTTTTAAAATGTTCCCTTTTCTTTTCTAGCTTTTTAACACACTACTTCTCATGATACGCTGGTATATATATATGTATATATATATCCCGATCTACATACTCGAATAATGGATACTTTATTCGCCATCAATGATTGTTTTGGTAAAGCCATACTCAGTGTATTCATTAGATGAACGGTAAAAAAGTAAGAGCGAGGGGAGGATGACTTATTGAGGCATGCAGGCTGTAGTGCGTCAACTCTATCTGAATTGCTCGATCACATTTGAAAAATATATCTTTTCAAGTTCTATTTAGTCCATATGTGTCAAACTCAAGGGCAGGCCACATCCGCCCGGCGTAATTATATCCGGCCCGCGAGATCATTTTATATACTGTATTATTGTTATTAATGGCCCAGGTATATGAAGCGCTGGTAACACAATAAACTACAGATCCCATAATGCAGCGCTTCAGCTGCCTTGCTGAACACTTACCGCTAATCAAGTCTAGCTTATGATGCTGCAAGTTATTGCGAAGCTAGCTCACACGATGCTGAAGAGAAAAGTTGATTCTGAAAATAGAGCCTTTAAAAACCGATGGGAGGCTGAGTATATGTTTACTGAACCCGTGTGTCTCATTTGTGGAGCTAATGTGGCTGTAATTACAGAATTTAATCTAAGACGGCACTATGAGACAAAACATCAGGGAGTTCTGTGTTGTGGAGATTCTCAGGATGGATTGCAGGTGCTCATCAGTGAGGCTGAAAGACCTGAATGCAATGCAGAAGATACAGAAAGCAGAAGAATTAAATAAGAATCTGACACTTCAGCGGACGTTTTTACCCGTGCACAATCACAAAGTGATTTCAAGTGAAGTTGCTTTTATGGGAGACACAAATGCACCAGTGCAACTTTCCCTGTTGCCAAGTAATGTTAAACCAAGTCGTCACTACGGTGTTCCCAAACGCACTTTGCTGATAAACCGAGCACTGAGTTTGCACGGCGCTTTGGTGACTTTGAAGAACAAAAAGTCTCTCTACATGCGGCTCGAACCTTGTGCATGTTTGGTAGCACATATCTGTGTGAGAAGCTCTTCTCAGTGATAAAGACTAACAAAACAGCACACAGGAGTCGCCTCACTGATGAGCACCTGCAATCCATCCTGAGAATCTCCACAACACAGAACCTCACACCAAACATAAACGAACCTGTTGCCAAAAATAGATGCCAGGCGTCCAGCTCTAAAATGACATATGAGCAAAGACAACTTAATGATTTGATTTGTTATTGCTGAAAGGAACACATTTTATTTATATTTCCAGGTTTTGTTATGCAGCATGTTCATATTTGAATTTGTATAATTTTGAAAGGATATATTTTTATGGAGAGCAAAATCTTTTGGGATATTTAAAATCTAAGTTTATTTTTTATATAAATTTACATAAGAGTAAAGAAATTTGAATGTTTGTTCTTTTAAGTTATTTAAGGTTTGAGTTGATTTATTCACGAATAATATTCCTGTCTGTTTTTACCATTCCTACCAAAGATATTTCTGTCGACTAAATAAAAATTCCTTCTATTTAAAATTTAAATAGAACTTGAACAAATACGATAGTTCATAATATCCACGCAGACTTGCACGTAAGAGCGGAGTTATCCGTTTTAACAAGCAGCGTATTGCACTGATACTAAATAGCTGTGTGTGTATATATGTAGATATGTATGTATATGTATATATATGTTTATATATGTGTGTGTATGTATATATATATGTATTTGTGTGTATATATGTGTGTGTATGTATGTGTGTATATATATATATATATATATATATATATATATATATATATATATATACAGCAACACTCATCACTCACAACAGTGACAAAACAATTACATTGACAATCATGTTACGTTATTTTCAAAATGTTTCCTTTTCTTTTCATTGCTTCTTCAACACACTACTTCTCCGCCATGGCTGGTATTTTGCTGGTATATATATCTATACTAATAAAAGGCAAAGCCCTCACTCACTCACTCACTCACTCACTCTCACTCACTCACTGACTCACTCACTCACTGACTCATCACTAATTCTCCAACTTCCCGTGTGGGTGGAAGGCTGAAATTTGGCAGGTTCATTCCTTACAGCTTCCTTACAAAAGTTGGGCAGGTTTTATATCGAAATTCTACGCGTAATGGTCATAACTGGAAGCAGTTTTTCTCCATTTACTGTAATGGAGATGAGCTTCAACGCCGTGGGGCGAGTTTCGTGTGACATCATCACGCCTCCCACGTAATCACGCAGTACATAGAAAACCAGGAAGACCTAAAAAGCGCTGAAGAAAACATGCATTATATAATTGAGAAGGCAGCTAAACAATAAGAAGCGAGCGAGTGACATATACAACCATATTCATGAGTTCTGCTACTTGAAACAAAGCACGATGTAAACCTACACTTTAAATTAAGTTCATAGACAGGCTGCGCTGGCGTTTGTAATTTAGTGCCTGCCCATATAAGGCCGTCCGTCCAGGCAATCCAATAGCAAACTCCACTAAATATTCACGGGTTAAGGACTGTGCTTATGCAGAGGAAGATGAGATGGTCAGGGTGGTGTTTGGTACAAACTCAGCAAACTGCGAGAAAGTTTTAAGTGCCAGGACTAAGGTAACATTAAATACAGCCATGGACATAGCACGAGATGGCACCAGCACAGCTGGGAACTTCGATGCATGTACACCGAGCGGCTCACGGAACTGACGCAGTGCACAGATAAAAGCAACAGTTCCAAAGAGCGCTGAACAAAACCGAATTACACAATTGAAAAGGCAGCAAAAATATGAAGCGCCTGATACATACAAGCATATTCATAAATCCAAAACAAAGCACACGTTGGAAAAAGTCAATGTCCCGCTAAAGGAAGACAGTGTAAAAAAAACCGTGCATGCAGTGTGTCAGGTCTCAGATAAAGAAGAAGACGAGCTGTTTATTGATGCAGTAAGAAACGAATCGATGAATGAAACCTGTCATCTTTACAACGATTGACAAACACGGAATGTAACTTGAACACAACACATCCTACAAATACGAACCTGATTGAAAGAAATAATGATAATCAAATCCTTGATGACAGCAACACTCAGTAACACTCACAAAACAAATACTGTATATTGACAGTCATGTTACGTTATTTTTAAAATGTTCCCTTTTCTTTTCTAGCTTTTTAACTCACTACTTCTCCGCTGCGATACGCTGGTATATATATATATATATATGTATATATATATAACCCGATCTACATACTCGAATAATGGATACTTTATTCGCCATCAATGATTGTTTTGGTAAAGCCATACTCAGTGTATTCATTAGATGAACGGTAAAAAGTAAGAGCGAGGGAGGATGACTTATTGAGGCATGCAGGCTGTAGTGCGCCAACTCTATCTGAATTGCGCGATCACATTTGAAAAATATATCTTTTCAAGTTCTATTTAGTCCATATGTGTCAAACTCAAGGGCCGGGCCACATCCGCCCGGCGTAATTATATCCGCCCGAGATCATTTTATATACTGTATTATTGTTATTAAAGCCCGGTATATGAAGCGCTGGTAACACAATAAACTACAGATCCCATAATGCAGCGCTTCAGCTGCCTTGCCGAACACTTACGAGTTAATCAAGTTATTGCGGCTAGCTCACACGATGCTGAAGAGAAAAGTTGATTCTGAAAATAGAGCCTTTAAAACCGATGGGAGGCTGAGTATATGTTTACTGAACCCGTGTGTCTCATTTGTGGAGCTAATGTGGCTGTAATTACAGAATTTAATCTAAGACGGCACTATGAGACAAAACATCAGGGTAACCTGAATGCAATGCAGAAGATACAGAAAGCAGCATAATTAAATAAGAATCTGACACTTCAGCGGACGCTTTAACCCTGCACAATCACAAAGTGATTTCAAGTGAAGCTGCTTTTATGGGAGACACAAATGCACCAGTGCACCTTGCCCCACTTTCCCTGTTGCCAAGTAATGTTAAACCAAGTCGTCACTACGGTGTTCCCAAATACGCACTTTGCTGATAAACTGAGCGCACTGAGTTTGCACGGCGCTTTGGTGACTTTGAAGAACAAAAAAAGTCCGTCTACATGCGGCTCGAACCTTGTGCATGTTTGGTA
Source organism: Polypterus senegalus (assembly GCF_016835505.1). NCBI lineage: Eukaryota > Metazoa > Chordata > Cladistia > Polypteriformes > Polypteridae > Polypterus > Polypterus senegalus. The sequence goes on from NC_053156.1 coordinate 121,756,296, forward strand.
GCACATATCTGTGTGAGAAGCTCTTCTCAGTGATAAAGACTAACAAAACAGCACACAGGAGTCGCCTCACTGATGAGCACCTGCAATCCATCCTGAGAATCTCCACAACACAGAACCTCACACCAAACATAAACGAACCTGTGGCCAAAAAAAGATGCCAGGCGTCCAGCTCTAAAATGACATATGAGCAAAGACAACTGAATGATTTGATTTGTTATTGCTGAAAGGAACACATTTTATTTATATTTCTAGGTTTTGTTATGCAGCATGTTCATATTTGAATTTGTATAATTTTGACAGGATCTATTTTTATGGAGAGCAAAATCTTTTGGGATATTTAAAATCTAAGTTTATTTTTATATAAAATTACATAAGAGTAAAGAAATGTGAATGTTTGTTCTTTTAACGCTTACTTTATTTCTAACTTGTATAATTTAGACAGGATAAATTTTTATGGAGAGCAAAATATTATAAGTTGTTTAAGGTTTGAGTTGATTTATTCACGAATAATATTCCTGTCTGTTTTTACCATTCCTACCAAAGATATTTCTGTCGACTAAATAAAAATTCCTTCTATTTAAAATTTAAATAGAACTTGAACAAATACGATAGTTCATAATATCCACGCAGACTTGCACGTAAGAGTGGGAGTTATCCGTTTTAACAAGCAGCGTATTGCACTGATACGAAATAGCTGTGTGTGTATATATGTAGATATGTATGTATATGTATATATATGTTTATATATGTGTGTGTGTATGTATGTATATATATATGTATTTGTGTGTGTATGTATGTATGTGTGTATGTATTTATGTGTGTGTGTATATTTATGTGTATATATGTAGATATATATATGTATATATATATGTGTATATGTATAGATATGTATATATATATATATATATATGTTTATGTATGTGTGTGTAAATATATATATATATATATGACAACAACACTCATCACTCACAACAGTGACAAAACAATTACATTGACAATCATGTTACGTTATTTTCAAAATGTTTCCTTTTCTTTTCATTGCTTCTTTAACACACTACTTCTCCTTTCAAGCCTGGTATTTTGCTAGTATATATATAAAAGACAAAGCCCTCACTGACTCAGTACTAATTCTCCCACTTTCCATATAGGTGGGAAGCTGAAATTTTACATGCTGATTCCTTACAGGGTACTTACAAAAGTTAGGTATGTTTCATGTGCTATTGCAACACCCAAGGAGGGGAAACAGGTGTACCCCTTAAAGTGTATACAGTGGAACCTCGGTTCACGACCATAATTCGTTCCAGAACTTTGGTCGTAAACCGAGTTGGTCGTGAACCGAAGCAGTTTCCCCATAGGATTGTATGTAAATACAATTAATCCGTTCCAGACCGCATAAACTGTATGTAAATATGTAAAAATATGTACAGATTAAGCACAAATATAGTTAATTACACCATAGAATCCACAGTGTAATAGTAAACTAATGTAAAAACATTGAATAACACTGACACAAAACACCCAGGCTCCCTGATCAGCTACAGGAGATGGCTCGCTCACGCGCTCTCTCTCTGTGTAGCGCGAGCGCACAAACACACACACCTATCCGTCCTCCCAATCCCTTCCCTGTCAGCTGTCCGGCTCTCTAATCTCTCTGTAGCACGTGCTCGCGCAGCATTTTTTTTAAAATGACTTTTAAGCACAGCAGAAAAAATTCCAAAGCGCTTGCAAAACCAACTCACAAGCAAACAAAAAAGTGAGATTGCAGGAGATCACGCTATTAAACCTAAAGCCTGATCAATGTAAACAATGTTTTTAAAATGACTTTTAAGCACAGCAGAAAAAATAAAAATCCGAAGCGCTTGCAAAAACCAACTCACAAGCAAACAAGAAAGCGAGATTGCAGGAGATCACGCTATTAAACCTAAAGCCTGATCGTTGTAAACAATGTTTTTAAAATGAGTTTTAAGCACAGCAGAAAAAAACATCGCACAAATCCGAACTTCATTTAAAAACCAACTCGCAAGCAACCAAAAAAGTAACATTGCAACAAATCACACAGTGAAGTCCTCCATGTAAACAATTTTTAATGAGTTTTAAGCACAAGGAAAAAAGCGAACATTTGAAAAGAGAAATGTAACATCGCACCTAATCGCTATGAAAAACTCCATCTGTAAACCTTTCATGAGTTTTAAGCACAAGGAAAAATTGAACATTTGAAAAAGAGAAAAATAACATTGCAACAAATCGCATTATGAACTAAAAAATTACTTTTGAAAATCCGTAATACAAAACCACCAAGAAAACTAACCTTGCATGAAACGAGTTCTGGCATGAAGTGTTTTCCTTCAGGTGTTTTCTCTCTTGTGATTTCTTGGGTTTCTGGTGCTTTTAGCTGTTTAGCTGGTGGGAGTGAAAGCCTCATGCAGCCATTCCAAAAAGAACGTTCTTGTGACCCTCCACATTACTGGCAGTCTGGCTTTGTTTACATTATGCTGCTTGAAAGCACGAGGGTTCTCCGATTGGTAAATGAGTAAACTGGTAAACATTTTTCCACCTTTTGTAATTTCTTTCTTTACTTCGATTTCAATTTTCTTCAAAACTTTCTTCTGACAACTCTCCACTTGCTTAGAAGCCATAGTTAACTGCAAAAGCACACGAAATACTGTAGAGCACAAAGAGAGTGCACGTCTTATTGAAAACAATGAACAAGGAGCGGCTTTGCTTAAATGAAAAAGCATGGCAGCTCTCTTTCTCTCTCAGGCTGCCTGTGGGGAGGGGGATGTTTTCTTGCACTACAGCCTACAGATAGGCAGGCAAACACGTGCAGCAATCTCCTCCTTCCCCTTCCCAGCAGGCACGTGCTCGCCGCCCTTTTCTCTCTCTCTCTCAACTGAGGGCGCAAGGGAAACTGGCTTGTTCAGCAAACACGTGAGGCAATCTCCTCCTCCACCTCCCTAGCAGGCACGTGCTCGCTCGCCCTTTCTCTCTCTCTCTTTCTCTCTCTCTTTCAGCTCAGCTTGCAGGCAGGCAAGGGAACCTGTCTTGTTCGTATAACGAGTGTGTGGTTGTGAACCGAGGCAAAAGTTTGGCGATCTTTTTGGTCGTGAACCGAGTTGTACGTGAACCAGGACGTTCGTGAGCCGAGGTTCCACTGTATATAGATAGGGGAAACCCAAATTTCCCATGCTCATCCTTTACATTTTACTTACAAACGTTAAGTATGTTTCATTTTGCGCCATGCCCCGTAGCGATCTTTCGAAAATAACGTCTTCTTTTTGGTGGTTCTCACCATTATGCCGTAATGAACTTTCAAAACTGTCCTCTCCTTTTGGTGGTGTCATTCCTTATTTCCGTTAACAGAGGATTTATTTCACGGCAGAGACACATAAGGGCCACCCATGGTCCCCCTTTTTCCGCATGGCTGCTGTCTGTGCACCTACCACGTGGTTGGCTCCCAGACTATATACATTAACGACATCCCACATTTATGTGCCTCCTAACTCACTTCCTTACTTTCCTCAGCTGTTCGTCATGCTCACTGCTCCCTTCTTCTTTACTCTACCGCTTCAAGGGTGAAAGGACTGCTCATTCTTCTTTCAGGCTACCTCTAAACCTCACCCATACTGATTCCCCCATGTGTAACATATCCAAGCAGAGCAACATGGTGCAAGTGCTGCGCGATTGTAAGCTCATTGTATAGGATCAATGCACTATGGCACACAGACCAGGTGTTGAAGCTTTAGACAGGCCCCTACAAGACATCAGAAACACAACAAAAATGATGGGAGGCTGGACAGTCTTGCTGGCTGGAGACTTCCGGCAGACCCTATCAGTTGTCCCAAGAGGAACACGCGCCGACGAAGTTAAAGCATGTCTGAAGTCTTCATACCTTTGGCCTAAGACCAACGTTCTTACCTTAAGAATAAACATGAGGGTTTATTTGAACTGCAACAAAAAAGCTGGAGAGTTCGCTGCTCTCCTCATCAAAATAGGTGATGGCAGTTTAATTGAACAGAACGGTAAAATCAATGTTCCTAACAATCTCTGTCTCCTGGTGCATACCTTACAAACCCTTATTGAAAACGTTTACCCCAACCTACAAAATCTGAATGAAAAGTACGTCTCATGGTTGATGGAGAGAGCTATTCTAACACAAAAAAATGACATGACTTCACATATAAATACCATTTTACTTCACCAACAAACTTCCAAAACAAAAACATATAAGTCTGTCGTTGTAGAACTAGAGGACGCGGTGCACTATCCGGTAGTTTCTTCACACTCTTAATCCTCCGGGCATGCCACCGCATACTCTACTTTTGAAGTAGAGTAGTTTGTTTTTTTTTTTGTGGTGGGACGTTGAATAATACAGAATGTTGGATAAGTAAAGGTAGGATAAGCGAGACTCTACTGTAATCACGAAGTTTGTTTATTTGCACAGCGTGCCTGGTGTCAGCTCATGTCAACATTCATTAAAAGTTGTTTCTGACTTGTATTTTTTTAATTTCTGTGTGAATTAAAAAAAAAAAAATCTGTGTGAATTCCTATATTTTCTGGATGAAGGACAGCAGACCAATGTGAGCCAATGGAAGTCCTTGTTCTTTTGGTAAGCAGATGGTTTTTGGTATTAGTATTGTTTTAGGTTTTTTTTTAATTTAATGTGATTGGACAATCGTCGACACACTATGTCATGTTGATGTCAATGGTTCACAGTTCACACCTGCCTTTACCATTACATAACTGCAGAATAGTGAGTGCAACTTTGATGGCAGCTTCAAGAGGAACTTCAGAAATTAAAGAAAATTCAGTTATTTCTTTAACGAAACACTGCTTCATAAATCTTTGTACTTGAAGAAAAAAAAGAAGATAAAGGAGCTTGGACCAGATTTACCTGACTTAAGAATTCATGAATGAGTTTACACATGAACTTTTTCCAGCTCTTTTTATGACAAAAGGAGTTGGTTAACTGGGTATGATGTAAGTAATACCTTTTTTTTGCTTTCCCTGTTTGCTGCTTCAAAGTGTTAGTTTCAAAGCATTGTGGATAACAATGGGGGTATCCGATGTAAAATATCTTCCTGAAACATGCAAGTGATATGAAAGTTACTGCAGTCATCAAAGTATAGTATGAGGCCAAATATTTTTGACAGGCTTAGTATTGCTGAACAGCTAGAAAGCTACAGGATTGGCATTAGAAATCACAATGAAGAGGTGACCAAAAAGTGACACATCCTGTCCACAATGAAAGATGAGGGATATATATTGTGAGGTATATATACATATATATTTATGTGTATGTGTGTGTGTGAGTTGGTGTGTGTTTGTGGTCAGTAGAATAGTGGTGATAGTGGTGTACCTTGGGATGAATTTGGTAACAAAAAGAAGTGTATTGTCTTCTGTCACTGTAAATATCACATTTGAGAAAGGCCCACAAGTTAATAGGATTCAAATTAGGTGCGAAAGGGGGCTAGGTAATTGTTCGACCATCTTTGAGGGCTTTGCTGGCTAGCCTAGCAGTGGAAACTTGGATGCATTAGATGGAGCATTGTGCTGTCAAAAAATCATTGTCTTCTTGAATGCTGCTAATTCTTCCTGTACCACTACTTTAAGAAAGTATCTTCCAGAAGCTGACAATAGGTTTGGGAGTTGATTTTCAGTCCATCTTCAACCCAAAATGTCAAACTAGCTCATCCTTAATGATAGTAGCCCATACCAGTACCCCTCATCCACCTTTCTTGTACCTGACTTGAACTGGTGCCCTGTGTACATTAGCGATCCAGATATAGGCCCATCCATCTGGTCCATCAAAAGTCACTCTTATTTAGTTTGTCCTTAAAACCAGTCGTCTTGTGTTTCTTGGCCCTGTCTTGACACTTGAACTTGTGAATCTTATTCAGTGATGGCCATGTTTCATTCTTCTTTACCTTATCCATGTCTCTGTGTACTTGATACCTTGCACTTTTGGACACTCCAGGTAGATTGCAGTTCTGGAATATGGTGGCACTGGAGGCCTTTTGGATCCTGGTAGCTTCATGTTTAATTCTTCTGAAGTATTTTTCAGTAAAATTTTGCTTTCTATTTTCAATTTGATTGTCTGGTGGACAGGCCTCAATGGTTTAGCAATATCCAGAGTGTTGCATTCATCTGAAAGGAATATTACAAATTTTGACTCTTTAATGTCAGTGATTTTTTAAATAATTATACACACCTTAATATAATGGTGTTAATAATTTTAAGCCTCACCCGTCCTCATTAAAGAATTACATATCAGTCAAAATCGATAACAGCCAGTAAGCATTCAGGTTTATATGCATAGAAAATGCACATTAAAATAATGATACGATCAGAATACTGACATGTATATAATAATTGTTTAAGAAAATTAAAATCTGTATTGATTTAATTAAACACCAGTTTATTGGCAACAGATTGCAACTGGTCACTTTTTGCTCAAAATCTGAGATCTGCAAACTGAAATTACTTTTGAATTGAAGATTTGCCTCTCCCCCTCATTCACTAGTCAAGAGTCATGTCTTCAATCCAAATGTATTATGGGAAATGCATTTTCCTACTTAAAATGTACATTTTTTCTAGAAGTAACTGGATGCAATATTTTTTACAGAAAATGTATGCATTTTGCACTTTTTGAGCGTATGACTGGATAACATACGTGTGGATTATGCGACACAAGTAATGTTAGAATTTCTTTCTTTTCTCCATCTTTTTTTTCTTTACATTGTGGTCATTGTTCAGTATAGATCGCCTTTGCGGTCTAATAATAATAAACTTTTTTCTCTTATTTTTTTGAAAACATTAGAATAAAAAATGATCTTGGTCATCACTAGAAACTATTCAAGTTAAGTAACATATAAAAAAAGTTTGAGTGTGGAGAGTATATTCCTTTTACTGCTCCATTTCACAATACTGAAATTTTCTGAAACCTTACAGTTGCTTGCGGTGCAGTACAGGATAATACAGTATTCCTTATTCGTTCTGCTTGGCTGCATCTGTACTACCATTAGGCTGCAGTAAATGAATGGCAGGAATCGAAAGAATTGTTTAAAATAAAAAAGATCCAAACAGTTAGTTTAACCACACTTTTCTGCGTAGACTGTGGTCAAGTATTTGGATCCAAACTGGTCTGTTTAAGGAGCAACCTGAAAACTTGAAATCATGTGAGTGATGAAAAGACTAAGGCTCTGACTTTTCTGTGACTCATTCATTCATTTTCTGAACCCACTTAGTCCAAAGCAGGATTGCTGAAGGCTGGTGCTTATCCTGTCAGGGAACAGCAGTAGCCTGGGTGCAAAATTATCATGGGGGATTTTCCATTTTATTCCTACCATATATCCTTTCATGTAAAGCCAATTTAGAATCAGCTATTTTCTAACATGTATATCTGTTGGATTTGGGGTGAAACAAGAGTACCTGAGATACAGTTAGAATGTGCACATGTTAAACTTTAGGATAGGATCTGAAACTACGATTCCTTATCTTCAAGGCAGCAAATGCCAATCAATGCATCAATGCAATGTGCTAGTCCATGTTTTTTTGATAAGCCACACTATTTTAAGCCTGAACTTTTTATATTTATTTATTTTTCTTAACTTATAGTGTGATGGCATAGTTAGGTTCAATTGTAAGCAAACCTAGCAAAACTGTTTAATTACAGTAATTTAAACAAACAAATGACTTTCAATGTTTTATTTTTCGCAACACAAATTATGCATCTGAAAAATGACTGAACTCATGCTGCAATCCATTGTAAGGCCTGGTTAAATGTTTGTCTCATAGTAACATAAATCCTTCAACCAGCTCATTAGTGTTTGAGTATTTTCAATGTTATTATTTCAATTTAGGTTGCCTATTATAGTGAAATTGTTGGTTAATGTTTGTATGTTTCATTTTTAATATTATTTGAGGGATTTTTGTATTTAATGTGCTTAAGTATTAGGCACATGAAATGTAGTGGTGACAATTCTGCTTTGCAAAACTGTTTCCTTGCAATATGACTCATCAAGGTCTTGCAGTCAGATAGCATAATACAATTCCTTCTAGAAGAAGGAATATTATTCAGGTCAAGTCTCATTTGGTTTCACTCTATTCATCGGTGATGCATGAGTGTAACTTCTCTGTCAAATGGGGCCATGAAAGATTGGAAGTGATTGCTATTCTTTAGCAGTTGGTTGGAGGCACAAAACACAAATACTTTTGGAGTAATAATGTTTTACCTCAATTGTAGTTTTGATCAGATAAGTAGAAGGTTAATGGAGAATGGCAAGTGCATGCTCTATAGTTTTTAAACTGAACATACTGTACTTTGAGAGCATATTACTCCCTGTCTTTTGCAGCCTGATTAAAATGTAATAATTCAAGTACCAGTAATATTTGCAAATTACAATATTATGTATTGCATTCAGTGTTCTCCCCATAAATTTTTTCCTGCTGGGTGGGGCGGGACTGGGAAATTTGGTGGTGGGGAAAATTAAATGTGCACTATTTAAAATTTTTTTTTATTTTCCAATGCTCAATATGACTTCTTTTTTTAAGGTTTGACACTTACGCCAGAATATTTTTATTAAATTTAAGAATTATCAAATTCAGGATCCGGCAACCCTAACAAAAATTTTAAATAACAATTGTTTTGACAAACCAAGAGGCACAAGTATTGTCGCTGTCAGGAAGAAAAGTGAAAACAATGGAAAAAAGTATGGGAAACCTAATGAAGAAAAATTCAAAAATATTCTTCAAAGCCAACTTGCATATGCAGAAGGTGTCTTCAGTTAAATATTTATTCTTCTTTTCTTCCTAGAGGCCCAGTTGTCTGCAGCTTTCCCATAATCAAAGTCCCCCAGGATCTGGGCCCTCCAAGGAGATCAGCATGAGATTATTTAGCATGCTTTGATTCATGCGAATTCTCAAACATGTCTTGATCCTTTTAAGGGCAGAAAAACCCCTTTCACATTCAGTTGTGCTCACTGGGATCACTAGCCCAATATGAGCTAGTTTGGCCAAATTGGGAAATGACTCTTTGAGCTCTGATATCATTGTCATTTTTAGTAAAATCTGTTTTGGACTGAAGTCTTTCTATGATTGACTTCTGATCATTTTTGACACAACTGTCCATCCTTGCCTGCTACTTTCAAAGTTTAAAATTGGAGGGCTACCACTTTGGAGTAATGATCGAAAAGAATTTCAGCAGACTCACTTAAATTGTGAGTTTCTGCACTGAAAACTTTTGAAAAGCTGGAAATAATTGGCATGTCAGAAATCTTGCATCTAGGTGCTTGACAACTGTCTCTAGGTATTTGTCATATACTAGCAAAACACCCGCGCTTCGAAGCGGAGAAGTAGTGTGTTAAAGAAGTTATGAAAAAGAAAAGGAAACATTTTGAAAATAACGTAACATGATTGTCAATGTAATTGTGTTGTCATTGTCATGAGTGTTGCTGAAATATATATATATATATATATACACACACACACACACACACACACACACACACACATATAAACATATATATACACATCATGTATATTATATATACATATACATACATATATACATATATATACACATATACAAATATAGACATATATATACATATATACACATATATATATAATATACACACACACACATATATATATATATATACACGCACACACACACATATATATACATACTAGCAAAATACCAGCGCTTCGCAGCTGAGAAGTAGTGTGTTAAAGAAGTAATGAAAAAGAAAAGGAAACATTTTGAACATAACATAACATGATTGTCAATGTAATTGTTTTGTCACTGTTATGAGTGTTTCTGTCATATATATATATATATACACACACACACATAAACACATATATATATATATATATATATATATATATATATATATATATATATCTATACATATAAACATATACACATATATATACACACACACATATATACATACATATATATATATAGCAGAATACCCGTGCTTCACAGCGGAGAAGTAGTGTGTTAAAGAAGGTACGAAAAAGAAAAGGAAAAATTTTAAAAATAACGTAACATGGTTGTTAATGTAATTGTTTTGTCATTGATATGAGTGTTGTTCTCATATCTATATATATATATATATATATATATATATATATATATATATATATATATATATATATATATGTTGTTCTCATATCTATCTGTATATATATATATCTCTATCTATCTATATATATATATATACCCGCGCTTGGCAGCGGAGAAGTAGTGTGTTAAAGAAGGGAAGAGAAAGAAAAGGAAACATTTTGAAAATAACGTAACATGATTGTCAATGTAATTGTTTTATCACTGTTAAGAGTGTCGCTGTGATATATATATATATATATATATATATATATATATAGCAAAATACCCGCGCTTCTCAGCGATGTCATGTGTTAAAGAAGTTATGAAAAAGAAAAGGAAACATTTTAAAAATAATGTAACATGATTGTCAAAGTAATTGTTTTGTGTATTTGGTGGCAGCGTCACAAAGTTATTTTCGTCTAGCTGCATCAGAAAATGTACCACGACGTCTGACACGCCTCCTTTTTACTGTTTTCTCACAGCTTGGATTGCTGCTGTCATATATATACATACATACATACATATATATATATACATATATACACATACATATCTTCATATCTACATATCTATATACATATCTACATATACACACATATATATATATATATATACATACATATATAACTCTCTATATCATATATACACACATATATATACACACACACACAAATTATATATGTGTGTGTGTGTGTGTGTGTGTATATATATATACACATACATATACTTGTGTATATGTTTGTATGTGTCTATATGTGTGTGTATAGGTTTGGTCACTGAGTGCAAGGGAAAAATAATAAATTATAGTCTATAAGTTATTAAACAGTAAAACATTAACGTTTTAAGAAGTACAGGTACATTGAAATTACATTTTCTATGTGAACGTTCAAATTTGTGCCTCTGGTAATGTGCCTTACCGGCATTTAAAGAAAATTAGTTTTGTGTCCTCTGCAGTGTTAAGAGAGAAAGGCTTTGGTTTGGGATAAAAGGAAAAAAGGTGTAAAGAAAGGAAAGTTGCCTTTTTCTTTTATATAGTATATAGAGATGTGTTCGCTGACGTTATGATCGCCTTTTGGGGACAGTCGCGGTTGGTCTTGTGTAGACTGGTGAGACGCCCCGCCATTAATCGGCTGTGATGGCACTATCAGTCCACCACTCCTGTGCGTGTCTTCATAATCCGAGCTGAGGACCTCATAATCGTATACGCAAAAGAAAGTGTGAATCGCCTTAATATTATTTTGCCGTGGTGTAGAAAAGGGGTCCCGTGTTTGCACTTGTCTGGGCTATAGCGCAGGGGGAGGATGAAAAAAATTAAAAGTGTTCACTTTGACTTAAGGCAGAAGCGCAGTCAGCGTCTCAAAGGCCGGCACAGCTATGCGCATGCGCTGGCTGCTCGACTTTTGCTGGGCAGGAGACCCCAGTTTTTGCAGACACGTTCATGATATCAAAAGTCTCAGAGCTCTTTGGAGGTCATTCATATATATATATAGCAAAATACCCGCTACGAGCGGAGAAGTAGTGTGTTAAAGAAGTAATGAAAAGAAAAGGAAACATTTTAATAATAACGTAACATGATTGACATTGTCATGAGTGTTGCTGTCCTATATATGCCTGCCTAAATAAGTCACCCTCGCTTCGCTCTTACTTTTTACCGCTCATTTAATCATGGCTAGTGGCGGAAAAATTATAAAATGGAAGGAGGATGGCTTTACCAAAACAATTATTGATGGCGAATCGATTATTCATAAAGCTTGAATTGGTGATCTGTTTTTCTGTGTTAACCTCATATTTTTTCATACTTCTTCTCAAACTAAGGTGGTGCGAGGGTAAAATGAATCGGGATGCGCTGATCAATGTAATCGTGTACCAGGAAATCATGCATTGACAAAGCTCCCTTTGCTTGTAATGCAAAGTGTGATTAAATGCATTATTTTTAACGCTTATGGAGCACATGCATCGAAGCTTCTCAGCTGTGCTTGTGCTAAGAAAAGGAAAGATTTTAAAAATAACGTAACACGATTGTCAATGTGACCTTTTGTAAGTAGTGCCTGGAGGATTCAGTGTGTAGAAACTCTAGAGACAGCGTGTGTATTAACTTGTGGATTTTTCTGTGAGTATTTGGTGGCAGTCTGACGAAGTTGCTTCGGAAGACGGCGTTAGCCGCGGAGCTCAGCTCAGAGCGAAATAAGATGAATGGGAGGAGAGATGATGACGTGACTCCCCCACCCACCTTAACTGTCAATCCCCCACAAACACAGTCTCTCGGAATTTGCATAAGCACACCCCTTCACCTACAATTTTAACTTAGTTACAAAGTGATCAAAACTCTCGTTTATATCCTGCGTCCTCTCATTAAACTTGTATCCCGCATTACCTGTGGGCATGTGAAACGCCAGCGGTAGCCTGTCTATGAACTTAATTTAAAGTTTAGGTTTACACCTTGCTTTCTTTCCGAGGTAGCAGCACTCATGAATATGGTAGTATATGTCACTCGCTCGCTTCTTATTGTTTCGCTGCCTTCTCAATTATATAATGCATGTTATCTTAAGCGCTTTTTGGAGGTCTTCCTGGTTTTCTACGTACTGCGTGATTACGTGGGAGGCGTAATGATGTCACACGAAACTCCGCCCCCCACGGCTTTCGAGCGCAACTCCATTACAGTAAATGGAGAAAAATAGCTTCCAGTTATGACCATTACGCGTTGAATTTCGAAATGAAACCTGCCCAACTTTTGTAAGGAAGCTGTAAGGAATGAACCTGCCAAATTTCAGCCTTCTACCTACACGGGAAGTTGGAGAATTAGTGATGAGTCAGTGAGTGAGTGAGTCAGTGAGGGCTTTGCCTTTTATTAGTATATTACAGTTTTGAATGATACTACATCACTCTGTGTATAAACAATGCAGAGGTCTGACCATTCCTCTGCCAAACAATGATGAATGCTTTGAAAATATTTCCCAGGAGTGTATTTCAACTCCATGATGGAAAATTTTGTGGGGAGCAAAATTGGCTCAATTTCGGTAAGATTGATATCTTGCCTTTGCCCAGCCTTAGATAAATTGGACAACAAAGGTAATACGTCTGAAAGCATCATCAGAGAGGAAACAAAATTGTATGTTTTAATACATCTGCTTAATCCTTCAGCTGTGATGCCATTTCGTTCAGTGGCCTCTCTTTCCAGCACAGCTATGACACTCATCATACACTGTCATAGTGACTGTACTGCAGAGTCATGAGACAACCATCTAGTGTCACTGGCCATTTTCAGCTTAATCTGTGGAATGTTCAGAATATTTTGGATTTCTTTTAAAAACCAGCCATCCTTACTGAAGAATTTTGGAAGAAATAGAATAGCTGCCTTAAGATGTCATTCAGTTTTGTTAAATAAGGTACAGCAGCTGGTGCTTGGGCACTTGCAAGGGCCAATCGGTGGTTTACACAGTGGCAGTTGTCTAAGAGTCCAGATGTTTTATCTCTCAGCAGTTTTGCCACACCTTTCTGCTTCCCAATCATAACAGCCGTTCCATCTGACCCTAGTCCAACCAGATTAGCAGTTTTCAAGCCTAGATTGTCCATAGTCTCAGTCAGTGTGTTGGTTATAGTCTCCGCTTTGCCATCAATCATATTGCGGGTTGATACAAAAGTAATTCTGACCTCTTTAGCGACCTGGCAAACATGTTTAATGTAAATAATTAATTGTTTTACATCTAAGATATCTGTAGTTTCATCACACAGAATACTGAAAAAACTTTTCTGTGTGTATATGTTTAAGTAGGTTAGACTTTACTTCTGATGCTAAGACATCCAGCAGCTCTTGCATTATTCTTTCTGAGGTGTAATGTGCATTTTTACAAATATAGAGATGTTGTAAAAGGAACAACCCATTTCTTTACAGTGACCTAACAGCTTTTCAAACAATGTTGTATTTGGCAACTCATTTTTTGCCAAACAATGCATGGATCTTAAAGCTCCCACAAAGGCATCTCTCTGTAAGTTATTTACAGATCTTTCAATTTGACTGATTCCAATTTGCTGAAGTACACGCTTTCCTAAATGGTCAGCAGAAGACTCAATGTGTGTTTTACTTTTTTCATGTTCCAGCAAGCTTTCTTTTCAAATTCTTTTGTACAACACGTTTACCCAAGGTAATTCCCTCCTTGGGGGGTGTTTGTTTAAATATTTCATGCACAATCAGCACCACATACCACATTCTTTGACCTTTAGCCAATCAAAATCTTTAAATCATTGTTTGTTTATGCCGGATAAATGGTGCTTAGATTTATCAATTGGCAAAGTGTGTGCTGAAGAGATTTCCCCTGATAGACCAGCCTCTGCAATGTCCTTGTCTGAAATTGCCACATCAGGAGTTGACGCCGCACCTTAATTAGTTTGTGGCATCTTTTTTCTGAAATAACTGAGCAGTGTTGTTTTCTGAACACTTTTTTTACTCATATTGGTAAAACGTTTGGAAAAAATTAAAAGTACCCATGAATAAGACTTTTGAGTGGGAAAGTGTGAGCCTTTTGGATATTGCTTCTCTTCTTTTCGCATTAAAACTGATTAAGTTAGTTTTCTTTCATTTTTCACTTAAGCTGGCACTTAAGTCTTCAATCTGCCTCAAGAATGATTAGCGAAGGTGGTAGGGAATGAGAACGGCGCCCATACGCATATACAGTATATATTGATTTGCTATGTACTGAACAAGAACACAGACTGCACTGACACTGAGAACAGAGATGTCACTTCCTGAAACCCTTTTTCTGATATCTGACAGGTTGTTCCACTAGTCTTTTTTTTTTTATTTTGTCAGTCCTCTTCTCGCCCGCCCACCTCCACATCCTTTTTGCTTGTGAACTGCCGCTGCATCCCAGCTATTAGCATGTACAGCCCCCTTTTGCCCATACTCCTTGCTGCTGTATTAAGCTGCTACGCCCCCACTATTACCATGTACGGCCCCCTCTCGAAAGCCCACCTGCCCATGCTCTTTGCTTGTGAACTCCGCTGCGCCTCGTCCCCGCTATTAGCTTGTTCACCATTGAGTGACCGGCAATACTGTATCCCGCTCCGCGCCTCTCCCACTTGTGACCCTGCTTCTAAAGTATTTGCCTACCTGCCTGCTCGTCCCTTGCCATCTCTGCAGATCATTAATCTGCCTGTGCAATGTCATGCAAGATGACAGCCGGGCGCTCAACTAAATTAGCCGGGCGGAGCACCTGGCCTAAAAGACACTAGGGAGAACACTGGCATTTGTGTACTTTGTAGTGTTTGCCAGCCTACTACGCTTAGATTTGGACCATGTACCCATTTACTCAATCATTTCAGTTTATACTCAGACTTAGTAGTGATTAAACATTTGTATTCTGTAGTGTACCTTATTTAAGAAGATAGAGTTGTGACAGATGGGGACGCTGTTGTCTCCTTGAACCCTCAGATCAGACGCCAGACACCAGATAAAAATCCAAATCTTAAATTTATTTGAACAATAAAGTGCACAAAGCACCCGCCACTCCACTATTTTCATAAACCAATAATAATCAAATAATCAGTCCTCCACTCTCCCAGACGCATTGCCACCCTTCCTTCTGACTCAGCTCAACCCTGGGATCTCCCACAATCCTTTATATAGTCCTTAACCCGGAAGTGCTTCTGAACCCTCAGTCCATGTGACTTCCTAGCACTTTCGGGTCAGATCAAAACTCTTCTTTTCATCCCAGAAGTACGTCATTTCTTCTGTCGCTGTGACTAAGACGTACTTCTGGGTTAGAGGTAAAATAGAAGTCTCCGAGCCTTCCTGCAGCATCCCCTGGTGGCCCCGACATTTTTCAGCAGGGCTGTACAGGAAAACTCCAATGTCCATGATGCCTTGCTGGAATTTGGGGCATCTCCATGTTGCAGGGATGGCTCCCTCTGCCGGCCTGGGGGTATTGGCTGGGATGAATGTCTGGCCATAGTCCACAAGTATATATTATCAGCCTATAAAATTAATTGTTTTCATTTAAAGTGGTTGTAAATATTCATCCATCCATCTTCTAAACCAGTTTTTCCAGAGCAAGATCGCAGAGAAGCTGGAGCCTGTCCCAGCAAACATCGGGCACAAGGCAGAAGCAATCTTTGGACAGGGCGCCAGTGCATTTCTAGGTGAACACACAAACAAACACAGACTATTGCCAATTAAGCATCTTCATCTGTTGCCAAAAAAAAAATAAGTCCTTGAAGGCACTCATAATGTAAAAATTTCACCAAAATGTGAACCTTCAAAGATCTGTGTTTGAGTGTTTGACTTTTCTATTAAAAACCTTTTAAATAAAATGCATTAATTTTATGGCCACTTCATTACATATGTTAATGCTCATTGATTCATTTAACTGGCTTCTCTAAGCAACCATGTGACTGCAATTCATTAAAGATAGTATGTAGACTTGGTCTAGCAGCTTAGTTGTACTTTGACAAAACTTTAGAATTAGCAAGATTTGTGGTCTACAGTATGTGACTTTGATTTTGGTCCCTTCAGAACCAGCTGCTGTCCTGGCATTTTCAAACTATTCAACCTGTAGAGTTTACAGAATATACAATGACAAACAACAAATATCCAGCAAGTGCCAGTTCTGTAGTCAAAACACCTTATTAATGAGTGAATATATCATAACCAAAAAGCTAGCAAAAAAATGAGCAAATACTGAAATAACAGCTGTATACAATGTGTGGGCAGTAGGGTGCATTCCCTAACCCAAACCAAACATAGACAGGCACAGTGCACAAGTTTAAAAACACAAAGCATTTTTATTATGGGAAACTTTTCCCAAGTGTTTCCTACCACAGCCGCAAGTATGCATAAGCACAAAAGCAAACAGTTATTCTTCTTTGTCTCTCTTTGTGAATGCCTCCTCACAGCTCTGGCTCATCTCTGTGAGGCAGTCATCTCCTTTTATGTTGGCCACCCCAGAAGTGCTTTAGTTCTTCTGCCCACATGGTCTGTAAGCACTTCTGGGTGAGGCAGAAACACCATGCCATATGGCTCCTCCATACTTGCGGCTCCTGCAGTACCCAGCAGGATTGAGGTAAGTCCCATGATGTCCTGTAGGAATCCGTGGCACCGCTGCATCTTAGAAGAGCTGCAATGTGACATTCTGATGGAGGCAGTGCCCTAAAGAAGCTGCCTTCCCCCATCCTTCCATCTCTTGGGCAGGTTGGGCTGCCTGCCGTCCCTTACAAATGGTAATGTGTAAAATCACATCTCTTTATGCATGAGTTGAACCTTGAAGCAGATAAGCTATATAAGCCATAGCTTCAGAAGACCATACCAAATTCAGTTCCTGTCAGCTAAAAACAGCAAGACAAAGTTATTGTGGTAATGTCATTTAGCCAAACTTGACGTTTCAAAATTAAGACCAATTGGAGCAAACAACACTTTTTTGATGGCTGATGTAACATGGTCCTGGTAGGATCAGAATTATCAATAAACTGTACAGATCCATGAATCCATTCTGCCTTGCATCATTAGTAGTGGCTGGTGACAGTGTAAATGGTGGGAGTATGACCTTGGTATAGATCAGGCTTTTTAATATAAGCTGTGTATTATTTGAATTTTACTGGTCCTTTTAGTATTGTTGATGATCATTTGCCTTCCTTTATGACCACAGTATACACCTTTTCAGTCATATGCTTGAAGCATGATAAAGCATCATGTCACAAAGTATGTGTCACCTTAAGCTTGTTTCATGAACATACTTTGACAGTGACTTCAGTTCACTCCAGTGGTCTGCCCAGTCCTCAGGTTTCACTGCAATAGAATACCTTTGAGATGACTTAGAATTAGAGGTGTCCTGCAGCATAAACATATGAATAAAAAAATCTTCAACAATTTTTTGATTCTTTGAGTCATTGTAGATCATAATGGTCTCTTGAAAAAACAAGGGGTGCACTAGCCACCATAAAAAATTTTCATTAAACTTTATCATAGACAGTGAAGGTCTGGGTGCTGGAAAACATATTTTAGGCAGAGTCACACTGGGGTTACAGTTTTTTTTTTGCCTGTTCAGTGTCAGACAGACATGTTTTATTTCCTGCATCTATAACCACATCTTACCGTGTCTCCTTTATTATTAGTTCCTGTAAGCTTTGCTGAAAAGATCACTCTTACAGGACGTCAGGAAAGATCCCACCTCTTATGGGGCACGCTGACATACCCACATTTACTGGAAGAGCCTTTATGAATATGTATTATTATCAGGCTCACACAATTCACTAGATAAAATCGTATCCTTTATATTTTATGTGAAATTTACATTTACAGTACATATCTGGCTGATACCTTTATCTAAGGCAACTTACAACATTTATGATACAATTACAGTAATCCCTCCTCGATCGCGGGGGTTGCGTTCCAGAACCCCCCGCGATAGATGAAAATCTGCAAAGTAGAAACCATATGTTTGTATGGTTATTTTTATATATTTTAAGCCCTTATAAATTCTCCCACACTGTTAACATTATTAGAGCCCTCTAGATATGAAATAACACCCTTTGTTCAAAAGTTTAAACTGTGCTCCATGACAAGACAGAGATGACAGTTCTTTCTCACAATTAACAGAATGTAAACATATCTTCCTTTTCAAAGAATGCGTGTCAGGAGCAGAGATTGTAAGAGAGTGAGAAAGAGAGAGCGAGCGAAAAGCAAACAATCAAAAAATCAATACGTGCTTTTCAGCTTTTAAGTATGCCGAAGCACTGCAATAAAGCAGCATATTTTAGGCAAACAGCCTCTGTGCAAAAAGCTCCTCTGCTCACACCCCCTCCGTCAGGCGCAGAGAATGTCAGAGAGGGTAAGAGAGACAGAGAAAAGCAAACAATCAAGCACCGCGCGGGAAGCATATCGTATATCATTGAGGAGTTTTATTTAATACGTAATACGTGATCTGATTGGATAGCTTCTAAGCCATCCGCCAATAGCGTCCCTTGTATGAAATCAACTGGGCAAACAAACTGAGGAAGCATGTACCATAAATTAAAAGACCCATTGTCCGCAGAAATCCACGAACCAGCGAAAAATCCGTGATATATATTTAGATATGCTTACATTTAAAATCCGCGATGGAGTGAAGCCGCGAAAGTCGAAGCGCGATATAGCGAGGGATCACTGTATTTACATTAATTTTGGTTTTCCAATTGGGGCACGGGCAGGTTAAATGACTTGCTCTTAGCTACACAGTGTCCGTAGCAGAATTTGAATCTACAACCTCAGCATTTGAAGTCCGAAATCTTAACCCCTACACTACACTGCCTGCATTCAAATTCATATTGTAGTTGTATTATAACGGATATTTCTCAAGTTTCAGAACTAGAAATGGCTTTATCATTTTGACTGAGCTAGAAGTGATCATATATAATTTTAGTTACTTCTTATCTGTGCTAACATAAAAATTAAAAAATAGTACTTTATGGTAACTAGCCTTTCAAAGCTACTTGAACAGCAGGCATCAGGATAAAGTGTTTTACTTTATTAAAAAATATATCCTCCAGCATTATATAGTTTGTCTCTAAGGAAACTCTTGAAATTTGTAGGTGCAATTGTGATGTCAAAGAAAGGGTGAGTTTTAAGTGAAAACTGTTTCATTGCCTTAGGGATTGTTTTAGAAAGCCACTCGCTGTCTTTTTGGTCTCCTTTCAGAGAGTTTGTTCAACACACATTTGCACTTATAAAAAGGGCAACTTTTTCGCAGTCATAGACCAAAAATACTGAAAAATCAATTTTAATTAAAGTGACAAAATATCTGCAATAAATCTATTCTGTAGGTACATTTAAAATAAATGAATATCAATAAAATCACACATTGATATTATGTAATTGCTTTATTTCGTTTTATATTGTGTGTTTCTGTATGCAACTTTTTATTTATTCGCCTATATATTTTTGTGTATGTGTGTGTGTTTTATGGTGCACACAATACAAAGTTTATGGTGATTCCTGTAAATGTATGTTGCAAATGATACTTCAGTAATTTTTAATTAAAACGTTTAATTGAAGTAATGTTTTATCAACACTGCTTTTCACATCTTTGTGATATTCTTTTTCTCTTATTTTACCATTTCACCCATCATGGCCATTGCAGTTATATGTTATTCTTATGTTCTTTCTATAATGATCCCTTGTTTGTTTTGTTTTTTTAAATGCATCTTCATAAAACAAATTTGTGTGCTTTTATTAGTTAATTCAATTCAATTGGGGTTTAAAAAATCTTGATTTTGATAGTCTACAATAGTAATTATCCTTGCATTATTAGTAAATTTCTTAAAAGTATTTGGTTGTGTGATTAGCAGTATTAGAAATCTACATGCCACTATTTAAAAATTTAGCAAGCCTGTGAGCCACCCAGAGTAATTTATGTCAACTTTCTGTACCCCCTTCACTTTCCTTTTTTCTCTGTAGCAATATTTATGTTGACAAATCCATAACTGAAATAAACATGTTGGAAGGTGCTTTCTCTCTCTAATAAACAAGCCAGTTGGGGAGCTGCAATGGAGAAACGACTCTAAAACAGCAATTAAAGTCTCTGTTGTGCAGGGACACCAGTAATCCAGTTTCTATTCAGATATCTCTAGAGAAAAAAGAAGTCATTCTAATACTTTAAACCATATCCTGGGGTAATTTCTAGCAAAGTTGTCCCATAATCAGAAGTTTATATAAGATTCATGTCAGTAGCAGAGTTGTTGTGAATGCTCAACTATTATTAGTAGGAAGAGAAACCAGGATTGAGAGAATAAAGGAAAGAGAGTTTTAGTTGTGAGTTGGACATGTAAGAAAGCCAGCTCAACATTTAGGATGGTCAGAAGAGGCAATACTGTTCTCTTATTTTTTCTTCATATTTGTACTTTGTGGTTTTCTTGTATATACTTGTAATACATTTTTTGGATTAACGCCTCATTTAAATTTATGATTGGCTGCCAGGAAGGCTTCCCTCTACCTCACCATTACTAAATGTATATTATTTAGTGTACATCCCTATTTTTGTACCAAAGTATTTGATTATTGAATGTTTTAGTTAAAATGTGATATATCTTTTTAAGTGGAAAACTGAGTGTCAATCAGATATATTCATTTATAGCTATTACAGTAATGAAACCAATTTTGTAATTAATGTTTTTAATCGAATTCACTATTAACAGATGCATGAATCCCACTTTAGAATGTACCTTTTATTGTTGTCTTAGTGTTATTGAACTTCAGTACTACTCAGTTGGTATTTTTTTTTTTCCTCTTTATTCCATCCTTGTTGCTTTTACTAGAATCTAAGCATGAAAGGCCTTTCAAAAATCTGTATTCACTTGGTGCTCTTCATTTCTGCTTCTTGAAAGGAGAGGAGGTGTGTTGTGTGATTTTCTTTGACTTTTCCCGAGGCACTCAGAAAGTGCTGCAGTATAACCCATTCCACAAAACATATTAGAAATATTAATCCTTATGAAAGATTGTTAAAATGTCTTTGCTGAAACACTTGCATTTATCCAAATACTAAGTCCTTAAAATAATTTACTTGCAAACATATTAGAAAATTGTTACATTTCTTCCTTTTTATTTTGACAGTACAGAGAGTTACTAATATGTAGCTGGCAGGTTAAATGTTTCAGGTTTTACTTTATCTTTGAAAACATTGAATTCAATTAAAGTGCTTGGTTTACAGTACACCTGTCTTTATGATATTTCAAACGGAGGTGTGAACATATATGTCTTATGGGTATTTTATCTTTAAACTACTATATCAGTCGTAAGTGTTTTCATTGTTGGCTGGCTTTTGGTTACAGTATATTTTTTGTCAGAACTTCTTTGAACATTTTTGACTATGAAATCTGAGAAAAAAAATTTCAAATCATCTACAAGTAGTTTCGTCTTTTGGATTAAGTAGTATTGTAATTCAACAGTTTATTTTTTTCTTTGTCACTATCACCAGTTATTTTCTCCTAAATCACACTAAATCATAGAACATATACCTAGAGTTGATCACACTATCCATTTGGATTTTATGGCAAGACTACTAAGTTACCTAAATATGCTTCCATCTCATGTTGCTCACACTTTTTCCCCTCTCATGCTCATTTATAAAGCATTTATATACTTCCGTTTCTTGACTATTGCTACTATTTTCTGGTATCTCTGTCAATCATAGCTGCGGTGTAGATTCACACAGGGTTTTCTTAATTTGAGGTTACATTTTCTGACTAATGTGTTTAGAGCCAAGCTGGAAGAGGAATGTTAAGTGGAAACTGAAGACAAGATAGTCTGAAGACAGTCTAACCTTTTAGACTTTCGGTTGTTGAACCAATTTGTAATTTAATCAGATGAGTTGAGTCTTTGACATTTAATTTTATACATTGAAGAAATATATATAGCTGACTTATCATATAAATTACTTTGTTTCTGCTGTTCAGTTATTTAGTGGGAATTTTACTATGGTTAACAACTGTTTAAGATAAAAGCTGGCAGAAATTAGAAGGCCGTTTTTATCTCTACATGAATTGCTTTTATATTCTTTAACAATATCTTAATTTTGTCGTGATACATTTGTTATCTTTCAGGTGCAGAAATCTCGTAACAAACAGTTACGTGAAATGTTTCCATGTGGCTTTGGTATTCATCATGCTGGAATGCTACGACAAGACCGGAACCTAGTGGAGCACCTTTTTTCTCGTGGATTCATTAAAGTCTTGGTCTGCACAGCTACTCTGGCCTGGGGAGTCAACCTTCCTGCACATGCAGTAATAATAAAAGTTCAGTACCTTTTTTTTTTTTTACTTTTTTGTATTTAATACATTAACAACAAATAATCATATTAATCTTATATGTCTTTGTAGTATGCATGCATTTTAACTAATGAATCTTCCTTTAGAACACCAACCCTTTCACTAAAATAGCAAAACAGGCCCATATTGTAACAAATGTGTACAAAGCCTTCCATCATTGGTTTGGACCATTTTATAACCATTTAACAAGCACCTTCAGTCTTTATATTTGAATGTACTTCCTACCATGCAATGCCAAGAAAACAATGTAAACTTTTTGTGGAATACACTGTACAGGGAAGTTTTAACTTATTAACACTAGAATTACCAGAGCCTACGAAAAAACTCGTAATTCCGTCCCACCTTAAATCGCTTCTTAAATCCCTTCACACCTCTCCGCCAGCGCCCTTTGTCTTCTAAATGTGCTGATAAAGAGAAGCTAGGAGCAGCCGGCTATTCCATCCCCCCACCAATTTAGAACGTGCACGAACTTCTCCCAGCTCATGCCTTGATTGAGTATCTGGGAGTGAAGTGGAGTTTTAGAGTGGAAATAATAGATCGTTGTTTGGAACACACGCATTTCATGTCTGTTCCGTTTCTACAGTAATCTGTGTCAACACATTGTTAAAACAGAAACGTTTTTTATATTCTAGTAGTAGATGACAAAATGTAGGCATAAACTATATAATGTATGAAGCCTGAAGTCCAAATAGCAAAGAAACATTTTCACAAGAATAACACAATTGCACTTTTATTTAAAAATATAACTGCAGAAACAAAAAGCCGCCTTAACATGCGACATTGACACCAGTTTACTGTAACTGCCTCCGTGGTTCAATAGACTCAGCCCCGCTTGGGAATCAAGGGGTCACGGGTTCGATCCTGCGCCCCTCTGTTTTGAGAAGTAAACTGCTCTTATTCTTACTGTTTTAGAATAAAAGCATACATTTGATTTCAGTCTGTAACAGCCGGTGCAATTTATGATCCTTGTAAAGGTTAGCTTTTTTTTATTCACTTTTCATTCTCTCAGTCGCGTTCAGAATCAATCCATACAACCCCATCTGACACGGCTGTTTTCACTAAAGACGCGCTTATAGCTCTGCAGTGTACCACGATGCATACTAACGCCAAACACCCGGTTCTGACACACAACGCTGGCTGAAGCTGCCTTCTTCGTATCTCACCGTCACTTGCTTTTCTTTTTATTCAGTTTTATTGAGTGTTCCTGCCAGTCCCCGCATGTTGCTGTATGCTGTTTCTTTTGTACCCAGGACATGCAGAGGAAAGAATGGTAAAGACCAGTAACTTCGGCGCTATATGCAATCATCAGACACTCCCCATCTGCCCGTGTCGCTCAAACACAGGAACATATATTGGTGTAAAAGTATAACAAAAGTGCACTTTTATTCAAGTGCACTTTTTCCATCGCCTTTTCCTGTAAGAAGCAATGTACACACTTCTCTCTATGCTGTGGTTTCTATTACACACCTGAAAGAAAGAGACAATACATATGAACATATCCAGCATACAGCAACATGCGGGGACTGCCAGGAACACTCAATAAAACTGAATAAAAAGAAAATCAAGTGACGGTGAGATACGAGAAGGCAGCTTCGCCAGCGCCTGTGTGTCAGAACCGGTGGGGGCGTTAGTATGCATCGTGGTACAACGCAGAGCTATAGCGCGCCTGTATTCTGTTTCTTTTGTACCCAGGGCACGCAGAGGAGAGAATAGTAAAGAGCAGTAAGTTCGGCGCTATATGCAATCATCAGACACTCCCCATCTGCCCGTTGTTTTGTTATACTTTTCAATACTTTTATACTGCTCAAACGGGCATGCTCAAAAATACACGTAATGCCATGAAAAGTGCACGCAGACACTTCATTTCAAAACAAAACAAGTGCACTTTTATTCAAAACTACCTGTATAACCAAGAAAAAGAAAGCAAATTACAGTAGGCGATTGATACGACAGCTTGCATGGTGCAATGCTAAGAAGTGCAGATTTTCATTCCGTGCTATATAAAATCATCACATTCAAATATTAACAGTTCCCACACACCCAAGGACCGTCCTTCCTACATTTACGACACGTGTACTTGTTGCCGTGTACACACCTCTCTGTGCTATGGTTTCTATTACACTGAATGAGCACCTGACACTGTACTTTCTTCCCTGGGGAAGGTCCCGATCAGAGAATTTCCAGTTCCTGCATAAATTTAGACCCGATCTGACGCTGTTCGTTTTCAAATAATATTGCATTAGTGCGATTATATTTTCACATATATTGTCTCTTTCTTTCAGGTGTGTAATAGAAACCACAGCATAGAGAGAAGTGTGTACACTGCTTCTTACAGGAAAAGGTGATGGAAAAAGTGCACTTGAATAAAAGTGCACTTTTGTTATACTTTTACACCAATATATGTTCCTGTGTTTGAACGACACGGGCAGATGGGGAGTGTCTGATGATTGCATATAGCCCGGTTACTGGTCTTTACCATTCTTTCCTCTGCATGTCCTGGAGTACAAAAGAAACAGCATACAGCAACATGCGGGACTGGCAGGAACACTCAATAAAACTGAATAAAAAGAAAAGCAAGTGACGGTGAGATACGAAGAAGGCAGCTTCGCCAGCGTTTGTGTGTCAGAACCCGGGGGGGTCGGGGGGGGTGGTGTTTGGCGTTAGTATGCATCGTGGTACACTGCAGAGCTATAGCGCGTCTTTAGTGAAAACAGCCGTGTCAGATGGGGTTGTATGGATTGATTCTGAACGCGACTTGAGAGAATGAAAAGTGAATAAAAAAAAGCTAACCTTTACAAGGATCATAAATTGCACCGGCTGTTACAGACTGAAATCAAATGTATGCTTTTATCCTAAAACAGTAAGAATAAGAGCAGTTTACTTCTCAAAACGGAGGGGCGCAGGATCGAACCCGTGACCCCTTGATTCCCAAGCGGGGGCTGAGTCTATTGAACCACGGAGGCAGTTACAGTAAAGTAGTGTCAATGTCGCATGTTAAGGCGGCTTTTTGTTTCTGCAGTTATATTTTTGAATAAAAGTGCAATTGTGTTATTCTTGTGAAAATGTTTCTTTGCTATTTGGACTTCAGGCTTCATACATTATATAGTTTATGCCTACATTTTGTCATCTACTACTAGAATATAAAAAACGTTTCTGTTTTAACAATGTGTTGACACAGATTACTGTAGAAATGGAACAGACATGAAATTTCTATCCATAAAAAAAAAACCTTATAGCAGCACTGCTTGGTGTAATCTGTGGAAGACCACATTGGAAAAAGCTTTTAATTTAATCCAGTTTCTAGCAGGGAATGTTTCTTTATTGTCGAAGAAAAACTTTCTTTGATCAACTTCTAACTATTCTTTTGCTTGCAACCAGCTATTTTTGAATTAACTGTTATATATATTGATAACTAGCAAAATACCCGCGCTTCGCAGCAGAGAAGTAGTGTGTTAAAGAAGTTATGAAAAAGAAAAGGAAAAATTTTTAAAATAATGTAACATGATTGTCGATGTAATTGTTTATTGACTGTTATGAGTGTTGCTATCATCAAGGATTTGATTATCATTATTTCTTTCAATCAGGTTCATATTTGAAGGATGTGTTGTGTTCAAGTTACATTCCGTGTTTGTCAACCGTTGTAAAGATAACAGGTTTCATTCATCGAAGTGTTCACTACCCAAATCGATACTCGTGAATCTAAGATGTTTAACAGGGATTCCCGGTATTAAGTTGTGGATTTGCCTGCGAATATTTAGCAGCAGCGTGTCTATGACCTTAATTTAAACTTAACCTTTACACCTTGCTTTCATATTGATATGTCTACAAAGGCTTGTTCAGCTTTAGAGGGTTGTTCCTTTCTTACTGCATCAATAAACAGCTCGTCTTCTTCTTTATCTGAGACATCACACACTGCATGCACAGGTTTACCTTTCCCAGTCCTTCAAACTTTAGCGAAGTGGTTCAATTTACCACATTTTTCACATTGTCTTCCTTTAGCTGGACATTGACTTTTTCCACTGTGTGCTTTGTTTCCGCAGTAGCTGCACTTATGAATATGCTTATATGCGTCACTCGCTTCATATTCTTTTGCTGCCTTCTCAATTGTGTAATGCGTTTTTGTTCAGCGCTCTTTTGAGCTCTTGCTTGTTGTCTGCGTAATGTGTTCACAGTCAGTTGACGTGAGCCGCTCGGAGTACATGCATCGAAGGTTCTCAGCTGTGCTTGTGCTCTCTCGTGCGATCTTGATGTCCACAGCTTTATTTAATGTTAGCTCAGACCCGGCACTTAAAAGTTTCTGTCGCACTTTCGCTGAGTTTGTGCCAAACACTATTCTATCCATGACCATCTCATCTTCATTTGCATAAGCACAGTCCTTCACCAGCAATTTTAACTCCTTTACAAAGTGATCAAAAGTCTCGTTTATACCCTGCGTCTTCTCATTAAACTTGTATCTTGTGAATATCGTATTCGTCTTAGGCATGACAAACGCCTCAAAACGGTCATAATAAGTTTTCAGTACCTTGGCTCCTGGGTGAGAGTCAATGTGTTATAATGTCCCTTCCTTTTTCCCCAGTCCACAGGAGCAGGTAGCTGCGTTTCTCACTCTCATCTTTGCCTTTTAGCGGGCCAGAAAACATCAGCTCCATGTGCTGTCGGAACTTTTTCCAATCTCCTGGCAGGTTAAGAGAATCCCAGTCAATTCCTGGCGAGGGAACTCCAACAAAATCCATGACTGTCCTCTATTCTGACACCATGTCTTTTTTTCACAAATTGTGAAAAATGAAATGATGGAGAGACTTTCTTTTAAAGTATGCAGGGAAACTTTATTTATTACAGCTCATACATTCACAGCATCCGTGCTCTAAATTAACTTCCATAATGGTAACCTTGAGGTCCTTTTTCTGGTGCCTTCCTAATGACATAGGTGCCTAAACCATGCCTGATAATAATACATTTCAATGACATATAAATATTACAGTGATCACCTCGATAGACATCTCACCACCCAAATCGCTACTCGTGAATCTAAGATGTTTAACAGGCATTCCCGGTATTAACTTTTGATTTGCCTGCGAATATTTAGCGGCAGCGTGTCTATTGGATTGCTGCTGACAGACGGCCTTATATGGGCAGGCACTCAATTATGGGGGACGCAATATAGGCAGACAGCCAACTACGTGGGAGGCGTGGTGATGGGGGACGCAACTCCGCCTCACATGGCGACTGAGCTGCAGGCTATGGCCATATATATATGTATGTAAGTAGGAATCAGTTATGACCGTTACGCGTAGAATTGCTAAATGAAATCTGCTTAACTTTTGTAAGTAAGCTGTAAGGAATGAGCCTGACAAATTTCAGCCTTCTGCCTACACGGGAAGTTAGAGAATTAGTGATGAGTCAGTCAGTCAGTGAGTCAGTGAGGGCTTTGCCTTTTATTAGTATAGATGCCATACATTGGTCCACAGTTTATTGTATGTTGCTGTTATTTTCTTCCTAAACTGCTCTTAAATTACAAAGAATGAGAGGTGTCACTAAATATCAATTCATTTGTATTCATATCTTTTTAATGGTTTTGTAATAACCTAATGAAGAAAAATTCTATGCTATTGACATTCTCTGTATATTTAGTTACATGTGAAGGACTGTGTATGTGTGTTTATTTAGATATCACACAGCTTTGGACATAAAACACATCCTCCATAACACATTTTCAGTACATATGTTTCCTGGCCATCTGCTGTACTGATTTGTATACAAATAGTCAAATAAAGCACAATTCTTAGCTCAGATATGCATAACTATTTCTTTTTTAGGTAGTTTAAGTAAATGAGAAATGATCAAAATAAGAAGGAATCATAAGTCTAACATGCTTAGCTCTTTTACTTGAAATCTTTGTTATGCTGTCTCTTGTTATTTTGAACTACTGTGCTTGTTAAAGTTTTATTCTTCTTTATAAATGTGAGTGTAAAGCTTCTGTAAGGTTTTCATGTTTAATATTGTTGTCCATCTATAAGCCTAGTACTTTTTCAGAATCTAAAAAAAAAAAACATTTAAAGTAATTTTACTAGCCAGAGTGTTAATGTTTATCTCTTTTATTTTAAGATAGTTTCTGTTTTATTTTTTTTGTGGAAATCCATATAATTGTAATATTTGTATTTTTTTTTTTCAACTAGGGCACCCAAATATATGATGCAAAGCGAGGAGCATTGGTAGATCTGGGAATTCTTGATGTTATGCAAATATTTGGACGTGCAGGTCGACCACAATTTGATGATTATGGCGAAGCCACGATTATTTCATCTCATGATAAGCTGAGCCATTATCTTACTCTACTTACTCAACAAAATCCCATAGAGAGTCAGTTTCTGGATAGCCTGCCTGACAATTTGAACGCGGAGGTATTTGTGTTTTCAAGATTTTTTCATGATTACTTTCCAAAGTGTGTTCACCTGTTCTGTGTGTTTCATTATCCTCTTTTTTATATAACATAAGTATGAGATTCTCATTTTTATTAATATAACAATTGATTTAATTAGCATATTGTTGCCAAAAATGCTATATTGTATGCAGTCCCTCAAGTGGAGACATAAGTGCCAGTACTTTCTATTACAGTATGAATTTTTAATCGTATTTCCCCTTGCAGTTTCAATCACCAAAATATCCTATCATTAGCCTGGAGAGTGGTAAAGAGAATTCACCTTGGAGTTTCAAGCACAAATATATTCTACAATCCAAAATGTAAAACAGTTTATATCAATTTAAATATTATATACTGATTTAAAACATTGAACAAATGGTGGAAGTTGAACTGGAGGGGTAGTCAATGAAATAACTAACCTCATTGTGTTTGAACCATCTGCTTAAATTTCAGATTGGGGTGCAATGTCTTCAAATTTTGCATATTGTCTTTTTAAAAGTAAATACATTTAGGTCCATACATATTTGGACAGAGACAACTTTTTTCTAATTTTGGTTCTGTACATTACTACAATGAATTTTAAATGAAACAACACAGATGCAGTTGAAGTGCAGACTTTCAGTTTTAATTCAGTGGGGTGAACAAAGCGATTGCATAAAAATGTGAGGCAACTAAAGCATTTTTTTAACTCAATCCCTTCATTTCAGGGGCTCAAAAGTAATTGGACAATTGACTCAAAGGCTATTTCATGGGCAGGTGTGGGCAAGTCTGTCGTTATGTCATTATCAATTAAGCAGATAAAAGGCAGAGCCTGAGGTTATTGTCCAAGAATACCTGTACAGTTCCCAGAGGCCGTAGTGGAGGTCGACTTCCAGCGAATGGTAGACTTAGGTGTTATAGAGTAAAGATTTAGTCCTTGGTCTTGCCCCATCATGCTAATCCCTAAGCCTTATAGCAGTTGGTGCTTTTCCAATGAATATCATCAACTTAATCAATATGATACAATTTATTTTTGTTTAGCCCAAAGTTACATAAGGAATACTGCAATGGGCTTTAACAAGCCCTGTCTTTTGACAGCTCCAAAACCTTGATTCTCTAAGAAGACAAGAAAAAACTCCCAAACAGCCCTTGTAGGGACAAAAAATAGGAAAAATCATGGAAAAGGCATTGTAGAAAGAGACCCAGGTAGGTCGGGCGTACAGTAGTTGTCAGAAAAGGGGGTAAATACAATACAATACACAGAACAGAAGACACTATTCCTCAGTACAATATGGTTGTACAATAATAATATTACAAGTACAGGGCAAAATGCAAGAGTAGATGATATCCCATAACAATTCAGATTTGTTCAGACTCCTGGAGACCTCGACCATTAAGCTGCCTTAGATTTAAATAAATGTAGTGTTTAATGTAAAGAAAATATTGTAATGGTATATAGTAGATGTCATCTACATTACATGAATGACAATCAAAACTCATCACACATGAGGTTTCACCTGGTTTAACATTCTTGGAATATTTAAAGTTCATAGGTCTGACACAGAACTTATCAACCAAAATACAAGAGGAGATTTAAAAGAGAAAAACTTTCAATGCAATATAAAATTAGTTTGGCATTTGTAGCGTATAGCTACCTAAAAATACAAAGAAAAGTCAGTTTGTGATGCACAATAATAACCTTAAGCCCCTTTCTGGTAATATTCTCAGTGTTCCAGGAAATAAATTACTTAATATTTAACTAGGGGGCTTTGCCCCCTGCTCGCTTCGCTCGTCAACCGCTGTGTTTGGTTTTCCGGATACACACTTTTAAGATTTTTTTTTCTTTGAATTGTTATTTCATTAGTTTCACTTTTATTTCAAAACTTCTGTAAAAACAATATTTGGAATCTTGCGAGTCCCAATATTCTGAATCTTTTTAATGGGGCTAGTGAGACATGTGTTTAACACTAGAATTACCAGAGTATACGAAAAAACTTGTAGACCCGACCCACCTTGAAACCGTTCTCACCTCTCCGCAACCATCTTTTGTCTTCTAAATGTGCCGATTAAGATGAGCAGCAAGCAGCTGGCTATTCCATCCCCCACCATCGCAGAACGTTCACTAAGTTTTCCCAGCTCATGTCTTGTTTGATTATCTGGGAGTGACTCAACTGCTGGAGTTTTACAGTGAAAATAATAGATCGTTATTTGGAACACATGCATTTCATGTGTGTTCCGTTTCTACAGTAATCTGTGTAAACACATTGTTTAAACAGAAACTTTTTCACATTTTAGTAATAAATGTTACAAAATGTTGGCATAAACTATAGAATGTGTGAAGCCTGATTTCCAAAAATCAAATAAACAAGCTCAGCATGTTTACCGTACCTCAGAGACCTGAGTTCGATTCCCCGCTGGGGAGAAAGTCTTATATATTTATTTTTTTTTTAACCTTCGCCGCTCTGCCTGCTTGCAAGCGTCTGCTTTCTGCGTGCTGGGGCATTTTTCTTTCTTTTTTTTTTCCTTAAGTAAATCGTTAAGTTTAAAATGTTGGTCGCAGTTATTTCTGTTGATTAATTTATGCTTTCATTCATTATAGCTAATACTGTTATCAAGTGGTCACTATTTTTGCCTGTTGTATACAATCTATCTAGCGTCTTTATCTCTACTCTCACTTCCCTGCTTGTCTGCGCGCAGCGTGTGTTGATTGATATATGATTTAATGTATTTTCTTTTTAACCTCAAAGGGACATAAAATTTATAAACTGGTATGCACTGTCAGTTAATGAGATTGTTATATTTTCATGTGGGATGCTCCTTTTAAAATATTTTTTAACAATTGAGACTGCAATTAACATGAGCAATTGTCCTTATAACTATTCTCATTTTTAAGTTCTTTGCTCCTTTTTCTCTCCAACGCTTTTGAGTCTTTTTTCTCCATGCTGCTTTTTTCTTTGCTTAGTCGTCGACGTTTCATTTGTAACATACTGTCCTTATACGCTTTATATGTGCTGAGAGCCCTGGATCTGTGTGTACTCAAATCCTTTAGATGACTGAATGTTTTGCTGCCTCTTGGCTTATTTGATATTGATTGTAAGTAGGGCATGTCTTGCAAGAATCTCATGTTCCATGTTATCGGGAGACGGTCCTGGGTCAATCTCTTGGCACAAAGTCTCATGTTTAAGGTCCCCACAAGACGCTCTGTGTCCAATCTCTCTAGTCTCGCAGTTTCTTTTTAATGTCTTCTGTGATCTTAACGTGAAGATCACGTTTCGACGCCGTTGTGTTTCTCTCCAGGATATTTTTTTATAATAGAGAGATTAGATATTTGGTCTGTAATTTCTAGTTTTGCCTGCTACAACTTCCTGCTGTCATTGAAAACATCTTCATGTTCAGAATCTGTGCATATAAACATGTGCATCCACAGGATTCTGATATGGAAGAAAGTGTCAATGAGATGCATCACAATTTGAGGGCAATGCCACCTTTTAGAAGTGAGCATGTGAACAATAGGGAGCCTTATTATATGAAGAACAATAGAGTTCAATTGCTGGCAGTACAGTAGAAGTGTATCACTCAGTTTCTCCATATGCTGTGTATAATACTGTCTGGTACATAGAGGGTTGCAAGAAAAAAAAGTTGCTCAAAAATAATCAACTGAAAGATCATCTGGAGTTTGCAAGAAAGAAGGAGACTGAGTCATCTGAGTTAATGGAAAAAGTCATGTGGTCAGATGATACCAAGTTTGAGCTCTTTGGACAAAATGTGAAAATTACATGGCACAAAACTTACACTTATTTCTTACTTGCTGTCCCCTGTGGCTCTGTCAGCATAGTGGTGAAACAGGACAAACTTTAAAATCAATAAACAAAAAGGTATTGCTAGCTAAGCAGAGTCAAATTACGCCCCAAAAGACAGAGATAGACTGTCTCTCCAATCCTGACGTCACTCTTCCCCCTCCTCTCGGCCTGCAGCCTCTGTCTCAGATTAGCGTGAATATATCACTCCTGCAAGCGATGAGAGAAGTTACAAGATCAACTGGAATGTTCAAGCAAATTCTAGAAAAAAACCCGATCTTAATCCATTAAGTGTTTCTCTCATTTGCTAGCTAAACAGATGTAAGGTACACCCTGAGGCTAGCGTGTGAGTGATTAGGACCACTCCCCTCGGCCCACTGCGTCTCTTTTAGATTTCCACAAATAAATCGGTACCACAAGCAAACTATGACACTTAGCGCGATGAGAGAGTCGCAAAATCAACCTGAATGTTCAAGCAAATTATAGAAAAAAAAAACCGATCTAAATCCGTTAAGTAGTTCTCTCTTGAAAAGTGGACAGACAGACAGACAGACAGACATTGGATTTTTTCTATATTAAGATGTTTCATGAGCTCATCTCCTTCACCTTAATCACACATTCTGTTTGCCAGAAGTGCAGTCCAGCACAGTTGTCTCTGTGGAGAAAAGGGGATTGCGTCAACCTTTGTTGCAGCCAAACTGTATCAGCTATGGGTTCTGGCTATGGGCAACCAAAGCTGGTTGGGCTGAACTGTAGCTTGAGGAGAAAGAGCAATGAGTTAGAGTGTTTTTGATTTCATATACAGTAGTTTGTTAGTTACAAAGGTGTTCATGGGGATGAACAGAGGTCTTGTCATTGGCTTCTTGGGTGCACATTAGCCCATACTCTTTGTTGACCACTGTTGCAAAATTCTGTCCATCAATGTTATTCATCCTTGATTTTATGGTCGTATGGTTCAGAACTTGAGTGTCCAGTTTGTTGCTTTAAGACAGTTGTGACTGGCTTTTATGTAGTCTAGTATCATCTGTCCTATAAATAACAAGAAAATAATGTAATGACTGTAGAGGCGAAAAATGATAAAACAATATGGCTGCTATACCTGTATTTCGTATGCATGATTAACTGCTTTATTGAAGAAAGATACAGTATTTGTGACAGGACTTCTGAGTACTAGATTATGATTCTGTTTCGTAAACTGGACATATTGGACATAGAATGAGCAAACAATCTGCAAGCAAGACAGTGCTATGCAAAATAAAAGCAGAGAAAGCAACACTGACATGAACACAGTATATTATGCCAGTTTAAGAAGAAGGATGCTGTCCTACATAAGTAGAAAGAGCCACATAACTAATTATTCTGTAAATATTCTATGGGTACAGATGTAAAATAATGAAACGTGTTAGAAGATAGTAGACTGAATAATTTGCACAAGTCCCCCACCTCAATCCCCCATGCCAATAGGTATCAGCATAATCATCTAACATGGCCTCCTTGGACAAATGCAGCATATTACAGAGATCCTGGGCTACATAGGATACAGTATACTTAGACTGCTGCATCATGTGACAGTGATCTGGCCCATCTGGGAGCTACCTGGGATGACTGAAATTTTAAGTTATAACTGGGGTGTAAGTATTCAGAAATACTTTGGGCTGTCAGTGGGCATTCTGGAAAGAAGTTACCATGACATACAATAGATAGCTCTGGAACCAACCCCTGTGTGTTGTTTAAATGCCATTGCCTGCAGTAGACCACTGAGTGTAGTCATAAGGTATTTGGGACAAATACTGTAGTTGGTGAAGGTAGAGATTGAGGCAGTGAAAAAGAGACACCAATCCAGGGTTTGAAAAGGGAAACTTTAGTGTGAACATATATGGTGAGCAAATGAGTAAATCATCTCACCTTGCAAAAGGGGTTAAGTAATAAGGTTTGCTTTACATTTATTTTTTATTTTGTCATACATCATACATTTCTTCATTCCATTCCTCAGTGTATTTAGTTCAATAAAATGCATCTTTTGTTCACTTCGGCATTCTTGGTATAATTCTGGGTATACATACACTATGAGAGAATCCCTGTTGTTCATAGCTTATTAATAAGTTCAAGTATGGCAGCTCTAGTGACACCAGTTTCATTGTGAAATATTATAAAGATGTATACAGTCCATTCAGCTTTTTCTAAAATCAGTTTATTCCAAGTATGGATTGTGGCAATGTGGAACCTAAGTTTAAGATAAAGGTTTAGGTTTTTCCTTATTAGCACTACAGGTGCAACTGGTATGTTCTAACCTTGTTATGAATACATGTGGTTGTTTTTAAAAATTTTGAATATTTTATAACCATTTCAGCTTTTAATGTAATGTAAATTGATTTTTTGACATTTAAATGGAGAAGACGGAAAGACATTTTAATTACTAAATATTGTCTTCTGCCAATCAAATAATTTATTTTAAATGATCTGTGCAGTATCTCATGGGCTCTTTGTAAAATCACCTTTAGATTTGGCCAAGAAAGTTATTTTTAAATTCAGCTTAGTGTAATTATTTCCTGAAACTGTATCCCATTATGGATACTAATTCCCTGACTCGTACATTGCTGTAATGAAGGTATATGTACCTGATTGGTATTGATGTTTACTGTCTGTTCAGTTCAGACATTACTCTGCTTATACAAAGACACTTGATAATAAAAACATAGCTTGCAACTTTATAACACCACTACAATCCTGCATTTTTAAAATTTTGACAGGATGGATTCAGTTCTCAACATACAGTATCTCCTACCTCTGATCAGTGAAGAGTAGAAGGGATCATTGGGATTCATCAGACCAAGCAATGTTTTTCCGGTAGCATAGTCTCTTCGGTTTGTTTTCTTCAGCCCACTAGTACCCCATCTTCATATTGTTTGATGGCAGGAGTGGATCTTAGTTGGATCATTAATGGCCCCACACCATCCATAGTATATTACAATATCAAGAATGGTTACATGTTAGTTGGTCATGCAAATAAAGAATTTCAATCCACATATGACAATACTACTACTTCTATCACTGCTCCTCTTTCAGTTTCAAAAAGCCTTTAGAGTTGCTATTCTGATGCACTCATCACAGTAGCTATTTCCCCGGCTATAACATTTATTTCTATAATGCCAATGTTTAATATTGCACAGAAATGTATAAAAATCTATTGATATACTGTATGTACAAATAGTACCTTTTATCAAAACAATAAGAGTGCAGAGTAAGCGAAATAAAGATGCCCCTTCTGTCTTTGTTTAATAGAACAAAAACAGGTTTCTATTTAGAATAATTTAAGAAATTATTTTTTTTCTTTGTTCTATGTGGACGATGTGCAACTTTGAATGATGAACATTTTTCAAAAAATCTTTTACTGGAATTTTATATGTATGCAGTTCATTTACTTTTTGTTAGCAAACAATTTTGCATTAGTAAATATTTCAAGCCTGATGCATTACAAAAATAAGTAATTTAGTTTGTATTTCCAGTTTGTTTTTTTTTTTTTTTTGCCTTTCCAGAATAGACATGTCATCTGCCAGCTCTGACATTTTTAAATCTCTGGCACAAAAAATATGCTCGACTTCCTGTTTAATTTAAAGATACTAATTTTACCATTCTATAAAACGGAAAAGACTCAAGCATACTGATAAAACATCTTTTTTTTTTTTTAATACTTTATAATGAAATCACAGGGCTATTGATTCCTTTATAAGCTGTTTTTAAGTTGTATAGTTCAGGTAAAAATTATTGTCTAAACCAAGCATCCTTCAAGCTTTTTGTCAAAATTGATGTTTTGTGAGTTCAGAAGTTTTATAAACTCAGAATAAAATGTCAATCCAAAACAAGTGTACTTTTCCAACTAATATGTCTGTTGTTCTAATGAGAAGCTTCATTATTAAATTTATTTAATCCAATTGCACTTCTTATAGGGATGCTTCCCACCTTTTGCTCAGTGCTACTGGAAAGGTCCTGGCTCCTGAACTGGATAACAAAAATTTGGATTTTTTATCAGATATAAAAACAGGAGAAATTTAATTCAGTTTTTCATGTTCTTCTCAATATGTTGCATTTTATTTTTGGTCTCTGTCTTCTGTGGGTACAGGTCTTCTTTAATGTCCATCTTATTTCTTTCAAGTAATCTGCTCTTTTACAATTGGTACATATAGCCAATTTTCTAATTATTACTTCAAGAGAACCACTATTTCTTTCCTTTCCATTCTTTATACATATTCCATCAAATCCATAAACTCAGTGGCAGTAAAATTTTAGAATTTAACCACAGTTACAATACCTTTGAAAACCATGAAGCCTGTGCAAACATGTACTGTATGTGTGTAACTAGTTTGCTGTCTCTGTTTTCAGTATTGACCCTTTTACTGTATTTTTCGCTCCTTAAGACACATCTGACCATTAAATGCACCTAGGTTTAGTGGAGGAAAACAAGAAAAAAAAATTCTGAACCAAATGGTATACAAATATTTAATAAAATATAGCAAAATAATATTTCAACCATGTAAAGTCAACAGCGGTATTAAAAACCATCATCACTGTCATTAACAAATGAGGAGAGACTTTAGGGATAAAGCACTCTTCTAGTTTTCTGGAAACCCCAAGAACTCCTCATCGCTAGTGTCAGAATTTATGTAGCTGAGTTGCTCACAATCACTTTGCAGGAGCACAAACCTATCACGCAGCATAACCTGTCCAAAGCCACCAGGGGACAAAGCACATTTGGACCAATGCTCCCTGAAATTATATCACCAGTCTAGTCTAGTTGCTCTGCATACCTGTTTGTCCCATCTGACAGTAGCTGAAAGGCAGCTTCAGGAAAGAACAGCCTGAAGTAGTCCCGCGGCTGGTAATCTGTCGAGTCCAACAGCAAGCCATGCTGTCTTGTCAAGTCCAGTAGGCAGTTTGGCTCCTGCTAATAAATGTCTGGGTATTCCTCCCACATGAACCTTGCCATAGGTACATCGGCTGCGCGAATGCGCTCAGCTTGGGGCAACATCAGCTGGTGTACGATCAGCTGATGCCAGTTCCTCACTCTCTTGCTCGATCTCCTGATCACTCTCAACAAAATCAGATTCTGAAAAATCAGAGTCCGACTATGTGCAAAACATCGTCTGCTGAGTATTTTGTTTTCTGCACTCTCTTTGCTCCCTTGTGAGATGTCGATGCCATCTTGCCATTGTTTACATTTCGTAACTCACGCACACGCAAGGATTAAATGCAGAGTCAATGAGTCGAACATTCCTCCAAGCAGAGAGGGAATGCCTGTGACGTAATAGTGAGTTTTGTCACCATTAACAGCTGATTGTCGCCCTCTACCCCTGGATGTCGACTTTTGTCAGGTAATACACATCACAGTCTGTGACGCAATATTTTCTCCATAAGACGCACAGACATTTCCACCATTCTTTTGGGGAAAAAAAGTGCGTCTTATGGAGCGAAAAATACGGTAATTGCTTTTTTTCTTGTAACTATTTTTAAGGCTATTTGTACAGTATTCACTTTTTGAAAAACACTTTCAAAATAAAACTGATTTGGAGAAACTGATGGTTAAGCCAGTGGTAATTTTCCAATATTTTCTCCATTAATTCAATATTCAATGAGACCTCACATATTTTTGAGGCAATATACTGTATGAGAACATATGGCATTTATAGTACGGTATCATTTGAATTATAGTCTTTTCTTTTTCCCTACAGTTATGTTTTTAGTTGGAATACAAGGTGTTATGGGAACTGATTCCTCATCAGGCTGGATTTTATATAATTTCCCATCAATATTTTCCTCACCAGAATTATCAGTTGCTGTATTTATTTAGTTGTCTTAAGTTATTTTTTTCACATGACTATACAAGAGACCAAAATCAACTAGCAAGTATTATATTAAACATGTAAAAATAAAGGATATTAATTTACATTCAGTGTAAATCTCATTAATGTTTGATAATGTAAGAGTGATTAAATAAAGTAAATAATATGTTTATTACAGAATATGCTAAAGTAACCTTTGATAAAAATTGTCTTATTAATAATCCATAATCAAACAAATATTATATAGCTTCACAAGTTGCAGAGTTTGGAAATATTTACACATATTTTGGGATGTGCTTTTTGAATGAACAGTGGTACCAAATACTATACGGTATGTATAGTTTTAATATAAAAGCTAATTTGAAAATATTGTTTTTTTAATGGATTTTAACTCCTATTGCACTGTCTCTACAAATTCTAATCATTCAGCTTCACATTTTTTGTGAAGAGGAAGCAAAAAGATGATGAATAATGCAGTGCCAAAATATAAATCCTTTTTGGTTAAAAAAAAAACAACAATAACAACTTTTGGGAGAATATTTGGTGTGTTACTGCTGAAAAATACCTCATTACATTTTAGACATTTTGCTTTTGACAGTTCCTACACCTAAACTCCTTTTCGTTTTCCTTGTATATGGAGTTCCATTTGTTCTCTTGTAATAACATATAAAAAGAAGCCCGAAAACCTAGCAAACAGAGCCATCTAGTAGCCGAATGAATGCATTGTTTCATTTTTTTAACTTTGTTTCAGCATGCATTAATCTCTATGACTTAAGTATTTTCCAAAATTGTCTTGCATAAAAATGTAAGCAGTAAATCTTTTACCATGTTTAATGGATGCACTAAGTTAATTGCAGTTTAATCACTCTAGCTGTAATAATGTTTAATTTTCTTGTATATTTTTGCCATTTTCAAAGTAGAAAACATACTAATTTCCATTGTTGTGTTCTTTGAATATAATTATCTTTTAGTGCTTCTGTTCCCATTCTGGTGCACCTAGTGGACAAGATTAATTCTGAAATAATGTTTAAGTAATTTATTATAACTGAATTAATGTGAGAGAAATGTTTAGGAAAATGTCACAACAGTTTTAACTTATATGTAGCATTAAATGACCTCTTTCACTTGTATTCAGTTGTGATATTTTGACTCAGGTTTCAGCACCATTTTGTCTTTTGAAATATTTGATATTTTGACTGACTGTACTGAAAGACATTTTGAATCAGTAAGATGTAGTTAAAATATTAGCACTCCTTGTGTCTGTATATATTTTTTCTGCCATTTGAAAATCTGCTCTCATTCATCCCCCAACTCCATGCTCAAGCAGCTAAGAAGGTCTTATTCTCTGGAAGCTTTCACTTTACTTTAAAGGAGCAAATATTCCCCAACAGAGATCAATGGTCTACCTATAGGATGCAGAACTGTATATTGCTGCCTTCTAGGGTCCACATGGGGTTGGCAGACTTCTGGCCTTGGAACCTCTTGAAGTTTACTTTCTCCTGTATCCTCATTTTCCCCCCCTTCAAAGCCATCTCACCATAGTATTTGTTTATTAAACTTTTTTGTTTTACTGCTTTGTGATCTATCATTTTTTTAAAACTTCGAGTTACTTACTGTATGTGTGTGAAAACGAATTGTATAAATAAATTGTTATTGGTTTGCAGAAATTATCATTCGTCCCCCATCACCATTATACTACTCCTGTTACTGTATAATGATTAATTCCAAATCTCATTTCCCCCTTTGAATAAAGAAACTAATCATGCTGTTGTTGTTATTTCACGTTCAGCTTAGCCTGGACAGTAAGCATTAATACTGTCTGTGCACCCCATTAATGTGATGTAATATCTTTATTACTATTATTTAGTTGAAAAGGTTACTTCAATTTTGAAACAAGTGCATTAGTGACTCAGGGCAACTCTTACTAGCAAGACTGCACGCATATACAAGTTGATAAAATAAGATTGTTTAAAATACACTAAATGACCCCTGTATTTTAGATGCTTTAGGTATTCATTGATGGCAGATCGTTTTGTTTCATTATTTCAGGTTACTAGTATTTCTATCCTTTTCAGTAAAACTCATTTTTGCTTCTTTAATTGCTCTCTCTAAAAACTCCTATAGTTGTCTAAAGCATTAAATTAGAATCCAAAACTCATATTAAAAAGGTCAGAATAGCAGTTATGTTATTGTAGTCTTAGTAATAAAGTCTGGTCATATCATCTCACACAGGTACTCATTGCTGAAAGGTGAGATTCATTTCTAAGCATCTGTGAATAAACAATAACATCCCTTGAAACTCTTTGCTCTTATGATGCTTTTAACATTGAATTTGCCTCAGTCACTTTCATCTCACATTCATCATCCGAATAACATTTCTTTTTGTAACACATCATACATATGAAATTTGTACCCCTTTTTCTTTGATCCATTTCCTACTATACTCAAACTCATTCTTATTGTAACGTTTCAAATAAGAATTTACATTTTTTTAATATGAGGAAAAGCCTGTTACTTTGTAGATACTAACCTAACATTAGTGAATTAAATGTGTTTCTAAATATTTTTTAGCTTTTGTAGTTATTTTGGAAAACTTAAGTCTATTGAACATTTTACAAAATGTCTTTGTTCTAATATTTTGATGTCTGAAAATGTATTTGTATGTGTCTTATGATTTTAGCTCATATACTTGAAAGTGAATATGGTAGGTCAAGGGTGGTGAAATCCGGGCCTGGAGTGCCGCAGTGGCTACAGGTTTTCATGTTAACCCTTTTCCTAATCGTTGACCGTTTTTCAATGCAAATTAGCTTTTTCCCCATCACTTTAATAGCCTTGTTAAATGAGTTCAGCCTTCTGATTTGATTCCTTTCTCCATTAAATGACAGCCAAGCAGAAATGAGATGTGAAACGAGCTAACAGATGACCAGCTAAACTTGGGCTTCAAATTCTAACCAATTTCACTCCAATCACTTTCTTAATGAAAAGCCAATTCTTGCTGTTAATTAAACCCATTATTTAATTCCATAGCTTGTTGCTGCTCTCATTCTGCCACAGCACACATTTCGAAAGCTATTGTTTTTCTGTTCTTTCTAAGAGCACTGTCAAAATGTTTTGGTGACCTGAGCGATCAACCTTACCAAGGCTATCACCTCTCTTTAATTCCAGATATTGTGTAATGGGCACAGAGGAGCTGGTCATGTGGTGGCACTTTGAGCTACTGTTTGTATGAAAATG
Organism: Polypterus senegalus; assembly: GCF_016835505.1. NCBI lineage: Eukaryota > Metazoa > Chordata > Cladistia > Polypteriformes > Polypteridae > Polypterus > Polypterus senegalus. The sequence goes on from NC_053156.1 coordinate 121,798,464, forward strand.
TGCTATATAAATAAATGTTGTTGTTGTTGTTGGCTTGTTTTCTGTCTTATTATTGTTTGGCTGCTAATTAAAGAAAAAGAAACATCTATGGGGCCTGAGTCAAGTTAATTAAAAGAAGTAATCAGCAGCAAAAACTGGTCACTAATTAAGAAGATGGTAAGAATCAAAACCTGCAGCCACTGCAGCACTCGAGGCCTGGAGTTCGCCACCCCTGTAGTAGGTTACATAAAAATGTACAATTTGAAAAATTTTAATTATTAAATTATTTTAAGGACTCGTCCTTTGAATTATTTTTTTCCTTATAATCTGAAGGTCTGCTTTTAAAAACCTTTTTATTATATTTTGCAATCATGTAATGTACATTAGAGCATTGAGAACAAAAAGGGTAATACAAAGCTACATAAAATTCAATACAGTTCACCAAAAAAGAAAAAAACAGAACTATTAGATTGAAAAATATGGTAAATCCATACTAATCTTTTTAAGATCAAGTTAATAAAAATATTACTTTGTAGCGTGAAACACATGTTGCAGAACTAAACAAAAGATGCAACTCCTTGTATATTGCAAACAATTGTAACATTTAATATAGCATTCTAATTTGTAACTTCAGTAGCTACAACCATGTAATCACACATTTTTTCCTTTAGGGTTATCAGTAATTACGTTTTAGCTAGTTAGAATTCAATTTTGCGATTTAGCTTTAACATAGAGGTATCTGCATTTACATTTTGACTGTCTGAGATTAATATTAATCTTCAGTGTATTTAATCGACCATAGTTGAAGTTGATCTTATCTGTAATTCTAATTTTAACTTCACAAATTACAGAAATCTAGTATTTGAATTGTTACTACTGAAAATGTATTTAAAGTAGATGTATCTAATTCAAATTTCACCTAGTTACATAAGATGTTTCAAACTAAGCTCTTTCAATAGAACAAGGGAGTTGTTGTTTATGGCTCACCTAGATGAGATGGCCCCTTTGTAATCTAAAGGCCTCCCATTTGCAACTGGCAGATGTAGGATAGTCACAAAAAACACCAAGGAGACTCCTGAACAGAAGAAATTAGTTTGCAATCTAAAGATAATGCCTTGCTAATTAGCATAAAGCTAACAGACTTAGAGGCCAAAAGTGAGAAGGAATGGCAGCTGTTTGTGTCTGAAAATTCAATGTGCATCAAGAAATTATTTTTTAAAAGGACACAGAATATACCAGTCTTAAGTTATTTTTGGCTAACTAATAGACCTTAGACAGGTAACCTCCCAAGTAAGTATATATAAACTTCCAGAGCCTTCTCAAAAGTGAGAAAGAGCTCAGGATTTCTAGCAAAATAATAATAATAAAAATAATAATAACAGCTTGAACAACTTAAGTGAGGTTATACAGTATGTGTAAGAAGCACTATTGGACCATCTAATGTGTATATAAGGATAAGGCCAGGAGGGACCATTAATTTATTAATTTGTTTGCATGTTTGCTTCCTTGTTTGTTTATTTGATTGGTGTAAAATGTATCCTTCTTGTGTGAGTCTGTACACATTGAAAGAAGCACAAAAAGGAAACAAATGAAAAGTAAAAGGTTTATCCATTATTTAAGTAAGGTGCTTGGTGACTTACTGTAGGCGGTGCACTGTAGCACTGTACTGAACCCTAAAATAAATAAAAGATAACATGCATCATAAAATTTCACATGCCCGCCTTACCGGAACTAATTTCAAAGACATACACAATCAGTTACTGATCTAACTCCCCTAAATGGCATCTCTTTGAACCAATGAAATAATCCAGATTATCAATAGAAAATCCACATAAATATTCATGGAATGCATAGTATTTACTTATTCTGTGGAATCAGCTACAGGGGTTTTATTGTTTTTGTGCGGCTATTGTCCGTATGTGTCTAAAAGTACTATTTAATAAAATAATTGTTGCCAATGCAGAGGTGTCATGTAAACAGGCAATTAGTTCAGTATGTTCAGATATTCAGCCATTGAAAAGTTAATAAATTATATTCTGATCAACAGTATATATTAGATTATGATAATTTTATACACAACCTAAATAATATAATATTTAAAATACTTTAAACACTTTTATTATACAGTTTAAAATGAAACGGGCATACTTATAGAAAATGTATTTCTAGGATATGACAACATACAATGGATTCATAAAGTATTCTGCCCCCTTTACTTTTTTCATATTTTGATATGTCTTTTGCGGAAATCATTTTCATTCATTTTTCCACAATATATTGAGCAACACTCAAGACACCAGAATGCCAAAGTGAAAACATGATTTTAGAAATTTTTTCAAATGTATTAAAATATCTGAAATATCACATTGACAAGTATTCCAATCCTTTATTCAATACTTCCTTCAAGCACCTTTGGCAGCAATTCCAGCCTGAGGTTTTCTTCGGTTTGTGACAAGAATTATGAAAGCAACTGTGCTCTTGGGAACCTTCAGTGCTGCAGGAACGTTTTCTACCATTCCCCAGTTCAGTGCCTCAACACAAACTAGTGTCAGTGCTCTACACGGAAATGTTTGACCTCATGGCTTGATTTTTGTTCTGACACACATTATCAACTGTGGAACCTTCTATAGACATATGTGTGCCTTGGCTAATAATGTCCAGTGAACTGAATTGACCACAGGTGAACTCCAGACAAGGTGCAGAAACATCTCAACGATGATCATTAGAATGGGATACACCTGAGCCATATTTCAAGTGTCATAGCAAAGGGTCACTTTTCTCAATGTGATATTTTAGTTTTTTATTTTTATTAAATTTGCAAAAATTTCTAAAATTTTGTTTTCTTTTTTGTTTTTCTGGGGTACTGAGTGTTGCTTGATGTGAAGAAAAATGGATGTAAAATTTAGTACATCCTACAAAATAACAAAATGTTGAAAAAGTGAAAAGGTCTGAGTACTTCCTGATTCCATTGTTTGTTACTATAGCTAACCACTAGGTGGTACTCAAACTCTATCTATCTATCTATCTATCTATCTATCTATCTATCTATCTATCTATCTATCTATCTATCTATCTATCTATCTATCTATCATTTAATATGTCTGATCATTTTAAGTCTTCTGTTTAAAAAATGAAACTTATGTCAGTTTTGCATGGCTTTCTTTAATAGTTTTTTCATTTAGCCTAAACAGAGATATAAACAAAACCAATCAACATTATCACTTGTCAGTAAAGCACTGTCCACTGACACCAGCTATACTATATGGGTTAGAGACGGTGGCACTGACCAGAAAGCAGGAGACAGAGCTGGAGGTGGCAGAGTTAAAGGTGTTAAGATTTGCACTGGGTGTGACGAGGATGGACAGGATTAGAAATGAGTACATTTGAGGGTCAGCTCAAGTTGAACAGTTGGGAGACGAAGTCAGAGATGCGAGATTACGTTGGTTTGGACAGAGGAAAGATGCTGGATATATTTGGAAAAGGATGTTAAGGATAGAGATGCCAGGCAAGAGAAAAAGAGGAAGGCCAAAGAGAAGGTTTATGGATATGATGAGAGAGGACATGCAGGTGGTGGGTGTAACAAAGCAAGATGCAGAGGACAGAAAGATATGGAAGAAGATGATCCGCTGTGGCAACCCCTAACAGGAGCAGCCGAAAGAAGAAGACGACATGCAGGACTGTCCACTAAACAGACACTTTGTTCACATTATCATACTAATATACTGTATTTTTCAATGGCTTGACTTGAATATATCCTGCTTAAAATGGTGTTGCTATATTCTATTAACACAAGTACAATGAACTACAACTGTGAAAAGACTAAACTAATTAGAAGAAACTAATGAAATTTTTGATTTTTCAGTTTGTTCTTGTATAGTAACTTTAAACTGCACCACAGGTACAGTGCAAGGTTAATTAAATCAAGAGTTAAATATTTAATATTATTTTTGAATAGAAAATACTTAGGTTGATCAGACATACAGTATCTTTTCCTTGGTTTATAGTAAAGTAACATTTAATATGTATATGCAGGAAACATGTTATTTTCCCAGATAGGTGGAAAAGCACATTTAGATTTTAAATGATTTGTGGTTGCCATTATCAGTGTTTACTGATACATGTTGCAGTTTGTAAATGTAGTTACATTATTAATAGTAATTTATATTTATTTAAGTGATATCTATTAGTCATTTTAGTAATGGACTACAACACCAACTGATTTCTGTCAGCAGTTTTATGTTAATCTAATTTGCATAGGCTGATTGTGTATCTATTTATAATTAAACTAATAGCACAAAACCTAAATGTAATCTGTGGATGAAACAAAAGAAAATCTTCCAAGTGCTTTATCTGATTAGACATTTATGTGTAATTTAAAGGCTTTGTATTCACAATTTTGAAAAAAGATGTGGTTTCTTTTTAATAAATATACATTTATATTTGTGCTTGTTCTCTCTTTTACAAAGGCAAGAGGTAAAGTGGTAAAATACAGATTTTTAAAAGAAAGTTGGGTTTTAGTGAGCCAGTGTGTTTTGGGTGTTGTCACTCTGACGCTTGCTCTCTATTGCCTGGCATCTAAGCTCCTGTAATGTCAAGTTTAAACACTTTTTTAAAATCATTTTCTTCAATAAAAGTTTAAAGACCATTCAAAAAGGCAATACAAAATCACATTTCACTGTCTAAACTGAATATTCAATGTAGGGTGACATGTTAGCACAATAGTTAATGTTGCTGATACACATACCCATAATCATATGTTCAAATAATGCATCTGGACATTGTCTGTTTGGATTTGAAGCGCTAGTTATGCTAATTTGTGTTGCCAGATGGGCTCCTGTGTAAGTGTACATCTTGGTGTTTATTTGAATATGTCATGTGATGGACTAGCACCATGTCCTGGGATTTTTCCTGCTTTGTGCCCAGTGCTGTCTTGATATTGATTTGGCCTTAAGTAGGATTATGCAGGTAGGAGAAAGTTATGGTTTGTGTTTGTATGTCTGTCTGTGTGTGTGTGTGTAACAAAAACAAAATGTGTCTAATGTGCTTGTCAGTATGATCCATAGTCTTAATGAGCAGTTGAGGAGTTTTTTGAGTTGCATATATATCAATTAGATTTGTATGTTGTTAAATATGAAGAAAAGGAATGCAAAGACCAAGTGGCACATCTGGATAATTGTTTTTAATTTTATAAAATGAAATATGAATGACAGTCAGTGTTACATCATTATTTGGAAAATTCAGGATTTAAACTGACCTGTTGAAAGAATACTTGTGATATTTCTAAGTAGAAAACAAAACTTTTCAGTTCTCCTGGGGATGTTTATCTCAACATCATGAAATAGAAGCTGTTTGGCAGTAAAGATAGATTGCAATAAAGCACTCATAAAAAGGTTCTAAATAAGGCTTTCCTTTCCATGGATTACTTTGAAGAGTATTCTGAATGTGAGATTTCTTCATCAGTGTAGTCTCTACAAGACATTATTCTGTTCTGCCAGGCAATTTGTCTTATTGACATAAAACAGCAACCACTGGGAAGAAGTATTGCAACAGTACGCAACCACACGTTTTGATACTCAGTACTTTTTTATTCAGCTCATGCTTTTTCTTCAATATTATCTCCTGGATTATTTTGGAAAGCTCTGAAGTAGATTGCTTCACTGCAATAGTCACAGTATTCCAGCAGGTGGTGGAAGACACCCTTCCATGACCACAATTTGAAACAACTGTGAAAGTGTAAAAATTAACCTTAAGATCACTTAAAACCATGTTGTCCAACATTTGAGTTTCTTATAACTTCTCTGATTTTTACATTTGTTTAATAATATGTAAAAGAAATGAGAAAATATGGAAGTATTTTTCTTTTATTGAACTAAGCACAGAGCTTTCTTCACTATTCAGGGCTCTTATTATTATTTGTTTTCTACACACACACATTCCACCTTTATGTGCATTACAGCTGTATCTGAAACTGCATAACAACAGAAAAAAACCCTGATTAAAGCCTAGTTGGATGAGGTTCTTTAGCCCAGGGCTATAGCACTTATTCAAAGTTCTTTCCACATTGCAGTGTGATGTTTAATGTATGAGACCTTTTACTGTACAAGGGCACTCTTCTTACTAAAACATGACTCGGTAGCAATGTTTTAAATTAAGGATGAATACTATTTTTTTCTTCAGGATGTGCTTTTATATGTTACCCATGTTTTGTCTCAGTGCTCCACTTCTATCTTTGTTTTTAATATGAAATGATTTTCAATCTTAACAGTTAATGAAAACTAAGTCATTTACAGTAGTTTTTATTTCAAATGTTAATCTTTCCATCACCAGTAAAATGTGTGTATTGTGAATTGTTTGCAAAGTACCAATGGTGTTTCATAGGCATGTCCTTAATAGACGTTTCTCTTGCTGATTTCACATAGCATAAAAACTATAATGGCTACATTGCATTTGCTGCTGAACTTTCCTCTGTTTTGCTTTCAGAGCACTCATTTATATGTGTAAACTGGTGCTGAGGCCATATGCTGCTCTGTTCAGGAGGCTTTTTTCACGAGTCTTCCCTATTGTAGTATATTGTTAGTGTTTTGCAAAAAACAATCACATTATTAACATTGTGCAGCATATACAGTATATATTTTTTTATCATTATTTTGATTTTTTTTTGTTTTTACTATGTCTGATTTCACAATGAAGTTCTTAGTATTTTGAGGATAAAACTTTTGAGTTGTAAATGAGAGTTTTAAGCCTTGATCCGTTTCTATACTTTGATGCAGCCTGTAATGTACGAGCCAAAGGGAATTCTTATAGGCTTGTTACACCGGTGCAAAAGAGGATCTTGCATTTTTTGAACCTTGCTGTTTTTTTTAAACTCTTGTATATTCTACCAAGGTGCTAAAGAGTTTTATGCAGTTCTTTATGTTTACTGTGAGCGGCTGCTTTGAATAAATTTTTTGGGCTGTCTAATCATGCTACAAATTTGTTCTAAAATGTATATGCCTGTATTATGATTTAAACTTATTTAACTATTTTTTGTTTTTGAAGGTTTTGATAGTACACTCATTGTTTTCTTAGCCTGTGAAAAATACTATATTAATGAAACCAGAGACATATGTCTCTTGTAAATTAAAATTAATGACTTGCTTTAACTTTTAAGAACAGAAACAGTCCATTTTGATAACATTCAAGCTTTCTGCATTCTAGAGGTGTTGATATATCAGCCATCAATCCTGTGCCATTATCTACCCTTCTTCTGTTAGTGCTTGAGCAGCTTCCCACTGGATTGTTCTCCTTTTCAGTTGTTCATGCCTTACTGCAGGACCTCTTCTCAGCAGTTGATTTTTAAGAATTACTTTCATGACAGATTATTTGCAGATTTTTGTATTGTTGCTTCCTAAGTTGCTTTTTTGTCCATGCTGTCAAAGTGCATGTTATATGATGTTATAGGAAGGTGGGCAAAGGATGTGTTTGTGATTTGTGGAGAGGTTGTTCACTGTAGTAATATTTTGGAGCTTTAGCTGCTCAAAAATCTCAACTTTTTTTGTGAATGGGTCATCTGTTGAAAATCTATGGCAACTCACTGGCTTTAATATCCCTCATAATGAAAGATTGATAAGAAAAAAAAATATTCGCTCCTTTCAATCCTCTCCACATTTCCCTATTTGATACAAAAATGTCATCTCGGCCTATTCTTGTATAACATTATTAAGGTCTTGTGTGTTGAAAATAACAAAGCGAAATCTGTCTACTCTAAAAACAATATTTTATCTGCTATTCAGGTCAATGTGTCTTGCCATTGTTCAAAAAAAGTGCAATTTATTGCAGTCAAGTAAGTACTCTATGTGATAAACTATTTGACAATGCATAAGTAAATTCCATGTATCATTGTATGATGAAACTACAAATCAAAAAATATGTTTGGCAGCTCTTGTACTTGATGTCTATTAATAGATTAGGCTAGTATTCTGTGATTGCACTCATGAGCCACTTGCTAACTGGTAATCAACATATTACTTAACACCTCACTTATTTATTAAAGTCAGTGCTGTTGATGTTTGTGAGGGTTTTTTGTGCCGGACAGGGGTAGAGCCATTCATTGTACTGTTTCAAATTAGTATTTTTAGAAAAGCAAAGTGTTTATGCAGTGCTGCTATTTTATCAGTTTTAAAAGCCATCTGAACATTCTTGACCTTAAATATTGAAACAGTTTCTTCAATACAGTGTAAATGATCCACACAACACGGAAAGAGGTTTGGTGGCAGCCGCCTATATACTTGCAATTGGCTGCAAAAAATGTAGCAAAGATGTGGTTCAAATTGATATAGATTAGTCCATAAAAAAAAAACACAAGAACAGGAAAACATGGTGCTTATATGTAAGGTAGATGGGAAACGATGTCACCAGGCAGGAACCGGAAGTGGTGTCCTCGGGGCTTGGCACAAAACCAAAAGTGATGTCTTGATGCTAGAACCAGAATTGACGCCATCGGACCCAAGCAGAATTGCCCATAATTGTTCTGCTAATGGAAAAGATCATGGATTAGTGCACTCTGCCATCCCCTGGTTTGTCGAGGAATTACCATCTTTTGAACCTTTTAGCTGCCTCCCATGCACACATGTGTGACAATAGATATAATAATTTACAATTTAGTGATCTGATCTTTACCTTATTAGAGGTAATTTGATTTTAAATGAAGTGTAAAAGTATATGTAATATTTTTTGTGGCATTATATAGTGTCTGTAAATCTTTTCTGAAAATCATTCAGCTTTGTAGGAAATTCAGTTAAATTCCCTCTTACATGATGTTGCAAATAACTAAAATTACCATCAGAAAACCAGAAGGGCACCATACCAAAAAGTATCATCTTCTAGGTAAACAGCCCTCTTGTACATTATTTTGTAGAGAAAAAAAGTTATATCTCAAAAAGGAAGTGTATGAACAACATAGGTTGTTTGTTCTCAGTATAAAAATTCTGAAAAAGTTAAATATAAAACCACTAGTGGAGATGAATTTAGTATTTTAAAGATTTTACTTTTTAACTCTGATTTTTTTGTTATTTTGTTTACGGTGATAATGAAGTAAATTTAGTCCTGAATTTCAGGTTTAATATAAACATTAAATTGTATTATTATTAAATTGTTTATTTCCTTCTTTTGTATACAGTTGCATGTATTGGTAATTTGACAGATTTTTGTTAACAAAGCTGTTATTAAGCGACCAGGAGAAAGTAATAATTCACTTCAGATGATGATCTTCAGTGTTCCTAGGTTAAAAACTAACCTACAATCACTGAAAACACCTTGTACATGATTTCTAACCCCGATGGTACTGGAACTTATTTAAAACTAGCAAAATACCCGCGCTTCGCAGCGGAGAAGTAGTGTGTTAAAGAAGCAATGAAAAAGAAAAGGAAACATTTTGAAAATAACGTAACATGATTGTCAATGTAATTGTTTTGTCACTGTTGTGAGTGATGAGTGTTGTTGTCATATATATATATATATATATATATATATATATATATATATTTACACACAAACACATAAACATATATATATACATATCTATACATATACACATATATACATACATATATATATCTACATATATACACATACATATACATACACACATACATACATACACACACAAATACATATATATATATACATACACACACATATATAAACATATATATACATATACATACATATCTACATATATACACACACAGCTATTTCAGATCAGTGCAATACGCTGCTTGTTAAAATGGATAACTCCGCCTTACGCAAGTCTGCGTGGATATTATGAACTATCGATTTGTTCAAGTTCTATTTAAATTTTAAATAGAAGGAATTTTTATTTAGTCGACAGAAATATCTTTGGTAGGAATGGTAAAAACAGACAGGAATATTATTCCTGAATAAATCAACTCAAACCTTAAACAACTTATAATATTTTGCTCTCCATAAAAATATATCCTGTCTAAATTATACAAGTTAGAAATAAAGTAAATGTTAAAAGAACAAACATTCAAATTTCTTTACTCTTATGTAATTTTATATAAAAATAAACTTAGATTTTAAATATCCCAAAAGATTTTGCTCTCCATAAAAATATATCCTGTCAAAATTATACAAATTCAAATATGAACATGCTGCATAACAAAACCTGGAAATATAAATAAAATGTGTTCCTTTCAGCAATAACAAATCAAATCATTCAGTTGTCTTTGCTCATATGTCATTTTAGAGCTGGACGCCTGGCATCTTTTTTTGGCAACAAATTCGTTTATGTTTGGTGTGAGGTTCTGTGTTGTGGAGATTCTCAGGATGGATTGCAGGTGCTCATCAGTGAGGCGACTCCTGTGTGCTGTTTTGTTAGTCTTTATCACTGAGAAGAGCTTCTCACACAGATATGTGCTACCAAACATGCACAAGGTTCGAGCCGCATGTAGACGGACTTTTTGTTCTTCAAAGTCACCAAAGCGCCGTGCAAACTCAGTGCGCCAGTTTATCAGCAAAGTGCGATTTGGGAACACCGTAGTGACGACTTGGTTTAACATTACTTGGCAACAGGGAAAGTGGGGCAAGGTGCACTGGTGCATTTGTGTCTCCCATAAAAGCAGCTTCACTTGAAATCACTTTGTGATTGTGCACGGTTAAAAACGTCCGCTGAAGTGTCAGATTCTTATTTAATTATTCTGCTTTCTGTATCTTCTGCATTGCATTCAGGTTACCCTGATGTTTTGTCTCATAGTGCCGCCTTTAGATTAAATTCTGTAATTACAGCCACATTAGCTCCACAAATGAGACACACGGGTTCAGTAAACATATACTCAGCCTCCCATCGCTTTTTAAAGGCTCTATTTTCAGAATGAACTTTTCTCTCAGCATCGTGTGAGCTAGCTTCGCAATAACTTGCAGCATCATAAGCTAGACTTGATTAACGCGTAAGTGTTCGGCAAGGCAGCTGAAGCGCTGCATTATGGGATCTGTAGTTTATTGTGTTACCAGCGCTTCATATACCTGGGCCATTAATAACAATAATACAGTATATAAAATGATCTCGGGCGGATATAATTACACGCCGGCCGGATGTGGCCCGTGGCCCTTGAGTTTGACAAATATGGACTAAATAGAACTTGAAAAGATATATTTTTGAAATGTGATCGCAATTCAGATAGAGTTGACGCGCACTACAGCCTGCATCCTCCCTCGCTCTTACTTTTTACCGCTCATCTAATGAATACACTGAGTATGGCTTTACCAAAACAATCATTGATGGCGAATAAAGTATCCATTATTCGAGTATGTAGATCGGGATATATATATACATATATATATACCCGCGATCGCAGCGAGAAGTAGTGTGTTAAAAAGCTAGAAAAGAAAAGGGAACATTTTAAAAATAACGTAACATGACTGTCAATATACAGTATTTGTTTTGTGAGTGTTACTGAGTGTTGCTGTCATCAAGGATTTGATTATCATTATTTCTTTCAATCAGGCTCGTATTTGTAGGATGTGTTGTGTTCAAGTTACATTCCGTGTTTGTCAATCGCTGTAAAGATGACAGGTTTCTTTCATCGATTCGCTTTCTTACTGCATCAATAAACAGCTCGCCTTCTTCTTTATCTGAGACCTGACACACTGCATGCACGGGTTTTTTTACACTGTCTTCCTTTAGCGGACATTGACTTTTTCCACCGTGTTTTGTTTCCGCAGTAGCTGGATTTATGAATATGCTTATCAGACGCTTCATATTTTTGCTGCCTTTTCAATTGTGTAATTCGTTTTGTTCAGCCTTTGGAACTGTTGCTTTTATCTGTGCACTGCGCCAGTTCACGTGAGCCGCCGTGTACATGCATCGAAGGTTCCCAGCTGTGCTGGTGCCATCTCGTGCTATGTCCGTGGCTGTATTTAATGTTACCTTAGTCCTGGCACTTAAAACTTTCTCTCGCAGTTTCGCTGAGTTTGTGTCAAACACCACCCTGACCATCTCATCTTCCTCTCCATAAACACAGTCCTTCACCCGTGAATATTTAGTGGCAGTTTGCTATTGGATTGCCGCTGGCGGACGGCCTTATATGGGCAGGCACTAAATTACAAACGCCAGCGCAGCCTGTCTATGAACTTAATTTAAAGTGTAGGTTTACATCGTGCTTTGTTTCCGAAGTAGCAGAACTCATGAACATGGTTGTATATGTCACTCGCTCGCTTCTTATTGTTTCGCTGCCTTCTCAATTATATAATGCATGTTTTCTTCAGCGCTTTTTGGAGGTCTTCCTGGTTTTCTATGTACTGCGTGATTACGTAGGAGGCGTGATGATGTCACACGAAACTCCGCCCCCACGGCGTTCAAGCTCATCTCCATTACAGTAAATGGAGAAAACAGCTTCCAGTTATGACCATTACGCGTAGAATTTCGATATAAAACCTGCCCAACTTTTGTAAGGAAGCTGTAAGGAATGAACCTGCCAAATTTCAGCCTTCCACCCACACGGGAAGTTGGAGAATTAGTGATGAGTCAGTGAGTGAGTGAGTGAGGGCTTTGCCTTTTATTAGTATAGATGATAAGTTGATGGTTGTTGGGCTCCAGACCTAACCAGTGTGTGGTCAAACTTGAAACTGAACAAAAAGCACATTCAAATATTAAAGGAGCATTTTCAAATTGCTTCATCAGATTTCCATTAATATCCGCATGGATAAATGCCTTCTTTAATAAGTTGATTGGTTTCCTGTGTCTCATTTATAAGATAATAATATTTAAAGAAGACTGTTTTTTGCATTCTTGTTTTTTTCTGCTTGATTTCAATATTCCTAGGTTTCAAATCAGATGCAAAATGCTACCTCCTGTATGCTTTCATTATAATATTACTTAATCAGATCATTTATGCTTTCGGAAAATACAATAAAGAGCTGTAACATGCACTGTGTTAGTGATTGTGCTATGGGAAATTCATCTTAATTCAATGTATTGTGAAAAAACTATTTAGATTTGGATAGTTAATTATAAATTAAAGTAACTCTTTTTGGTGCATAGTTAGCTTTTAAGTTTAGTCTAATCATTTCTAAGAAAAACAGCATTGTTTGCTGTGGCCGTTTTAAACTGTATTAATCATTTTTTTAAATTTGTATATCACCCTAAACCAGGATGCTTTACATTCTACTTTCCAATTAAGCTAAATGAAGGAATCCCTTCAAAAAAGTATGAAACCATACTGTAGCTCAAGTACAGAATATTCAGGTGCATTGTATGTTACCTTCAACTTTTTGCAAAATAAGAAACAGATCAGCAGAAAAAAGAAACTGTAGGCTATATAAACAGTGGCTGCTTGGCAACCAGAACCTCTACAGGGAAGACTCCAGCTGGGTGTCCTTTCTGTGCATCTTGATCATTTCAGTTCACTGTAAGTGAAGTAAATCCATACTACCTACTTCAGTTAAGAGAAATTATCAGCTTCCAAAAAGTTAACATGCTTGATACAGTTTCTGTATTTATTAAAATAAGGGTTGAGTATTTTAGTAATTTCTGATATGAACTTGCTTGATTGATTATCTTAACACATCAGACATAATAAAATGTAAATCATGCAGCATCTCATTTGATAAAATGTGTGTTTTTTAAGCTGCAGTGAATGTTTTTATTCGTGTGCTGGTGCAAATTCGTTCTGTTGTATGAATATCTTTTCTTTTTTTTATCTTTAGGGCATACTTTTTGCTTTCAACATATAACTGATGTAACATCATCAAACTTGCTCAATACAATTGAGGGTTACAGAGTGCCATAGCCTATTTCAGCAGCATAAGGCTAAAGACAAAATAAACCCAGTAGAGGGCACTAGTCCATTGCAGAACCAACTGAAGCATATACCCACACTCATATTTGCACATGTCTAATTTTGAATTGTAAGTTAATCTGATCTGCCCATCTTTGGTATTTGAAAGGTAAACCAGAGTACCAAGATAAAGAGAGGACAGAGAGAGAGGGGTTAGGAGCATGCACTAATACAGAACATTGCCGCACCCACTTTACGACAAACCAACTCAGGATCCAGATTAGGACCCGAGTGCAGTGGGTGATACCTCAGCACCACACTAGTTCAGATGGAGCGGAACAGTGTGAGGTTTTTTTTAATGGTAGCCGGAGTGCCAATTCTGCTACCAACCCCCAAGTTTTTCTCTGCAGGTTGGAGGGATGCAGGGATGGATGCAGATTGCCCAGAATGGAGCAATTGCAGGTTAAGGCCCGACAGAGCAGATTCCCTTTTGGCATTTTACGGGATTTGAACCGGCAACCGTCCGATTGCTAGTGCAGAGCCCTAGCCTCAGAGCCACCATTCCACCCCAGAGGGCAGAGAGAGAACTGATAAATTCTATACAGACAGCAGCCCAAGGTGGAATTGAAACACAGGATGCTGGATCACAACAGCCCAGAGCTACCCAAGTAAATACATCTTTACATAACAGTGGTGCTGCATTCCACACACTTTCTACATTACATCTAATTTAGGAATATATCCTATACTCAAAAATGTGTTAATGTGCTTAGGTTGGTCAATAAAAGGTAGTAGCTAGAACACCATTAGTAGTTCTCATATAACATATGAACTAAATATTTATAAATGAAAATGTAAAATATTATAAGTGAATTGTGTTTCTTTATTCTCTCTTACACCTGCATTGTTAAATATTTGAACACTGAAATAACATTAAGTACTCAGAGAAAACCCACACTAAATGATAGAAAAGGAAAAACTCCACAAAAGACAGTGCACATAAGAGGACTCTATAGCTCTGAAGGAGAACTGTCTACTTCTATCATGGATTTGAAACTGAAGAGATAGATGGCTGGCATTTTCCTTTGCCTAATGGTGAAAATTATACTCTTTGGATTTTGTGATAATGCAGTGTATATTTTATCACTGCTTTTGGCAAATTATTGGGCTTCATCTGTAGGAAATTAGTTTGCATAGGTATTTAGTTAGTTTGATTAGTTAGGCAAAAATTAAATGTTGATAATTGTAGGATGTTAAATTTAAAACTAGTGTTTTATGTTCATACTTATCTACTGATAACTCTTTATTATACCATCCAAGATCAAATAGCACTTTACATGTGTTATTTCTAGTCTGTTATTTTTCAACTGCTGTATGTATTAATCTGCTTTTGTCTTTCAATCTTTGTTTATCCTTTTAGGTTGCATTGGGAACGGTAACAAATGTGGATGAAGCAGTAAAATGGCTTAGCTACACATACCTCTATGTGCGAATGAGAGTTAATCCTCTAGCCTATGGCATTAATCACAAAATATATCAGGTAATATTATTCAAGCAATTCCCCTAGATTTAGTTTTGTTATAGAACCACAATGATAAAAATTGTGAATAATTATATGTAGATAAAAACAATTTACAAATTTCATTGACTATTTGGCTAATTACACAGTTACTACATCTCAATTCTATTTCACGCTCCTAAACTTCATTATAAGTAAAAACATTCCAAAGAAACATAATAAATATGTTATTGACAACAAGCTTGTTTTTAAAATAGTGTGTTTTAACATCATTTGTCCATATGATCCTTAAAAAAAACCCACAAATAATAACAGTATGAGGAACTTAATTACAGTGGTAAAATATTGAATCTGTAACCTTATGTATTATTTATATGGGTTGTAAAGAATATTGCATTGTATAATCTTTCATTAAAACTTTTTTTCAGCATAATATTATATCAGCCATAGTGATATTTTTGATTATTTCTTTGAAAATAAGCTATGAATTTAGGGAGTGTAGCCAAGAGACTCCAATTTTGAACCATAATTTAGGTAATTCAGCCAGCCCACTGAAATGTTGTTTGTCCCTGAGTAAATTACTTAACCTTTTAATGCTCCAGATATGCAAATTTAAACTATAGTACAGTATTATACACTTTTGAATTGTAAGTAACTTTGGAAAATAATTTCTAAATAACTAAACTGAAAGGATTCCCCCAAGATTAAAGCAATTTTTAAAAATATTCATTTTAAAGTTGTGTACTTTGTGTCTCAGTGAAACTATATGTTTTAACTTATTTCATGGCATATTGCAGATGTCTGTAGAGGTCTCTCCCGAAGGTTGGAAACATAGTGACCAGAGTTTGGTTTTATTTTTCTAAATTGCAATTTTTATATTTTAACAATATAATGAATATTTTTAAAAAATGTATGAAAAGTGTGTTCATTTTGATCTTCTCATTATTTTTTGTTTTGTTACTTTAACAGTATACAATTTGGACCAACTCCACAATCCTGAGCTGTCTTTTTTTAAAATAATAATATTTATATAACTGAATTTATAAAAACGTTCTCTTTTGTAGATGGACCCAAGTTTGGAAAATTACCGTACAGAACTTGTAAAGGAGTCAGGCCGAAAGCTTGATAAAGCTAGAATGATTCGATTTGAAGAGAGGACAGGATATTTTTCATCAACAGATCTGGGTAGAACTGCTAGTCACTTCTACATTAAATATAACACAATGGAGGTATGCCCTCAGTATGCGTTTTTCTTACAATTTGCTGGCCATTTGTCATTTTCTTTTTTTTTCTTTTTTTTTAAATTTATTTACATACTGTAGGTTGATAAAGGCTTTCTTTTTGAATTAAAAGTGAATGTGGTACATGTTCTTTGTTTCACATACAGATACGATATACATTTAATGTTGAAAGTTTTAGAACACTTTAGTTTTTTCTGGTTTTATGGGAATGCTTGCAGTTTAGTGGCTCATGAAATCAAGGCATAGAACAAATAAACAATGGCAAATAAAAAAATAAGTAAAGAAATCATTAACTGTATAAAATTGTATTCAACTTTTTTGATTCATCAAAGTACACAGACACCGTTTGCTGATATAAGAGCCAGACTGTGGGAACACTTTTGATTCAGAATGCCAGTCACTCTGTGCAAGTCACCAACTCTACCTTCAGCAAAAGAACCACAAATCATCACACTTCCTCCTCCATGTTTGACAGTTGATGTCATTTGCTGAGGAACCATACATTAACCAATTCAATAATATAATAACACCCTGAGTGATGAACTGAAGATTTCAAATTTTGATTCACACAAGACTTTCTTCCAGTCTACAGTAGTCCACAGCTGTTATTTCAAGGCCCTATTTTGTCCTTTAAGGAATGGCATTTTTACTGCCACTCACTCTATCAAACCTGCAGCACCAATTTTTATATTCACAGTAGAAACTGAGACTTGCTTTTCTTGACCACTTTTAAGCTGTGCTTGAAGCTGTTGTGCTGTGATGTACAAATCACACAAATGGATGAGCAATAGAAACAGGTCTTCTGATTGGGTTGTGACTTTGGGTCTGCCAAATCTATTCATCTATTCATGTCAGAGGTGCTTCCAGTTTCCATTTGCCTTTGGATTGTGTAGGACATTATACTCACTGGGCCTTAAATTTTTGTTGCAATTTATCTAAACAAGATGCCTGTACTTCAAAGAGTAACAATGCTGTCTTATTTAATTTGTTAATTGCTATTTACTTGCCATTATCACTGACATTTACAACTTTTTACAGTGTAATATTGTCCAAGTAGTTCTTGAGAGGGTGTTGTAAATAAGTCTGTTCTAGCTCTGGTTTAAGACAGACACAGGGTTTTTAAGTAATCAACTGAATTTAGGACACCTGTGAAAATTGTTTCAACTTGCAAGGCATGATTTACTTTAACACTAGAATTACCAGAGCCTACAAAAAAACTTGTAGATCCGTCCCACCTTAAATCGCTTCTCACCTCTCCGTCAACATCCTTTGTCATGTAAATGTGTGGATAAGCACCAAACAGCAAGCAGCTTACTATCACATCCCCCCACCTCGCACAGTTTTCTCAGCTCAAGTCTGTTTACCTGCGTGTCAGTTGCTTACAGTTGTTTAGAGTGAGAAGTCAAGCAAAATTACACCTTTTATAAATACTATATTGTTATTTGGAACACTTTCATTTCATGTGTGTTCCGGGTCTACATTGATCTATGCACAGTAAACACATCGTTAAAACAAAAACGTTTTTCATGTTTTAGTAATAATTGGCAAAATGTAGACATGAAGTGTATAATGTGTGAAACCTGAAGTCCAAATATCAAAGAAACACTTTCACAAAAGGTACAAATATAACAGAACAAGTGCGCTTTTATTCAAAAATATAACTGCAGAAAAAAGCTGCATTAGCATGCGACATTGACACGCATTTATTATGACTGCCTCGGTGGCACAACGGTATCAACTGCTGACTGGGAATCAAAAGGTCACGAGTTCAATCCTGCACGACTCCGTTTGGGGAAGTGAACTGCTCTTATTCTTACTATTTTAGAATAAAAACATACATTTGATTTCAGTCTGTAACAGCCGGTGTAATTTATGATACTTGTTAAGGTTAGCTTTGTGGTTTTTTTTTTTATTCAGTTCCATTCTCTGCTCTTTTCACATAAAGACGCGCTATAGCTCTGCAGTGTACTTGTGACTGCATTCTCATACCAATGCTTGCGAACTGAAGTGTCTGTATTAGTTGCTGCCTGAAGGATCATTTGTAATATCCCGAAATTTTTTTTTTTTTTACTTGCAGTTTACTACTTACCTTGTCACCATTTTAATTCATTCATTTCATTTCAAATGGAAAAACTGAGGTGTTCTAAGGCTTTTGATCGGTATTGTAACTTGCTAATGAGTAGTTGCTTATTTCAGGTCTGTAGCTTTATAACGCCTATGCACTCTATGCAGTATTAAAAATAATTGATTAAAATTTAAATTATCTGTTTTTTATTATGTAATGTGGTATTAAAGATTGCTAAAAGTGCAATTTTCTGTAGACTCTTGAATTTAATATTTATTGTGGAACCATTGTTGGCAGGCTTTTTTGAATTGTCTATCACTATAATGAGCTGCATGTATTGTGTAAGATTTAAAAAGTTGCCTTAAAGAATGTAATAGTTTTCTTTTATAAAAAAAATATTCCATTACATGTGTGGAATTATTTGGTATAGTGTACCCAGTCACATGTTTTGACAGTTTTGTTGTATTTTCAAATAACTAGAATTGTTGAGTGTTCAAATATAGTCTGTGAAGAACACAGATCACATATAAACCTCTGGACTTTTTACTGGAGCAACAGCAGTAATAACCACAGTATTGACTATCCTAATTTTGGAATGACTATGATGTTAATCATTGCCAGTGAACAGAATACCAGGCCCAGGTTTAAATACACTGGTTCATTTAGATGCATTCTAATACTAAAAATACATTTTTTTTTCCTGGGAAACTGAAATCCTTTACAGATTTTTGTATAAATTGAATGTTTAACTGTTAGGTCATGTCAAAGATTTGTATTAACTTCTCTTTTTGTCTTAAAGACATTTAATGAACTTTTTGCTGTACACAATACTGAAGCTGACATCCTTTGCATTGTGTCCAAAGCAGAAGAGTTTGAGCAGGTCAAGGTAAGGTCACTGATTGAAAAGGAAATAGTGAACAATTAGGAAAAAATTATCTTAAATCTTTTTTTAAAATAGTTGAGATTTTTAGAAGAGCATGTGTTGTTCATAAGTGTGAATAAGTAACAAATTAAAGCAATCTAAGATTCAGTGTGTTCACCTGAGTAATAGTGTGTAAAGTCGTATTTACTGAACTGAGACGCTGTTGTTTTAACTCTTTATTTCCTGTATAGAGTGGCTTTTCTTGCTGCAGGGTGGTTAACATTATGAGCAATATGACTAGCTGGTAGCAAATCATATGCATCTGTTTGTTTATAAGTAATCTATATAGCCTCAATGCATACCTTTTACACAAATTAATTCTAAATTTCATGGAAATCCTTAAATGAGTATTATACCAAAATTATTTGCAAATATAGTATGAACTTATAAGTTTAAATCTGCTAGAGGATTCTAAGTTGCTTTATATACATTATGAAATAATTAAACACAGAATGGCACACAATTTGTTACGGCAAAAATGAGGAACTTTAAAATAAACTGAATATATAGCTGTATATATGTACAGTATGTGTATATATAAATATGTATGTATATATGTGTTGACTACATTTTATATATATGTAAATAATATATATATAATTAACTGAATTGATCAATGATCTTGCCAGTTTTTAATGAATACCATCACATTTTTGAATCTCTTTTCCCACTTGTTCATTGTTATAAAATATTATTAAGCCCAATTTTACATTTTTCACAGAGAATAAAGGCAAGTCAGTTGCAATGAAGGCCATGCCCATGACTAACAAAGTGTTTTGAAAAAATGATTTCCCTTTTCACAGTGCAATTCAGATTTTAGTCAAAAATGTAATGTTAGATAAAAGATTTTGAATGAATAATCTTTCTGTCTGTCTGTTAAAATCTATACCATACCTATTACACTATGTGTAAACTCATAAATTATTATGTCACCTTAATAGAGATAACTGCAAGCAGGCCTTATTTAATGCATTTAATTAATTTACTTTTCACATCACAATCTCTTACACAATACAATTAATAATAATTCTTTGCAATTATATAGCGCTTTTCTCACTACCCAAAGTGCTCAGCAATTGCAGGTTAAGGGCCTTGCTCAAGGGCCCAACAGGGCAGAGTCCCTGTTGGCATTTATGGGATTTGAACTGGCAGCCTTCCGATTGCCAGTGCAGATCCCTAGCCTCAGAGCCACCACTCCACCATTTTCGCAACTTTCAGGCATGAACAGAGCATTTCTTGTCTTGCTTAACATCCAATTTGAGTTTATTTGTACATTTTAAGAGTCTGTTTGTAAAATTCTTATTTTTTATCTTGACTACTCTGTAGTAGGATTAATTGTTTGATTTGGGTCATTGTGTCAAGAATTAGCTTTCCTTTATCTATAACTTATGTGTACAGATTACTTACTATTGAAGAATACTGTAATCTAAGAGAGATTTTAGTTATTTCAGTAATAGAACGCCTTAATGCAGGAAAGCATTCCCACATTATGATGCTGCCATACCCAGGTTTAATCACAGATATTTGATCTTACTATAATAGTAGTAGTAGTATTATCAGGTATACAAAGCACAGTGAATTTCTTACTTGCAAGTTCAACTAAAATACTGCAGATCACCACACTCTGCCATCGAGATAAACATCAGTATATTAATGTCATTTTATGTAATAGAAAACACAAGGCTACATGCTAACTGTAGAAAACATTGCCAGCTTTTCTGTAGATGTAAACAGTGCATATGTCGTTCAACCTTTGTTTTGTTTGTTTTTAGAACATTGTTCCTGAATACCTGGACTAGCAGGCCAACACACTTAACAATGATAACATTTAATTTATGTACCACTACTCCAATGCTCTGAGCCCTTATTAGTGAGCGGGGAGTTTGGTGTTGCTATTCTGCCATAAATTCCATTTTTGCAGATTCTTTTTCTGGTGGAATCTTAAATTTTAGCAAAAGCAAGGCAATCTTCCCCATGTATTTTTTGTCTTGCTCTTTGTGACACATCTTGATATATTTTATTTCATACTTTCAAAAATATTTTGGTAGGCTGGCCACTATTAAGAATCTTGACTACTGCTGCGGAATTTTCACGTGCTTTGGTTTAATAGTTTAATATTGGATTTCAGCCTTTTCTTCTCAAACTTTTCAAAAATGTAAGTTTGATTTTATCATTTTATGATAAAGAAAAATACATCAGAGCTTAGTATAATTTTTCCTCCTAGACTGTCTACTGTGTACTGCTTCATTCAAACAAAAAAAGACTGCTGACAAAAATGGCAGTAATGAACAGAATCTGACAAGAGGCAACAGCACTGCTTCAGAGAGAAATCAAGTGGTTGTAAATGGCTTAACTCATTGTTTCTTTTTTATAGCAAAAACATTTTTGCATTGGTGTAATGCATAGTTTGTCCAAGTATAAACATATATGTCAAGTAGGCTTGTGGTTTCCATCTTCACATTAATAGCCTTTTCACTAAGTAAAATTATATTAGAAATCCTGGAAGCACCTTCTTTTTCTTGTAGTGTGACTCCTTATACTTTATTTTGATCCTTCTATTAAAAGTTAATTTTGGGTTTTACAAAAAGCAGAACATATTTGTAAAAGTGAAGTATTCACAATTCAGCTTTATAGACGCTTTTCAATAATCTAATAGTGTTGGCTTATTTTTATTTATTTTTTGTGGATTGGCATTGAATGTCAAAAACAAATCCACTTGATTATTATTCATTCATTCATCCATTCTGCAGCAAGATATCCACCCATCAGTACATTTTCTGAGTATGCTTTTTTAATGATAGCAAAGTGAAAAGCGGGATAGTGTTCCAGCAGTATTGGTAAGAAATAACCTTGTATAAGATTCTAGTTCCATTACAGGCTACAGGGCACACATATAAACTTCCATGTTCACAGTGGTTCAATTTACTGATGCTGATTTATTTAACATGGACTTCTTTGGAGTGCAGGAGATTTTTTTTTATTACTCATTTTCTCTATATTTATTTCAGAATTTTCACTACACATACTGCACTGTAGATACTCCTTATAAGCCACTAACTATTATGCATTATTTTATCAGGTGAGGGAAGAAGAAATGGAAGAGCTGGACCATTTGCTTAACAATTATTGTGAGCACCCTGCTGCTGGTGGTGTGGAAAATGGGTATGGAAAAATAAACATTCTTCTCCAGACATATATCGGACGTGGGGAGGTTGACAGCTTCTCTCTTATTTCAGACCTCATGTATGTTGCTCAGGTAAGAGACTTCATTAAGAATATTATTTTATGTATTTTAAGATCAAATAAAGAGTTTTAAGATTAAATTAATGTCTTTTTTTCAGTAAATCTAAATGTGTGCTTTTAGTGTTACACTGTGTGTCAGCCCCCTTTTTTTATAGATGCTTAAACATTTATCCATAAAGACAATTTATAACTGTATGAAGAGAAATAGTGTGGTATGTGGCTTATACATTACAGTAGCTATATAGGAATGAAATTGCATCTGAGAAGTAGTGCAGTAGAAGAGGTTAAGGATCAGTGTTTTAGCAATGTCAGTTTTAGAATTTAACAAAAAGAAGAATATTAGTCAGTGCAGATAAAAATATAGCCCAATCTCATGTGTGGTGCATCATTTGAAATTTAAGGAGCCTAAGCTAAGCATATGCCTGTACTGGCAAATCTGCCTCTTCCTTCAAGAGAACACATAAATGTATAATACTAGAAAGAAATGTGATTTATTTCTCTAATAATATAGAAGAAATAAAAGGCTGCAATTCTAAATTGTCACACTTTACTGTGCTTCTTCATCTTATTCTTCTTTTGGCTGCATCTGTTAGGGGTTGCCACAGCTGATTTACATAAAGTAAATTAAAATTCATGATGATCTATATTGCTTTAGTTGTTTGATTTTTAAATATTGAAATCATTTCCTGACATCTGAGTTGTTACTAAAATACATAAAACTTTTAATAATATTTAAAGTTCTTGCAAAACTCCTCAACCTTCTGTAATATTTAAGGCTTTGCTGAGTTAAAAATAATGTTTCACTTAAAAAATAGCCTCAAACTTAAACATTTCATATCCTTAATGTTATTATACAGGTCCAGTTTGGTTCAATTTACAATTGGGCACTGCATCTAATATGAATCTTAAATGTGTATCAAGAGGAATGACACCCCACCGCCAAAACAAAGCAGAAGAGGGCGCCATTTAACTTCCGCTCAATTAACATTAACCTCCTCAGAACTCCATTTTTATTCAACTACAAACTAAAAAAGCCACCTGACTTGGTTTAAGAACCTAATTACCTATTTAGCACCTAACATTATTGCAAGTTTTGAATGAATCAGTCAACATATTCAAGCTGTTCATACAATATATAAATTCAAAGTAGTGTTTCTTTTAGAGTATCTCTATATAAATGTGGAGCACCTTAACAGAATCAGAGAGTTGTACCTTTCATATAAAACACAGTTAGCTTGGAAAAAGTTTAAAATTGAAAAAAGATAGGTTGTTTTTGCAAGCATACTTGTACTGTTTCATACACAATCTTAAAGTCCTCCTCATGTATTATTCATTCAGACACACCACAAGCAAATACAATAGGAAAGACACTTTTTGCTTTTCTAATAATTTTTTAAACATGGTTAATAATAACTTAATTTAGTTTTGCTGACCATACTGCATATTAGTTGAGGTTTTGGGAAAATGAAGAGCACTGTTTTTATTTTATGTAATGGCAAATTGTAAAATATATATATATATGACATCTTTGATGAAAGATGAAAAAGCAGAGATAATAAACTGTATTTTAATCGTCATTAATTGGTAAAACTGAATACATATTCTAATGTAATTATTTCAAAACAGGTTTTGTATAGTAATGCTTTTTTATTAAAAATCATAGGCTTGGAAATTATGTCATCAATCCCTTAAATCTGCTTCTTATTTAAATATACAGCTCAGTCATAATAATCATTGTTTGGACTTCTTGTTTCACTTGGGTGTGAAAAGGAAGTAACAACTACAAGAAAGCTTATGTCATCATTCACTAGGGAGTAAGGCAAAGAATTGAAATAAATTAAGTTAAAAAAACAAACAAAATTAATTGTTTTTGATCTTCACACAGCAGTTATTGCTGGTAAAAATATATATTAATAGTTTATTATACCTCTTTTGGGACTATTGGAGCAATAATCAGAAAATTAAAATCCTTTAAAACTACAGTAAATATAACTCAGCTAAGATTTAAATGCACCCTTTCCCTTTGTATTATGAAAAAGATTAACAAGGCAAAACAAAATAATCTAAGGCTCACAGGTGGAGGCAGTGTTTGGGTGCTTTTTAGTCACCAAGTCTGCAGCTGGTACATGCAAAGCAGTAGGGCATTTAAAGAACTGTCAAATAAATAGAAGCAGGTACAAAGAAACTTAATATCCTAGCTTGAATCCTTGATGTTGTGGCACTATTAATATTAATAGCGTTATGAGCTTTAAGTATCAAGATATTCTCATGTAAAAACATGGTTATTCTGCCTAGAAAATTTTGTTGAACAAATTAAAATTGGCTGTCTCAGTCTCTAGACGTAAACCCAACAGAGACTTATGGACTGAATTAGAGTAAGATAGTCCATAAGTGTAAACCTAAAGACATTAAAGAATGTCAAAGTTCCTGCATAGAGGAATAGTTCTTGATCATTCATTCTGCTTTCTCTGACCTTACTAAATATAATACTGTAGGCTTTTTGTTGTTAAGACACCCTGCGTTGAATCCTCAAAGACAAAGGCTAAATAAAAATGATAAAGAACTACTTGAGAACATTTAAATTAGGCAGAATGCCTGTTAAAGTTTGGGCGGTCTTTCGGCCTGGATTCCCTGCAGATTTTGTTTTTTTTTTTCTTCAGCTAAATTCAAGTTTTTTTTTTCTTTCTTTTTTTTCTGTCCACCCTGGCCATCTGACATTATCATCAGACTGTCATTTAGAAACTTAAAAAAATTCTATATTTAAGGACTTTGCCTCTCCTTATTATATATTTTTCTTATGTAAGTGTGCATTATTTGTTTATCTTATGTATGCTATTTATTTTTTATTTTTCTTATCTAAATTCAATTAGTTTTTCTTTGCATGCAACAACTTCTTTGACATATTGTAAAGCACTTTGAGCTATATCATTTGTATGAAAATGTGCTATAAAAATAAATGTTGTTGTTATTCATGCCAGAGAGGTTTGCACTAAGTACTTGGCCCAGGGGAACTTTACTGAGACTGTTCTACATGTGAGCCTCGGAGATGTGTTAACTCTACCTATGAATATGTCAATGCTACTATAATGGCACAGGCCAGCTCCAAGGCACATAATATCTATGAAACAATGTTTGTCACCCTAATCTATGTCATGTTCCTATTGCAAGATAAAATACATGTTTGTCATGTAAAATCTAATATCTGAATCAATGGAAATCTGTATAAAAGTCAATTCCTTCTTGATTCTGTATTGCTTAATTTGGTGTCAACTGCACAACTGTTCATGTGATTTTTACATGTTGCCTTCATTTATATAATTTTAGTGACTCATGTCACATCATGGCACAAAACAATGAGCATTAGCCATGTGGTGTGACATTGCAATTTGTAGCTTGCTATAATATCTATCTATCTATCTCTATCTATCTAAAACAAAGTCATAGGTGTAGACACTTGTGTGTGCAAGAGTTGAGAGCCAGTGAGTTCGCAGCTGGAGTTACAGTGCCTACAATGCAAATGCAAAGAAAGAAGAAAAATGGTTGTTTCCAACTGTGCAAACGGGAAATCCTCATCTGTCTGATGTTTGGGTAGTGGTTTATACATTTTAACATACAGTGCATCCGGAAAGTATTCACAGCACATCACTTTTTCCACATTTTGTTATGTTACAGCCTTATTCCAAATTGGATTAAGTTAATTTTTTTCCTCAGAATTCTACACACAACACCCCATAATGACAACGTGAAAAAAGTTTACTTGAGGTTTTTGCAAATTTATTAAAAATAAAAAAATTGAGAAAGCACATGTACATAAGTATTCACAGCCTTTGCCATGAAGCTCAAAATTGAGCTCAGGTGCATCCTGTTTCCCTTGATCATCCTTGAAATTTTTCTGCAGCTTAATTGGAGTCCACCTGTGGTAAATTCAGTTGATTGGACATGATTTGGAAAGGCACACACCTGTCTATATAAGGTGCCACTGTTGACAGTTCATGTCAGAGCACAAACCAAGCATGAAGTCAAATGAATTGTCTGTAGACCTCCGAGACAGGATTGTCTCGAAGCACAAATCTGGAGAAGGTTACAGAGCACAGTGGCATCCATCATCCGTAAGTGGAAGAAGTTCGAAACCACCAGGACTCTTCCTAGAGCTGGCCGGCCATCTAAACTGAGCGATCGGGGGAGAAGGGTCTTAGTCAGGGAGGTGACCAAGAACCCGATGGTCACTCTGTCAGAGCTCCAGAGGTCCTCTGTGGAGAGAGGAGAACCTACCAGAAGGACAACCATCTCTGCAGCAATCCACCAATCAGGCCTGTATGGTAGAGTGGCCAGACGGAAGCCACTCCTTAGTAAAAGGCACATGGCAGCCCAACTGGAGTTTGCCAAAAGGCACCTGAAGGTCTCTCAGACCATGAGAAACAAAATTCTCTGGTCTGATGAGACAAAGATTGAACTCTTTGGTGTGAATGTCAGGCGTCACGTTTGGATGAAACCAGGCATAGCTCATCACCAGGCCAATACCATCCCTACAGTGAAGCATAGTGGTGGCAGCATCATGCTGTGGGGATGATTTTCAGTGCCAGGAACTGGGAGACTAGTCAGGATAAAGGGAAAGATGACTGCAGCAATGTACAGAGACATCCTGGATGAAAACCTGCTCCAGATCGCTCTTGACCTCAGACTGGGGTGACGGTTCATCTTTCAGCAGGACTACGACCCTAAGCACACAGCCAAAATATCAAAGGAGTGGCTTCAGGACAACTCTGTGAATGTCTATGAGTGGCCCAGCCAGAGCCCAGACTTGAATCCGATTGAACATTTCTGGAGAGATCTTAAAATGGCTGTGCACTGACACTTCCTATCCAACCTGATGGAGCTTGAGAGGTGCTGCAAAGAGGAATGGGCGTAAATGGCCAAGGATAGATTTGCCAAGCTTGTGTCATCGTATTCAAAAAAAACTTGAGGCTGTAATTGCTGCCAAAAGTGCATCGACAAAGTATTGAGCAAAGGCTGTGAATACTTATGTACATGTGATTTCTCAGTTGTTTTATTTTTAATAAATTTGCAAAAATCTCAAGTAAACTTTTTTCACATTGTCATTATGGGGTGTTGTGTATAGAATTCTGAGGAAAAAAATGAATTTAATCCATTTTGGAATAAGGCTGTAATATAACAAAATGTGGAAAAAGTGATGCTCTGTGAATACTTTCCGGAGGCACTGTATACCCAAAAGCCTGAACTGAAATATTTAAGGCCTTTGAAAGTTATTGAACATTGATTTCTTTATCTGCACTTTTCCATAGTTATATACTGTCTTTTCTATATAGTTGGGTTTTTTTTCTTTTAAATTTGACACATGCCTCTCAGATAAGTAAACAAATTTGATCAGGTTATTGTCTTTTGAAATAGATGTCAACACAATTGAGCAGAGAAGAAGGTCAACCAAAGTGTTTTGTGATTTGAAAGAGAATGCGTTATACCATTTCCAAACCTGATTTTTTTTATCTTTTGGTTTTAGAACATTTTAACAATTACAATAAAGAAGTTTGGTTTAAGCATATCTCATTAATGTTTCTTTTGTCAGACTATTGGGTACACTATTATAGCTAACATTGATTGTCATGAAACCGAGATGGCCTGGGCAATGAGGACATACACACACACACACACACAGCATGAGTAGGTGCAAATAATGTTTTATGTTTTTATTTTTATGCAAATTGTTCCAAGCAATAATTTCAAACAATAATAACGTGTGCTCTAGTCTTTCCAAATAAGTAAATACTCCAATAAAAACAGTGTTCCATAAATAAGTTAAAGCATGGTTGGGATCCATACAAAAAAAACAAAACAGTCACAAGCCGCAGTGCATCCCTGTAAAACCAATGTCTACCCACCTTCCCCTCTATGGTATTTTTAGCAAGGGGAGATACCCTCTGGCAAGTGCAGTCAATCTTCTCAACTTGCTTGTGTCCCCGCTGCCATCCCTCAACATCCAAAAAGACCCTGCAAGTTCTGCACCTTATCCTGCTGCCATCCCTCACCCTTCAACAATAGGCCACATGTAGAGTATGGTCCCTTCTGCTCCCTTGGTGTTCAGCAGTACCAACTTTGCCCTGTGAGTACCGTCCGCTCACTCCTACTTAGGCTAATTTCTGACTGCTTGCCTCCTCTACGCTGCACCCATTCAGCCATTATCCTGCCTCTTCTTTACTGCCATTCTTACCCCTTTAACCGCTGAACTCTTTTTTTTCTTATTCCTTCCTTTCTAATCTACTCAGACTGTCCTTTATACCTCTGTAGGTGCAGCGTGCTAATTATGTGTGATCCTCAGAGTGCCAATGTGGAACAGCTGAACTTATGAAACAACTAGCTTGTCTCCACACCGAACACCCTGCGTCCGCCCAATACCGCCAATGTGCATATTCACAAAGCCTGATGCAAACAGTTTAAAAAAAAAAAAACTGTATGCTGACCCCTAGCTCATCACATTTGCATGCCCAACCAAAATGCAACATGTCATTAATCTTTTATTTTATGTGCTTGCTTGCATCAGTGTTTTAAAATAATGACTTTTTCAGTTTTCTGTTCTATCATCTGTTCCATCTCAGATTGATGCAAGTACTAGGGAAAATTAATTTTAAAGTAAATTCATATATTTAACTCTATTTCAGTTTTATGCAATAACTACATCATATCAGCAACCACTGACATCAGTACATGTTTTTTCTTTCCAAAACTTTGCTGTGCTATTTTCAGCTGTGGTTTCTTTTGAGGGATTTCTACCCTTTGAAATCTACATCAGATATAAATCAGTTGATTTATCTAACATATCTAATCAAACACCATCCAATTTTCCTTTAATGAAACTCCTGTGTACACAGGCACATACACAGTGATCAATGTCTTGCCAGTTACCGTGGAGGCCTTTCCTTGTACATACTCTTTCTGCTGTGGTAATCATTAATTGGATATTAATAATAAATGAGGCATTCATTCATCCATAACCATTATTCTGTTCTACGTACACCATATTTCACAGATAATGTGGTAAAGGCTTTGAGTAATCTACTGATCATTAACAAATTGTAATCTGTCCTCTGTAGTTTTCCCTGACAAGAAGTTTAAATCTTGCAGAGAGTTGTGAGCACTTAAGGCCTGTGCCAGATAATTTTGTGGTATCATCTGCTGTCTGTTGGGTTTATCAGAAAGGCTCTCTGGAGTACTACTGTTATGGGTTCATATGTCATAGTCATGAATGGTATGAGTTCTCTTTTGTAACCACTTGCACCCACTGCAGTTTGTCTGTTGGAATTGGAGTGGAAGATGCAATTACCTATGTTCTCAACAAGGCGTATTCCCATCTGGACAAAGCTAGCAGCACAATGAGTATTATGTTGTATGATTTCTATCCTACTGTTGTATCTTCTGTCCTACTATCCAGCCATCCCTGTTAAGGGGTAAGTTCAGAGATCTACAGTTAGATGAGCATATATTCTCCTGGATAATAGACTGTCTGTCTGGCAAAGCAGAGTTTGTAACTTTCAAGGTCTTTGTTGTGGATGTATTAGGGCATTGGTAGCCATGGCTGAAGATGGACCAGTGCAAGGGATCAAACAAGTGAAACTTTTAGTTCAGAAGAATAACAGAGTTTATTATACACATAGGGAAATAAAGAGCAAACAGTCCATCTCCTCCAACCCACAGTAGAAAAGTAAAGACAATGCTGTGTCTTCCTACTCTTTCCCTGCCCTTGTCATGACACCTAGAGTCCCCCTAAAGCAGCCCTCCACATCTTGTCAATATAATGGCCATTATGAATAATGCTGCACATCCTCTCTCTGGTACACTATCATAAAGTACTTTCAGCTATGAAATTATTCAAGAGAAATGTGTTAAGAAATACTACTTGGGTCCTTCATACCTATGGCAATATACCTTTATGATGCATCACTGTCAATGCTTTCTTATCATAAGCCAAGTCAGATGTTTATTCTTCTTTTTTGTTAATTCTAATTTGTGTGTATTTAAGGCAGGGATGCTGTTGGTTATACTATTTTTCTTGAGCATTTGTATAAGCCAAGTTTCCCCTTAGGACAAATAAATTTATATCTGTCTGTTTGTCTTCAAGTCTTATGGACTTTGGAATTTGTTTTTTGGTTTTTGTGGTAGTTGCTTTACAACTCTTCATAAAGTAACTGACTTTATTTCCCTTTTTTTTTTTATTAACTTAAGTTTTTATCATAATTGCAGACTGTTAAATGCACTAATGGTTTCTTCCCTTTTCATCATAATTTCAGGTTGTTGATTATGCTATTGGGGTGGAACCAGTGGTTAATGCTGTTGTCTCTCCACCCAAAGAAAGAGATATCACATTTCAACTTCATTTTCACTGTCTATGAAATTCAGTAACAATAGTAAATTGATTAATGTTAATAAAAGTGGATTAATATATCAGCATGCCATATAATTTAATACCCCATCCAGGGATAGTTTCAGTGGTGTGCCTGAGACTGCCAAGGCTCGGACTTTCCATAACTCTGAACTGGATTAAGCATGTTTAGCAAATGATTGAGTAGATGTTTTTTTACTGCTTAGTGTCTTGTGGTTATAACTAGGTCCATCTTTTCTTTCAGAAAATTTTTGCTTTTTGTTAGTGGAAAGTTTTAAATGTATTCTTCATTTTGCTTTTGCTCTGCACACTATAGAATTTGACACCAAAGGGAAGAGCAAAGACTAAAGCTAAAACTTTATCAGTGAAATTTAAACACCTAGAAGCTAACTCCTCTTGTACTTTTGCTTACCTGAAATTGTCAAAGAGAGCACAAAAGTGGGATTATTTTTAAACCCTTATGTATTTATCGTATGCCTAGAAAAAGGAGATCTGTTTTATAAAAGCACCATATACATTTTACTTCATTTTTTTTTTCTGTAGCCCATTTGATTAAAAACCTTTTGCGCCATGTTAAAACTCCTTAATAAAAGTTTTCTTTTCATTTTTCTTAATACAGAATGCTGCTCGAATTGTTCGAGCCCTTTTCGAGATTGCTCTTCGAAAACGATGGCCTACAATGACATATCGCCTGCTTAACCTTTGTAAGGTTATAGACAAACGATTATGGGGATGGGCGAATCCACTACGGCAATTTCCAGTACTGCCAGGTTCTGTGATCTCTAAATTGGAAGACCGCAACCTTAGCATCGATAAATTAAAGGATATGAGAAAAGATGAAATAGGTAAGTGTCCAGAATGAGCCACTGTATTTAAGCATACAAGCCTTCAGCAGGCATGTCATATGTCTTTACAAATTAAACTTACTTACAGACAAAAGCTCTGAATAAAATTACAAATCTTTGCATTTACTTAAAATTTGCTTACATACTATAAACTGCTGAAATGCATAGTTTTTAATTTATGTGACAAATCAGTGTATTTTGACAATTTGAAGTGGGCATGATATAACTGGAGCAAGTTAAACAAATTTAACTTTCTGGTTATCAGCCAACCACATGTTGAAGCCTGTGTTTGTTGTGGTGTCTAAGATGATATGTTTTTCATTTTCTAGGTCACATGCTGCATCATGTGAACATTGGGTTGAAGGTCAAGCAGTGTGTCCATCAATTCCCTGCAATACTTATGGAAGCCAGCATCCAGCCTATCACACGCACTGTTCTTAGAGTCAGGCTCACAATTACCTCGGATTTCAAGTGGAATGATCAGGTAGAGATCAGCATTGTTATTTTTATTTTTCAGTTAAGGATGCACCATAAAAACAAAATTTCAAAAATACTAAAGTTTTTTACGGCTTCTTAAATTAGTAATGAATCTACGGCAATGAAAGAATTAAATTAACCTCTCTGAATGTACGGGCCATCTGTTAAATGTAATGTAAAGTCACCTTTGTTAGCACAAATATTTTGGACTTTTTTCTAGTAGTCTAAGTCTGATTGCATATCTCATTTTAGTATAGCCAACATTTGACTAAAGTAGGCTAGAGAAACATCTTCAGCAGAGAGGCAGATGGTCGAGTCAGATTGACCTGTTATTCTTACCTCTCTCTTTTTATCCGACTTTCTCACATAAACACACTACACATGCACACACAAACACACATACACACGTATGCACACACTCTCACTCTCCATGTGCCACTTATCAATAGAAAGTCTGAATGCTATTACAGGCTGAGTATCATAAGGCTTAAGCTTCTGGTGACACCCCTTCACTTCTAAGCACAAAAGCAGCTCTCAAGGAATAATGCCTAACTGTGCAGCTCCCTAATTTCAAACAACAGAAGACAAAAGGACTAAAAGGAGAATTGTGATAGCATAAAGCCCCCCAGTGTTTCAAAATCTGCCGTGTAGATAGAAATTTCCACACTATGTAAGTTATGTTGCTTTACAGTTTTTCCTCGTAATTGTCTATTTCTTTAAGTGTCAGTTTCTGTTGATGGAGTTAAAACACATTGATAAATATTGCAGTGATACGTTATATAGTGATGCTAGTAGGTTATGGAACATTTTCCTACAAACAACAATATTATATCATTAGTAGCTCTCTTAATGCTAAAATGTTGTTTGAAAAGACTTGTATTATTTATATATTTTAAAATGGGTAGTAACCTATTATTTACATTTTGAAGCCTATTACAGTACATCCAGAAAGTATTCACAGCGCATCACTTTTTCCACAATTTGTTATGTTACAGCCTTATTCCAAAATGGATTAAATTCATTTTTTTCCTCAGAATTCTACACACAACATCCCATAATGACAATGTGAAAAAGGTTTACTTGAGGTTTTTGCAAATTTATTAAAAGTAAAAAAACTGAGAAATCACATTTACATAAGTATTCACAGCCTTTGCTCAATCCTTTGGCAGCAATTACAGCCTCTTTTTTTTTTTATATATAAACCCTAAAATGATAAACTTTATTATGACACATAAATAAGACAGACTTCACTGACACAGTAATCATCAAGGAGCCAAAAATAGGAAGACGTCAGCCGAATTTCTCCATCACTGACCCAGTCTGTCCTCTTTCAGTTCTGAGAGTTCCGCTTTTCCATTCTTCTCTGGGACAGCCCCCTGCTGTTGCCACATACTCTTGTGGGTTTCGTTGATTTGAAGAGGGTCTCGAGGTTTTTCCGGGTAATCTCTACTGTGTCCTCAAATTTCTGGATCTGCTGACGTCATTTTTTCCTAATGTAGATGCACAGACGCTCCATCTCCAGCATGAAGTACTCGTCAACGAACAGCTCTTTGTAGTCCTCCTTCAGCTGCAGAAAGCCACATTTTGGGTTGCCTTGGAGTGCTCAAGCCAGGGGTCATCCTGAGGCTCCCAGCCCTCCAGCTCCGTCAGGCAGAAGAAGCATTGTAGAACGTCCGGCTCGTTTTCACTGGGGCAGTGGACAAAGCCCGCGCGTGCCATCATTTCGGCCGTGCAGAGACAGTCTTCAAGGAACGGCCAGTCGACAAAGGTCATCAGACGGTTCTTATGACTGTACATCTCCATGTAGTCCACAAGTGCGCTCTGCTGCGCTGCTGCTTCTCCTCCTTCTGCCATTGTGCACCTTTGACAGCAATTACAGCCTTAAGTCTTTTTTGAAAATGATGCCACAAGCTTGGCAAACCTATCCTTGGACAGTTCCCCCATTCCTCTTTGCAGCGCCTCTCAAGCTCCATCAGGTTGGATGGGAAGCGTCAGTGCACAGCCATTTTAAGATCTCTCTAGAGATGTTCAATCAGATTCAAGTCTGGGCTCTAGCTTGGCCACTCAAGGACATTCATAGAGTTGTCCTGAAGCCACTCCTTTGATATCTTGGCTGTATGCTTAGGGTCATAGTCCTGCTGAAAGATGAACCGTCGCCCCGGTCTGAGGTCAAGAGCGCTCTGGAGCAGGTTTTCATCCAGGATGTCTCTGTACATTGCTCCAGTCATCTTTCCCTTTATCCTGACTAGTCTCCCAGTTCCTGCCGCTGAAAAACATCCCCACAGCATGATGCTGCCACCACCATGATTCACTGTAGGGATGGTATTGACCTGGTGATGAGCGGTGCCTGGTTTCCTCCAAACGTGACGCCTGGCATTCACAACAAAGAGTTCAATCTTTGTCTCATCAGACCAGAGAATTTTGTTTCTCATGGTCTGAGAGTCCTTCGGGTGCCTTTTGGCAAACTCTAGGCGGGCTGCCATGTGCCTTTTAGTAAGAAGTGGCTTCCGTCTGGCCACTCTACCATACAGGCCTGATTAGTGGATTGCTGCAGAGATGGTTGTCCTTCTGGTAGGTTCTCCTCTCTCCACAGAGGACCTCTGGAGCTCTGACAGAGTGACCATCGGGTTCTTGGTCACCTCCCTGACTAAGACCCTTCTCCCCCGATTGCTCAGTTTAGATTGCCGGCCAGCTCTAGGAAGAGTCCTGGTGGTTTCGAACTGTGGGACTTTATATAGACAGGTGTGTGCCTTTCCAAATCATGTCCAATCAACTGAATTTACCACAGGTGGACTCCAATTAAGCTGCAGAAACATCTCAAGAATGATCAGGGGAAACAGGATGCACCTGAGCTTAATTTTGAGCTTCATGGCAAAGGCTGTGAATACTTATGTACATGTGCTTTCTCAATTTTTTTATTTTTAATAAATCTGCAAAAATCTCAAGTGAACTTTTTTCACGTTGTCATTATGGGGTGTTGTGTGTAGAATTCTGAGGAAAACAATGAATTTAATCCATTTTGGAATAAGGCTGTAACATAACAAAATGTGGAAAAAGTGATGCGCTGTGAATACTTTCCGGATGCACTGTATAAGACACATTATAGAGAAGTATGTACATATTTATAGGATATTATTAGCATCTGCATCCAGTACTTAAC
This sequence comes from Polypterus senegalus, assembly GCF_016835505.1. Classification (NCBI taxonomy): domain Eukaryota; kingdom Metazoa; phylum Chordata; class Cladistia; order Polypteriformes; family Polypteridae; genus Polypterus; species Polypterus senegalus. Next base: position 121,834,082 of record NC_053156.1, read on the forward strand.
TGCAGCAGTGAGAGCTGCTGCTTCAATTTCCTTGGACCCAGACTCAATGCTTGGGCTCAATTACTGTGTGATGTTCAGCGTTTCCAGTGTGTTCTGATGGGTTTCCTCTGGTGACTTTCCACACACAGACCAAAAACATGGTATTGGTTCAATTGGTATATCTACATTTTGCTTTTGTAAATGTTTAGGACTGATTTGTTCTTTCCACATATTTCTACACTGACAGGCTCTGTGTACTTGCACTTCTAAAGTAGTTAAGTGAGTAAGGAAAGTTGATATATGAACCTGAATTAACTGTATTTGCCTAAGTGAGACTGAAATGTCTATCAGTTTAGTAAGCTAGACCTCAATTTTATCAATTGTACTTTTATACTAGCCACTTATTAAGATCTTTATAAACTTGTTTAACTGCCTATTACTTGTACTCCCTGCTCAAGCTGGATCTAATTCCTAATCATAACCATCATTTATCTCTTTTAGTTCTGATCCAAGAACTAAATGGGGAATTCTGATTCTCCATTTAGAACTTCTAATGTGTTGTACTTTTATCTGTATTCAATATTGCAAGTCTGATAGAAGCCAGTGCCATTGAATGCCAGAATTAAGGCATATGCCGTGTGCAGCCTTGTGTTTATCAGTTAGCAATATTTATGTAATATTTAACTGCAACCTATAGAAATGAGTTCCATATATATAGTGCTAAAGTATGTTAGCATTTCTCAAAGCCACAGCCAACAAATTTATAAAGAAGAATGCTTGAATTGTAGAATTACCAAATTAAGTTTGAAGGAATTTTTATTCTGATGACACTTATGGGTTGCATATGTTTCAGTAATGCCTGTTATTTGTAATCAACAGTTGAAATAATTAAGGATCGTAGTTAGTGAAATTTTCAAAGACTCCTTTTACACTCATTTGCTCAATCCAATTACCAGGCATATACTGGATTATTGATATACCTATATTTAAAGCATAAATTATGCTACTTCGATTTTCTTCATACTATTAGATATACTGTATGCTGAGATAATAAATTGTGTTATCTTTTATGTGCCTTATATACTCGTGTATAACTCAAGTCTTGAAACCTGAAAAATTGATCATAAAATCAGTCCCCGACTTATACGCCCATTCAAAAATATGACACTTAATTTTTTATTTATTTTTTTTTTTTTACATCTTCTTGCTTCCTCCAATTTCACATCAGCTACTCTGACAAATCAATTTTTTTTGCAGCAGCGCAGTTAGCAATTTATTTCACCGTTTCAATGACTTTTAATTTAAAACCAGCTTCATATTTTCTTCTGATCAAACGTTCCATCATAGATAAGGGATGCTCTTACGATAAAGGTGTATGAGAGTGTGAGATACAAAAAACAGTGCAAACGTCACTTGAGAATAGTTTGGGTATTACCATGTGGTCACGTAGGCACAATACATAGAAGTAAAGGTAGTTTGCTCCGTGGTTACTCTCTCGGTGGGCATTATCATATCATAATCTCCTGGACCAACAGAGTGAGTTTCCGCATTCGACTTATACAACTGACTTATCCACGGGAGAACTTAAATGCGAATATATACAGTACTTGATTTACACAAGCAAATTCTGGGGGGTAAAATGGCTCATGTAAAGATAATAGACACAACAAACATTATGCATTCATACCAGTTTCTAATAACAAACAATAGTATTTAACTCATGTTATTATCATAGTATGCCTAAATTACAGTAAATTCCAAACAACATACATTGTTACGTTTTTAGTTTTAAAAGCATAAACAATGTTCTGCCTAGATAAGCCAGAACTTTGGCAAGTTTCACTTTATAGATATACCTTGTTACATTCTCACTTATATCACAGAAACAACATGTAGAAAATAGTCAATAGCTTCCCTCATACACACCTTCAACTACATGGTCTTCTGACACCTTTACTTTACTCTTTATGAGCTTTTCCATTTACACATATTTTAGAATTTCTTTAATTTACACTTAGCCTAGGTAAGACACAGTTGAAGTTGTTAAATTAAGTGATTTTGTCATGTTCACAATTAAAAGTAATACAGGAAATTTCTCAGCTTCCTGTCAAAGCAAGATTCATTGGGATTCCTTAGACTGCTGAACTGAGGCTCAAGAAATAAAGGAATCCTACCACTTTTTTTACCACCATTTGTACCAACTTTTAAAACTCAGATGGGGTTGTATGGATTGATTCTGAACGCGACTGAGAGAATGAAAAGTGTCGCTCAAACACAGGAACATATGTGTAAAAGTATTTCTTGTAAGAAGCAATGTACACACTTCTCTCTATGCTGTGGTTTCTATTACACACCTGAAAGAAAGAGACAATATATGTGAAAACATCATCGCACTAATGCAATATCATTTGAAAACGAACAGCGTCAGATCGGGTGTGAATTTATGCAGGAACTGGAAATTCTCTGATGTGGGACCTTCCCCCAGGGAAGAAAGTACAGTGTCAGGTGCTCATTCAACAACAACAACAACAACAACATTTATTTATATAGCACATTTTCATACAAACAGTAGCTCAAAGTGCTTTACATATTAAAGAATAGAAAAATGAAAGACACAATTATAAAACAAAATAAATCAACATTAATTAACATCGAATAAGAGTAAGGTTCAATGGCCAGGGGGGACAGAAAAACAAAAACTCCAGACGGCTGGAGAAAAAAAAAAATCTGTAGGGATTCCAGACCATGAGACCGCCCAGTCCCCTCTGGGCAAACATTCAGTGTAATAGGAACCATAGCACAGAGAGGTGTGTACACTGCAACAAGTACACGTGTCGTAAATATAGGAAGGACGGTGCTTGGGTGTGTGGGAACTGTTAATATTTGAATGTGATGATTTTATTTAGCACGGAATGGAAGTCAGCACTTCTTAGCATTGTACCATGCAAGCTGTCATATTAATCGCCTACTGTAACTTGCTTTCTTTTTTCTTCGGTTATATAGGTAGTCTTGAATAAAAGTGCACTTGTTTTGTTATACTTTTACACCAACATATGTTCCTGTGATTGAGCATGCTCAAAAAATACACGTGTAATGCCATGAAAAGTGCACGCAGACACTTCATTTCGCAAACATTGGTACGAGAATGCAGTCATAAGTACACTGCAGAGCTATAGAGCGTCTTTATGTGAAAACAGCCGTGTCAAATGGGGTTGTATGGATTGATTCTTAACGCGACTGAGAGAATGAAAAGTGAATTTAAAAAAAAAACAAAACAAAGCTAACCTTTATAAGGATCATAAATTACACCGGCTGTTACAGACTGAAATCAAATGTATGCTTTTATTCTAAAATAGTAAGATTAAGAGCAGTTTACTTCTCAAAACGGAGTAGTGCAGGTTCGAACTCGCGACCTTTTGGTTCCCAGTCGGCAGCTGAATCTATTGCGCCACGGAGGCAATCATAATAAACGGGTGTCAATGTCGCATGTTAAGGCGGCTTTTTGTTTCTGCAGTTATATTTTTAAATAAAAGCGCAACTGTTCTGTTATATTTGTACCTTTTGTGAAAATGTTTCTTTGATATCTGGACTTCAGGCTTCATACATTATATAGTTTATGCCTACATTTTGTCATCTACTACTAGAATATAAAAAACGTTTCTGTTTTAACAATGTGTTTACACAGATTACTGTAGAAACGGAACAGACATGAAATGCGTGTGTTCCAAATAACCATCTATTATTTCCACTCTAAAACTTCACTTCACTCCCAGATACTCAATCAAGGCATGAGCTGAGAGAAGTTCGTGCACGTTCTAAATTGGTGGGGGGGTGGAATAGCCGGCTGCTTCTACCTTCTCTTTATCAGCACATTTAGAGGACAAAGGACGCTGGCGGAGAGGTGTGAAGGGATTTAAGAAGCGATTTAAAAGCGAGTTTTTTCGTAGGCTCTGGTAATTCTAGTGTTAAGGACTTTCATGAACACAAAGGAGTTTATTGTGCTTGAGTGGGTGGGAGCAACTGACAGAATGGCTGTTTCAGCACTGGAGAGACCTTTAAAACTATCTGAAAATGTAGATCTTCTCGTAAGATGCAACATATATGTGTTTTTTTTTTTACAAAGAACAGAAATAGACAGTAAGATTAAACCAATTACTGTATATTAAACAAAATACAGGAATTGGCTTCTGGATCAGACATTTGAGTAACCACTGTCCAAAAAATAGATGGCAATCATGGCTCATTAGGAATGGGCTTAAAAACCTTTAGAGGTTCATTCACACTTTTTACAGTGACAATTTTCAGTGTTTTTATTGAGTTCTATATCACTTTTAAATAGCTTATTAGCTAATTTGCTTTAAATGTATATAAATCTAAAAAAGCTTTCTAATTTAAAATGTATAATTTTTACAATATTAATAGAAAGTAAACACTAGCATAAGTACAGTACATTGCGGCATGAATAGTTCAAATTCTTGTTACCTCTGCAATAAGCTAGTCAACTCGCATCCATTTAGCGTGTATCTTTCTGTATTTTAAAAAGCAGTGTTTCTGACATCTGCATTTTTTCTAAATTATTTCAGGTAAAGCACTGCTGGATAAGAGTGTAATTGTTCACTTATCACAGCATCCAAGAACTAGTTAATGCTAAATTGTACATCATTGCAGCCTTAGGAAGTTACTGTTTCTGTTGAGTTTTGTTACTGGAAAGAATGGTTATTAATGTAACTTCTGTAAGATAAACATTTGTTTGTGGTTTCTGCCAAGACAGAAATTTCAATAGATGTAATGTATGAATCAGTCTATCAGTCCATTTTCTAAACTCACAGAAGACCAGTGTTTAAGTCTATCAAATGTATATGAAGACAGTTTTTTCCACATTTCTAACAGATTTATCTGGGATTGTTATGATATTTCCTGGTCACAAAGCTGAGTCTCCCAATGCTAATTATTCATCTAGTTTCAGACAGTTACTAGTTTTGTTGCAAAGGTACAGACTGTATTTTTATTGCTTTTATTCTTAATGAGCATTGCCAATCTTACCACTTTTTCACTTGTTTTATGGACATTATTAGATGAGATAAAGTACAAGTAAAGAGGATAAACTCAGTATATTTGAGTCATTGCCAGGTTTATTTTGAAGCTCATTCTCTTATCTCTGGATGTATTTGTTGTTAGTTGCTTATTTATTAATATTTTTATTTGCTCTCTTATTTTTATTAACCTTTTCAGTTTTGGTGTTCTTTTTAATCTTGTTTGAGCTGTAAAGTGTATTTTGATTTTTCTAATTACAAATGACAGTATACAGTATAACTGAAGACTGATCCAGTAATGCTGTTTATAGCCAAATTAATGATTTTAGACTTTGTGTTCCTAATTTTTTAGTTTATCTCAGCAAATTCAAAAGACTTTAAACATGTGTTTAGTGCTTTAATTAGTGCCAAGACATTACTCGAGGACAAAGAATGAAATTCAATAGATAGAATAAGAATGTATGCCAGAGTATTTGACTTGTCAAGTAATATAAAGAACCTGAATGACATACTTAACCTTTAAATCAGTAACTTTAAAAAATTAAATATTTAATGCAGATGTTGTAAAGAAATATGTATGATTTACTGTATGTGTATGTCTGTATTTGTCCCTTTTTTAAGTGTAACCCTATCCTGTTAAATTATATGGTATTAAGGGAACATTAAATGGGTTTTTCAATCCTGCGAATACCACTCCTACTGAAAGTTATAAAGCAGAGTGAGGCAATTCCCCTAGTGTGCATGATCACATATTACTGTACTGGACTGAAATTGACATTGATTCAACAAGGTTTGGCAGTCTTTGTTCAAATGACAATGGTCCATTCAATTACTTTGCACAAACATCTCTTAAAACATAGGAATTCCTGATATCTGTCCTAGCCTTGGAGGAAAAAAAATACCTGAATTTCTTTTTTCCCTTTTGCCAGAAGCTATAATATTAATTTATAAGGCAAATTAAGACCAAAAGCTTATGTAAGTAGTACTTTCCCACTCTGATATAAAGATCAATTTCATGTGAATGTATTGTAAACATTGTAAAGACTATGTGATCTTTGTTCATTTACAGTTTTTTTTCTAATGCCTTTTAATAAATATATATAATTTTACTGCAAGTAGTTATATTTTCCCCAAAACAAACTATCATGTCTACTTCATGTACTGAGTTGTCAGAAATACTCTGTGCTAGGTACCTATTGTTTTTGTAATGGTTTTCCTTATTTTATTCTTTTAATTTTTATTCTCTATTTTGAAACTCTCCTTTTCTGAAAAAAATGGAGACATATTAAGTAAGATGTTGTGTAGAGTGCCATTTGAAGACTACATGTCTTACACAAACCAAGTCAAAATTATATTTGTAACATGGCTGCAGTTTGTTTAAACAGTTCATTTACATTTACTAATCAACAGACACTCAAAGATAAACAGACTTTCAAGTTTCATTGGCTTAATTTTTTAAATATCTGTTGTCTCAATTCATGTGTATAGACTAGTACTATTAGAATTTGCTTTGGAGTTTAAGTAACCTATATTTCTGTGTACAGTATATAAACTGATAACTGAAAGTGAGCTTTATAAGAATAAGTAGCATTTATTTTTTTGCAGAATCACATTTTCTTTGTTTTTTTATTATTGTTCTTGCTTTTTTGCATGGAGTAGAAGGTGAAATAGTGTTCCAAAGTATTAGCACACAATTCCCTGCAGATGAGAATGATTTTTACTGGCTCCTTTCATTTGGAATTGCTTCTTAAAAGAAAGCTATTTTTTCTGCCCATCTCACAGTTTAGTGACTGAGGCTGAGTATCCCTGTGGACTTGCCCCACTTTTTTCTCAGCCCCCTCAACTCATCTCCTCACTGTCCCATCCTCTTACATTCCCATTCACAAGTTGCCATGGGTTGGAGCCGAATACAGGAGCCAGGACTAGACAAGATGCTAAATCAAAAGCACACATCTACACTGAAACAATTTAGTGCAATCAATTAGCATCTTGCATCTGGATATTAAAAAAATCCATGCAAATATGGAAAAAGCATATAGACTCATGCAAAGTTCTCATAGAATGCATCTCAGCCCAATATTTATAGTTGAGGTTCAAGTAATAAGACTCCACACAGTACACAATGTTTTCTTAGAAGGATTAAAGAATTAAATGGAATTCACCTTAAGACTTGAGGCACAAATTCAAAATAAATTGGTCAATTTTAAACTTTTTTTTGCCAAAAATGTAGTGAAAAAAATTAAACATTGTATTTATGCATTATATGCTTGCTTTGGCTGATATTTGCTTAATCTTAATTACACTTAAGGTCAGTCTCTACCAGATGTCGTACTGGCCTCCATATGTTGTACAAAAGAAATCTGCTAAATGTGATTATTCAAAACCAATGTAGTTATACAGTAGATTGGTGTAGTTTTTGAAACAGTCATTTTTCAGGCACAAGTTTTCCTGGTGTAATCACATCTACCTATTTCTTAAAGTGCCTGAGCTGTGTGGTGGCTAAGAATCCCACTGCACCACCTGTTATTTGCCTAAATCTTTTTTTTTTTTTTGACTTTTTTTTTATTTGGCAGGCCTTTTATCCTAGTTTCATTCCATTTTGAGTGTATTTGAATACCTGAGCAGAAATGTGTTGTTTAACAGCTGTAAAAATGCTTTCAATACTAACCAATTAAGTAAAGTTTAATTATATTTTAGCACCACTCTCTCATGATATGATTTACAGTTAAGCGATCCTTTCTGAAAACTGTTACTGATATTACTGATGTTCAATTTGTTTTTAATTGAAGATTAATCCTTCCAATGTGATTTACTTAGTAAAGGCATTGTCAACTTGTAACCAAGACGAGCCTGAAAGTTGCCAAGAGCGTGGCCCCCTTTTCAGGGATACATACAGTACGTATAATGTCCTTTAGCATTGAACAGTTTATATCTGTAGCTTGTGTCATAAGCAGGCTTTTTAATGTTGAAATATTAATTGCACAAATCACCTCCACTGGATGTAGTGGTATACGATTGCTTGTCCAGGTGGAGATGTACTTTAACTGTGAAATGTTCCAAAGATAACTGTGACATCCAGCTAACTGCTGCCATGGCAGTGCTTTTAACATTGCACCATTGCTTTAGATTACTGGGATCTTTGGCTATCATCAACACTGCAGCTCTGGACATTGAGAATGTGACTCTGTTCCACCTTTACTTTGGTTAATTCAAAGTAAAATTTAATTTAACTAATTAATCTTCCTGGCCTCTTTTTGGCTAAGATCAAGTGTAGTGTCTGTTCTTATCAGTTTAATATCTCATTCCATATTAAATAGATTTTCGAAAGGACTGGCCAAGTCTGCTGGGGCTTGCTCCACTCAGTCCAGATTACTTCTTTTACGCAGAGTGGTGGCTGTGCTGGTAACTGGAAGGTTACTGCAGTTACTTCAGGGACGCTGTTCAAATATCTAACTCTAAGCTTCTCTCACCCTGCCCCAGTTTCACTGGAGAGTAAGTTGGGGTATGCAAGAAATGCCAAATTCCTAATGCAAAAAATTGTATATGGCAAATAAAGTGAATTATCATAATCATGTATATTGTAGTTGATTAATAAGGTGTACATTAAGTAAGATGATTTGTGTTTTCTATTAAATAAAATGAAATTATGTATTTTAATAAATATGTATTTATTATGGTATAGTACTACTGTTACAAGTGCTATCAGTGCTACTACATGATCAAACACATGCCTCTTTTACCATAAATGCAATTTTAGACCTGTTTTGTTAAGTGCTCAGTAATGGAGCTTGCCTTTCATTTGCATACATTGTTTTTGGTTGATTTTACTGCAAGTAGTCCATCTAAGTCTATAATATAAGAAAAGGCGTTAATTAATTGTGGACATTTCTATTCCTGGTTAAAGTACTATTAAGTGTACCCTGCTTTGAAGGGCAGCTCACTCAAAGCCTAGTTCCTACTCTTTTCCAATTGCTTCTGAATACTCAAAAAAAGCTAATGGACAAGTGCCTCATCTAAGGTATGTACCTGCCTCTTTACCGATGCTGGCAGGTTATTCTGTAGTCCCTGTGACTCCTCCCTGCATTAAATAAGTCTGACTATTGATAATTGTACATATCCTAACCACTCTCTCTCTCTCTCAGATGATAACATACACATATATCATGGCTGTCATATTAGCCTAAAAATAAGTAAATATTCAAATATATTTAGACTTGGATTAATGGTACTAGGTGTTACATGTATGTGCTTTTTTATACTTTATTATTATGGTAATTGCTACAACAGAGGCCATAGCAAGAACAAACACCAACAGTAAAAAAATAAATAAAAATGCAAGAGTTAATTTAAATATAAGCCATCAAAGTCCAGAGCAGTTGCACCCTGTAAAAGGGAAACATTCAGTCTAGCTTTGACCGATAGCTGCGTTAGTCCTAAACCACTCAGACTGTATATACTATACCTCACCGCTGGCACTCTGCTCTTCCTGCAGAGGTGCTTTTTGCTTATTCCTCACATCGTCCCTGTAACAGCAAGACATGTTACAATATCTTTGTAGTGCAGTACCCAGGCTAAGAGCGACAAAACTGGAAACATGCGACATTGTTATAAGGGATTCATGTTTTGCAGATACACATAGGGTAAAAAAGTATAAATAGTGGTGTAAAAAATGCAGTGCCAGTATGTGTGACTCGTAAGGATTTAAGCTTTTCATGGCTGCTTTTATGACTTGCTGTCCTAAAAATGATTTTAAAGCATTGTAATAAAAGGAAAATCAGAATTATAACATTTATTTTCCATTTGCTTTATTGAAAAGGTCTTAGCATTAAACAAAAGCCTTTGATATCAGGTTTAAGAGTTAATGGAACATGCAAAATTATATTTTATAATGCAAAATTATATTTTTAGATCACCAGAGAAGCGTTTAGAAAAACTGATCCAAATATGCTTGTAGTGTAAGAAAGTGAGACAAAAAACTATGTTGTGGAGTGGTCTAGCAAGAACCATTCAAATTTAAGAAAAGGCTGATCATTGGCTTAACATACAAAAACAGATCTATGATATAGGGCAGGTTTGCATAGTGTGTCTGGAGAAAATCAATGCCATAAAAATTAGCGCAGGTAAAATAAACAACAGTTCGTTTATAATCAAATGTCAGCTTTCAGATAAGACCGTTGTAAATAAATTCAAATTATATTCAAATAGCAATATTCAATCTGACAGCCTCAACATATACGCGGGTTGTGCGGGCATGACAGCATGATGTAAAGCTTTACAAAATTTTTCAATATTTTGTCCCTTTGAGGAAAAAGAACGTGGCAGTGGATAAGTGATATGCAACATAGCATATTACATTAAACAAGATTCTGCATCTGAAATTTGTTTTTGGCTTTGGCCGAATAGACTCCTCTGTTGTGCACATACTGCCATTATACTGTATCGTCCTGAAAAAATAAAATATATCTTAGGAATATATCTTCTTAGGCGCATAAACTAAAAAAGCAGGAATCACTGACAGGTCTCAACATGAGTAGATTTATTTTTAATTACATTATTTTGAACAGGCATGTTCATACCATTTACATTACATTCAACTGAGTTCTAATTGAGTTATTTATTTATGCAGTTCAAAAGGTTACAGTATAAGGAGGTTTTTTGATGTTTGTTTTTTTTTTTTTCTTTCTTTCTATATTCGTTTTTTTTTTCATTCACAATAAGCTCATTCTCTTTATGCTCACCACATGACTTATTTTTTACCACACCTATAATTGTTGTCAGTTCTATACTAATCTTCTCTTCTTCGGTGACATTTTAGGCAACCATTCTATTGTGCTTATTTCATAGTTTGCTAAACTGCACTTTTCAAATTACTTAAATAATTTTGTATTTAAAATAACATTAAGTAGTTGTATGGTAGCAGGTATTTTTTATTTTTACATTTTACAAAATGCCAGAAAAATATAAGAACACCCAACCAAGTGGTTAACTACTGGAGTAGTTTTACTCTTTTCACAGTACAGTATGTTGTATTGTTTTAAGAGAAATTACAAACTGCTTTGGGTGAATTTAAATCAGATGATTTATAAATTGTTATAAACATATTAGACCACTATAAGGGCATTTTAATTAATAACAATTCAGGGTTAGGAACTGGCAATCACTGGAATCATTTTGAAATTTCCAGTTTTGGACCAAACACTTTTAGAAATTAATAAACAGGATTGAGGTGTAAGTAAGTCTTAAAGATTAACAATTAGCAAATAGCATTTAAAAAATTAATTTCTTCACATTGAGCCAATGTACACTAAATGAGACTGATCTAAAATTAGTTTTCTAAGAATCCTGTTTGAAAACCAGCAGAATTTTCAACTACCTGGATTAATTTATTCAGCTTCTTTTACATTTTTAGCATAATTGTTTTGAATATATTAAAGATAATAATAAAAAGTAATTTGTTCATTAGCAAAATATGTATGATTCTGAAGTTTTTACAGTTAAAGTAGAGGACTGAATGTCCGCTTTTCCATTACATATTTGATGTATACAGTATAGTGGATTCAGAAAGTATTCAGACTCTTTCAGTTTCTGCACACTTTGTATTTTGAATTTAATTTTAAATGGATACATTTTCGCCCATCAATCTATACACAATCTCAAAATGACAAAATGAAAACCTGTTTTCAAAAAGGCATGCAAAATTGCAAAATCAAAAACTGAAATCTACAGGAAAACTGAAGTTAAAAACTGAAAACGTTCATCTTGAAATATTTATTGGCCCAGAACAGAACATCTTTTATATTGACATTGTCAGTACTGTTCAAAGATACTTTGGTTGATAAAACAAGCAGCAATGCTTTCTAACAGCCATGACGTTTCACTTAAACCAGCTTTCCTGGTATCATCCATATTGACTATATATCCTCTCAAAGACCAGCAATTTCGACTTTGTTATACTAACTCACATTTTTATAAAGCTGGTGACTACACTGTCAAGGCATTTTTAATGTTCTGTCCTGGCAAGACGTGCATTTAGAGGTTGGCTGTTGTGACCCACCTGTATCTGGTTATTGTCTTTTCACTGCAAATCTTATGAAAAGCCTTCTGATGATGACTCTGAGCATAAAAGTGTTTTAAATATTGTCACCTGCAGAGGCACTCATTTTGTGTCTGATTTCCTGTTATTCAAATACCGCACTCTCATACTAGGCCTACTCATCCAGTAATATTTAAGGATGCTAAAATTTTTGTTACAGTTTCATTCTTTTCAGATTGTTTTTAATATATACATATTTGTGTTTTATAAGCTGTTGCATTGAACTTTTACTAAAATGTTAAATAATATTTACCTCACAACTTAATTACATAAATGCAGTGCAACACTAAATTGAGGGACGTTAATTATTAGTGGCATATTTCAAACTTCATTTTTGTGAACAATTTAAAATATCTCAAGTAATACTCAACTCTTGTCAGTGGATATACAATGCTAAGAATAGGTTTTGCAGCAGAAATTAAAACAGTTTCCTCCTGAAAATGTTTTTCAGATCCTGCACTTGTTTGAGTCCTGCTTTAAAATGAAACAGATATGGGAGAAACCTTTTGCCCCCTTTTCCCCAAAGAAGAAAAACTAAAGGGCATTGACCATTGTGTCAGATTTTATTATCCCAGATCAAACATTGTATGATGGGATTCTGTTCCTTTCTCAATCATCTCCTATGGATATAAGTAATGATCTTAGGCTAGAAGGTTATGGCAGATAGGTTTATTGATTTATCATCTAGCTTTTTGGATGCAGTAGTCTACCTTAATGTCCACAGGACATTAACATACTCTGTATGATTTTTAAATCATTTTTTCCAAGTATCATTAACCATTTCTAATAAGAACAAGCGAAAATGCAAAAAATGTATAAAGATTCTGCTGTTCTTACAGTGTAACACTGTCTTTACACACTAATAAAATATTTGGCTTAGTAGGTAGTGTTTATAAATCATAAATATTATAAATGTTTTTATATTTAATGTTTTTGTTTCACTTAAAAATATTCTGTTTAGGTACAGGACATTACAAAATGGAGTAAATAATTTAAAATTTTTTTTTTTTTTTTTGCTTGTTATACCAGTTCATTATTTATTTACTTTAGTTGCTGTTTGCAGAACTTTCAGTCCATGATCTGTGAGAAGTCCTGAACTAAAATAAATTATATTTTGAAGTATCATCATCTTCCTTTCATTAGTATGGTTCATTCTTGTACATAATATTACAAGAAAAAATGTGTTTTTCTGCTTTGCTTGCAGTCTTATATGTATGTGGCATTGTGAAAAGAAAATTAGTCAAATGCCATAATTTTTCAAAAACTAGCAATGCAGCAGGAAAGTAAATGCGCTATGTCAAATTTCCTCACACGTTTCAGAGTTTTTTTGAAACATTTTACATCTTTAAATTATTTTACAAAAAGAGTCATAAATTCAGAAAAAGACATTATCATCTGAGAAAAAGGCATTGTGCAGTTAGACAAGATGCTCATTTGTCAAACATGATGCCATGAATCCTCTATGTGCCATCATTAATGCATGCTTATATCTTGGTATCTCAATACTTTATATAGTGCCTTTAATGAACCACATAATCACTAGTTGTTCGTCTTATATTAAATCTATTTATTACCAGTGGATTTCTCTACACGCATATGTGAGGAGCAATCTGGAGCTTCTAGTAAAGTTTTTTTTTGAAAGTGCATGTGCATATGCAGTATATTGTAGCAATAAAACAAAGCACTCTTTTTTTTTTTTGACTTTCCATTATTCTGTGTGTCACCTGTATTATCTCATGTTCTTTCTCATACAATGGAAGGTAGTATGAATATTAAGATGGCCTTCTGCACAGCTAAATTTTATGAGCATTAACGGTACTCCTTGTGGAGCCTAAGGTGACATTGCAGAGCATATACAAAGACTAGCAAAGTTGCCCTGTAATTACTACAGTACTAGTGTTTACTTGATTAAAAATACCAGCTTTAAATTTACCTCCTTTTGTAAAAGATATCAAAACACAGATTTTCTATTTTATCATAAAAAATGTCCAAGAATGGTACTTTAGCCTCCTAAGGTTCTCTTTTATTGGTGGAAAGGTTAATCTTAGAAATGCCTAAATAACAACAACAACAACAACATTTATTTATATAGCACATTTTCATACAAACAGTAGCTCAAAGTGCTTTACATATTAAAGAATAGAAAAATGAAAGACACAATTATAAAACAAAATAAATCAACATTAATTAACATCGAATAAGAGTAAGGTTCAATGGCCAGGGGGGACAGAAAAAACAAAAAAACTCCAGACGGCTGGAGAAAAAATAAAATCTGTAGGGATTCCAGGGAGGGATTCCAGACCATGCATTTAGAGGTTGACTGTTGTGACCCACCTGTATCTGGTTATTGTCTTTTCACTGCAAATCTTATGAAAAGCCTTCTGATGATGACTCTGAGCATAAAAGTGTTTTAAATATTGTCACCTGCAGAGGCACTCATTTTGTGTCTGATTTCCTGTTATTCAAATGCCGCACTCTCATACTAGGCCTACTCATCCAGTAATATTTAAGGATGCTAAAATTTTTGTTACAGTTTCATTCTTTTCAGATTGGTTTTAATATATACATATTTGTGTTTTATAAGCTGTTGCATATAAGGAAGGCTATACAAAATCCAGTCTTATCCTAACACTTTTGTACAATACTGTATAATGCTGTAAAAGTTAATTATTAAACCATCCAACATTTATGTATAATGATACGTAATCTGCATAAAATATGGAACGAAAATATTTATTAAATTATTTAAATAATTAATATAAACGCTATTATGGCTGTTAACATTAGATAGATAGATAGACATTAGTAGATAACACAAGATGACAAAGAAGAAATAAGCAAAAACTCATACAAGAGTATTCCTAGAGAAAATAAACCTTCTTGGCCAGTTAATACTGATAAGGTTTCAGTCCTAAGACCTAGACCAGCTGGATGCCCTTCTCTTCCTTGGTTCTCTGTAGTATCATGCAGCAAGTATGTAATGAACGGTTTTTTAAAAAACAGGTTGAATCCCTTTACTGTTGTATCCCAAACCTCTGGATATCACTGGTGTCGACTTACCATAGACAAGAATAGCATACATTTTAGCAATGTAACCAGCTACAACAGCATGGTACTCTGAAGATTGATATCTGTTTTTGAACAATAATATTCATAATAAATACATTTTAATTGAACATCTGTGATTTTGACCCCTTTTTTCCATTATTTTCAGATATTATTTATTTGTTTTTGTCTCTCTGTTAGGTCCACGGATCAGTTAGTGAACCTTGGTGGATATGGGTTGAAGATCCAGCTAATGATCACATTTATCATTCTGAATATTTTCTACTTCAAAAAAAACAGGTACGATAATGGGCATTACAATGTTTTTTTTCCTAATACCTTTCTGTTTAAAATGATGCATTGTATAAAGAGAGAAATAATCCAGTGCTCTCCGGAGGTATCATACGTTGTAAAATTACAATGTAGCTTCAGAATAAGTTCATCCACTTCAAGCAGTAAATATATAAAAGCACATGTAGATTTACACAGATAAAAATAAATTATTTCAACAAAAAGCAAATAAAAAAGAAACTATACTACACATGTCTAAAATAACCATGGTCCCTAACAAGCTGAACTTTTATGCAAAATTGATTGGTTACAAAAATCTAACATACGTAGTGTGGTGGACGGCTGGGGCTCTTGCCCAGCCAGCACGCCTGGGGGATGAGAATACCGGGAAAGAGGTCATACCTCCTCCAGGACACAAGGGGGACTTGGACGATTCCGGAGCCATGTACTGCAGCATTTCCGCCACACCATGAAGTACTGCCAGAAGAGAATCAGGGTGCACCTGGAGTGCTTCTGGGTGCCCATGCAGCACTTCCACCACACCAGGTGGAGGACAGAGCTTACAAAGGGAGGAGTATAGGAGTAGAAAGAAAATAGAGGAGATTAAAGGACTGAGTTATTGTGGTGATTGGAGAACTGTGTAAGGTGCTGTGTGCTGAATTGGAAAACAAGAAATAAAAAGCGTGAGTTTTGTAAGTGTGCCTCTTTTGTCTGTCTGTGTCAGGTTGGGTGGCTGCTACGCCCCCTAGAGCTGTCACAATAGCTAATATTTAACCAAATATGCACCCATTGTTATATTTCAAAGCTGTTTGTATATGTTGCAATAAATTTAAACCTCAATCAAAAGCAATAATGGTATTTTTAGATACTCAAGTGTGTCTTCTTTAAAATTAGTGTTTGATTTCCATGTTTTCTGCTGATTTTCATTAGTCCATCCATCCATCCATCCTCTTCCGCTTATCCGAGGTCGCGTCACGGGGGCAGCAGCTTAAGCAGAGAGGCCCAGACTTCCCTCTCCCCAGCCACTTCTTCCAGCTCTTCCGGGAGAATCCCAAGGCGTTCCCAGGCCAGCCGGGAGACATAGTCCCTCCAGCGTGTCCTGGGTCTTCCCGGGCCTCCTCCCGGTTGGGCGTGCCCGGAACCCCTCACCAGTGAGGCGTCCAGGAGGCATCCTGATCAGATGCCCGAGCCGCCTCATCTGACTCCTCTCGATGCGGAGGAGCAGCGGCTCTACTCTGAGCCCCTCCCGGATGACTGAGCTTCTCACCCTATCTTTAAGGGAAAGCCCAGACACCCTGCGGAGGAAACTCATTTCAGCTGCTTGTATTCGCGATCTCATTCTTTCGGTCACTACCCATAGCTCATGACAATAGATGAGGGTAGGAGCGTAGATCGACTGGTAAATTCAGAGCTTTGCCTTAGGGCTCAGCTCCTTTTTCACCACGACAGACCGATGCAGAGCCCGCATCACTGCGGATGCCGCACCGATCCGTCTGTCGATCTCACGCTCCATTCTTCCCTCACTCGTGAATAAGACCCCGAGATACTTGAACTCCTCCACTTGGGGCAGGATCTCTCCTCCAACCCTGAGAGGGCACTCCACCCTTTTCCGGCTAAGGACCATGCTCTCGGATTTGGAGGTGCTGATTATCATCCGAGGCGCTTCACACTCAGGTGTGAACCGATCCAGAAAAAGCTGAAGATCACGGCCTGATGAAGCAAACAGGACAACATCATCTGCAAAAAGCAGTGACCCAATCCTGAGTCCACCAAACCAGACCCCTTCAACACCCTGGCTGCGCCTAGAAATTCTATTCTTAAAAGTTATGAACAGAATCGGTGACAAAGGGCAGCCCTGGCGAGTCCAACTCTCACTGGAAGCGGGCTCGACTTACTGCGGCAATGCGGACCAAGCTCTGACACCGGTTGTACAGAGACCGAACAGCTCTTATCAGGGGGTCCGGTACCCCATACTCCCGGAGCACCCACCACAGGATTCCCCGAGGGACACGGTCGAACGCCTTTTCCAAGTCCACAAAACACATGTAGACCAGTCGGGCAAACTCCCATGCACCCTCCAGGACTCTGCTAAGGGTGAAGAGCTGGTCCACTGTTCCGAACCAGGACGAAAACCACACTGTTCCTCCTGAATCCAAGGTTCCACTATCCGACTGACCCTCCTCTCCAGAACCCCCGAATAGACTTTTCCAGGAGGCTGAGGTGTGATCCCTCTATAGTTGGAACACACCCTCCGGTCCCCCTTTTTAAAGAGGGGGACCACCACCCCGGTCTGCCAATCCAGAGGCACTGTTCCTGATGTCCATGCGATGTTGCAGAGACGTGTCAACCATGACAGTCCTACAACATCCAGAGCCTTAAGGAACTCTGGGCGTATCTCATCCACCCCCGGGGCCCTGCCACCAAGGAGTTTTTTGACCACCTCGGTGACTTCCTCATTGGAAGGCATGTTAGTGGGATTGAGGAGGTCTTCGAAGTACTCTTCCCACCGACCCACAGCGTCGAGTGAGGTCAGCAGCGCACCATCCCCACCATATCACGGTGTTGACACTGCACTGCTTCCCCTCCTGAGGCCGGACGGTGGACCAGAATCTCCTCTAAACCGTCCGAAAGTCGTTCTCCATGGCCTCTCCAACTCCTCCCATGCCCGAGTTTTTGCCTCAGCAACAACCGAAGCCGCGTTCCACTTGGCCTGCCGGTACCTATCAGCTGCCTCCAGAGACCCACAGGACAAAAAAGTCCTATAGGACTCCTTCTTCACCGCCAGTGTCCACCCACAGGTTCGGGGATTGCCACCACGACAGGCACCGACCACCTTGCGGCCACAGCTCCGGTCAGCCGCCTCAACAATAGAGGCACGGAACATGGCCCATTCTGACTCAATGTCCCCCACATCCCTCGGGATGTGGTTGAAGTTCTGCCGGAGGTGGCAGTTGAAGCTACTTCTGACAGGGGACTCTGCCAGCCGTTCCCAGCAGACCCTCACAACACGTTTGGGCCTACCAGGTCTGACCGGCATCTTCCCCCACCATCGAAGCCAACTCACCACCAGGTGGTGATCAGTTGACAGCTCCACCCCTCTTCACCCGAGTGTCCAAGACATATGGCCGCAAGTCCGACGACACGACCACAAAGTCGATCATCGACCTGAGGCCTAGGGTGTCCTGGTGCCAAGTGCACATATGAACACCCTTATGCTTGAACATGGTGTTCGTTATGGACAATCCGTGGCGAGCACAGAAGTCCAATAACAAAACGCCGCTCGGGTTCAGATCGGGGGGGCCATTCCTCCCAATCACGCCCTTCCAGGTCTCACTGTCATTGCCCACGTGAGCATTGAAGTCTCCCAGCAAAACAAGGGAATCCCCAGAAGGTATGCCCTCTAGCACCCCCTCCAGAGACTCCAAAATGGGTGGATACTCCAAACTGCTGCTCGGTGCATACGCACAAACAACAGTCAGGACCCTTCCCCCCACCCAAAGGCGGAGGGAGGCCACCCTCTCGTCCACCGGGGTAAACCCCAATGCACAGGCTCCGAGTCGGGGGCAATAAGTATGCCCACACCTGCTTGGCGCCTCTCACCGGGGGCAACTCCAGAGTGGTAGAGAGTCCAGCCCCTCTCAAGGAGATTGGTTCCAGAGTCCAAGCTGTGCGTCGAGGTGAGTCCGACTATATCTAGCCAGAACCTCTCGACCTTGTGCACTAGCTCAGGCTCCTTCCCCTTCAGAGAGGTGACATTCCACGTCCCAAGAGCCAGTTTCTGTAGCCGATGATCAGACCGCCAAGGTCCCCGCCTTCGGCCACCACCCAACTCACACTGCACCCAACCTCCTTGGTCCCTCCCATAGGTGGTGAGCCCATGGGGAGGAGGACCCACGTTACCTCTTCGGGCTGTGCCCGGCGAGCCCCATGGGTGCAGGCCCGGCCACCCGGCGCTCGCCATCGAGCCCCACCTCCAGGCCTGGCTCCAGAGGGGGGCCCCGGTGACCCGCGTCCGGGCAAGGGAAAACGTCGTCCAAGGTTTTTATTCTTCATCAGAGGTTTATTGAACCGCTCTTTGTCTCATCCCTCACCTAGGACCAGTTTGCCTTGGGTGGCCCTACCAGGGGCATAAAGCCCCGGACAACATAACTCCTAGGATCATTGGGACACGCAAACCCCTCCACCACAATAAGGTGACGGTTCAAGGAGGGGAGTTTCATTAGTAAAATATGCAATTTGCACATGCATATGCCAAGCCAAGCAGTGCATTACAGCTGAGGGAATCTAATTTTATATAAGATCCTAAATATTTTGCACCATATACAATGAAGGAGTCATTGCCATTATATAGCTGCGTTTCAGAAATTTTCATTGATCTGTAATTGTTTTTGCGGAAAATATATTGCTAATGCAACAGCTCATCTTTACGCATTTTAACACATTGTTACAGACAAGCTTCTGTGAGACTGGATGTGGATTGATTGGTTGATGTTTTGACTGTATTGAGAACAACGCATTTACTGAGGTTCTTGACGGTATGGTTGCTGTGCCAGGTATATTTTTGAACAGCACATTCTTCCTTTAGCCTTTTGATTAAGTGTAACTCGCCGTGCAAATTTTCACAAGAGATCACTCTTTGATCGAATGTATTTGTATAGCGCCACACCACGCAGCTCTTTGAAGTTTCACTTGGGGCCCTCTGTCCCACCCCCCTCATCGAATGTCACTGAATCACACCACGCACATTACTGTGTCATAAGCACACGAGAAAAAAAAAACATTCCAGGTGGTGTTGTATTCATGGTACATTCCCCTCACCCCCTGCTCCACTTAAGGAATATACAATGCCGCAAAATATTTTTTAGCTCATTTCTAATCACACTTGCCTCACTATCCCCAGGAAGGCTGAAACTAGTGAGATTACAATCTGTAAGTAAAATCGAGAGTGGAGGTTAAAGAGAGCTTATTGATGAAGTGAGTACGATTAGAATTGGAGACATGGAGGTTTGGTTTATACCATGAACAAGTCTCGTGTGTTTGTCTGAGATGGCCACCTGTGACCCAAAAGTGCCTGAAAACACTGGTTTAAGCGTATGTGTGGTGTGTTTGACTTGCCTTGGGAGGACTGCCCAGGGCTGTTTCTTACCCTGCACACAAAACTGACAACAAAGGAATTGCCCCCATCCTATAACCCAGAACTGGAAGAAACTGTTATTAAAATGCATTTGTGTACTTGGCTGATTCCAGACATGAAAGGCAAGAAAAAAGCAATAGCAACAAAAAATAAATCAATGAAAGCACATTAAACTTCTGTGGGGCAACTGCTACAGAAGGCAAGAGAAGATGGGTGAATTACCTAAACCCCAATCTATTGTGTAAAATTTCAGATTTCTCTTTGTCTAGTGGTAAACAAAATTGTTTCAAGGTTAAGCTTGAAAAAAAAATTGAAAGTAAAGGTTTGGATAAGTACAGTATGTAATTATATGTGCATAGTTGTAACTGTTTACTTGCAGTTTCAGAGTGATAATATTATATGTGTATTTGCATGTATACATGAAATATATAATACTTGTTTTGAGAGATTATTTAGGTGCAAGAGACTAAATGCTTCTAAAAATTGGGGGCACCTTGTGCCAGGCAGTATAACATGGCAATGCCATGGGATATGGCATCTAACTTCATACAATAATACAATGATAATTGACTGATTGGGGCTCAATAGCAAATTGATTCTGTGGTTGTGCATCATAAAATGTCTTGGTTATGTACTGTAAAATCCTAAAGCACAACATTTTTTGTTTGTTTTATTTAGTTGATAGTGGTGTAAACAAAGGTCTTTAATCATATAAATACATTCTTTAAAAATTTGGCGGGTTGTACTCATTACAGTTTTATCACAGAAGCAGAATAATAGCCATTTATTTTTGGGTATGTAATTTAAGTGCAATAATGCCAAAAAACCCTTAGTACATACGGGGTTAAATATTAATTTAGAGTTTTATAAAAAAAATAAAGCTCATTAGACAAGTAAAAGCATAAAATAATCAGGCGGAAATAGTGTCATAATTGAACTTAAAGTTAGTGAATACATAATGATAAATTAGTGTGCATAGCTAGATTGTCAAACCTAGTGATAAAGAAATTACAGATTTCACACAGCAGGCAGCATCTTCAGTTCCACTTTCTTCATCTGCTTGCATTCAATTTTCTTTCAGCTGCACTGTAGTATACAAAATGTTTGGATAATGATCAACAGAAATGTTCATTATCACACCACTAATAAGCAAATTATATTGACAAGCAAACCTAAGCAGAGTGAGTCCTTTTTAGTATTTGCATGGAGTTTCCCATAAATGGTTATTTTTTTATTTGAATATAAACAGTACTTTATAAATAATATACTTATTGTTCAGCATAGAGTGAAGTCTGTGTATTTTACTTTTTTTTTCCAGGTTGTCACCAATGAATCTCAGTTTTTGGTATTTACCATTCCAATCTTTGAGCCTATGCCTTCACAATACTATATTCGGGCAGTGTCAGACAGATGGCTTGGAGCCGAAGCAGTTTGTATCATTAATTTTCAACATCTCATACTGCCAGAGAGACATCCACCACACACAGGTAACAAAAAGACTAACACAATTAAGAGGTCATATATATTAAAAATATTAAATTGATATTTAAAGTACATCATATGTTAACATCTTCAAGTGTATGCTTAGATTAGATTAGATTAGATTAGAGGTCCCCTCTTCAAGATTGCCTGAAGGGACCTGAGTTGCCTCGAAAGCTTACATATTTGTAATCTTTTTAGTAGACCAATAAAAGGTGTCACTACATCCATAATGGCTAACATGGTACAACACTCTAGAATTAGGAGACCCTATAACCATTTAGCTAAATAACTAGGAGATCAACCTATTGTAAGCTATTTGAATGAGTCCAAAGTTAAGGTGTTAAATTACAGTATTAAATCTCTTATTCATTGAAATGGCACTTGTTTTATAAAATTTAACCAAAAGGCTACATTGGTAGTATGTTTAAATAATACCATAGTGTGGCCAGTTCCCAAAAATAGAGATCATTTTTTGTGTGTTTACATATAAAGTAAAAAGTATCTACTGTTGATAATCATTTATTTTTGTCTATTCACAACATGATACAACTGAGCTCTCAATGGATTGATTTTGTTCAAATTTGGCAAACTTGTTCTTTGGGGAAATTTTAAGAGAAAGTTCAATTTTCATTAATACATCTCGAATACAGTATGCTGTACAAAGTTTTGATACGTCAGAAACAGCCAGTGAAAAGCATTGATGAATTTTCTGATTTGTCTTTCTGTCTATGATACCACAATCACAGGTTATGACTGCTGTTTCAAATTTCGCTTGAGAGAGAGATTGCTTCAACTTGTATATTTTGTATATCTTCCATCTTTTACTCATTTGACAGCTGCTTCTGACAGCATAACAGTGAAACACCTGCAGTGTTGTGCCATATAAGCAGTTTCTGCAGCTGCATAGCAGCTTGCACCAACCTCTCAGCTCAGTTGTCCTGCTACTAAATTGTAGCGGGTAAGTACAATGATGTTTATAACAGTGAAAGCAAAAAATGCAAGTAATTTAATGTAAGGTAAAATGAATGAAAGAGGAAACAAGCTTCACTGCCATGACGTGGTGATATATTATTCATACAATGAATAAATCTGTGCTCAGGATTTCTGTTACGCTAAAGTAGCCTTCAGGCTGCATTATCTGAATTTTTAAAGGTGATTCAGTATTTCTCTTGCTGTATAATTCATAAGCAAAGTTCTACAATGACTTGTTATCCACCAAAGATGGACACAGCAAATAGTTTTAGGTTGAGGCTTATAAACATAATTTAAATCTTCATTAAGTAATTCTTTGAAAAAAATTATATTTAAGAAATTTAAACCAACATTATTTAGCATTAAACCTTTTAACACCAGCAATAGAACATTAACTTGAGTAGGGATCTGCTAACTGTGAAGGATATTTCAGCCTTCACAAGCCTGTTTGTGCTCAGTTTTCAACTACATATTGTAGTGCTGTGTTTTATGTACTCTAGTAACATGTATAGATTCTGTTATCACTGTCATTTTTGAAGGACACACTATTACAGAAATATTTAGCAAACAAAATGTGAGAACTAAGCCTTTGATGAAGTCACTAGAAAATAAAAAAAATGCTCCAAGTTTCAAAATTAGTCGATCTCAGAATGCACCTGAATGTTAGTTTGTGCGTACATTTTCTTACTTGTTTATTGTTCCTGTGATTCTTTATTTAATATACTTTATGACACGCAGTTGTTTGCATGACAAAGATGTGGGAATCATATGATTCAAAAAAGTAATACTGAAAAATTAAACTGTTTCACAAATGACCTCCTTCCCCAAAAATGAGAAAAAGTTGAAAGAAGCTTTTTGCACTGTAGTCTACAGTAGTTTCCCACACCTGAAATTCAGGTGTCAGGAAGGTCTAAGTAATCTGTTTAAGAATTAACCTTTTTTATTGATAAGTATTTTAGATTTTGACTGAATTATAGTAACTCAGAATTGACAGTTAGAACATTGTTTTACATGTTAACTGACTCTAACTAGTTTATGCAATTAAAAATCTATAAAAATATTTCATTATAGTTGATTTTCTCCTTTTTATACTCTTAATACCTTTTATTTATAGAGTTCTGGTTATTCTGTGAAATAACTGGATTATGCAGTTAATGCCATACTATAACATTGTGTCTGTGTGACTTTCTCCTATAATAATTTGGTATCAGGTGTTGGCACTGATTGCTTCCAGGATTGGCTCTGGCTTCAGCTGACCCAAGCCAGGGATTAAGTAGGTTTACAACATGATTGGATGGATTACATTTAAAACAAACAAACATGGTTCTTTTCTGGGGACATATACTTAGCAAAGCATTGTTAACTATATAAGGCATGTCTTTTGGATACTTTTATTTGTCAAATATTTACTTCTAATTCAAAAATTCAATTAATATAATTTATGTTGTCATTTTTACAAAGGCCTGATGGATATTACACTCAGTTGTTTTGTATATTTAGATATTACTTTCTGCAACTGTACTGTATGTTTGAAACGATAATTTTTCTCATTAAAATTATAGTATTAAGAAAAAATAAATTAACAGAAGAGAGCCTTACACTATTATAGAAATGTGAAAATTTATTACACAGATTGATGTTAACAGATAACATATTTCTTTGTATTTATATGCTTGTATCTATCTAACTGTCTATTTATTTATTTTTTAAACTTAGAGCTACTAGATCTTCAGCCTTTGCCTGTCACTGCTTTGGGGAACAGAGAATATGAAGCTTTGTACAAATTTACCCATTTTAACCCAGTTCAGACTCAGATATTCCATACTTTGTATCACACGGATAGCAATGTTCTTCTTGGAGCACCTACAGGCTCGGGGAAAACAGTTGCTGCTGAAATGGCAATATTTCGAGTCTTCAGTAAATACCCCTCCTCCAAGGTATATACTATGTATTTGTTTCCCAACAAATTTTTTTCATTTTTTAGAAAATGTACAAAAATAGCATTATGTTAATAACATCTGGTTATATCCATAGGTGGTAATGCAGCTTATAGTTGTTTTGCAAAATACAATGATTTTTGCGAAGCAGTGAATTAATAAGGTTTAATATTAAAAAAAATA
The DNA here is from genome assembly GCF_016835505.1 of Polypterus senegalus. Taxonomy (NCBI): domain Eukaryota; kingdom Metazoa; phylum Chordata; class Cladistia; order Polypteriformes; family Polypteridae; genus Polypterus; species Polypterus senegalus. The sequence goes on from NC_053156.1 coordinate 121,859,231, forward strand.
GACAAGAAAACAAATATTTTAAACTTAGCAACTGTTGTCAATGAATAAGACTTGTGATGGTGTGACAAATGCATGGAGGAATAATGCCCACAGAAACAAATGTGTGCAGCTAGTAAAATCTCCTTGGTAATAATTTTCCATTACATATATAATATACATACTGTATCATTTTAATTAAGCATCTTGTGAATTGTGATTTTACTGCAGAACAGAAAACAAAAGAAGAAACATAAATGGATAAAAAAAACAGACAATGTCAGTGTAAAGGCATCTATACTGTGCAATTTATAGCACCACACTATATACAGTCCCTCTCAAAAAGTGGTAAAGTAGCACTCATAAAAATTTAAGTATTAACTTTTGCAGGTTGTGATTAAACAATACATACCTTAATTTGGATGCCTGTAGCTCTGGAAACACAATATCTACAAGTTCTTCAAAAGCAGTGAGCACATTATTACAAGGCACAAAATGTAAACCTAATAACATTGTGAAGTTCAGGTGAATCTTTTCATTTTTATAACTCCTGAAAGTTTCTCCACATTGACTAACCAAAATGGGAAGAGCAACACACTAGTTGCACGCATTTGTCTTGGCACACATTTTTCATGTGCACTTGTCCTGAGCTGCTTTAATGTTTATGTAATATCATGTTGAATATACAGTACCTTTAAAAGTACAGTATATTCCTTCTTGAGGTTACTCTCATGCTCAGGCTATAGATTTTATTTTATTTATTTACTATCTTTCTTACATTATTTTGGTTTTAGGCAGTGTATATTGCACCTTTAAAAGCACTCGTCAGAGAAAGAATAGAGGACTGGAAAATAAGAATAGAAGAAAAATTAGGGAAAAGGTAAAGTGTTTTTTTATCTACCTATAGCTTTTTGTGTACTGTATATTAAATGGTATTATGTTTTTATGCATGTTTTTTTATTTATAATTCTGTTGAAGTAGTTGTTAATAACTGTGTGATTTTAAATAAATATATTCTCAGTCTAAGTGTGTGAAGTTCAAAACCTTTTATAAATACATAGATGTGTTGGGTAAATTATGTTTTTTCATTTGTTTTGATATTTATGTTTTCAGAAGAACTTTAACTGTTATATCTGCTATAAAACCATTAATTTAGATAGATAAGAACAAGAGAAATTTGACAAGTGAGGGGAGACCATTCACTCCATCAAGATTGTTAATATTTTAGATCTCTCAAAAAAGTATATTATAATTTTATTCAAGATATCTCAGAATATATCTTCACATTGATGGATGTTCAAAATATTTGAAACCATTTCCTGATATCTTGCAATAGGTTAAGTTGACAGATCTTAAACTTTATTTAAACGTATCTCTAATTTGATTTTGTGATATCTGAAATACAATTTAAGATATATTTGCAAAGAAGTTACTTTGAGATTTATGGTTATTATTATGAAATATCTAAAATACAGTTAAAGGTATCTTAAAAGTTTTTCTAGATATATCAAAGTAGTTTTTACACATTATTTTAAAATATCTCTTTCATTTTTAGATCTCTTGAAGATCTCAGGAATTCCAATTGGTAAAAAATAAGACATTTACGGGATATATAATAAGCGTTTGTGAGATATCCTGAAATGCATTTGAAATAACTGCAAAGTGGACCTGTATTCAAAGATACCATATATGAAATTAATACTGCTCTATTTTTAAATGTTAATTTAGCTGGGCATACTTATTTAGGTGATAGGTCAGGGTAAAATTGCAGGTTCTTTTAAATCTACCTTTGCAGCTAACTGAATTTTTAAAATCTCACGTTAACCGACTTTGTTATTTTATTAAGTCTGTACTGTAGTTTGTTCTTAATCAGAAATTATGGACAGTAATCCCTCATTGTAAATATTTGATCCACACATTTTGTGATAAAACATTGGTTCTTATCAAGAACTAAATAAAAAGACTTCTGATGCAACTTATATGAAACTTTATAGTTGGAAAACATGAGTCTGGCACAGACTTGGGAGCTTTTTTTTCTGACTTGTCTTAAGTTATATTTCAAAAAAAAGTAAGACAGATTACCTGAAATGAAGACTGCTGTAATGTTGTAAACATTTATTTTTGTTTATAATGTAAACTTTTTTTAATGGCTTCTCTGTAACTGTAATTCAACCTGTTTGAATTAACATAATTTTTATCCATGGAAATAAATAGGTCATAGTGGCAAAGAAAAAAAAAACTTAAAAGAAAACATAGTGTGGCCTTCAGTTACAAAAAATACAGAAGACACCTTTAAAGAGTGTTTTTTGTAGTCCCATTACATCCCTTCTTTGTCTTTCCAGATGGGAGGAGTTTTTGTTTCCTCCTGTTTTGTTTCAGTAGCATGTCCATGAGTAGCTAATTAGCAAACTATAAATTTGTATTCGTGATCTACACTTCTTCTACTGTTTTTTCTATATCTTTTGTTGTATGAGCTAAGAAATCATACAGATAAATTAAAAATTGGAGTGTACCCCAGTCTGTTATTCATTATATGACCCAGATCAAAGCTTCTTGCATAACAAGGAAATAACAGTGTCCCAATCTTTCGTATTTCAAAACAACTTATTTGGATGCCTTTAAAATTTACAAAAGTTATCACTCCAGCCTTTTACTTGTTCACACACTTGCTTATAATTGTATAGTCTTGCTCGTGTATGAAAGTTAGTGTAGCATATCTATTTTGGTGAAATAAATCTTTATGGTTTCCACCCTTTCCTCAGAGTTGTTGAGTTAACTGGGGATGTCACTCCAGATATAAAAGCAATTGCTCAGGCTGACCTCATTGTAACCACACCGGAGAAATGGGATGGAGTCAGCAGAAGTTGGCAAAACCGAAGTTATGTGCAGAAAGTTGCAATTATTATCATTGATGAGATCCATCTACTAGGTTTGTGCAAAACCTTTACTATGTCTGATATGTTATGTGAGGAGATTTTGAGGACATAATGTTATAAGATAATTTATTGTCCAATGCAAATAATACTTTCCATTTTGAGTGTTGAAAACATTTTAGAGTCTCTGAGACCCCCCAGACCTGAGGAAAACACATGCTACAACATCTCTTACTAGTGATCCAAACATTGTATTCCTCTGTATCATATTTCTTTCTCCCCACAATTTAAAGCATATTTTCATCCCAGCTGTGTTGGAAACAGCAGTGCTGCAATGAATTGGAACACCAAAAGGGATGTACACTTCTGCAGTTCCTAAAAGTACAATATAGGAATTAGTTGGTAATAAAACATCTATGGTTTTATTTGTTTATTTAAGGAAAAAAACAATAAATACCTACCGGTATTTATCCTTTTTCATAAGTCATCTAATTGAGTTCTGGAGGGTTTAAACAGCCTGAGCTTTCCTGCAAGCATCAGACTCAAGGCAGAATACAACCCTGATAAAGCTTTCTGTAACTTAACACCCATATTCATTTACACGAGTCACTACTTAACCTCGATTTTTTGAAATGTTCAGACAGATAATGTTTATTTGCGTAATCATAATCATCAATTGAAATTTCTCTCAATCTTTTTTATTACCAACCTCCCCTAACAGCTTCACAAGAGAATAGCTAGCATTTTTTTTATTTAAGATTGTTAAAGTAATTCTATAGTAGTTCCATTTTTTTTTCTTACCATTTTAGACAAACAGTGTCTCCGGTCTTATGTTATCCTTAAGGAACTCCTCCATAATTAAGTTCAATAAGCAGTACATAAGAATATTATGTCCCTGTTATTTTTAAGTCCTAACTTGTATTTTCTCTTTCCTTTCTTTTATCACAGGAGAAGAAAGAGGTCCTGTACTAGAGGTTATTGTGTCAAGAACTAATTTCATTTCATCTCACACTGCAAAACCTGTGAGAGTTGTAGGATTATCCACAGCTCTGGCAAATGCAAAGGATCTAGCTGACTGGCTAGGCATAGGACAGGTATTTGACACCTGAGAAATATCCTCACCTTTGAATATCAGGGCATTTTCTTTTTTGTGCCTGCTCACATTTAGTGACACAATTCTGATGCTCAGTTATACCCAAAGAAGTAAAATATTAGACAAATTAAAATTCCTTGCATCTATTAGTCCTTACACTGGAAGGAAAATTTGGTTTGCCATTATTGCCTGAGTCCAGAGTGCATCGAATGGATTGGTATGGTGGTTAACAAATGTTTTAAACATTTGTAGTAAATTATCAATTTATTTATGTTGTCTTTTAATGGTGATATTTTAATGTACAGTACTTCATAGAAATTTGACAGATTGTCTTCAAAAAAGCACACAGTTACCATTTAAAGAAAGTGGTACAAAAAGATAGCAATCAGGAGAACAGAAAAATCACAAATAGGGAATTGTGTATTCAGTGGAACCTTGGGTCACAACTGTAATTCCAAAACTCTGGTCGTTACCCGATTTGGTAGTGACCTGAAGTAATTTCTCCCATAGGATTGTATGTAAGTACAATTAATCCGTTCCAGACCGTACTAACTATATGTAAATAAATTTTCTTTAAAGATTTTTAAATATAAACTAAAATTAATTAATTATACCATAGAATGCACAGTGTAATAGTAAACTAAATGTAAAAACATTGAGTAACACTGAGACAAACACTCAGGCTCCCTGCTCGCTTGCTCGCTCTCAGCTGCATGTGAGCCTGCGCTCACTCACTCTCAGCTCGCTCTCTCTCTCTCGTGCTTGCTCGCTCTCTCTCTCACTCTCTCTCCTGCACCGGCTTTCTCCTCCTGCTTCCTGCCTTCTCCTGCAACCTCCCGTTCTTTCATGTTCTCTTCTTTTTCCCTTTAGCTGACTGTGCACTTAGGTGAGAAACGCTCACATCACGAACTCCTCAGGAACCGCTTCGGCCACACACCACCATTCCCCCTCGGTAAGCCACAAGTTCGATGATTATTTATTAAAACTGGCCTTTTTGACGGGAGCTGTGGACCTGCTATACCACAGGAAGAAGCTGGGATGAGAGGAGGTTACAGTTTTGAGGGAGAGTCCCACTGCATGATGCACCGAGAACAATGTACAACAGGGAGAGACTGAACACATGCGGAAATCATCGGCACGTACGAACCGGAAGGGAAACTGGCTTGTTCGTCACCCGAGTGTGTGGTCGTGAGCAGATGCAAAAGTTTGGTGAACTTTTTGGTCGTAACCCGATTTGTACGTGTTCCGAGCCGTTTGTGACCCAAGGTTCCACTGTATGTGTATATATTAAATACCGTATTACCTTAAATGCCACTGATGTTATTATTTTTATTAGTGCAATTTGGATTCATGTAATATAGTTAAATATTTTTCTGTAAAAAAATTAACAAAAAACACCAATGTCAATTATTAGACTTTTTTGCAGTTTTGAAGTAGGCTTTTTTGGCTGTTTTTATTTATTTGAAACTGGAGTTTTCTAAATAGTAGCCTATGTCATTTAACCACTTGCAGGCTACCATTTTATTGCAAGCAAGTAGTTGATGTTAATAATTTGTACACTGGCTATTTTCAGTTGGGACTGTTCAATTTTCGACCTTCTGTTCGTCCTGTTCCACTGGAAGTACACATTCAAGGATTTCCAGGGCAGCACTACTGTCCACGCATGGCCAGCATGAACAAGCCATCTTTCCAAGGTATTTGTGCATTATGCTGTACATTGCACATTCTACATTGTGCTTCCTGATAGGCTGCTTGTTTCAAGACAGTAACTGAGTAGTTTTTGAATAAAGGTACCATGAAGCAGCAGATCAATTTTCACCCTTGAATAACTCTCTGACTTGCATAAATTAGTTTATCTTGTTTTGTACCAGTTGTCCAAAGACATGCAGGTTAGGTGGATTGGCGGTTCTAAATTGGCCCTAGTGTGTGCTTGGTGTGTGGGTGTGTTTGTGTGTATCCTGCGGTGGGTTGGCACCCTGCCCGGAATTGGTTCCTGCCTTGTGCCCTGTGTTGGCTGGGATTGGCTCCAGCAGACCCCCGTGACCCTGTGTTCAGATTCAGCGGGTTGGAAAATCAATGGATGGATGTATGTTTAAGAATATGCTAGTCCTTTAAGGGTTATGTTGTTTTGTACATGCATAATAATGTGATACAGTCTCCCCTATTAATAGCAAATATATATACAATATATGAGAAATGACTAGTTAAATCTTTGTCCTGCCTTTATCACAAACCATCCATTATCCAACCCGCTATATCAAATACAGGGTCACGGGGGTCTGCTGGAGCCAATCCAAGCCAATATAGGGCGCAAGGCAGGACATAAACCCCAGGCAGGGCACCAGCCCACCATAGGACACACACACACCACGCACACACTAGGGACAATTTAGAATCGCCAATGCACCTAACTTGCATGTCTGGACTGTGGGAGGAAACCAGAGTACCCTGAGGAAACTTACAAAGACACGGGGAGAACATACAATACTCTTCAAAATATCTTTCTATTTCAAAAAGTTTTTTCTATATATATTCAATCTTTATTCTACTTTTCTGCCTTTAGTGTTGGATTTGTTTCGTAGATTTTGCATGTGAAGCACTTGGTAATATGATGTTGAAATTACTTATATACTAAAGCCTGGCTGAAAGCTTTTGCTTTCTTAACTGCATTTCAGGCAAGTCATGGGATTACTTATTTGGGTTAGAAAATATTTAATGTTCAGGAGGTGTAAAATACAAGTCATTTTGTCACATATTTGCTTTATGGCAAAAAGAAATCTTTACTACTTTAATTTTTTAAAATGTTTGCCATATGCTCCCTGAATTATTAGTGTGATTTTTAACTATCAACATGAGACTGAAAATTTCATTTTGTTGCTTTCTATAAAATGAGACAAAACCAACACATTTCTCTGCATTATTTTAGAATTATTTAGAATTTAGAATTTCTGCATAAGGTGGGTTGTTCTTTTCTTCCACAGCTATTCGAAGCCATTCACCATCCAAACCAGTGTTGATCTTTGTCTCATCAAGACGACAGACTCGTCTTACTGCTATTGACTTGATTACTTTTCTGGCCACTGAAGATGACCCCAAACAGTGGCTTCATATGGATGAAACAGAGGTAAAATTCATTTTTAGCTTTTACTTTATTGTGTTAAAGAACATACTTAATCTTTCTAATTATTGTCAGTTGAATGAAGATATATAATATGCATAATATATTGCATAAGCAAATTAAAATAAATTATTTGCACTGTTTGAATATATTATGCTGTTATTTTTATGAACATGAAAACAACTTTTTGACTAAATTTCTTTCAGAAAATATTTTAAAATCTTCAAAAGTACCGTCTGATTTCATCACTCTTATTATCATTTTCTTCATTGTTTTGTCATCTTTCCTGAAATGTGACTATGACTTCATTATGGAAAAAATTAAACAATGCAAATATGTCTTTCTGTCATTACCTATACATCTCTGACTAAAATACAGTTTCAAAAGCTGTTTACTGAAGCATGTTTTTTTCTTAATTTTTAGGCTATTTGATCATTGAAATGATTTGTCTGTCCATTTGTCAGTATCATAGGCTTCCTTTCTTGTCATAAATATATTATGCAGATTTTCACAGTACAAATGAAGGTTCTTATATTTTCTATGCAACTGCAAGTCACTTCAATTTACATATCTACAGTTTGCAAACTCTTTTCTGCTTTTTTGTGCAGCCAGCATCTGCATTGCTAATTTAACTTTAAATGTTGACACTTTATTAAATTAATTGGTTTAGGTGTTCTATTATAGGTTTCTAGGGTCATCATGTGTATATGTGCATAACAATTTGTGAATGGATTTTGTAGATATATTTTTTTTTAATTTCTTAATCAAACTGTTGCATAAATAAGAATGACCTCATATGCAAAGCAATCCACAATATTCATCACTCAGAAAGCAAGGTAATAAAACACAGTTCTAAAATATTTGGGTACCATGTTAACCTATCCATTATCCAAACACTCATAGTGCAAAATTAAACATAGTACACAATTCATTAGATTAGTCAATAGGGTAAATATAACTAAACAGTAGAATAATTAAGGACCAAAATCAGAAGATAAGTACTGGTACAAGTTTGAGAGCCTCTTTTCTAATTAAAATTTACGTTTATATTTATCTGCTTGGCAGATGCTTTTATCCAAAGTAACTTACAACAGAGGTAAACATAATTGAGTAACATTAGGCTAGGGCCTGTTTGTTCAGCGAATATAATAGAACAGGTAACAAAAATTGATTGCCACAAGTGAAAAGAGATACAGTAACTAATAATTTACAATCAGATTATAATCAATAAGGCAATTAACAAGAAGTTAGCCAACAATATAAATGATCATAGAGCATGTTTTTTTACCCTTCAATCAATTAGATGGATATTCACAGAACAGATGGGTCTTCGATTGCTTCTTAAATACATTGAGGGAGTCAGCAGTACGGATGGAGATGGGTAGCCTATTCCACCAAATTGGAACTACACAAGGAAAGAGTTGGAATGAGACATGAAAATTAAGGGTATGATACCTAGTCAAGCTAGTCTTATTCATACAGGTCATTGTAATACACTGTGAAACAAAAACAAGCATGTCTATCAACACGGTAAAACTTGTTACACATCACCACCCTTACCACTGCTCTTTATATGTTTAAGTCAAGTGTTTGGTTTTATTTTAGTTTTCAGCATGGTGCAGTGAAGAAAAGACTAAGCATCCAATTTGCAGGCATTGCTGAATTAAAAATCAAATACTCAAGTACACAACAAGCTAGCACTGTCTATCTAACTCGATGATTAATCCGGAATTGAGAGTGTTTGACTTCAGAGCATAAAAGGAAGTTTTTTTGCACCAGTGATTATTAAGTGTGTTAGGAGGTTTCCTGAAGATGGGGAAAAAGTGTGCTTTTCCAGTATGCAAAGAAAAGGGTCATCCAGTGAAGAGTGGATAATATCTAGCAATCAAGCTTTTTTGGACTGCTAATAAAGGTGGTTGTAAAACAGAATCAAATGCAGGAAAATCACCCGGCAAAGGGAAAGAAGCTATATTATACATTATAAATTTGCGGAGTGCATTTAACTGGGCAGGTTGGGTATTGACGAAGTTAGGTGTGAATGAATGGTTAGTGTTTATAGTAATGTCAATGTGTGAGGAAGCATGAAGAGTGATCAGAGCAGCAGAAGCAGATAGTAAACGTTTTAGGTTGAAGATGGGGCTACACCAAGGACCTGTTGTCTACCCTGCTTTTAATAATAATGATAAAGGAGTCTCCAGAGAAGTGTACAAAGAATTACCCTTTGAAGTTTTTGTAGGCCAGTGATCATATTTTAATTGCAAAGATTGGAGCAGAATTGAAGGAGGAGGTACTGATGAATGAAAAGCTAAATTGGAAACAACCTCAAGGTAAATTCAAGAAAGAATAATGTTTATGATTGGAGGGAGGTGTAGGGGAAAAATGAAGTGAGTGCATGGTGTGATCTGTGTGGTAGAGGTGCTTTGGAGAAACTGTATCCAATGTATGGTCTGTCAGAAATGCATGCCTAAAAGATGTAGTAAGCCTAAATTTAGACTTTGACTCTGAAGTTGTTCTAAAGTAAGTAGGGAAATTCTTCTATGTAGGTGACATTTTGAGAACAGACAGAGGTGTGGGCACAGCAGTGATAGCCAGGTTGTGAGATGACATAAATTCCATGAGCTGCCCCCAAAAAAGTAGTCCCTTTGACATTTAAGACTAAAAGTTCTGAAAGCCGTGTAATGAGTAGTATAATTATTGGGAGAGAGACATGACCAATGACAGTGTAAAATGAAGCAAATCATGAGAATGATCATTTGGATATATAAAACATTATAGAGTCAAAGGAAGGTAAATTCCAAGCTAAGATAAATAATTGGTGTAGAGCCAATATATGTTGTAGTGAGGAGAAATGGACTAAGATAGTTTGAACACATAAAGTCCATCAAAGTGGAGGTGTAAGGGGTGAAGTCAGTGGGAGGCCAAGGAGATGTGGTTGGTAGTTGTGTGAGATTTAGGAAGAGAATGGAGTTCACCCTTAAAGGGTGTCCAGGACCCTTGAGATAGGAGGAAAGACATTTGGAGGACAACAATCTAAACTGAGTAAACCCCATAATATGGCCACTGATCCAGTGGTGAAGATAATAATGAAAATTAATATGTGAAAAACAAAAGCTGGATTATTTTCTTTATGTACCTCATGGAAATGCACATTTCAGTAGCCACAAGACCTTTAAACACACATTTTCATAAAGTCTGTATAAAGCACATTTCAAATATGATGAATTCTTAAAGCACTGAGAAGAGATGCTTATGCCGGTGTGGTTCCTTATTTACCTGGCGAGGTAAGAAGGCGATATCGGGGCAGCCGAGCCAGTGCAAAGATAAAAGATAAGATTAAATCGAGACAACTTGAGAGAAAATGGCGTTATAAACCGTCCGTGCCTTCTGTGATCCTGGGAAATGTAAACTCACTACCAAATAAGATCGACGAACTGGCTGTGCTGGTGAAAAATGTCAGAACCTACAGAGAATGCAGCTTGCTGTGTTTTAGTGAAACGTGGCTAACGTCTCCCATCCCAGATGCTAACGTGGAGCTACCCGGGTTTAGCACAGTTAGAGCTGACAGAGACGCAAGTACCTGCGGAAAGAAGAAAGGAGGAGGACTCGCTCTCTATGTCAATACAAAGTGGTGCAACTCAGGACATGTAAACGTTAAAATCTCCACTTGCTGCAGAGACATCAAACTGTTGGCCGTAAGTCTGCGCCCCTATTACTTGCCCAGAGAGTTTGGACACGTGATTGCTGTTATTGTTTACATCCCCCCTCAAGCGAACGGAGATGGCGAGTGACATCATCCATTCCGCAGTTGCTAAGTTACAAACGTAGCACCCTAAGGCACTTGTGCTAATCGCTGGAGACTTTAACCATGTAACGCTGGACAAAACATTACCTGCCTTCTCCCAGTATGTGGATTGTAACACTCGGGGAAACAGGACTATCGACCTACTGTATGCAAGCGTTAAAGGCGCATACAGCGCCACCCGCTGCCTGCGCTTGGGAAAGCAGATCATAACCTGGTTCTGCTTCAGCCTCAATACAAACCAAGAGTGAGGCTACCTACAACTACGCTCATTCAGGAAGTGGTCCCTGAGGCAGAGCAGGCTCTGAGAGACTGCTTTGGAACTACAGACTGGGATATATTGCTTGGGTCACATAGTGAGAACATTGAAGAGGCTGTTGAATGCACAACTGATTACATCAACTTCTGTATGGACATTGTAGTTCCAGTAAGAACAGTATGCTGCTATGCTAACAACAAGCCATGGATTACAAGTGACATCAAGGGCCTTTTGAACCAGAAGAAAAGGGCTTTTAAAGGTGGTGATCAGCATGAGCTCAAGCGTGCAGAAGGAACTCGAGTCCAGCTCAGGGCGAAAGATCAGTACAGGAGAAAGCTGGAGCAGAAGTTGCAGAACAACAGCATGAAGGAAGTGTGGGATGGGATGAAGATTATCACTGGCTGCAGCTCGAAGCGGGGGGGCGCCATCGAGACAGGCGTGGAGAGAGCAAACCAAATGAACAACTTCTTTAATAGGTTTGATCACAGTAACCCACTCTCACCTCAAGGTACTGCATCCTCCAACCATCCTTCTGCTGATACCAGCATAGGTGAGACATCCCCACCCACAATTACAGCAGCCCATGTGAGCAGAGAGCTGAAAAGACTTTGTGCCAGCAAAGCAGCGGGTCCAGATGGTGTATCGCCACGACTGCTGAAGGCCTGTGCGTTGGAACTTGGGAGTCCTCTACAGCGCATCTTCAACCTGAGCCTGGAACAGGGGAGAGTCCCAAGGCTTTGGAAAACATCTTGTATCACCCTGTCCCAAAGGTATCACGTCCTAGTGAGCTGAATGACTTCCGGCCTGTTGCTCTGGCGTCACATCTGATGAAGACCATGGAGCGGCTGCTGCTTCACCACCTGAGGCCACAGGTCCGCACGCCCTCGACCCTCTGCAGTTCGCATACCAGGAGAAGGTGGGAGCGGAGGATGCCATCATCTATATGCTACACGATCCCTCTCCCACCTGGACAGAGGCAGTGGTGCTGTAAGAATTATGTTTTGGACTTCTCTAGCGCCTTCAACACCATCCAACCTCTGCTCCTTAGAGACAAGCTGACTGAGATGGGAGTAGACTCACACCTGGTGGCATGGATTGTGGACTATCTTACAGACAGACCTCAATATGTGCGTCTTGGGAACTGCAGGTCTGACATTGTGTTCAGCAATACAGGGCGCCGCAGGGACTGTACTTTCTCGGTCCTGTTCAATCTATATACATCAGACTTCCAATATGACTCGAGTCCTGCCACGTGCAAAAGTTAGCTGATGACACTGCTATTGTGGGCTGCATCAGGTGTGGGCAGGAGGAGGAGTACAGAAAGTTAATCAAAGACTTTGTTAAATGGTGCGACTCAAACCACTTACACCTTAACACCAGCAAGACCAAGGAGCTGGTGGTGGATTTTAGGAGGCCCAGGCCCCTCATGGACCCTGTGATCATCAGAGGTGACTGTGTGCAGAGGGTGCAGACCTTTAAATATCTGGGAGTGCAGCTGGATGACAAATTGGACTGGACTGCCAATACTGATGCTCTATGTAAGAAAGGTCAGAGCAGACTATACTTTCTGAGAAGGTTGGCATCCTTCAACATCTGCAGTAAGATGCTGCAGATGTTCTACCAGACGGTTGTGGCGAGTGCCCTCTTCTACGCGGTGGTGTGCTGGGGTGGCAGCATAAAGATGAAAGACGCCTCACGCCTGGACAAACTTGTTAAGAAGGCAGGCTCTATTGTAGGATTAAAGTTGGACAGTTTAACATCTGTGGCAGAGCGACGGGCACTAAGCAAACTCCTGTCAATCATGAATAATCCACTGCATCCACTTAACAGTGTCATCTCCAGACAGAGGAGTAGCTTCAGTGACAGACTTTTGTCACTGTCCTGCTCCACTGACAGACTAAAGAGATCGTTCCTCCCCACACTATGCGACTCTTCAATTCCACCGGAGTAAATGCTAACATTAATTTTATTTTAATTTTTTCATTTTTTCATTTTATTACTATTTAATTTAATATTGTTTCTTTGTATCAGTATACTGCTGCTGGATTATGTGAATTTCACCTTGGGATTAATAAACTATCTATCTATCTATCTATCTATCTATCTATCTATCTATCTATCTATCTATCTATCTATCTTATCTATCTAAATCTATTAGTTGACAGCTGTACTATAAGCATAGCTGCTTATTTCACAAGAACTCAACCTAAGCTAAATTTAGATGATGTAAAAAAAGTGTTTCCTGTGTACCATTATCCAGTTTTCATTGTCATTCTGTAATAAAATAAAAACATAAACTCAAGTATATTGCAGAATGGAATCATAATGCTTATTATCACATTGCTTATTATCATTGAATCACAATGCAGGAAAATGTCTGTCATTCCTTAATGGCTCGTACAATATTTTTGGTAAACCCCTTTAAAGCTGAAAGTCTACAATTCAATCACATAATGATTGCTTTATTTCAAATCCATTTTGGTGGCATACAGAGCCAACATTAAGAAAATTGTGTCACTGTCCAAATACTCATGGTTCCAATTGTACAAGAATTAGCTACTATTTTTACTTTCTCATATACACAATGCAGATAAAGTATAGGAATTGTGAAAAAATTTGACCTTGAGATTTTCTTATGTCTTGATGTTTTAGACCTTCCTGAGTCCAAAAATACCTTTTTTAAAATATATGTTTGTCTGTGCATAAACACGATAACTCGAAAACACTTTGGCCTAGGTCAATGAAATTTTCTACATCTGCATTATATGAAAAATAAAGAATCCTGTCACCTTTTGGTCCTTTAACTGAATACTTTTGTGAATTTTCAATAGTACTAGGGTGTTGTACCGTGTTAGCCATTATGAATGTAGCGAAGAGCCAAGCAAAATGACACCTTTTATTGGCTAACTAAAAAGATTACAATATGCAAGCTTTTGAGGCAACTCAGGCCCCTTCTTCAGGCAACTATGGTCATAAATTATGGTTATATGGTTATAATTACAGATAGATGATTCAGATTTTGTATAGATATTTATAATGAAAAGAAGCGAAATTTGAGAAAACTTTCTCAACCGGAAGTAGTATTTTATTTAAACAACCATCAAAATATTTTATAAAATATCATGGAACTATAATATATATATATATATATATATATATATATATATATATATATATATATATCAAGATCACACAATATTAAAAACTGTCTACAGCACATATTCTTTCAATAAATATTATTCATTTTATTTTAATTTATACATCATCAGTTTAACAATAACGTTAAACATTAAACATACCATGTAAATATAAAGATGTAATTGGAGCAATATGTTGCTATGTCCCTGTCATGTTCCTGGTAATACATTTAATTTTATGATTTTTTTTTTATTTCTGCCAAAATAATCATAATTAAATGTATCTAAATGCAGTTTTACCTATAGCAATTTATTACAACAAATATTATATAACACTTTTTTGTTTTTTATTTGACTATAGCTCTTTTTACTTTGTATGTAATCTAGGTAATGCATATGTAATCATGAAAAAATTCCACCACCATTATCAACCTCCCTAAGTTTGAAAAAAAAATTTTAATGTAAAGTTTAATTATAAATAGAGATAAATGATTGTGTATTGATATTATCAGTTAGTTATGATGAGAAACAAAGACATGATATTTGAGAAATATTGCGCAACTGGAAGTGGTTATGATGTACTATCTCAGTGTACGAGAAAGTCGAGGGGAGCACATTCTCTATTTTTTTTTTTATTTCTTGTGTTTTGATTTGATCATTACTACTATGTTGTAAATGCTACAGCTTTGTTCTCTGACAGGAAGAATAAAAAAATAGATTTATTTGGGTGTTTCAGTTAACTGTGCAAAATTCACTGATGGGGAACAAATTGCTTCCTTGCTGTTTTAAGACACAAGTACTTATTTAATGCATACCCCATAGTATGGCTGAAGTGCAGTGAAGTTAGAGTGTGTCATTATGTTCAGCATAGAAAGACAAGAGTGTCTAACCTTGAATATTTTCTTGTGCCACCGAGTCATTCAAAAAGGTACATAAGGTCTTTATCTTCTGTCTATCACACAGACCATCAAAGAGTTTAAGGTTTATTTCTAATTTGTCAGTATAAATGCTACATAAAGTATGCTTGATATGCTTAAAGCTTGAGAACCATTTTACACTTCATGTGTGCTACAATCAAGTGTGTATTGTAAGTTGGTGAGTTATAAAGATGGGCTAGAGACTACTGAGTATGGTGAAGTTAGTATAGTCTGATAAACTCAGACCTATGCCACCGCAACCCTCTTGAGAAAAACTGAAGATGAGATGAGATGAAAAAAGTTCAGATGTCAATAAAGACAACTGTTCCAAGAATGAGACCTGAGTAGAAATGAAAAGCATGAGGCTCAGTTTTTATCTGAAGCAGGAAGGAAAATACTGTTACAATTTTTGTACAGCTATAATAATGATATACAGTTTATACATTTACAAAGACACACATTTTATATAATAAATTATAATCAAAGGTATGCATTATTTGCTCGCTCATCTAATTAGCATCTTACATTCTTAATTTATGCTTTACTTTTAATGTAAAATTTTATTTTTATTAACTTAAAATAGGTAGATGTTCTCTTTAACATTAATGTGCATTTTTTTTATATAACTGATAACACCATCCAGAATAATAAAAGGCTTTAAAAATGTAAACATACTATAGTCTTGGCAAGTACCAAAAGCTATACAGTGTCTATGGAACAGTAATTTAGCTAAATTAGTAGCATGTTTGAAAAAATAGTTTAAATTATTATTGATGGGTTTTAAGATCATTAATTTGATTTTATACTGTGTATTTAATTACAGATATTTGTTTGTAGAACATTACTATAATGTATCATTTAAACCTATCCTTTTAATTTTTTTTTTATTACAACTCGTCAGTGGTACTTTTCCCATTTGTAGAAAATGTATTTTATCCACAGTTAAAAGAAGATGTTAAACATGAAATTATAAGTGGGGCTACTCTTGTCTTGATCACTTTAGTACATGTCATAATTTTGTATTAAAACTGCAGTCTTGCTGAATATGTCAGGGTGTGTATGTGTGTGTTCCATTGATTTATGCAGAAAGCCTGACTGGTGCCTTGTAATGCCTAGGAGTCCCTGCTGCTTACATGACAGCAGGCTGAGGGAAAGTTTAAGCCCTCCCACTGGGGGTTCTACATTTGTTCTATGGTACATTATGCTTCACTGAGGTATTGCTAACAGAAAAAACAGGCTATAACTCCTGCCCCTAAGAACAGCCGCCCACCCTCACCTTTAAATGATAACAACATCTGTACTTCAAACCCCATCATGGGGATTTGTGGTTAATTCATGCTGAGCCTTCATCAAAGCAAGGAAAGCTGTTAATGCTGGACAGCCAAGAAGCAAATGATAACTGTGATTGAATAATATGTCTTTCTCCTTCCAAAAGCTGCACTCTCTGCCCATCAACTGTAAATTTAAAATTAACTAATGTGAGGTGTAGCTAAAATTAATAATAAAGCAATATGTTTATGGTTTTATGTCAACTGTGAATTAATTTTAGTTGCCATGAATGTCTAGTATTGAATTTTTGAAAAGTCTATCATAAACAAGCTAAAACTGTTGGCAATATTTAGGTTTATTTTTTATTAGGTATATATTTTTTTTTGTCTTTCTTTAAGTCAATGCACTTTGTTAAATGCACCAATTCTTTAATGTAAGACTCAGAATTTAGGATAAATTAAAGCAAACTTTTTAAAATTGCAAAGTAGTCTAAGCTATAAATAATCATGAAACATGGATCGATGTAAAGATTCAGCATTTGTTATAGAATACCTTTTGCTTGAATTACAGATATTATTCTCTTTACATAGCACAACACTTCTTAATTCCTACTTATAGAATAGCTTGAACAAGTCATATAGCAAATCTGCACTTAATTCATTCCACAATTTTTTGAAGAACCTATTAAAGGATTCTGAATAGTCTGCCTCAGAACTTTAATACTTTTCAAAATCCCTATAGTGCTGCTTTATGTGTTTCACAGTAAACTCAGTGTCAGGTTTTTTTGTGTTGGTTTTGTTTTCGACACACTTACTTATAACCTAGAGTTGCAAAGGGATTCTGATATCAGTTTGAAGAATGCATATTAACCATTTTCTCCTTTTCTTCACTATCTTGTCTGTATGGATTTTTTTTACCTAGGTAGTCGACAATGCCTTCTATCCTTTAATTCCTAATGGATATCCTGACAGTGGTCAAGTAATATGTATGTCTGTTACTAGCTGAGCATTTTCTTGGACCTTCTGAAACAGATGATTTGATCCTAAAATTTATGAGATACTATAATTAAATACAGGTGGAGTTCAATTATTCTGCCATGTGATTTGGAAAGCAAATTATTGTATAATCATTTATAATTGTTGTTTTTAATAGTGACAAAGCTTTAAATCCCTATTTGCATAATTCCAGATGTGTTTGTTAGATTAACTGGCCCAATATACAGGTAAGAGCATATGTGACTTTATTTGAATGTACCCTGCAATGAACGAATGCTGCTGGGATTATCTTTTTCTCCCTGGCACTCTCTGTTGGCTTAACAGAAAATGAGCAAATGAAATTTTATAATTATGTGTATACTCATTCATCATATTTTTGTATTTTTAAAAGTGTCTTTAATTTTAGGCAGAAAATTTTTGCATTTGTTTTCAGTTTGAGGTTGCATGCTACTTTTGTACATTCAGGTAAAAAAGTTATTTAACTTATCTTTGTTTCAAGCAATAGAGACTCCAAAAAAAAAATCCATCCATCATCCAACCCGCTATATCCAAACTACAGGGTCACGGGGTCTGCTGGAGCCAATCCCAGCGAACACAGGGCGCAAGGCAGGAAACAAACCCCAGGCAGGGCGCCTGCCCCACCACAGGGCACACACACCAAGCACACACTAGGGACAATTTAGGATCGCCAGTGCACCTAACCTGCATGTCTTTGGACTGTGGGAGGAAACCGGAGCACTCAGAGGAAACCCACGCAGACACGGGGAGAACATGCAAACTCCACGCAGGGAGCACCTGGGAAGCGAGCCCAGGTCTCCTAACTGCAAGGCAGCAGTGCTGCCACTGCGGCACCATGCAGATAAATAAATAAATAACATTTTTAAAGAGTGTATAGAAATATTATAAAGGCTTTTATTGCTAATAAATTGCTATTAGGCTTTGTAGTTGGTTAGGTATTTTAAAAGAGAAGAATTACAAGGAGAGATTTGATAGCTGGCAGGCACATGTATTTACAGGTCAAGAAAAGCACAGTGCTGTTTTCTTCTGCACTTTAGGAAATTTCATTTGTATTATCTGTTTTATGTTACTTTCTTTTTCATGCACTGTATAAAGGCATTGTTTTGTTGGCCATTCTTAGCTATACTGTATGTTATTTTAAATTGTTAAAATTTGCCTTTATTTTTGTTTAGCATTTTATATAATGCTTAGCTATGTGACCCAGCTTTGCCAGGGAATTTTTCAAAGTCAATGGGCATCAGTTACTGTGCCAATGGTTAATCAAATATATCAAAAATACAATGTAACTAAGAACTTTTCTGTATACAGTATTTGTATTTTTTTTTTTTTTTAACTGGGGTTAATATTATTAGTTCATTTGAGCTGCTTACTTTTGAATATGCTACATGCACTTTGGTGATTTTTGTGCGAAAGAGATTGCAGCAGATCTCCGTGTTAAAGTCATATTTGGTAATGTTACAAAGGTGATTAAAAGTTAATTAATTCAAAGGTAAAAACTGCTAAAAATCTTCATCCCTTCATTAACACCAAAACCTAAATTTAGTACTCCCATAGTATACAGTGGATTTGAATAAATGTCTAACAAAAGAAGTTAGTAATTACTTGCTCTATACGCACGGTCCTGTTCTCTTGTAATCACATTCTGATAAAAGCATCTCCATTAGCTATAGAAAAAAAATCACACTTCATTCTGTTTAATTGTGGTTTGTCTTTATCAGTTAATATGCCGTGTTTTTTTTTCTCTTTGTTTTATTAACTTCAAAAAGCATTTAACACTGAGCATTGATTGGCATTGTGAACTTAATGACAATGTGCAGGTGGCTTTTTCAAAAATAGAAGGTTATACACTAATACAAAAATGAAATGTAATCAATTTATCTCAGATTTATTGTCATGTGTGACACAGCCCCCAACTACCAATGCAATCGATAACAATGTGTAGTATTTTTTCACCATTGTTAACTGCACTAATTTCACCCCTCCCTCCCTAAGCTATTCAAGTTGAATTCAGTTCATAAAGGGGAGAAAGACCTCCCCTTTCTTCAAATGCTGTCTGTGTGTCATCAAGGATCTTAAAAAGGTAAAACTGGGTCCCAGGGCCACAAAGGTTGAGAAACAGTGCTCTGAGATAAACACTGTAATCCAGTGAGACAATGAAATTGTTATCCCAAAGTGGTCGAGGAAGAAAAGCACAGCAGTTGCTTACTTTTATGAAATGCAGCGTTTGTAGATGTCCTTATTTAAAATTTGTGAGTGGTGATGAAATCATCTGGCGCAACTCACTGGCTAATGGGCAATGTAGTCCCCACTTTAGCCTTTGCATAAAGTTGCAAATACCTTTCTTACTGTATCAGTTACGCAAAATTAACTATGCTCACAGCCACAGTGCCTGCTCAAACATCTTCTTTGAGCTTCGCTAAATTTTGCTTGTTTCACATCGCTTCTGCACATGGCCCACATTTGCATAAATTGGCAAGCTTAATTTCTCCAAGAAAATGCTCCCAGTGCTGTGGCAGTTTTTTAGAATGTCCCACTCACTATACCATTAATGAAAAATACCAACAAATAAAAAAAAAAAACATGTCAGTTAATTTTGTTTTTTTTTCTATAATGTCATCACATTTCAATCAAATCCACCAAGGTATTTTTGAGATTTTGGGGTATTTAGTTTTCTTTTTTTTTATCTTTTTTTTTTTGACCGCTAAATGTTAATATATTGAAATTCTTTATTAGTAAATACCTACTGCCCTAGATGTACCATCCTGCCAAATTGCAGCTTTTTTTGTTTCAAAGGATAAAGTGTTTTTGTTAATGAGTAAGTCAGTCAGTCAGTCAACTTTGCATTATATGTTTATAGATAACACATTTCATGAGATTCTCTGTTTTGAAATTTGATAAACAGAAACAGACTGAAAAAAATACAGGCATAGTAACACTCCATATTTGATTAAAATCATAATTAAACAATTCGAAAGTCTTAGCAGCTTTTTGCACCTTAAAAATATAATTATTTCTTCCTACAGATGGCTGATATTATCTGTACAGTAAGGGAATCTAATCTCAAATTCACCTTGGCCTTTGGAATTGGACTGCATCATGCTGGCTTGCATGAGAGAGACAGGAAGACAGTGGAAGAGCTTTTTGTTAATTGCAAAATTCACGACCACCCATCCACTGAGGCGGTTGCTGCTGTGGAGGAATTGGGCCATCAAGACTTTATTAGTAAATACCTACTGCCCTAGATGTACCATCCTGCCAAATTGCAGCTTTTTTGTTTCAAAGGATAAAGTGTTTTTGATGCGTGGTTCTTATAAAATCATTTAAACTATCCGACGCCCGCCGTAGCTTACATCGGTGTAAAAAATAGGAACGGAAAACGGTGAGAAAGGAATTCAGACATCAAGAAGAAATAAATACTTCTTGAAAGACGCAATTGTGAGTAGGTGTTTTGGTGGAGACGACAGAGTCGAAAGATCTAACCCTATAAAAAGCCATGTACAATTGACCGTGGCTGAAGACTGGTTGTTAGAATTATTGTGAAGAGTAAACAGCATGTGGGCATGAGGAAGGCCGCGCTTCTGAAATTCCATTACGTAAATATAATCAATAACAACCCCAAAAAGATGTTGTTGTAGAATGTCTCTAAGTAATTCCTGCAGCTTAATCCAAAAGACTCGTACTACAATATCAGGTCTGTGCGTATTAGACAGTGCATGTAGAATTTCCAGCCAAGCAGGATGACATGTAAAAGTGATAAATAAATCAGGCTCTCCGAATTTACATACTGTGGCCATGGCATCCTGATAGTTTTGTTGCATGTATCTTGAACTTCCTGGAAATGTGAACGGTAATATTATCATTTTGCCTACACGTACGTTGTTATTTTCAGCATTTGCTTGAAGTGCGTCTGATAGTCGTTTGTATTGTTCCACGCGCAGATCTTGTTGATGTAATCTGCGATAGTTGAGACGCGCGCCCTTTTAACATACCCATATACGACGTGCTGTTGGAATAGTTTGCCGCTGAAGTTCAAAATACTAAATGTATTCCTCATTGCTAATATGTACGTGTAAAATTGGCATTGAGTAAGCCTTATTCGCTTGGCGGTTCTTTTATCGGTAACATGTGGTACATCTTTGTTTCAGCCAATGTCTCTGTAAGGGATTAAAAGTGAGTAAACCATAGGATCGCAATTCATATTGAGTGTGGAAATCTTTTTATAGGAGTTGCCTATGGGATAGATGCAAATGTCCCTTTCAGCAGGCAGTTCACCATCTTCTCCAATGAAAATCGCTGCAACATTGGTGTGACATGTCGGGGCATTGTATCGTCGTAAATCCTACCCAGGGTTTTCCTTGAAAACCATTCGTTCGGATGCTGTTGGATTGGACTGAGCGATTTCATGCATGTGTTTGTATGATTTAGCGAAGGGGTTGATGGTTCTGAGCATGGAATCTAGCTGGAGAAGTAAATTTTCGCTGCATGCAGAGTATGCTTTATTTTGTAAGCGTACTTAAGTAGCTTGTCGAGAAATGCTGTGTCGGCTGCGTGTGGGCGGGACCAGTTTTGAGGTGGAAGCAGGACGAACTAGAAGGGAAATATATATGAGATTGTACACATATATTTCCAAGTACAAAAACTAAAGCTGCATTGAAGACTGAAAACATAAGCTACTTATTACCAGTGGGTGCACTCTGACATTGGTTGCCTCCTTGCTGTCCAGACATACTTCATAATGTGGTTATGCCCTCTAATTTATCCATGTTCTTCTGTACTTTTTTAAAAATGTCACTGCTTCATTTATGAGTGAGGTCTGTTTTCAGGTATTGATTGCCACCAGCACTCTGGCATGGGGAGTGAATTTTCCAGCTCATCTTGTTATTGTTAAAGGAACTGAATTTTATGATGGGAAAACACGACGTTATGTTGACTATCCCATTACAGGTATGTTTTAGGTGCCAGTTTTCTTTCTGAAAAGTGTACGTTATAGGTATTTTAATTTTTGTCTGTATTTTTAACCTTTTCCAGTGAATTACAGTATAAATAATTTGAAAATTGTTTTTGTTTGTACTGTTATGGCTGATGGAGAATATGTCAAGTTTGGAAAGGAAACCGTAATCTACTGCAAATATAAGTTTATTGCCTAACTTAGTATTTTAATATATTCATAGATATGGAAGGAATCACCCCTGGACAAGGTGCCAGTCCTTTCCTAGGGCTCATTGATTGAGACAATTTAGTGTTGCTACCTAGATTAGCATTTGGATGAAAACCCATACAGACAAAGGGAGATCATGTAAACAGCGCAACAGGAAACCACAGAGTATGGGGTTTGAACCTAGCAGTCTTTATACAGCTGCACTAACCACTGTGCCACCATGCTTCCCTCAACATGTTAGTTTTATTATCCATCCATCCATCCATTTCCCAACTCGTTGAATCCGAACACAGGGTCACGGGGGTCTGCTGGAGCCAATCCCAGCCAACACAGGGCGCAAGGCAGGACCCAATCCCGGGCAGGGTGCCAACCCACCGCAGGACACACACACCCATACCCACACACCAAGCTAGGGGCAATTTAGAATCGCCAATCTACCTAACCTGCATATCTTTGGACTGTGGGAGGAAACCAGAGTACCCGGAGGAGACCCACGCAGACAAGGGGAGAACATGCAAACTCCACGCAGGGAGGACCCAGGAAGCGAACCCAGGTCTCCTAACTGCAAGGCAGCAGTGCTACCACTGTGCCACCGTGCCTCCCTAGTTTATTATGATACATAAAATTGCATGTACAGTAAGCAATTTAAACATGGGGTCTTGTGTGCTTTTGAAATCTGAACTGAAATACAGGTTGAACACATTAATATAGATACCTAGCAAAGATATATATATATATATATATATATATATATATATATATATATATATATATATATATATATATTATGTTCTGGTACATAAATGATTTGTTTGCATGACATTTGCCTGTAAAGGGCTTTTCAATGGGCTTACAGTCAAAAGGCAGGGGCTAACCACAGTTGGGTCATTTTAACAGGATGGCTGACATCTTCAGATAATGTACTTGGTATCTTCCAAGGATCACAAAATAAAACTTTATATGACTTGCCAATTTTAGATGACATTAACGGTGCCCATTGTAACATTTTCTATCCACTGCTGACAACTGGCAATTGCCAATAACTATTAACTGTCACTTCATTCTTTAGGACAGATTTTTAATTTACATATTGAAACACTAGAAAAATTTGTTTTGCCAAACATTACCAAATAACATCTCAAAATAAACATCATGATGTAGGGAAGCATTGCCTACCATAGCTGCTTACCTCTATAGCATGTTATTCATGCAATGCTCTGTTAAGAAAATTTTGTCCCCCATCATGTGGTGTTTCATTGTGGTCCTGCCTAGTGCATTTTTTCCTTAGTGATAATTTCCTATCATCTGTCTAGTGCCTTTCTTCAGGTAGAGCACATGTTATGTCAGTTACGGACTTCGGAAATGACCCAGCATATATATAATTACATGATGCCCAGATACTTACAGAACCAGTACCTGATAGTAACAACATCCATATGTAAATCCACCGTAAATCAGTAAAGCATTCATGTGTTATGGATTTACATTATTTCTTATGTATCACCTGTCCTGCACACTAGCTTTCTCGTAAACTATAGCTCTGTTTCAGACATAATTTTTTTCGTTTGTCATAGAGTGAACATAGCCATGAAAGGCTTACACATATTTCTAGTAATCCTTACTGAGTACTAGTAAACAATACCAGTCACCTGAAGTGAAAGTGAGCAATGTTTTCAAGAAATTGCATCTGATACGACTTCCGTATATATCAGAGAGTAAAATTTAATATCAGTGCTGGCTCAGGAATTTCTTTAAGTCTTTCACTATCTTTTTTTAGTGTCTTTTTATACAACTTACTGACCCATGCAACTGTACATTTCTTGACTGCACTTAACCTTATTATTTAGTTTGTGTTAAACTGGATTTTGACCTTTGTGATATATGGCCGGCTTGTCATCCCAGCCAATACCCCCAGGCCGCCAGATGTAGCCCTCCCTGCAGTATGGAGGTGCCCCGAAGACCAGCAGGGAGTCATGGACTATGTAGTTTTTATACAAGACCCTGCTGGATACCACAGGGGCCGCAAGAGAGAGCTGCAGGTAGGACCAAAGATTTCTTTGTGCCCTATGACCTGGAAGTTCATCAAAGGAAGAGCAACGGGCTTCCGGGGTGAAGAAAAGCACTTTTTACCTGACCCGGAAGTGATACAAGATCACATGGACTGGGGATTGGGAACACTTCCGGGTCACGGAATATAAAAGGCTTAATTATTGTTTATTATTGTCTGTAATTTTTTATTATCTTCTTGCCTGTTATTTGTTTATCTTTGATTTTAGAGCCCGCCTGCTTACCTGTTTTGACAATGCCCCCTTGTCCTCTGGGTGTCTGTTTCATTAATATGAAGTTGTCCTTTAATAATATCGCCAGTTCCACTTGTCTTCTCAAGCATTCATTTTTTACAAATGCTTCCCATTACATAATCATGGCAAAGAGGAAGTCAATATTTGTTTGGACAAGGCAGAGTGTACAGTGATATGATACTATTAAAGCACATTGTTTCATACAAGTCCATAATTGTAGGTTAAGTATTTGCAGTGATCTTGAAGAAAGCCATCTGATAATTGTCCTTTTAGTAATAACCAACATTATTCTTAATTTCCCATCATGATAAATCCTCAAAAATGTTGCCTTTTTCAAAAATGTTTCTAAAATTCCACTTACACAATCATATAAAATTTATGTGTATGTCTGTCCTTTTGAGTTTATACAGCATATAAGAAAAATGTTATTGCCATAAATAAAAGGCCCCAAATACTTCTAGTATCAAGTCTTCCTAGAGATTAAACATAGGCTTGTACATAGGCTTTAACAAAGTTTAATAAGGAATTATTATCTTAGTTGTGTTGTTTAACCAATGTATTTCAGAGTTTTGTGTGAAAATCATACACAATTTTTTCATTAAAAAAAAAAAAATAAAAATAGAGCAATAATTTCAGAGTGGTACTATTAATAAAGTAACTGTAACTCTTGAATTAAACATTGAACCTGCGTTCTGTTAAGTTTTGCATAATACATTGATTAGAATGAAAACCTGAAAAAATGTTATTTTTACACTAGCTTGAGCTATTGATTTACCACTCTCTTATTAATGTACCTATCACAGAAAGTTGCATTTTTATTTTTACAGTAACTGCTGATTTAAATGTCTGGTGAAATTTAATGGTTTCTTTTCCTTTAACCTGTATTATGCCATAGTAAAGTTTAATATGTTCTGTGTGTGCGTGAATTTTTCCTTAATGTGAAGTGGAGATAACAAACTATGGGTTTTAATATATTGAATATGTCAAAAACATAACTAGTCATTTAAAACACAATGAGAAAAATGGGTCTATAAATTGTATAGTCTTATCAAGTAAACATAATAAAAGAAAAACTTTAATAGCTTATTATCACTTTTGGTGAAAAGGTCAGTATTCAGTATTTTTTAGATATTGGAGAAATAGCTGTAAAATATAAATACATATTGGAGGGAAAAGAAAAAATCTTTTTATATTCTAATTAAATACAAATGTCCAAAATAATATAACATTTTAAAAGAGTGCCTACAATCATCTTGAAATCTTTTTAGACCTCCTTTGCTTAAAGTACCAGTTTTTGAAACACTGCTTTCAGGAAATAAACATTGAAAGGATACTATATACCTGTAGATACACAGTATTTATTTTTCTTTGTCACATTGTAGTACAACTTGGCTAAGTAATATAAATATTTTTTCCCTCCCTGAAGATGTTTTGCAGATGATGGGGCGTGCTGGCAGGCCCCAGTTTGATGACCAAGGAAAAGCTGTAATTCTTGTTCATGACATTAAAAAGGATTTTTATAAAAAATTTCTGTATGAACCTTTCCCTGTTGAATCAAGGTATGTGAAAGTGTCCTTGCACACAGTTATCACAGATATATGCTTAAAATGACTTTAAATTTTGGTTGTATTAATTAAAGGATTGCAGGCTTAGATGTATAAAATGCTGTCAATTACATAAGACTAGCATAGCACCTCTCAACTGCCAATAAATTGTTATTCTGATAAGTAGGTTCCCTTGCAGGAGGATCGTGCTATCATGACATATTGTATAATGCCAGAAAATACCATATTGGCAATAAGATGTCATTTAAATAGTAAGGTGTATCAGATTTTGTTATGAAACAGGAAATTGAAGCTGAAATCAAAAGATCATTTAAAATAAAATAAAAACAGAAAGAAAAAGGGAATGGTGGGCACTGGGGAGTACAATGTTTACCTCACCTAATATTGGCTGCCATTACATTCTTCAAGGACTGATGCTTGTAGTATAATATAATCCTTTATATATATATATATATATATATATATATATATATATATATATATATATATATATATATATATATATATATATATATATATATATATACAGTATATATGTGTATGCAATTATTCGTATAGATAATTGCAGAGTAATGTATAAAGGTATATAATTAAATAAATTGTTATTAGCTTTGTCTTGTTTTCAGTCAGGCCAGAAATTATGAATCTAGCACCCATTCTATATTTCATGGAGATGTTTCTTTTTCATTTACATTTTACAAAATATATATTATATTCTCTTGGTTATACAGTATAGCTATTATCTTGCTAATGAGCACACATTGATATGATACTGTTTACTGTTTATTTTGAAATGTATCCTTGTTTGATTTATAAAAGACTTTGACACAACATATTCTGAGAACAGTGCAATGTAAAATGAAGATTAACTGATTAAAGTAGAAGCTCTTTAGCATTCAGTATCCCTAGAAAAATTATTCTAGCTTAGTAATAAAACCTGTACAGAAGGATGCTGGTACATTGAAAACAGTGGCCAAGAAAGCGTTTTCTACAGAAAGTGTAATCTGAGTCTGGATAGTGTTTTGGTTGAAACATATGTATTGCATTTTTTACAAATTAGTTCTTTGCTGCCCTCAGTAGTAAGAGGTCTGAAATGTCTTATTTTTTTGTAATTAATGATTACTTTTCTAAATAACTGGTTAATTTTAAAAATGCAAATCAAAATCTTTACACTGAACATGTAGATTATTAGAGGATTATGGGAAAGTCTGTTTATTTTTATATTGTGCACTTGTGCAAGTTCCAAAAACTGTACATTTTTACAAATGTTCATGCAAGTACTATGCACTGTATATATCCAAATCTAGGGACAAAATCCCTTGATACTCCTAATGATATATACAGTGCATCCAGAAAGTATTCACAGCACATCACTTTTTCCACATTTTGTTATGTTACAGCCTTATTCCAAAATTGATTAAATTCATTTTTTTCCTCAGAATTCTACACACAACACCCCATAAAGACAACGTGAAAAAAGTTTACTTGAGGTTTTTGCAAATTTATTAAAAATAAAAAAACTGAGAAATCACACGTGCATTGAGCTCAGGTGCATCCTGTTTCCCTTGATCATCCTTGAAATTTTTCTGCAGCTTAATTGGAGTCCACCTGTGGTAAATTAAGTTGATTGGACATGATTTGGAAAGGCACACACCTGTCTATATAAGGTCCCACAGTTTACTGTTCATGTCAGAGCACAAACCAAGCATGAAGTCAAAGGAATTGTCTGTAGGCCTCCAAGACAGGATTGTCTCGGGCACAAATCTGGGGAAGGTTACAGAAAAATTTCTGCTACTTTAAAGGTCCCAATTAGCACAGTGGCCTCCATTATCCTTAAGTGAAAGGAGTTCAAAACCACCAGGACTCTTCCTAGAGCTGGCCGGCCATCTAAACTGAGCGATCAGGGGAGAAGGGCCTTAGTCAGGGAGGTGACCAAGAACCCGATGGTCACTCTGTCAGAGCTCCAGAGGTCCTCTGTGGAGAGAGGAGAAACTTCCAGAAGGACAACCATCTCTGCAGCAATCCACCAATCAGGCCTGTATGGTAGAGTGGCCAGACGGAAGCCACTCCTTAGTAAAAGGCACATGGCAGCCTGCCTGGAGTTTGCCAAAAGGCACCTGAAGGACTCTCAGACCATGACAAAATTCTCTGGTCTGATGAGACAAAGATTGAACTCTTTGGTGTGAATGCCAGGTGTCACATTTGGAGGAAACCAGGCACTGCTCATCACCAGGCCAATACCATCCCTACAGTGATGCATGGTGGTGGCAGCATCATGCTGTGGGGATGTTTTTCAGCAGCAGGAACTGGGAGACTAGTCAAGATAAAGGGAAAGATGACTGCAGCAATGTACAGAGACATCCTGGATGAAAACCTGCTCCAGAGCGCTCTTGACCTCAGACTGGGGCGACGGTTCGTCTTTCAGCAGGACAACGACCCTAAGTACATAGCCAAAATATCAAAGGAGTGGCTTCAGGACAACTCTGTGAATGTCCATGAGTGGCCCAGCCAGAGCCCAGACTTGAATCCGATTGAACATCTCTAGAGAGATCTTAAAATGGCTGTGTACTGACGCTTCCCATCCAACCTGATGGAGCTTGAGAGGTGCTGCAAAGAGGAATGGGCAAAATTGATAGGTGTGCTAAGCTTGTGGCATCGTATACAAAAAGACTTGAGGCTGTAATTGCTGCCAAAGGTGCATCGACAAAGTATTGAGCAAAGGCTGTGAATACTTATGTACATGTGATTTCTCAGTGTTTTTTATTTTTAATAAATTTGCAAAAACCTCAAGTAAACTTTTTTTTACGTTGTCATTATGGGGTGTTGTGTGTAGAATTCTGAGGAAAAAAATGAATTTAATCCATTTTGGAATAAGACTGTAACATAACAAAATGTGTAAAAAGTGATGCTCTGTGAATACAGTGGTGTGAAAAACTATTTGCCCCCTTCCTGATTTCTTATTCTTTTGCATGTTTGTCACACAAAATGTTTCTGATCATCAAACACATTTAACCATTAGTCAAATATAACACAAGTAAACACAAAATGCAGTTTTTAAATGATGGTTTTTATTATTTAGGGAGAAAAAAATCCAAACCTACATGGCCCTGTGTGAAAAAGTAATTGCCCCCTTGTTAAAAAATAACCTAACTGTGGTGTGTCACACCTGAGTTCAATTTCTGTAGCCAAGTTATAATTAAAACATGGAATTTATACACGGATCCTTGCATATTCACACAAAGAAATTTATCAGATGTCAAAACCACTTTTAACTCATTCTCCTAATACCACATTAATAATTTGTTTCTTCCTAGGTTATTGTCATATGCAACAGTAAAAACACAATTGTGAAATTCTTGCCTTTGAGGCAGAGTTAAAAAAAGCCATTTTTGAAACTGGTAAATAAAAAGAGAATGTTAAAATGGGCAAAAGAAAACCATCATTAGATGGAAAATAATTGGAATAGCATTTTATGGCCAGCATCCTGGATTCATCCTTTCTCTACTACAGATAACACTGGTATTTGACATGTATTTAATGAAGAAGCCAACCAAATAGCCATAAGGTGTTTGTTTTATAAACTACAGACTCCAGTGTAGTTAAGCTCTTTTGCAGCTGTGCATTTTTGCTTTCCCCTTCTTTTTGGATTTTGATTAGATTTCATTTGTCCTGTTTTCTCAAAGTAGTAATAGACCATTTTGTATGAAATCTTCAATTTCTTGGCAATAAAAAGTAGACTGTTGTGTTTCTTGCTGTTTAGTTTAGTACCCAAAACTTAACTTTAAGATAGCCAGTACACCGAAACCCAAGAGAACAAAATAGTATATTTATGTGGTGCTAATGCAATCACCAAGGCTTCTTTAATAACCAATTTGCATTTAAACATGACTCATTTAGAATAACCCAAGGGAGTTTACTGTTAGGACACTGAAAGTTAAATGTGCTAAAAATTTCAAAATTGTTAAAAGTCATTCCAGTGTTAGAATCAAACATTTGTCCAAGACTTTTGCATTATTTTTTATTTTTGGTCATTGCCATACTGATCAGTATGTTTGTATTCTAACACTGAATTTAAACACCCCATTAGAAAAACAGAGCAACAAGAGAAAAATAGCTTTAAACTAGATTCTTATATTCTTCCAGGGCAGAACAAGTGACAAATCAAACCCAAAATCATTTCAGATTGCTGCCTGTTTAATCTACTTTTGAATTGCATGTTTTCCATCTTCAGTGTCTATAATCCCCTCCACCACCACTTTTCCTCACCCATGTCTCTTACATACCGACTTGTCTTCATACCCCACTTTGGGTGCATACCATATGAAATCTATAGTGGAATATTTAGCTTCTGGATGTCTTTTACTTTTCAGCCTGAAATAAACTTTTATTTATTTCTCAATAATTTATCAATAATTTAAAAAGGCATTTTTTGTGCCTTTCTAAGAGCAAAATTGTTAGCAGACTTGTTAGGAAAACAGTGACTTGCTGATATGCACTTTTTTGGTAATCTTTAATCTCTGTAATCTGTTTTCAGTTTGCTGGGTGTGTTTGCAGACCATTTAAATGCTGAAATTGCTGCTGGAACAATTGCATCCAAACAAGATGCCATGGATTACATAACGTGGACATACTTCTTCCGTCGTCTTGTAATGAACCCCAGGTAGAAAATGATAATCAGTTTATATTTATATTATTATTTAATACACATGCTACTGATTATTTTTATTGCAGTGTATTTTTAATTTGACCTGAATTTCTATTCATAGTAAATTTTATGAATGTGTCCTTCATGATCAATTGAGCGAATAAGTCAATAGTTCTGCTGATTTATGGCCTCCCAAGTATAAATATATTTTGTTGGTTCCATTTATTTTTAACGTAGTATCTATCACACAGAAATTCCTCAGACATCCTTTATGTAACCACATCCAGTTTTCAATAAACATGCACTCATCTAGGTTTTGAGAAACACGGAAATTAAAATTTCATGTATACTGAATCAGTTTGGCCCGATCACAGTATTATTTTATACATTTGAGTGAGTCTTGCATCCAGATAATAATAGTATAATCTTTTTTTCCTTCTGCACATTTATTTATTGTATTGCAAATGTTTTTTATACCACCCTCTGTTAAGAGTGTGAAGCTTTCTAACTTCTCTTCTTTCTAAAATCCCTTTGATGATTTTTAGCAAAGAGTCTAGTGTTGCATATTTATTCTTATAAGTCTGTTAAATATAATGTGCACAGAAAAAATTTAACTCTAGAATCTCCAAGTTTAGGCTACAGTATAGGAATTTACCTGGTCATTTGTGCTTATACAGTAGATCATCTTAATTGCTTTTATATAATTCAGTTTTTCCTCAATATGTTTCAAGTATTTTAAGCATTTGAACTGTGTATAATAAGCTTATTATTAACATAATATATAATTCTAAAATTCCATTAAAAGGGTTTTTATTATTAATTTTATTTATTTTAAAATGTTTTAAATTGAAAAATTCTGAATGTAAAAGGGCATCTTTGTTCTTAGTCTTGTCTTTGTTAGTTTGCCATCTTTTTGTTCCTGTAGCAGCCTGAAACCAGCATAGTCATGAGGTTATGCTATGCTGAGATAAGTATTTATCCCTTCCTAATACTGTCTGTTTTTGCATATTTACACAATGAATGGTCTCAAACATTTAGAAAGAATTCATATTAGAGAAAAAGAACTTGAGTCAACACACAATGCAGTTTTTAAGTCATTGTCGCCTTTATTCAAGCAGCAGTTACCCAATACCCTTATCACCCATGTACAGCTATAATTGCCTCCATAACTTAAATAGTCGGTTGCACCTTTAGCAGCAATAAATGCACCTAAATTCTTCCAATAATTTGATGTTAGTTTTTCCAAATTGCTCTTTACAGAACTGTTTTCAAGCATAAATGAAGTTCTGCCACAGCATCTGTATTGGGTTCAAGTCAGATCCTTGATTAGGGCACTCCAAAACTCCAAATAAATGTAAATGAAGAAATAAAAATGAAAAGTTGCTTTTGTGTTTTTATTGATTGTCCTGCTGCATAACCCAATTACACCTAAGCTGTTGATCCCAGACAAGTGACCAGACATTATGCTTATGATTATTGTAGTAAAGTGCAGAGTTCATGGTTCCTTCAATAACCGCAAGTCTTCCAAGTTCTGAGGCAGCAAAGCAAACCCACACTATGACACTGCTCTCTCATGTTTAATGGTAAATGTGATGTTCTTACTATTAAATGCTGCATTGGCTTTACACCAGACATAGTGGGACCTGTGTTGTCCAAAGAGTTCTACTTGTGGCTCATCTATCCATAGAACTTCATTACAAAAGAGCTTAGTAAGCTCCCAGGTGTCACTTTGCAGAAGATACACGAGCACTGTTGCTTTTATTTGATAGCAGAGGTTTCTGCTTTGCTGCACTTCCAGGAATCAGTCTCAGTCTCTTACTAATCATGGAGTCCTGAACACTCACCTTAACTGAGCCTGCAGAGGCCTGCAATTATTGGAAAGTTGTTCTTGTATTTCTGTGACTTTTTTGAAGGAGTTGTTGCTGTGCCCTTAGGGTACTTTTGACAGGCCAACCTTTCCTGGGAAGATTCCTCACTGTTCCAAACATTTTACATGTTGAGAGATTGGCTCACACTGTCTTGTGAAGGAGCCTCAAAGATTTCGGAATGGCTTTGTAACTCTTTTCTTTTTTTCCCTTATCTCTTCTGGAATTTATTTTAATCAAGGAATAGTGCTCTTCTATAAACGTTGTGACTTCTTCACTCTCACATCACGGGTCAATACAGGGTGAAGTTTAGATTCAGCAATGCTGGTCGAGTCAGCTCATGCAGCTGAGTCTAATCATCAATTAACTTTGGTTTGTCTATTTTGAGTGATTAACTAAAAGGGCAATTACCTTTTCAGCTGGTCAATACAGGTGTAGAATAACTAAATATATTACATATCAATTACATAACAATTTAGAATGTTAAATGTGTACCCTATTTCACTTTTACTAATATTACATTTTGTCTGAAAAACTAATGCCTTTTCTTGGGACAAATGTATAAAACTAGAGGACATCAGCAAGGGGCAATGCATCTTTTCACAGCACTGCAGATAAATATGTAAAAATGACTAAGCAATATGTTGATGTCACATTTATGCTGCAGTATGCATGATACAGCATTTGATATTGGATAATTTGTCCATGAAATACTACGTAGATGTCATTTAACTCTTATAAACAGAGAGACTGTGAAGTTTGGTCTATGATTTGGTCATTAAATTCAGTCTCTAATTAACACGCATTTAAAAAAAAAAAAGTGTCAATAGTTTTGTATGAGTATTCCCTTTGATGCTCAGATTTTGGTTACTGTGTTTGTAGATATCAGTGATAGATTTGATGTTGTTCTGGCGAGTTATTCACTGAAATTTTTCAATATGACTGCTTTGTTAAAAAGCAGAAGTGTTTTGTAGTTTACATTTGACACTTTTTATGTACCTAACTGCTAATGTGTGGTAAGCATACTAGCACAAATTGGCTGCTGCGACATCATCCAGCTGGTTGCTGCATATTACTGGTGGTTGAATTGGCTCCCTACTTACTATGTAAAGTGCTATATAAGTGTAAATAATAATAATAATTATTATTATTATCTTTCAGTGTTTATAAATGTCCCAAATAAAATAATTTAATATTCATTACTAATAATTCCCTATTGTCCTTTTATAAGGTTTCACCACTGCATTCTTTGACACTGTAAAATTGTAAGTGCTGTAAGATATGTTCAGTTAAACAAAAATGCAGCATTAATATGTTGTTCCATAAATATTCTGATTGCAAATATGTTTATTGAATTGAATGAATAGGGCACAAGTGTGATGTGTGGCAGTGATAATGTATCTTCTGAAGTGAGTGACAGAATGACATAATCAATAAAAGAATGATCCCACTAAGAAAATATATCTATATCTATATATATATATATATATATATATATATATATATATATAGTGACAGATCGGAAGTGCTGTCGTCCCCTTGAACCCTCAGACTAGACGCCGCACACCAGATAAAAGTCCAATATTAATATGTATTCAGACAATACAGTGCACAAAGCACCCTCCACTCCACAATACTCATATAAATCACAGTTCACTGATCGATAAACAATCCTCCACTCTCCCAGATGCATTGCCACCCATCCTCCCAGCTCAGCTCGTCCATCTGCTATCTCTCCCAGTCCATGTGACTTCCTAGCACTTCCGGGTCAGATCAAAACTCCTTTTTTTTCAACCCGGAAGCACATCATTTCCTCTGTTCGTGTGACTAGGACGCACTTCCGGGTTGTAGGCAAAACTCTCGCTGCTCCTCCCTGCAGCGCCTTCTAGGGGCCCCTGTGGAATCCAGCAGGGCTGTGGATGAAAACTCCAAAGTTCATAATTCCCTCCTGGCATTTGGCGGCCTGGGGGTATTGGACGGGATGACTGGTCGGCCATAGTCCACAGTACTCCCCAAGCGAAAAACCGTGGTTTGAAGCATCCACCCCAATAGGGTCATTTTCCTCCAGGAGGGTCCATTGGTCAGACCTTGGCAATGTTGGTGACACTTTAGTGAAAACCTAGGAAGAACATTATAAAAATTAGTTCTTTACCCCTCTGTCCTCCTAGGACAACTTCGCCACACATGGCCCGGCCTGCAGCATTCATAGCACAGCCGTGCCCCTCCCCCCTGTTTGTATCCCTCGGCGAGATTGAAAGCACTTGGGAAAGTCTGGCTCCGCCCCTTTCCCCACTGAGGAGGGTTCTATTGCCGCCTCTGAACTCTTATCGTCCTTTTCTAGTTTATCAGGAGATCTCCTGTTTAATCTGGGGTTTTCCCACAGTTTGAGTCTCTCTGTTTATTAAAGAGAGCCCCTTTTACTGTTTGTACCCCTTTTGTTTTGGCCATAATAGAGGACAGGGTCTTTAGGATCGCATTGCTCCAGGAGGCAGCACCCTCCAGCTGCTCCGGCTCGATTGACCCTTCCCACGACTGCTCTGTTAATGTTCCACACTCTTTTGTAGGGCTCGCAGTGACTTGGCACCCGCTACTTATTAATCGCGGGCCTGGATCACACTGCGTCCCTCTGTGATGTACGGTACTGGTATTACTCACCTGTACCGCCAAATTATATAACACGGGAGACTCTCGACCCAACTGCTGCAGGTACTCATCTACCTTCTTCATAGGCGCTTTGGCCGTCGCTCCCAGATCTCCGATGACCTTCTTTATGGCTTCTAACATCTGAAAAAAACTCCGTACAGGCTCGATTAGTTTTTCATGTTCCCGCACGTCTGTAACATTATTTAATTTGGCTGGAGGCAGGCTCGAACTACCACTTGCCTTGCCATCCGTCCGGGAGCCAATGAGCACATCCGTTCCAGGCACGTGCTCGGATGGGCTTCACAAAGGAGCCTAGGATTTGGAGTTCTCTTTAGAGGACCGGGCCGCCATCTTTGGCTGACTGCGATCCACCTGTATTAATTTGTCGGCGGATCGATCAGCCATTTCCCAGCCCTCCTTACCTTTTTGTGGGGTGAGCAGTGCTTCACTCGTCTCCCCCTTCCCATTCAGAAAGTCCGAGACCATCTCTTTGAGAGCGAAGTCGCAAGCAGCGGGACACGGACCTTCTCCTTCCCACAATACATCAGGGTAGATCACGTGGTCCTCACCAACACCCGACATGCGAAAGTCCGTTTCGCTCGTAGGCTCGAACAGGAGCACATCACTGTCTTCGGGGAATTCTCCTGCCTCCCGCTGGGCCTCCAGATGATCTTCTCCGAGGTACGTGCACAGGACAAAATGAGTTATTTTAAAAGGATTTTCAATTAAATCCCCGGCACGTACTTCGTAGCGGTCATCTGTCTCCGAAGGCTTCTTCCAACCTGTGTAGCCGCTCTGTAGCTCCTCCCGAGCGTCGGCCATTATGAGCTCTCCCGCTGGCTCTGTCAGTCTGCTTGCCTTTGTTCGTCTCCATGACGTACTTGGACAACGGGGTTTGTAGCATTTTTTTCTGTGTGACCTGACACAGTCCTCTTGGGGTTCTCTGTTCACAGAAATGTATTTTCATGTCCTCTGCCAAACCGACGGCCAGAGAATCCTGCGATTTTTTTCTGTAGTATTCCCAGGAGAACCTAGGGGGAATTTCATAACAGTAATCCACTTTATCCCCCGCTGTCCTGGGACAGTTTTGCCACCCTTCCTCCCAGCTCAGCTCGTCCGTCTGGTATCTCTCCCAGTCCTTTATAGTCCATGACCCTGAAGTGCTTCTGATCCCTCAGTCCACGTGACTTCCTAGCACTTCCGGGTCAGATCAAAACTCCTTTTCTTCAACCCGGAATCATGTAATTTCCTCTGTCCATGTGACTGGTTGTAGGCAAAACTCTCGCTGCTCCTTCCTGTCCCTAATTCCCTGCTGGCATTCGGGGCACCTCCATGCTACAGGGACGGCTGCACCTGGTGGCCTGGGGGTATTGGCCAGGATGACAGGCCAGCCATAGTCCACAATATATATATATATATATATATATGTAAAAAATATATCTTTTACACATTTCAGGTTGCTACCTGAATTTTAACATCATTAAACAGCTGCTTGTGGAATTTCTTTTTTTTTCTTCAGGCATTGTATTTCCATTAAAAGTATAACATATAATCTTTAGAACAAACAAACACTCAACAAGAAAAATAAGTAAAGGCTATAACATTCTTGAAAGTCAGATTTATCCATACTTCACTCTTTCAATTGCTGGTTATTCTGAAACCAATTGCTCTGTGTGTTGAATATTAACTTTAGAAAGCAATGAATTCCCCCTTTGTGTTTGTTCTTTCTAACCACTCCTATAGACCGAATTTTGCTGTGGTCTTTTATATAGTGGCAGTGTGTGTCATGCAACATCATGCAGTATTTGTGAGTGATTGGCTCAAAAACATTTTTATTTTGTTAGTGATATCCTGACTCATGGCAATGCTGCTAATTTGGCCTCTTTCATTCAGCATTGTAAAAGGAATTTAAATCTAAGTCACTAAATCTAAATCTAGACAAAAGATAAACTAGTAAAGGCAGCTGGAAAATGCACTCATCTATATATTTTAACATAATTTTGGGTCCCATACACTTGTGCAAAATTTTGTTAATTTAAATTTCTTAGCTGACCGTAGGTAATAATTTGATAGCCAATGATCTTCCTATCTTCTAGACTTAAAAAAAAATCAGATAGTATATATGCAGAGTGAATTTTTAAAAAGAGTTAGTGGCATGGTAGTAAGATTTTAAGCAGAAGAACATTTAAACATGCACTTGCCATTGCTGGTTTTGCTAAATAATAATAAGAAATGAGACACCACTCTTATTTACGGAACTGAAAGAAACACACGCCCTGAGTATTAAATAAAAATACAAAAGTGTTATCACATGAATATGATAGAAAAAATATAAAGAAGGCAGACATATGCCAGACTGGACCGACAATAACATGTACTAATTCCATTCAAATCTCATATGTATTCTGGCAACCAGCCATCATGCTTCTCCCTGTGCCCTGGAAACATAAAGAGCTGGAGCTGCCACCACCAGGATGGCTGAGGCATGGGAGTCAATAGGTCAACAAAAGGTGAACAAGAGAACAAGGCTGGATAAAATTCTGATTTTAAGAATTAACATTATAGAGTTGGCTCCATTAATAGTTAGATATGGCAGAAAAAACTACAGTTGTTTCTATAGTGATGGTATGAATGCAGAGGAC
Organism: Polypterus senegalus; assembly: GCF_016835505.1. NCBI lineage: Eukaryota > Metazoa > Chordata > Cladistia > Polypteriformes > Polypteridae > Polypterus > Polypterus senegalus. The sequence goes on from NC_053156.1 coordinate 121,897,503, forward strand.
TGGCTATAGTCAGCAGTTCACATGTTATACAGTATTACCAAATACAACCTCATCAATGACTTATATAATGTTGGTGCCAGCCAAACACAGTTCTAGTTATGTGGTAAAATTTTATCAAAGCTTTTACTGATTAAATTGTCATTTTTTCCAGCACTAGGTATTAAAATAGATTCATTTTATTGCAGAATTGTGTTTTAACTTCCCACCCAATATACAGTCGGTGTTCAATCAGTCATTCACTTTGGTGTGTGGTGTAACTAGTGATTAATACATGAGTTCTTCTGGAGTACACGTTTTAATAAAGAGATAATTACTGGTGATGCACTTTCTACTATTATGTAAAAATCATTATACATTAATAAAAGCCTGTTATTAAAGGTACTTCTGTGTTTGGAAGGAATATTGAGTGGCATAGGTAAAAGAAACACCATAATCCTGAATTTATGAATTTTTACTGGTTCTTTGCAGTAAATTAGAAATAAAAATACTCACAAAGTGGCATGAAAACTTCTTCAGATTAACTTCATAATTATGGAACTAAGATAGCTGGTAGTGGTTGTTAACAATCATGCATCAGTAATATAAACCTTGTGACCAAACAAGTTCAAGTCCAGCTCATACTTGGGGCTTAAAATGCAACTATGTAGTTTTTCATTTTTAATTATGTGCTGTCTGCCTTATTGCTGCAATTATAATTTAGATGATTTGAAATTGGTTCATCATTCTAAAACACTTGTGTCTTGCTTTGGCATGGCAAAAGCATATATGAAGCTATTTCCTGCCTTGTTTGTACAGGTTAGTTCTGTGTGAATATCTGTGTAATTTAGGGCACACAACCATTACCTGACATATTAATGGCTAGTTTAAATCATGCATAACAAAACAGCCAAAAATGGCAGAAACCACTTAATCAACATGCGTCTGACCTCCTTTGAGACTGATAGAGCTGATACAATCAGTTTCAGTAAATCAGTCTAATTCACTTGAAAATTCCTTGTAGTATATTTTTTTTCCATAATGATTAGATCTTTATTTGGAATATTTACTTTTTTGTTGAAGAAAGAATTATGAAAAATGTTTTTCCCTTTCTAGTTTTAGGGGAGCTTGGTCTAAACCAGTTTTTCCTAACCTCGGTCATGGGGGCACACTCTAGCTGCAGGTTTTTGTTCCAACCAGCTTCTGTTTTTAATTGGATTCCTGGGCTAAATAAGTGATGTGTTATTTCCCAAGTTCTGTGTTTTGGGAACAATATGGAAATATGGAAGTTAGAAAACTAAGTTTGGTAAAAATATATATATATATATATATATATATATATATATATATATATATATATATATATATATGCAGTTATATGGGAATAATGTATTTTTTTCTTTTTAACAATATTTTCATCTTGATTTTCATTCTACTTTTCTAGGTGTTCTAATTGTTTAATCTATTATTTAATAATTAGTGGGTCTGACGCTAGAGGGGACTGGGCAGTCTAATGGTCTGGAATCCCTACAGATTTTATTTTTTTCTCCAGCCGTCTGTAGTTTTTTTTTTTTTTTTTTCTGTCCACCCTGGCCATTGGACCTTACTCTTATTCTATGTTAATTAATGTTGACTTATTTTATTTTCTTACTGTGTCTTTTATTTTTCTATTCTTCATTATGTAAAGCACTTTGAGCTGCTTTTTGTATGAAAATGTGCTATATAAATAAATGTTGTTGTTGTAAAGTAGTTGCAGCCTTTGATTATTCAGTGTTGTTTGCCAGCGTGTCTGCTCTGCTCATTTTTATTTGTTATTAATAGGATACAACGAAGGGGAAAAACTGCACAGAGAAAGGGCAAAATATAATGAAATCAACAAAAGAGAGTTAAGCATTTAAATCTATAGCAAAAGCAGAAATACTTCTAAATGCCTTATAAATGTAAAAATCATGCTGCTGTGCTTTTCTGAATGTAGAATGAAAGAAAAATAATAGCAGCTAATTAAATGAGATCAGTGGTATCAGGTGTTGTCACTGATTATGAATCTGGTTGGAACAAAAACCTGCAGCCACAGTGTACCCCCAGGACCGAGGATGGGAAACACTGATCTAAACGCATCCTGCACCTTGAAATGCTGCTGATTTTTCCCCTTATTGAAAATCCCCTTTACAGTTTTTATTTTCTGCAACTTTCAATCAGATTTGGATGCAGAGAACAGGTTAAGACTTTTATGATGGACATTGTTAATTAAATGTGCATGTGTTTTCTGTGTCTTGTGAATATAATCAATGTTTCTTTTGTAGGGGTTTTGCCTTAGAGAATCCGTTACTATTGCTAGTTTTGTGTTTAAAGGCTTCTAAGAAAAATGTAAATCTATTATTTTTATTTTGTGACTCTGCGTTGGGTGACACCACTTTAGGTTACTCAGCATTGTGGTTTTTGGATTTATACCACATGTGACGTCACCACCATCTCTTATTTATCTGGAGATCGATCTGGATATTAAGAATTTTTAGTGTGTAATTTCTTTTGGTGTTATTCAGGTAGTGAAAGACTGAGTTCTAATGAGGTTAGGTTTTATCTTAACAATTATTTTGACTCCCCAGTTATAAATTTGGCAATTTTTCATACCTTTTCTTTTCTCTTTGTCCTTATCAATAAAAGCCCAACTATTCCCTGCAGACAGAACAGACTAGAAAGATGAAGATATGTTCTATACTATTATATAACTAAACAATCTGTACATTTTCAAATGTGTTTAATTCTTTTCAATAATTTCAGAGCATCTCTTAGTAGGATCCTGCAAACCAGCCCTGACTGAAGCAGTAGTCCATGGCAGAGCACAGTACTGCACACAAGTCATAAACCTATCATTTATATCTATTCTATAGACACCGATGCCTTTTGGTATATGGGGGTAAATGCAGAAAGAAATGTAGATATGAGTAGGCAGGATCAACAAAATCTACATAGACTTTCACAGGGACTCGACTTGAACCCAGCATTGTGGGACAGTGAGCATTAGCCACTGTGTCACCATTCCATTGCTAAATCTAGGATATATTAAATGTGTGAATGTACTATGAAACAGGAATTTACCAGAGAATAGGTGAAGGTGTTGTGCTCTCTAGTACACCTTTTAGAGAGCAAAAAAATAATGCACAATCAGTGGCATGTGCAGTTAAATGCACTATTTTCTTTATAGACTTGAACACTCATTTGTTTATCTTTACATTTATCAACAATAATTCATACTATTTATATTCACAGTAGCTACAGGATTTACATAAATGTGGCCTGCACTTTCTCGGAAGCACTGTGTGGTGTTTTTCTTGAGCAAGTTGTCATTGATTACAGTAGTAAATTAAGTGTTTGCTTGTATTGTGGGGATGTGTAATGTGTCTGTAACTGTTAATGGAGAAGTAATCAGTCTATGATTAGGAGGGTGGAGAAGAAGGCAGGTTATATTGTTAAAAGGAATGTTGAAAACAATGCAAAGCTCTCAATAGTACGCACTCTAATGTTTCTGAGCAAGAGGAGGTGCAGATGGGGATTTAGGTACAAAGAACATGCAAATGGATTCTGTTTCCACTTCTCTTTTATTGTGATTTATAATCAAACTGTTGTTATTTCAAGTTACGGTTCAGTTTGTCTTCAAATGAATCACTATTTCATGAGTTTAAAAGGGAATTATTAAGCAGTCTCTGATGCTGTCAGAGTCCATTGTTGGAATAACTAGCATCTTTCACATACAGCTTTCATGAAATTTCTGGGTTAACCATCCCAGGAGTCTGGCTGATTTACTCATTCACGCGTATAAAGAGAAGGATGGGCAGCATGATGTAGTGGTTAAGTTATTGGACCTCAGACTCTGAGGCTGTGGGTTCAAATCCTGTTACCGACACAGCCACTTCTGTCTGTCCTGCCTGTGCTGCAATTGAAAAAAAAAAGAAATATAACCAACTTTATCTCAGATGTTTCAAGTCACCTTGGATAAAGTCATCAGCCAAATAAGTAAATGTTAATGAAACTGAGAATTTCACATGTAACTGTTTGGTAAAGAAATATTCACAGTTTTACTGAACTGCGTTGGTCAAGTGCTGGTGAAGTTCTGACACTGTTTTGTAGTCGAATACATTTTTGTACAGTGTACTAAAATTACCAAGTTATATTTGACAAATAAACATAACTATGAGTGGTGGAACTGAAAAATTGCAGAGCTAAATGTAAAGCTGTAAACATCTGACAATTGACACTTCAGCAGCAATTTTGTTCCAGTAATTTGCTTAAGCCCAGTCTCCAGTGGATGAGCTACACATTAAATCTTTCCATAAATGCCACCCAGGAAATTCTCTGTTAAACTATCTCATGAAATTACTGGGTTTTGTTTGTTTATTTAGACATACCAAGCTAATGCAACGGTTTCCCGCATAAAATGTGTTACACATGAAACTTTAATCTCATGTACATGGGCAGAGGCAGTAAGAAACTTCTCACACCTTTGCAGTTTCAGAGATGCCTTAACAAAGGTTATAAATTAAATTATAATTTCATGGGATAAATTTGAATTTTGCTTGGAGTGGGCATGTGGTCAGCATCATCTGCGAGAAATAAGAGCAGGTCTTGTACATTTTCCCCCAGAACTAATGCACTAATATTTATGTATCTTCATGTGTCTTCATGCAGAAAATATGCAGAAGATCACATTTTTTTAAAAAATGCACTGCAGTCCTCCACAGTGATGTGAACAGAGGACCATAGACTGTAATTGATTTTACTAGTGTGCTGCGGATACCTACATTACAAAGTAACTGTAAAAACACTTAGAAATGCATAGGGGAAAACAACAAACCCTAAAAAGTACACAAAATATGTATGAGCACCATTTGCGGAGTGAAGTCTGTTTTATTTATTTACATACATTAGTTGTCATTTTGTATAATATACTTGCAAATACATAATTGAGACATAAACAATATTATTGATCAGAAACCAGTAATAAAAGACATAATATGCAGCATGCTGCTGTAAACATATTTTCCACAACACATGCCTCAAACTTCATTTTTCCTGCCAGAGTGTAACACTCCATTTCCTGGTAGGAAATAGTATACAGTATATGAAGAAAGCTTCAGCTGAATGTGCTAGAAAGTGTTCTTCGCTATTGTCTCCTTGGCTTGAATGAATCTATCAATTTTCCAGACACTTTTCAAAAACTAACTTAAAAAAATTTTTCATTGTCAAGGTCTCTATTGATAACGTTATTCACTTTGATGTCAGCATTTCATAATATAAGTAAGGTCACCAGGAGACATTCTGCTTTACTAGACAATTTTTTGGCATTGTCTACACATTCTCCTATGGTGCTTGGAGCTTGGCGTGTACACATGCACCACCTCCATTCCTGGGCATTGTATTAAGTTTTAACTTTGAATTTAAAGTACTGTCTGTCTGTATTTGAAAGATGTTTCTATTTCATTTAATGTACTGTTGCCATTGTTTTTACAAATAGCTTCCACTTATTAACATGAAAATAGTTACCAAGGAGTTTAGTGTATGACATCATACAATAGCAACTTCATTTATCAATTTCCTCCAGTGTCTAGATTTTACAGTCTAGCTGCTGTACTTGCGTATAAAAATTTAAAGTATGTAATTGTCTTACTCTCTTCTGATTGGTTCACTTGGATTAAGTTTTATGTAAGACTGTTTTGTTGCTTTGCATACTTTATCTAGCAATTTTCTAGTTTTTCTCATATATTTTCTACATAGAATTATTCTAGAAGGTATTTGCCAAAGAGAAATGCCCAGGATAGGATGACAACTTGTTTTTTTTTTCATTTTGTATGAAATTTTCATATGTTCCTCAGTCAGCAGGTTTACTCTATTAGCTTTAGAGCTGGGGTCCTGAAGTTTGGTCCTGAATGGCCATAGTGGCTACAAGTTTTGTTCCAACCCAGTTCCTAACTTTAAAGCTAGTTATTTTATAGGGTCTGTCAGAGTTGGAAATTGCAGTTTTGTTGTCTTTAATGAGCATAACAATGGGGTGTGTGACACAATATAAAGACTTTTTATGATCTTATTGATCAGTAGCATTGGGTACAATGTGAATTTACCCACTTAATTCATCTCTGTGCAAGCAGCACAGAAGCATGTACTGCAAGTTGTTTTTGAAATCATGAATACATCATCATTAATTCTAACAGTATATTTACAATAACACTTTGGTTTGAATTTAGCATTACCTCATTATGGATGGTAGCCAGCTATACTTTATATACTCAATAGGGCTTGATATACACCTTTCCTCCAGGTTTACGTATAATCCTTGTAAGAAGCTAGCCTGGCCACAAACAAACACAACAGCGCAATGTCCAAGCACACACACCTTTATTTACAGTATTATTTACAAACTATTTACAATTTCTCAGTCCTTGGTTCCTTCAGCCGCCTCCACTCCTGTCTCACAAGCTCTGTCCTTCTTCCTCCCGACTCCGGCTCCCCGAATGGAGTGAGGCACCTCCTTTTATCTTACCCCAGATGTGCTCTAGGTGCTTGACGCTGAACTTCCAGCTGCACTCCCCAGTGTGGCGGAAGTGTTGCCCTTGCACCCGGAAGCACTCCAGGCGTAAACCATCTCTGTCTGTCAGCGCTTCCTGATGTCACGGAAGCACTGTCACTCAGGGATCAAGGACCGTCCGGGTTCCCAGGGAAAAGAAGTGCTAGCTGTCTATCACACCCTGTATACAGCAAGTGGTTTGTTTCTGTGTTATGTTGAACTGTTTCTCTTATCTGTTTTTACTGAATAATAAATGATTGATCATGTGGCATACAGAATTAGGCACGTTGTCCTTTCAAAATAGGGTTTTGAGATATACTGGTACAGGAAAAGTACTGAAGAAAATACATTTTAAAACAGTATGGAGTCAAAATTCAGTGTTGGCTTTCCATTCAACCCACATACATGTGGTAGAATAGATGGGAAACTGCGTGCATAGACATTCTGTAGGCATCGTTGTGATCGAGACTTCACGAGGGACAACCTCCCTTTATTGCTTATTGCACTCCAGGGATACTGGAGTAAGTCAAGGGGTTTTGGAGTTATCCAATTATTTTCTTCTGAACCATTTTGCTACAGGCACTGATGTCTAAAAACTGTTATCAACACCAAAGTCAGAATTTTAATATAAATCCGACACTATTTCAAACAGGGTGGTTTTGTTGATACTCATTGATTTTCTGCCTGATGGCACCTTTTAAGAAAGACAACAGCAAGTAGCAGGGGTACTCAGCCCTGGTTCTGGAGGTCTGAATTGGCTGCAAGTTTTTGCTTTAACCAAAGTTTTAATCAGAAGTAGTTTATTTATTGCTAAAGCAATATGTGTTTTAGTGAACTTATTTGTTACAATTCAAAACCCTTAATTGACTATTTCAGTTTTAAACATCTGCATTAAGGTTTTAATTGTTGCCTGTTTCCTTAATCAGCCATTAGTAAATAATGAGGTGCAAATACCAAAGGAACCACCAGCCCTCCAGCTAACATACTTCCATTTAAACTTTATGTTTTTACAATCTTTCGAAATAATTGAAAGACAAGGGGTGGTTTAAGAGATACAAATCTGGACAACAAAACATATGGATATGTTCTCAGAAGTTCAAAAATTCACAACAGGATAAGGATTTGTCTTGGAAGAATGAAAGCACTAATAATCCATATAATTAAATACCAAGTTTCAATATCTATTAGGCATGGCTTCTATTTCCAAAAAAGTTGGGATACTTTCTAAAAATGCAATAAAAACTCAAATCTGTTATTTTAATTCAGTTGAACCTTTATTTAACATGCAGAAGGACAATGAAAAGATTTTCAGTGTTTTCACCGACAAACTTAATTCTATTTGTTAAACATAAACAAATTTAGAAATTGATATCTGCAGCACACTCCAAAAAGTTGGGACGCAGGCAAGACTGTAAGGGTTATACAAGTAACATTGTATAAGTTTAATCAATTAGCAGGTTTACTGGTAACAGGTGTGGGTATCAAGATTGGGTGTTAAAGGAGCATTCATCAAAGGTTCCTTCTTTGCAAGCAAAGATGGGTCGTGGCCCCCCACTTTGTGCTGAACTTTGTGAGTGAATTATCTGTCAATTTAAAAGCAATGTTTCTCAATGCAGGATAGCAAAGAATTTAAGTCTGTCACTCTCTACATTTAATAACATTGTGAAAAGATTCAGGGAGTCAGGAGAAATCTCTGTGCGGAAACCACTGCTTAATGTGCATGATCTTCGAGCCCTTCGGCAGTATTGCAGTAGAAACCATCATGCTACCATGATGGACATAGGCACATTGGCTCAAGAGTACTTTGGGAAATCATTGTCGCTTAACACATTTCACCACTGCATCAAGAAATGCTACCTTAAACTGCATTATGCAAAGAGGAAGCCATACATCATTTTTGTACAGAAATGTTGGTGAGTTCTCTGGGCCCAATCTCATCTGAGATGGAACAAAAGACAATGTAAACATGTTCTGTGGTCAGATGAATCCACGTTTTAGCTTGTTTTTGGGAAAAACCAACGTTGGATACGTGACAAAGATGAAAAAGACCATCCAGACTGTTATTAACGAAAGGTGCAAAAACCAGCATCTGTGATGTTGTAGGGGTGTATCAGTGCCCATGACATGGGGGATCTTTATATATGTGAAGGCACCATTGATGCAGAGGCTTAGATTGCAATTTTAGAGAGACATATGCTCCAGTCAAAATATCTTTTGCCAGGAACTCCGTGTATATTTCAGCAGGACAATGCCAGGCCTCATTCTGTACAAATTACAAAAGCGTGGCTTCATAGACATACAGTCCCTGCACCTGACTGGCCTGCCTGCAGTATACATCTATTTCCTATTTGAAATGTCTGGCACATCATGAAGAGGAGAATCAGACAACTGTGACCACGGGCTATTGAGCAGATAAAGTCTTGTATACAGCAAAAATAGTCAAAACCTCCACTTAAAAAACTGCAACAATTAGTTTCTTTAGTTCCCAAACAATTAAGAAGTGTAATATAAAGAAAAGGGGATGTGACCCAGTGGTAAACTTGCCTTTGTCCCAACTTTTTTGGAGTGTGTTACAGGCATCAATTTCTAAATTTATTTATATTTAACAATTAGAATTACGTTTTTTTGGTGAAAACACTGCACTTTTTTTCTTTGCTCTTTTGTCTGTTAAATAAAAGTTCATGTGAATTACCAAATTAATGATTTATTTTTTATTGCATTTTTAGAAAGTGTCTCAATTGTGTTGGAAATGGGGTTTGTAATTTTGAAACTAGTTGGAATGAAAACTTGCACCACTGCAGACCTCTAGGACTGGAATTGAGTGCTCCTGACAAACCGTGTCAAAACTTCCATGAAAAAAAAAAACTCACGTTACTTATGTTGTGTTAGACATGTCAAGTCATCCAGTCATATACTTAAAACATGCATAATGCATGCATTTTCTTTGCTAAAATATTGTTAAATCAGTTCCTACAGTAATATGAAAGTAGCCTACAGCCTGGAAGCCCTTTCACACATGGTCACACTTTTGAAATTATGATGGGGCTGTTGGCCATTTTAACAGGCAGAGAGTCAGGTACAGTGGAACCTCGGTTCACGACCATAATTCATTCCAAAACTCTGGTCCAGAGTAAACCAATTTGGTCGTGAACCAAAGCAATTTCCCCCATAGGATTGTGCAAGTACAATTAATCCATTCCAGACCATACCAACTGTATGTAAATGTATATTTTTTTTAAGTTTTTAAGCACAAATATAGTTAATTAAACCACAGAATGCACAGCGTAATAGTAAACTAAATGTAAAAACATTAAATAACACTGAGAAAACCTTGAACAACAGAGAAAACTAACACTGCAATAATTCGCTCTATAGCGCTACTAACCGCTGGCTAAAAGCACTTTTTTAATGAGTTTTAAGCACAGGGAAAAAAATGAACATTTGAAAAAAATCTGTAATTTAATAAACCACCAAGAAAAATAACATTGCAACAATGCACGCTACGAACCGATCACTGGAAACAGAAGTGAAAACAAAATCAAGCCCATTGTATTGTTTAACTGCCTTCCTACCTTAATGCGTCCAGCTCTCTCTTGCGCTGCCTGTGTGTGTGCGTGTCTCTCTCGCGCTGCCTGTATGTGTGCACGCGCTCTCTCTCGCGCTGCCTGTGTGTGTGCGTGTCTCTCTCTCTCGCGCTGCCTGTGTGTGTGTGTCGCACTCTCTCGCTCTCTCTCTCTTGCTCGCTGCACAGGAAATGCACAGGGAGAGACTGAACATGTACAAACCGAAAGGGAAACTGGCTTGTTCGTATACCGAGTGTGTGGTCGTGAACCGAGGCAAAAGTTTGGCGAATGTTTTGGTCGTAAACCAAGTTGTACGTGTACCGAAACGTTCGTGAACCGAGGTTCCACTGTATGTATTAGTTTGCCATGTTAAGTTTTATTGTAGAGTTAATGTAAGAGCCGAGTTGCTAACCCAAACCCTCATTTCTTTCAAGGTCCCTTGCCAGTCTTAGTTTAATATGTCAAGCAGCCCTCTAAACTGGCAGTTGGATAAGATCTGAGAGGTTGCTGATGCTAGCTTACATGTTCCTATTCCATAGACTTTAATAGAAATACAGCAGAAGTGTATATTTTGCCTATTTTGCTCACAGTGGAAGCAGCTGAACCACCAAGGTTTGAAATCTGGCCTTTAAAAGTGCCCTAGTAGACAAGCAAATTAATTTACTACCCTTTTAATCACTAATCTGGCAGAAATAAATATCCAGGCAGTTCTAGTTTGCAGATATTCTATCAAAGGCAAAGGCAGTTCAATGTGTATAGATCTCCTTACTTTTCCCAGCCTTCACCAATTTGCTTAGACTCAGATTTCTGTGGGTTTTCTGTGTTGGACTTAAAAAGTTTCTCAAGAAGCAGCTCCAGGATATGTTTGCATAGTACACGTATTACATACTTTGGAGTTGTTGCTTTGCTTGCAGTGAAGATTTATATTCAGACATCAGCTATGGATGGCAACTCGTGGGCCTCTAGAACAAACTTGAATTCGTAGTTACAACTTCAGGACCTCATACACTTTGTAGAGTTAGTCATTAGAAAGTCATATATGACTTGATTTGCCTTGTCCATTGCTAGTCAAGTATCATCAAGGTAGAAGATTAATCATAGATGATAAAATGCAAATGGGATCATCTCCTGATGTTGTGTTTCTGAAGTATATCACTTGCATAATGTGGATTCTTTTGGGTGTAAGGGGGTTCTTGTTGTTGAAATGAATGAGGTCCATAAAGCATAGCTAAAGTTGAAGTTTCTCTTGCTATTGACTATCCATGTTTCATCCTCATAAGGGATCATCAAAGGTGAACCTGCCTAAGCGAAAACCTTTGGTGATCCCTTATGTGTCAGGAGTATTGGAACAGCTGAGACGCATTTTTTCAAAACACCAGGGGCCTCATGCATAACGTCGTGCATAGAACTCACACTATAACATGACATAAGCACAAAAGCCGCAATATGCTTACGCACAGAACAATCCAGATGCAGGAATCTGTGTGTTCGCCATCTTCCGCGTTCTTCCGCTACATAAATCCCAGTCAGTGTGAAAAGTAACGCTCGTGCACATGCCTGCTGTCCCGCCCCAACTCCTCCCAGAATTACACCTCTTTGAATATGCAAATCAATATAAATATCCCTTAAGCTCAGCGTTCTGTGAAAAGACAATGACAAAAGCAAGAGGGAAAATGGAAGAATTTCAGCGAATACCAAGTGAAGGCAAGGAAAAATGTACTATTTGTTGGTTTAAACAATGGTATAAACAACAAAAGGAAGCTGATGAGTGACATAGCGTGTTGAAGAAACTTGAAAGCTCAAGTTCACAAAGTTGCACAGTGCCCTAAATGAAAAAAAAGTCAGATATCAAAGTCGCCATAAAAAGGCGAGTCGTAGCCCACTGTCTGAGTTTCATATGAAAGCTTATTAGGATACAGAGAAATTAAAAAGGCACACAGTGGGGAAAAAGCACGAAATGTCAACTTCAATCTCAAAATTTACACTTTAATCGCGTAGTTTATTGTGTCATTAAAGTAGAACATTTTAAACTTAATCTTAAAATCATTTAATTAACTAGTTTCTCAAATCACATCGTAAGTAAAGTAGCACATTAAATGCTTTATTTTGTAAGTGTTCTTCTGTGTGTTCTATGTGTGTGAATCACTACTGCTTCTTAAACCGGCTTTTTCTACCTCCGACAGGATACAGAATCCATTACATTTGTGATATTACAGCTCTCTGAATAAATAAAATACTGAGATGTATACGTGATATAATTTTCATGATGATAGGAGTTAAAGCATGTTATTAAACATGGGAACATGGTGGCCCAGTGATTGTGCACAACCTTCGATGAAATAATTTATTGCAGCAGTACTCAGGGGTGGCTCTAGGCTCATGGCGGCCCTGGGCAGAGGAAGAATCGGTGGCACCTTCGCCCGCCAATGTCAATATGGTATCTTATGCATGGCGAATGGCCACGTCCGTTGCGGACACTGCATAGCCGCCTTGTGCTCATGACACAAGCGTTTAACTTTTGCTGAAATTTGCTGCTACATTTTAGCTGTGTCATTATTTTCTGTTTTATATTCAATATATATTGGTGTGGTGGCCCCTGGGATTTGGCGGCTGTGTCCAGGAGCACAGTTTGCACATGCCTAAAGCCGCCCCTGCAGTACTGTCTCTCTTTTTTTTTTTTTAATTTTATTAATTTTATTGAAATCCATACAAAGCAATCAAGTTTTTACAAAAAGAAAAATTGAGTTAAGAACAGATCGATCCCCACCCCTGAGAGAGAGAGCAAGCCAAAGGCGTAAAATTTAAGGCTTGTAAACATACCTAAATTAATAAATTCTCTGTGCTTTATGAACTTATTTTAAAATATTACTGATTAGATCCTGCCATGTTTTGAAAAAGTCTGTACAGATCCTCTAACTGAGTATTTGATTTTTCCAAATTTCAAATTATATAACACATCGGTTTCCCACTGACATAAAAGAGGAGAGTTTGGGTTCTTCCTGTTTATCAGAATAAGTCTGCGTGCCAACAGTGTAGTGAATGCAATCACAATTTGTTTGTCTTTCTCCACTTTAAGCCCTCTGGAAGAACCCCAAACACAGCTGTTAATGGGTTAGGAGGGATTGTGAGTCCAAGGCTGTTTGAGAGGTAATTAAAATTTTTGTCCAGAATAATGTTAATTTGGTGCAGGCCCAGAACATGTGACCCAGTGAGGCTGGGACTTGGTTGCAACGTTCGCAGGTTGGATCATGCCCTGGAAACATTTTGAGAGTTTTAGTCGAGACAGATGTGCTCGATATATAATTTTGAGTTGTATAATTGTATGCTTTGCATATGGAGCTTGAGTGAATTCTCTGCATTGCTACTTTCCACTCCTTTTCTGATATATTAATTGAGAGATCTTTTCCCAGTGTCCTCTTGGATCTTTGAAAGGAGGGATTGTAAAATGATTTTATATATTGTAGAGATGGAGTCTAAGTCCTTGAGATTGAGCAATATTTTTCCAGCATGGATGAGGGTGCAAGATGAGGAAAATCTGGAAGGTTCTGTTTAACAAAGTTCCTGATTTGAAGATAGTGAAAGAAATGTGTAGCTGGAATGTTAAATTTGGAATGTAATTGTTCATAGGATGCAAAGACGTTGTCTATATAAAGATCTCTAAGCAAGTTAATTCCAAATTTTTCCAGATATTAAAACTGCATATGTTTGTGAAGGTTGAAAGAGGTGGTTCTCTTGCAGAGGTGCCACAGATAGAAGCTTCTCCGTCTTAAAATGCTTTCTACATTGGTTCCAGATTCTAAGTGAGTGGAGCACAATTGGGTTATTAGTGTATTGCCGATAGCGTGTGTTTATTGGAGCACAGAGCAAGGAATACAAAGAAGTACTGCAGGATTTTACTTCTATTGCGGTCCAAGCCTGTGTATGTTCTTCTATTTGTGTCCAGGTTCTTATCGCCTGTATATTTGCTGCCCAGTAATAAAACTGGAAGTTAGGTAGAGCCATGCCGCCTTCTGCCTTTTGTCTTTGTAGGGTCGCTCTTTTGATGCGTGGATGTTTTGAATTCCAAATAAATGAGGTTATTGTTGAATCTAATTGCTGTAAAGAATGATTTATTAATGTATATTGGATGTTTTGAAATAAAAAGGAGCTTAGGAAGAATATTCATCTTAACAGTGTTAATTCTTCCAGCTAGTGTGAGATGAAGGGTTGACCATCTATGCAAGTCTTGTTTAATTTTTTCCATGCAGACGCGAAATTTTGTTGATAAAGAGCTTTATGTTTACTTGTGATGTTTACCCGAGGTATTTAAACTGTTCTGCAATGATAAAAGGTAGGGTGTCTAATCTAATATTATATGCTTGAGAATTCACTGGAAAGAGTACACTTTTATTCAGATTAATTCTGAGACCAGAGATCTTTTGAAATTCTGTGAGTGCTGCTAAGACTGCAGGCACAGAATTTTCTGGGTCCGATATATACAGTACCATATCATCTGCATATAATGAGATTTTCTGTTCCAGTCCTTCTCTGCTAATCCCCTTTATCTGATCAGTATTTCGACAATGTATTGCCAGTGGTTCAATGGCAATGCAAACAGCAGCGGTGACAAGGGCATCCTTGTCTAGTGCCACGTTCTAGTTTAAAGTAGTCTGAGCAAATGTTGTTGATGCAAACTGAAGCTTCTGGGTTAGTATACAGTAATTTAATCCATGCACAAATGTTGGGCCAAACCCAAACTTCTCCAATGTAGTAAAAGGTATTTCCATTCAATCATGTCGAATGCTTTTCTGCATCCAATGATAATAATATTTCTGGGGTGTTTGATTTAGTTGGTGAGTATATTACATTAAACAGGCTCGAAGATTTGAAGATAAGTGTCGGCCCCTAATAAATCCAGTTTGGTCTTGTGATATTACGAGGGAGCACTTTCTCCATCCTTCTAGCTATGATTTTAGAGAGTATTTTAACGTCGTTATTCAGTGAATTTGGTCTGTATGATGCACTTTGTAATAAGTCCTTATTTTGTTTTGGAAACAGTGATTAGTGCTTGGCGAAAGGTTTGTGGAAGAGATTGGTTATCTCTGGCTTCTGTAAATGTTGCTAATAGGAGGGGAGCTAGCTGAGCGGAGAATTTCTTGTAAACTCTGCAGGGTAGCCGTCAGGGCCTGCTGCTTTCCACCTTGGAGTGACTTTATAGCATCTAGTAATTCTGATAATGCCAGAGGTTTATCAAGTTCCTCCACACTAAAAGCGTCTATTTGTGGTATCTGTAATGTATCCAGAAATGCATTAGATTGTGTATTGTCTTCTTTAAACTCAGTAGTATATAGGGATTTATAGTAGTCTCTGAAAGTGTGCATTATATTTTTGTGTTCGATGATTTTATCTCCGTTCGTGTTAGTGATTACGAGATTGCGTTGCACTTCTTGCTTGTGAATTTGTTGAGCTAAAAGCTTATTAGCTTTCTCTCCATGTTCATAAATGATGTCTGGATTTGTAAATTAGTTGTTCAGTTTCTTTAGTTGTCAAGAGGTTTAATTCTGAATGTAGAGCCTGCCTCCTCCTATGTAGAGTCTCGCTTGGTAGTCTGGCATGTTCTTCATCTATTTTAGTAATTTCGCTTTTTATCTCTGCTACTTTCTTGGCTTGGGATTTATTTCTGTGGGAAAGATATGAGATAATCTGTCCTCTTAAGAAGGCCTTACGAGTTTCCCAGAGTATTCCTGCAGAGATCTCAGGGATGTATTTGTCTCTAGAAAGAATTTGATTTGTTTGGATATAAATTCAGTACAATTCTCGTCAGCTAATAGAAGCGGGTTGAGGCCATCTGCGGGTGAGTGTATGGGGCTTAGTAATTTTAGCTCCAAGATCATAGGTGCATGGTCCGAAATAACAATAGCATCGTATTTGCAAGATTTAATCTTAGGCAAGAAGTTATTGTCTATAAAGAAGTAATCAATCCTTGAGTAGCAATGATGTACTGGTGAGTAGAAAGAATATGTTCTTGAATTTGGGTTTAAAACCTCCAGGGATCTGATAAGTTGTGATCAGTTATAAACTTTGTAATTATCTTTGCGTGTTAGATGCGTTCCCCTGTGGAGGAAGTCCTATCTAAAAGTGGATTTAGAACACAATTAAAGTCCCCAGCCATTATAACTTTATGAGTGTTCAGATTGGGAATGGATGCAAATAAATTTTGTATAAATTCCTTATCATCAACATTAGGTGCATAAACATTTATCAAAATCATTTTACAGTTAGATAAGTCTCCCATGACCATTACATATCTCCCTTCAGGATCCAATACTACATCTGATGCTACAAATGGTACTGTTCTATGTATGAGAATTCCCACACCTCTAGTTTTCTTTGTAAAACTATAATGGAACATTTGGCCCGTCCAGTCTTTTGCAGCGGAACTGATCCTTGCTTAGTAAGTGGGTTTCCTGTAAAAATACTATTTTAGCATTTAGACCTGTTAGGTGAGAGTACTTTCTTTCTCTTTAATTCGTGATTCAGGCCTTTAACATTCCAGCTTACGAGTTAACTGTCCCATCATGGAGACACTGATTCTGAGTTTTTGATGTCATTTTATAGTCTTAACTGGAAGTGAGACAGCTTTGGTCTTAATTTCCTATTTCCCCTAGAGTTGTTGCCATGCAGCTTATTATTACGTTGGTAGTTATAATTATAAAAATTTATATAATAGATTAGGTATAGATCAAGCCTGCTCTCTTTCTCTCCCCACCCTCCCTTTTTGCCTCCCCAAGTGAGGTTAAAACCCACTTCACACAGTCCCAGTCCTCTGACATACCCAGAGACAGAGCACGTCCAAAGCAAAACAAGCCCCAATGCAGCGGCGTTTCAGGGTTAAATGATAGAGATATCTGTTACCAATATAGTCTTTAAAAAAAAAAGAATTTTGCACTTAAAATATATATATAGTCTTCAGCAATTTTAGTGCATTAAGATGATACACCCAGATAATAAACCCGGGTGATGGTGTTAAAGATGTGTCCAGAATAAGCATAACAAGTCTTAATGCAGTAATAGCAATAACAATAAACCAAGGGTATGATATTGAACAGTCTCGTTTAGGGTAGAGATGAAATAATTAGAAAAAAAAGAAAGAAAAAGTAATTAAGCACAATAAAACATAAACAGATAGCGCCCTAGTAATACTAAGTAATAATGAGAATATATGAGAATATATGCTGATAATAACCCGTATTTTAAAACAATAGATCAGACAGTAGATTATTAATCCTTGCTTTATCATTAACCGCCATGACTCACTATTATGTATCAGAATAGTCCCGGGATCAGCTTTCTTAATTCTTTTCTGCTTCCTCCTTGCTAGCGAAGACATAGAATTGACCCTGCCATTCCACTTTCAGTTTTGCCGTATACAAGAGGCTGTATTTGACGCTGGCTTGCCGTAACGCTGTTTAATGTTGTAGAAGGCTGCGCTTTAGTAGCTGTTGCTGGAGAGAAGTCAGGGAAGATACGAATGTGGTTATTTTCAAATGTAATATCTTCCTTGTTTCTGAGGAGTGCCATCACCTCTAGCTTAAATGATAATCGTTCAAAACGAACTATAAAAGATCTTGGTCTAGGTCTAACGGTGTTTGATCCGCGTACGCGATAAGCTGCTGCTATCTCAGATTCTGCTTTAAAGTCGTCCCCGATTATTTTAGAAAAAATTTCAGCTGCGAATTTCACCGGGTTTGAACTTTCTCGATTCTCAGGCAGACCTTCAATTCTGACATTATACCTTCTACTACCATCTTCCAAAGCAGCCAGTCTGTCTCCGAGTTTTTTTGCATTCGGAGCTGACATTTTCTGCTTTTTCTTCAGCACTGGTAGCTAAATTTTCGGCAAATTCAATCCTAGTTGTAAATGTCTCCTTGAGATCCTCCAATTGATCAGTAAGCGTTTCAGTTTTACCCAGCATCAGTTGCATCTACACTTGGATTTCTTGTCGCAGCCTTTCATTTGCCTGTTGGAGCATCAGCCGCTGCGTTTCGTTTGCTTGTTGCAACTCCTGCCGCTGCGTTTCGTTTGCTTGTTGCCATTCCTGTTTCAATACCAGCATCTCCTGTTTCAATTCCTGTTTCAGTCTCTCATGTGCCTTTGTCCTTGCTTTCTCATTTGCCTTCTCGGTTTTCTTTATATCTTGTATGAGCTCAGCGAACATCGCCTGCAGTGTAGACATTTCAATTGTGCTTTCTTGTACCGTAGGTGAAGCGTCAAGCTCTACTGTAGCCGGTGTCCCCACTATTCCTGGCTCACGTGGAGTAAATGAGATCACGAACTGTAAGGCCTTTTCCAGTTTCAGGTGTTCTTCTCCGATCGGCGAGCTATCGAGATCTACACTCACGATCGTACATTCGCTCCACTTTTCACTCCCAGCCAGCGACGATGTAGCGGACCATGGTCCCGAAGAGTCTGTACTTTCGCCCAGCTGATCCAGGTCTCTCTCTGAAAGGCCGTATCTTGAGCTAGGGCTTGCTGATCTTAGCTTGGGTGCAGCTTTTGTTTTCAATTCTTTCGGACCCCCTTTCTTGCTGGCCATGTTTATATATGCTTACATATATACTGTAACAGTCTCCTTGGGTTGAATAGATACAGGATATCTCAGGATAATAAGCAAATAATATGAAAACAACACCGGTGCTAGCGGAGCTCCACTTCAGACGTCCATCTCTCACATCAGACGAGACCAATTCAGTACTGTCTCTTTCAAACATACTCACCTCCAATTCCTGTCCTTCCTTTTCTTTCTTCAAGTAACCGATCGCCACACCATCAGCTTTGTAATGGACGTTAAGCCATCTGTAAGCTTATAATGCCGATTCTTCAAAACTTTTAAGGAACATTGAAATATCTTCGTAGTACATGTTTAATTATTTTATCCTTCACGCCAGTCCCAGTAAAGCATACAGTGCGAGGCAGGAACAATCATGAGTGGAGCTCCAGATCCTTGCTAGTGTAGCAGCACCGTGTCCTTTAATTATAAACAATATAGATTATTTAAATGAAGTTAAAGTTTTATCTGTATCATATAATAAACATATTTTGCTGCATTTCATCTTAAAAATGATATCGTCATCATATGTAAATACACTCTTTATAAAGTGGCTCAGGTTGTGCAATTTATAACTGCACTGCAAGTTTACAGTGAGGTGACTGTACTACTAAGTACTAGCAGTTCTACAAGGAGCAGTTGATGGACTGATTGAGTGCGTTTAGAGTTCTTGGGATGAAACTGTTTCTGAACCGCGAGGTCCGTACAGGAAAGGTTTGAAGCATTTGTCATATGAGAAGCAGTTCAAATAGGAAGCATGGCTGAGGCACTGTGTGCTTGATGCTGTATACCGATAATTCTCTTTCCAATCAGCTTCTCCAAGTGGTGCAGTGAGAGTAATATGGAAAAAAATGATCCGCTGTGGCAACCCCCAATGGAAGCAGCTGAAAGAAGAAAAAGAAAGTGCAGTGAGAGTAACAACACTAAAACAGCAATGGTATTTAGAATAGTTTGACCATTCCTTGGACCATTATATTGTTACTTGTTAATTACAGTCAGATGTATTAAACTAATAAACAATATGCGGTTAATTTCAGTGTATTTATAAATCCGTGTCAGAAAAAAAAAAGGATAACCACACAGGAACAGTAGCACTTGCTTTGACGCTGGGTGCAGCCAGTCTGCAAAACCCGAGCAGCGAACTTGAGTACAACAGGGTATGAGGTACCGTGGAAATGTGCATGGCTTTATGCCAAGTTTAGGTTTTATGCATCACGATTTGAACGTGGAAATGTTCTTACGCAACATTTCTGTGCGTACGCATCGTTTATACGTGAAGCCCCAGGTCTCGGTGGCTTTCAAACCCCAAAACATGCTATGGCAAAAATTGGTCCACCCCAAGGATCGGGTGCCCATGGCACAAACAGAGTAATGTAGTTTACGCAGTTAAGTGCCAAGAGGATTGCCGTGAATTATACATTGGGGAAACTAAACAACCACTGGCGAAGCGGATTGGACAACACAGAAGAGCAACCTCGTCAGGCCAGGACTCCTAAGTCTGTTTACACCTACAGGACAGTGGTAACTCTTTCAGTGATGAAGATGTGCACGTCCTGGACAGGGATGAACGCTGGCTTAAGGGAGGAGTCAAGGAGGCCATTTATGTGAAAAAGAAATGACCATCTCTGAACCGAGGAGGGAGCCTAATGGTTCATCTGTCACCATCTTACAATGCTGTGATTGCAGCCATTCCTTAACTCTCTGTGAATGGTAGTCATGACTATTGATCAATGGACAATTTGCTAATCATTGACCACACGGCCCATTGTTAGTCAATGGTGCTAGTTTCAGTCATTATGCAAAGGCATTATTTATAAGTTTGGAGAAACCTGCAGTCAACTGAGACTGAGGAAGTCACTTGGATGAGTGATGTAACACATCTCCCTGGAAAAGAACTATGTCCAGATGAACTGAATCAACTTTCTAGAATTTCCTTACCTGGATTATTGAACATGCATCGAGACACCTAATCTTAAAGTAAATTTACAATAAGGAAATAGATTAGTTGTCACATAAATCTAAATGCTCTTTAAAAGCCTACTGTACATATAACACTGAGGTTGAAAACACATTTCAGACATTAAAGATAACTTAATTTTATGCTTAAGCACATGCACAATGTATAAATAACAGGTATAATTAATTCAAAGCTTTGGACCCTTAGTTATCACATTATTTATCAGTAAGATGCATGTTTCAGGTGTTTTTCTAAGATTTACACTTGATTTAAACAGATATTTGTGTAAAATAAAAGTTCCTGTGAAGGTTTCCAACGATATTTCATATAGGTTAGGTTGATTGATAATTCTTAATTTAATTAAATTAATTTTGTTGCCTTCTGACTTATTTCCCAAAATTACGCCTTATAGAGTAGTAAGTAGGTTTAGAAAATAAATAAATTTGTGTATTATCTGTTTCACATGCTTAAAACACACATTAATTTTGTTTTTATGTACTTATGTTTGTTTTTATATTTGGTCAATATAATCATTGCATGTCTCAGATGCTTTGAGAAGCAAAGTTTGACTGTGGGTTACGAAGCTTCTGCTAAAAATTTAAATGCTGATGAATGAATTGGTGCACTTTTCAGCTAGAGATAAATAGAATACTATACAAAATCCTTAATTTAAGAATAGGGCGCAATCTGATGTAGAAAGTTCAGTTTTTCAAATGAGGATTTAAAATGAAAATTATTGTCAAATGCTTAAGTCTCTCTCTCTATCTCTAACACACACACTAGTCACTCAATAAAATTAAATCAAAGTACAACACCTTGCATAAATTTATGCTTATCTAGTTCACCCATTTGCAAAGAGGCAGAAGTGCTTCAGTGCTTTCTATTATGTCCACAGTCCACAGATTTCTGGTGGAAGACTTATGCATTTCAGATCAATTATTGTATAGCCCTTTTTTAGTAGTAGTTTTTCACTACAACATTTTGTATTAAAAAATAGATACTGTAAGCCAGAGCTGCTGCTTTTTGAATCCATAATTTGTGACTTTATTCCTAGTTTTCTTTTTCAGTAAACTACACCACTCCAATCACTATTGGATGGCACCTGATGCTGCCTTTTATCTACCAGTAAGAAATTAATAGACATGGTACTAGCAGGCAACCACACAATGATGTTGCCTGGTGCTCCCAATCTGTACTACATCCCTGACCTCATCCATGTTGAGATCACTATTTACCATTTTCAGAAACAGCAGTTCATCAGGCTTTTTGTCGTACCATCTGTCATCAGCCTCATGTGGAATCTAATTATTCTCCTCTTGGTATTCTCCTCCTCTCCTTTTGGTTGATGCACACTCCAGGACCACTCCAGTACTTTGTTTAACGGTAAAATTAATTTATTTGTCCTTCCATTTTCTGAACTGCTGTTTTTGTTTACTAGGGCAATATAGAGTCATCAGTGCTCCATGTGTATCTTTGAAAAGTAGGAGAAAGCTCAAGCAGACATAAGTAGAATGTAATAACTGAATAATTGCTTTGCTTTTTAGTAAAAAAAAAAAATGATAGGAGTCACCCTGAACTGGCTCCATTTTTTTGACTTATTCGCACATTCACCTCAACCACACCAATTTTAATTAGTGAGTTAACCTAGTAGGAAAATCAGAATACTTTCACACACTGTGAAAATATGCAAAATCCACACAGTTAATGACTGAACTATGGACAAGCAGTAGTAACCACTGTGCAGTTGTTTTGCCCAGTGTTCAAAAATGCCTGACGTTTTGTCTTTAAATCTCCTTTACGCACAAATACTTCAAGTGTACCTTGTATTATTGATGGTTTTGAAACTAGTTTTTAATTCAAATACCTTTGTAAATTTAGCCTTTGAGAAAGCACAGTTTGAATTATCCAGCAGAGTTCAGCTCTTCTTGAACATCTGTTCACCTTATGTGCACAGTAATTCAAACTCAATTTATGAATTTCATTTCACTCTTCTCTATAGCGCTATTTCAGAATAATTTTATGAATAAAACCAAGTCATACATCTTTTACATGTGTATGTGCTGTAAATATAAAAAATTTCCGAATGTTTTATCTTATCTTGCTTGTCAAGGAACTTGTGTCATTGTGACTTGCATTTGCAGATATCAAAAAACAGTAAGATAAAAAATCAATTTGGCAGGTGTTTAGAGCTCTTTTGGATTATTGTATTGTTTTTTCAAGTCATACTGTTTTTTAGGTTTTAAATTAAGAATGAATTATATCTTCATAGATTTTGTTCATGCAGTACTGCTTTTTATTTGGTGTCATAAAGTTGATTGAAATTAATTATCTGGGAAATGTAGATGATTATTTGTTTTTTTAAGACTTTGTAATATTGTTAAACATGAAATAAGGAAATAAGTTTTTAATTTTCAAAAATAAGACATTTTTTTCAAGTTGTAGTAGCTCCTAGAGACAATTTAATTTTTAATATGTAGTTCACTTTAGCATTTCTTAATTTTTTTAATTGACCTAAGATAAAGTTTAAGCTGCAGTTGAAGTATGAGAGTCGAATTTCAAGCAAGTGTCAAGGGAGAATTCAATGCTGATCTAAGTGGATGATGAATGGCAGAATCCTCGGTTCAAAGGAAGAGTTGTACTGCATCACCCACAAGAGACAGTCATGATTTTGCCTTCCAGTTGTAGAAAACGTAGTTAATCATAAATTTGTTGATCAATTTTAGTTTAAGTAGGACCATTCTCAGTAAGCATCATAACAAAAACAATACCAATGAAAACAAGATAACAGCCTAGGGTAATAATAAATGGGATCTATCATAAAATCAAATAAAAATGGCACTCTTAATACAGATTGCAGATGTCCTGGAATCAAGCCATAATTAAACAACTGTCTGCTTAATACTCATATTTGATTGGAAGTAAGAATTTAATAGACAGCATAAGAAACATAGTACAGTACTTGTAGGCACAAAAGGTAGTTTTCAAAGACCTAAATATAAAAATAAGGGATGTCAAATGAAAGAGAGGGCGGGTGGAAAATGTGGGTTTCAGACTAGATTTGAAGATTATGGCAGATAGAGCCTCACTCAAAGACCTGTGAGAGAATTTTGTAGAGTAGGAGTGGCAAGTGAAATAGAAGATTGTTGTGTCAGAAGATCTTTTGGCGCTTTTCCACTGCATAGTACGGCACGACACGGTTCAGTTCAGCTCACTTTTGGGGAATTTTCCACTGGGAACAGTACCTGGTACCTGGTCCTTTTTTTAGTACCACCTCAACTGAGGTTCCAAGCGCGCCGAACCGTTACCAAAACGTGACGTGTAAACTCTGCTGGTCACTGATTGGCCGGAGAAAATCGTCATTACTGCGTCACTGGCTATTCTTTTCTTTAAAGGTACACACACGCGGAACTTCGGAAGTTTGTGTCCCGTCTCTCCATCGCTGGACGCAGTTTGTTGCATAAGTGGATGAATCTTTCTTCAGACATTCGAAAGTTCTTTAGCCACTGAGTGTTTGTAAAACCGGAAACAATCACATCCCACCACTCTGAAGCACGGTTAAATGTCCAAACAGATGGTCTGTTGCGGCGACTTTTTTGCAAAATGTGGAAGATCTGTAATATACAGAATCAGCATTTTAATGTTACACTGACAGTTAAGTTCATTTTATGCTTTGCAACAGTGATAAAAGTTAGCTAGTGATGTGCTTTTTTAGATGCTTACCCTTGCGCGTCGTCGAGCTAAAGTGTTGTCGTTGTCTGCGTGTTGTTGTAAAAGTTTCACGGTGTCACGGCAGTAGAGGCGGCAACTATAACAACACGTGAATAATCCCGCCCACTCTAAAGCGGTACTAAACTGCAGTCGAAACGCAAACCAAGCCGAACTGAGCCGAACCAAGATGAGCTGTACTGAACCGTGCTGTGCCGTACTATGCAGTGGAAAAGCGCCATAAGATGTTTAAACCACGCCCCGCATGCTTTTACTCATTAAACTATTTAAACACTTAAAAATTACAGATGTACTTTCACACATTGTAGCATTCTAAAACTTATTTGATCCCATTTACTGTACAGTAGTGTCATGGGGTGGTCCATCTCAGCAGCAAAATTACATTTAATAAGTAAAATATATTGGTAGATGCTCACTTTAATTCACTGTATTATGCAGGGCAGCATTTTTTTATTTTTATACAGTGCACTTAAATTTGGGAAGGCTGTAAGAGTGAAACAAATATAAACAATCAATAAAATATATTTAAAATTGAATCCTGAAAAGCTATGCGTAATGTCCAGACACAATTGCTAGTTATTTTACTGAACTGTCTGTTTCTTGAATCAGCCTGTCATATTTAACAACTGTTTGTTTTCAGTAAATTATGGTAAGGACCAAATTAGATATTAGATCATAAAGAAAAAGAGAAGTAAGAGAGAACAGGATTAGGGGGAAAAAACTGCTCTTGATTGCCAAGTAAAAGCCATTCTACTTCTTCTTCTGCTAGTCTCATTCATTTAGTGCCAACTTACAGCTGACAGTGAATTATCATAGTAAAATGGGTATGGACAGAGGGAAAACTTGCAAATAGCAACACTTCAGTGCTTGAATCAAGGTAAAACCGAGAAATTCTGGAGCTGTGAGAGAATAGTTATAATCATTTTACCACCAAGACACCAATATTTAATTTATGGTTAGATGAATATGGTGTATTTTTACTCTATTTTACTATTCATTCTGTTTACTTCACCTGCTTAATTCATGCTGATATTCTAAATATCCAAAGCCTGTCCTGGTAACATCTTGTGCAAGGATTTATACACCAGTCCATAGCAGGGCACCCTTATACATACAGGCCTAATGCAGAGTAGCCAATCAACCTTATATGAAAATTGTTTTCCCTTAACTGCATCTTATGGCGATGATCATTTTTGGCAGATACACTAATACAATTTAAGTTTGTTGACTGCATCATTCAGCATTCATACTAGAGAAGTGTGGAGTGTAGGAGACCAAAACGAATCAACCTTATGACATAAATGCCAAATTATTAATTAATATCTTGTAAGTAAACATTCTTAAACTTTAGTCTTCTGCTTTTGTCACTGGAGCTCACAATCCTACTCAAAACATGCTTAATGAAATAACAGTACAGTATTGTTTGGAGTTGGATTTTAGTTAACCAGTTCTACCTTATTTTTTTTATCTTTAAAGCTGCTTATCCGTAATGACCACTGTCTTTGTGCACATTATGTATTGATTTATCATTCAAGCTGAACTTGCATTAAAATGAGCTTCTGCACATTAACATCTGCACTCTCTCTGAAAAAGTGGTTAAAATTTGAAAGTAGGCTGTCCTGATTTTATTGTTTCTTTATTTTTCTGTCAGTTGTAGATTCAAACACATTAACTAAACCTCTGGTTCTTTGACATATTGTGCTTTGTAACCCTTATTAAGGGACAAATTATTAAACTTTGTTAACAAACCCTTCATTCTCTAAGTAAATGATATTAGGGCATTACAATCCATATATATGTTAAATAATGATGTTAAAATCCTCATATTTAACTTAATGTTGAAAAGCAATAATAAAAGAATAGATTTTTATGGTACCAAGGAGCTTGTTAACAAATGGTTCCTTGAGGCCTGCTAATGGTTTTTTGCCTGTCTAGCCCATGAACTAGAAGCTATTAGCAAGAAAGCGGCCCTGACTCTGACACTTCTCCAGGGACAAATAATTGTTGTGTTCGAACAGTCTCCAATAGTGATCCTGCTGGCTTCTCAGTGTGCCTGTGGCTATTAGAATCATTAAGCTACTCAGCACCTGTTAACAGCCTTGTAAATATTCAACCCTGCTTGTGTGAAGGTTTCACCCAGTGTACAATGACTGGCCTAATAAATAATGTCTGTGACAAGTCAATTTGTAGAAATCTGTGTTTCACGTTTAAATAATGAAATGTCACACCGAATTGAAAAAGGAAGAATAAAAACTAACTGAATATTATACTTCTGAGGCACATATTAAATCAAAATGTTTTATTTTATGGTAATGTATGAGCATTTGTTTTTTTAAGGAAACCTTTTAAATCAGAAAGCCTAAGCCCCTACAATTTCCTTTGTTGCATGAAGCATTTTAAAGAGTCTTGTTTTATAAAAATACCTAAAACTATATATATATATATATATAGATATATATTTGACATATTTACACAATAGTAAAACACGCAGACTTATGGTCCTAAAACAAACTGCAAAGAAAGGCCAACTTAAACAGGAGTTGTTGCTGCTTCTTATGTTTTCTAAATGGTTACTTCTTTCTGTATAGAAGTGATAATGTATTTTATTTCTTCTTTTGGCTCACCTACATCAATTGAATCTTTTCTCTTCTGCCAACACATTATTGTTTTCAACATGAAAAAAATACAGCATGATATTGACCAGATCGCTGATGTAACTTTGCTAAGCAGTGGTCTTCAAAGAAACACTGAAGTAAGGATGTAAACATAATGATTTCATATGTTTGGAAGCTTTGACTAGTTGACAGTCTTCTCTATTTTAATGTGCATTTCTGTGTCTTTCTGGTTTTTAAATTTTATGTCCTTGCCTTTGTCTTGCATGCCTTTGAGCCACTGTGTTTGTCTGGTGCTCAATTGGTGTAAATTCAAGATTACTTTTGGCTTGTCTTGTCTTGGGGGCTGTGCAATCCAGCAAAAGTTTAGATATAAACAACACTAAACTCTCTGCATGATTGTTGGCTTGTATTTTTCCATCTTTATCGTTTTTGCCGTTCTGTCTACTGTACCTGACCATTAGGGTATGGCACTGCTCTTCTTCTTAATATAATAGTGTTCTTCATTGTGTAATCAAATTCTGCAATTTGCTTAACATTCAACAGATTATGTTGCTGTTCTTCTTTCTACAATGTCACTTGATTTTATTCTCCTTTCTCAAATGTAGCATGTCATAGTGTCCAGCTTTCCTTGGGGAAAAACAGAAAAGCCCTACGTGTGTGATATTTCATTGCTTTATTCTTACTTTTTATGAATACAATTTGGAACTATAAAAAACAGCTTTACCTTTCCTTTTACATTTAAGTTTAGTACACTCTGAAGGAATAACTTTAGTTTATGAAATTTGACTCTAAAATGTGGTATCATTCTGAACCTTTTATGGTATTCTTTAATAAAGCATAAAGAAAGTTTTGATAATTTCTTTCATGACCTTTATGAGTGATTTAGCATCTGTTGAGTAGTGAGAAAAGCGCTATATAAATGCAAAGAATTATTATTATTATTGATATTTCTTATTCTTGACTTCACTAGATTGCTTCAACACAGCTGATCTTTTACTACTGTAATGTTATTCTTATAGGTTCTTCATAGTTGATCTCACCTTCACCTAGTAGAATTTATCATGACAGTTCAATTTTTCGTGATACTCACAACATTTGGTTTGGCTAATTTGTAGAAATATGTCTGCATTGACAACAAGAATCCCGTTTTAACTCCACAATAGAATGTTGCACTATACTAAGTAGTCACAGAATAATTTGAAATTGTTGTGATAGTTAAAATTTGTTGATTGCTTATGACATCTTATTGGTTATAAGTTTATTAGATAGGAAATTCCAATGGGCAAATTGTTACATAAATGTCCTTTTCTGTGATCTTCAGAAAGACTAATTTATTCAAGAAAAAATTATCTTATTGTAATGGTGTAGGGAAACTTTGGTATCTTTTTCCCTATGATTTTCTGGAAGTTTAAACACTGAATAGAGTGTATACCTTTTCTTTTTTTACTTTTTTATTAATTACATTGCAATAAATTGATAACCAGCATGTCAGACGCAAAATACAATGCTATATCTTATTGAAGTAAAGTAGGACATGTTTAATAAATTAAGGCCAACATTAATGAATTTAGGCAAATTCAGTAGAAGTTTTGGATAGTTCCTTGTAAAATCAATTTAGTTTATGAATTAATTTTACTTCAGATTTTAAGTAAAAGTGGATATCATTTTCCTTGTGTGATTTTTAAGATTCTTCTAGTTGAGTAAAATAAACAAAAACTATGTTATATTATATTGTTCATTAATCACTGAAAACATATCCAAAACAGAGCTGTTAGAGGGGTGTAAATTATTGCAATTCCAAAACTGTTATTATTTTGTTAAAATTTATTGTGGGACATTACCAGAACATGTGACCCAGTGAGACAGATGGCTGACAACAATGTTAACAATCGGAGGTATTTAATAAGTTGTATTCAGGGTAATCTTAATTGAGAGAAGTGTTTATAATGTATCATTATTTGAATATCTGATATAAATGCCTGGTTTTCTCAGAGTATGTAGCACTCTTTTAGAAGATTATGGTTGATTTTATATATTTTGGTTATATCTTCATTGGTACTAAAATAACACCTTTACTGCAGTATTGATAGAAGTTTAAGAATGTCAACAAGATTTATTTTATTGAAGTTTCTAACTAGCACTTAATAAAAGAAATGTGGTGAAGAAATGTTATGTTTGAGGCAGAGCTGTTCAAAGGATGCCATGTGAACACTAACTCCTTTAAAGGTTCCCATTCTAAGCACTCTCTATGAGTTACAAATTATGAGATTTAGGGATTCTGGAAATTTATGAATATGTTGTAAGGATGTAGTAGATTGCAACATCTCAATGGCAAAATATCTATTGCATTGATATCATAATTTGAATGAGTGTTGAATCACTGGATTTCTGCTTAGTTTATGCCATTAAAATCTTTTTGCTGCACAATGTAAAATATGTAGAAAAGGGTTAGGGCAGGAACTGGATTGATTTTGTTTCTTTTTTATTCCATCCACGGTCTAGTATCCACAGAACCAACCAGCTTTGACAACCCAAAGCTTTTTAGAAACAGTTTTTTTTTATCTATGAAAAAGATATAAAACCTTACAATGCTTGTACAGTTTAATTCTTACATTTAATGTGAGATGAAGGCCTTCCCATCTATAAATATCCTATTTCATACTATCAGCCAGGTTGCTAAAATTCAAAGTTCTTTAATAGGTTGTGTAATTGTAATTCTTAAACATGTGAATTATTGAGAGACAGTTAAAGGAAACTGATGAGATTTAACCTGAAATGTGTTAACTGTTGACATGAATTAATATGATTTTCTAAATTTTGAACCCTGAACTTTAATGGCATTCGTTTAATATATTCAGCACATATGTAAATGATCATTATTAATGCAAAGTACCATGTTATTTTATAAAAAAAATTGCCTTCAAATTATCAGAATCTCTTAATAAATAAATAGATGACAGTGGCAATGAATATTGATGTCAAAGGACAACATGGTGTGGTTCAATGTTCATAAATTTTCCAGTTTTGTGAATAACTTTCTAATTGCGAATAGCTTCTGATGCTAGGCTCCTTTTGTAGTTAAGGTAAGGTTAATTGGTCTTGTGGTTTAATTAGCTTAATGGTCTAGAGGATCTTTTAATTGTTTTGCATACTTATTGCAAAATTGTCTTGTAAAATTTATTTCACAACAGACCCCTAAATGATGTTAATTTAATTGTGGTGACCTTATTTGTAAGTCACTTTGGATAAAAGTGTCTGCTTAATATATTAATGTAAATGTGAATATTAAACAATGTAATCAGGTTTTACATTGTTAACACGAACTACAGCTTCTGTGCTTGAGTATAACAGTTTCGTCCATTTATATATTTGAGTACAAATACAAATTTATATAATGTTGTGAATAAATAACCTTACAACTGCTTTTTCTGCATGAAGAGAGAACCTCAGGAAGCCATCTCTTTACACATATATTTTATGTTAAACATCACACGTATGATTTAATAATTACTGTCATTTAAGAATTTCAGTTTGATTTTATAAAATTATAGAAGGAAGAACTTTCTCTATTTTTTCAGCATATTGTTGGTCTTATTCTTAACATATTTAGCCTGTAAGACTCACATTCTAAAAGTTTTATTTGTTTGTTTTTTTGTTTTTTTTTTTCACGGGAGAACCAATCAATAGTTGACCTGTAATGTGATGTCTTGGGGAAAAGAGTGGACTCTTAATAGAAAAATTAGATTTTATTTATCGTGTATTTCAGTTTTTCAGAATATCATATCATACATAGGAAATGCATTCCCATAATGCAGACCTTTTGAGTTGATGGCCCACCTCATTTACTGGTCAAGAATCCTGCCTAAAGTTCAAAACTAAGCATTATGTGAATGCATTTACTGGTTTGCTGTGATTTTTCCTTAAGTATCTGTTTAACATTATTTTAGCAAAAATGTTTGTTATGATTGAATGACTGGATAGCTGACATGTGGATTATGCAACACAAGTAGTACAAGATTTGTCATATTTCTCATATTTCTTGCCATTGTATAGCATTGGCCATCTTTGGCTTATATTATATCAAACATTTTTGTCTTCTTTTCCATGAAAACATGAAATTAATTTTTTTTGCTCATCACTTTAAAACATGGAGTAAGTAACATATAAAAAAATATAATTTCTGGGTGGAGAATTCCTTTAATTTCCCATCTAATCAAGCAGGTCTGCATGTTATACAACACTATTTATGTTGGTTGTTCATCGACATTTTTTAAACATTTTAGTAGTTGTGTGTGGGTATGTTGTTACATCTGGTACATGATTTTAAAATACAGAGACATCGTAGACTGCACAGGCATCTTCTGACGTCTCAGATGTATTTCAAAGGTAACAAAATAGCTGTCAGGTCAGTTAACTTGTCTGTGCCATCTTTATGTTTTCCCTTTACATACATAATGCTACTCCAAAGATTTGTATCAAATTGGTGGATCTAAGATGACACAGTATCAGTTATATAATGCATTAGAAAAATTTGTAGTTGTAGCTGAAGTATATTGTTCATATAGTCTTGACTAGGGAAAAATCACATTTAGGTAATGATTGTTTGGATTCTGGATAAGCAATAGTGTGTCAGCAGAAATTTTGGTTTAATTTTCTTCGCTCCTAGTCTAACATTTGCTGGGCAATTTTGCTTTTTCCTTTCCACACACCATGGGAGTTTAGTATTGCATTTACTTAGAATTAAATGCAACATTCCCATGTTAATAGAAATGTACAATATAATAAGAAATAATTTAACATATTTAAAGACTGCATTAACAAACTGAAGGAATTCAAATTACCTCGCAATTTTTTTTTTGCTGTTGGGAGGAAAGTTTGGTTTTTTTTTCCATAGGGCAATGCACTGTATCAGTGCATACTCCCAAACCACCCACCCCCACAGGGAAAGCTTGATGTTTTTGCAATATGTTACAGGGATGCCATTGTGAAAATGTAAGCATTATTATAATTTTACCAATTTGTGAAGTTGTTTTCACAAAACATATTATTTGACAGAAAGTTGTGTAAAAATGTCATCATATTCCAGTGGGTTTAGATTTTCCATTCCTAGTCTTCAGTATCTTTCTCAGCCGTTGTGTGTTTTGACCAATCCAAACTATACAAGGTCCTGTTATTAGTATGCAATAAATTTCACAAGATTTATTTTTGAAGTTAGAAGAACAAGAATTTCCCGAAGGCTCTGAACTTACGTATAAATGAATAGCAAAGAGGCAATAGAGACCATGCATCAGGAAACAGCACTGAGTTTATCATGTGGTAACTTTTACCAGCACTGGTGTATGGAAGCCATTTTTAAGTACGATTGTTTCAGCAATGAATAGTGCTGAGAGAAATGTGGTAACAATTTTGTTATAACATTTAGACTCCCCTTGGACATTTTAAGGTGTTTTGATAATCAAGGACCTCATGTTGCCTAGAAGTTTGTAAAATTTTTTTTTTTTGGGGGGGGGGACGATGGAATAATTGTTCTTCCTTTTACTTGCTAGGTCTTATTAAAATAAATTGTATTGTGCCTAAGTCATTCCATTCTTGCTTTTTTATTTTTATTTCATGTCATAGTTTTTACTTGTCATTTCTCCCTATTATATATATATTATTATTATATATTATATAGTTAAGTGAGGTGGCATTTAGCATTAGAGATGACTGCAATATGATGTTGGTTCAAAACAACTACAAAAATATTGCATGATCCAATTAATATTGCTAATTATTAGTTTTGCTTTAATGTTAGTAATATGAAACCATTGATAATTGCTCTTCTTTAAGAAAAATGTGAAATAAACATTGGCAAGTATAAGGGCAAGATATATATACAGTAATCCCTCCTTGATCGCGGGGGTTGCGTTTCAGAACCCCCCGCGATAGGTGAAAATCCGTGAAGTAGAAACCATATGTTTGTATGGTTATTTTTATATATTATAAGCCCTTATAAACTCTCCCACACTGTTAACATTATTAGAGCCCTCTAGACATGAAATAACACCCTTTAGTGAAAAGTTTAAACTGTGCGCCATGACAAGACAGAGATGGCAGTTCTTTCTCACAATTAAAAGAATGCAAACATATCTTCTCTTCAAAGGAGCATCGTCAGGAGCAGAGAATGTCAGAGAGAGACAGAGAGCCTGACAGAAAAGCAAACAATCAAAAAATCAATACGTGCTCTTGGGCTTTTAAGTATGCGCACCGTGATAAAGCAGCCGCAAAGAAGGGAGCGATGTGAAGGTAGTCTTTCAGCATTTTTTAGAGTTGCGTCCGTATCTTCTAGGCAAACAGCCTCTGCGCACACAGCCCCTCTGCTCACACCCCCTCTGTCAGGCACAGAGCATGTCAGAGAGAGTGAGAGAGACCGAGAAAAGCAAATAATCAAGCACCACTCGGGAAGCACATCGTATATCATTGAGGAGTTTTATTTAATACGTAATACATGCTCTGATAGGGTAGCTTCTAAGCCATCCGCCAATAGCGTCCCTTGTATGAAATCAACTGGGCAAACAAACTGATGAAGCATGTACTTTAAATTAAAAGACCCATTGTCCGCAGAAATCCGCGAACCAGCGAAAAATTCCGTGATATATATTTAGATATGCTTACATTTAAAATCCGCGATGGAGTGAAGCCGCGAAACTCGAAGCGATATAGCGAGGGATCACTGTATTGAATTTAAAACTAGGTATATATATATATATATATATATATAAAATTAAAAATATGTTTTAATTACCTCTGTGTTTTTCCCAGTTGGTTCTGGGGTTCGTCAGGGTTGTGTTTTTGCTCCTACTCTGTTCAATGCTTGTATGGACTGGGTGTTGGGCAAGGTCGTGGGGTCCAGTGGTTATGGGGCATCTGTTGGTGAAAAAAGATTCACGGATCTTGACTTTGCTGACAATGCTGTGATTTTCGCAAAGTCAATGGAGTCTCTGATCGGGGCGCTCGAGAGACTGAGCGAGGAGTCTGAGTGTCTGGGCTTGCGAGTGTCCTGGATTAAAACCAAGATCCAGGCCTTTAATGACCTCTTGGGCACATACATCAGCAGTGTGTCTGTCTGCAGAGAGAGTGTCAAACCTCTCGACAAGGTCACTAACCTTGGCGATGACATTCATGTCTCTGGTGACTCTTCCTATGAAGTTAGTAGACGGATTTGGAGAGCATGGGGGGGGGGGTCATGAGGTCACTGGAAAGGGGTGCGTGGTGCTTCCAATATCTATGCAAAAGGATGAAGGTCCAAGTCTTTAGGTTGCTGTCTTGCTGTATGGTTACATGGACGCTATCCAGTGACCTGAGACAAAGACTGGACTCCTTTGGTACTGTGTCTCTCCAGAAAATCCTTGGGTACCATTGGTTTGACTTTGTATCGAATGAGCGGTTGCTCATGGAGTCCCGAATGTGGCACATTACCTGTATTGTGAGGGCGCATCAGTTTCGGCACTATGGCCATGTGGCGCATTTCCCAGAGGGTGATCCAGCTCGTAAGATCCTCATTGTTGGGAAACCAAGTGGCTGAACCAGGCCAAGGGGTCGCTCACGTAACACCTGGCTGCGGCAGATAGAGGGTCATATCCAGAGGGTGGGACTGGGACCGTGTGTCTGACTGGGGGGGTTGCCAACCGGGATCCCGAGCTGTTTCATCGTGTAGTGGGTGTGGCAATGCACTGTACCAGTGCATGCTCCCCAACTTGATTTAATTTGACTGATTTAATTCTTAATCCCTTAAGTTGTTTGTGTCGATGTGTGCTATAATAAATGATTGCACGTTGGCAGTAGCTCTGCAGTCAGAAGACCTGAAGTAGAATAAAAGTAAACAGGGTTAGGGCAGAGACAAAAGTATGAGTTTTTGGAGTAAAGAGAAAGTGATTTCTGGTTTTGAAGAAGTAACAGAGGAGGACAAGTTTGGGCAGCATCAATCAGGTTGATTAGTCTGTGGAGAACAGGACAGAGGGCTGGAGGAGACCTCTGTGAAGTGGATGTGTTTTCATCAGCTGAAAAACGAAGTTAGTAAGAGAAAGAGAGGCCATGGGAGTATTAATATAAACTATTATTATGTGCAGATTAGAATTTTGAAAGAGTTCTTTATTACAGATGGCGTAGCTGCTAACACTACTGCCTTACAACTGGAGATACTTGAGTTTGAATCCTGGTCTGACTGTGGTTATTGTCTGTGTGAGATTTGAATGGTCTTCTCATGTCTTAAAAGGGTTCTCCGGGTAAACTGCAAAGTTATGCCTGTTTGGTTATTAAGTTATTCTAAATTTGCATAGTAGTCACCATGGCTATCTATCTTGTGAATGACTAGATCCCTGATAACTTGAACTGGGGTTGGTTCAATAATAAATAGATAATCATTTGTTTGCATTCATAATGTTTTAGAAGTAGATTACAGGTCACTGAATGAGAAACTACATATATGATAAAAAGGAAAAAAAAAAAAACGTTTTTTTTTCTTTACACAGTCCAGTTTCATTATAAACAGTGAAAATTTTACTGCGTCTAAGTCTTTGCATTGTGCTCCACACAAGGTGGCTGAAAGAAATGGATCAATAAAAGGTCATTATTCTGTTTATTTTATTTTCTTTCTCCATGGGTAAGCTGGAAGTGTCAATGTCAACGATTGTTAAAGGCATGAAGTCTTTACACATTTGATAAGCCAAAACAGGTACCTCCAAGTTTGCATACTTATTAAAAATGTTACAGTTAAATAAGTAATAAAAATGAATTGGTCATTGGGATGACATATTGGCAGGTTTGCAGAGAGGTTTCTGATACAAAAGAGAATTTGGAGTGTAGATTGAACTAACCAGAAAGTCACGTTGAAAACAATTCTTCCAGAATCTAAAGTTGTTAGTAAGGTACATACTACCTAGGGTAGGTTTTAATTGAATTCACAGAGAACAGTGTATGCAAAGTATGTGAAGGAATAAGGTGTACAAGTATACAATTAAGGGAATACTAGTCATTTACAAAAAGAAAAACATGAAACTGTGTACTGGCATGGTACTTTGTGAAGTTCAGTTTACCACTTTTTATTTTTGGTAGTAGTATTTAAACGTCTGCTTCCCATTTCTGCATTTAAATACAGCAAATATAAATATACAAATTTACTGTTAGAAAAGTTGTTCATTATTAATAGAAAACTAACCTGTATATACCTTTAAGAAAGTGGATTGTTAAAAAATATTTTTATTATTTATTTTTCTCAAAGATCACTGTTTAGAAGAATGTACCTAAATGATCCTTTAAATAGTGGAATAAAGGATTTGAAAAACATTTGTTTAGTTCTTTTCATATTTGTCTATTTATTCTTAGACCTTTCATGGGGACTGGGCATTTATTTTAGGAACTTGATCTTCTGCATTGGTCGGAAGCTTTATTGTTTTATGTTAGCAAGCTGATGATCACTTAGAAATGTTACAAGTAGTCAGTGGACATACAATAGCTGTTTAACATCTAACTAGAAAACAAAACTTTTTTATTGCTTTTTTCAGTGCTTCAGCCTTTAAACATCTTCACATCACTTTTGTTTAAACATGATGAAAAGTCTGCATGTGAAAGGTATAAAGCAGAAAATGAGACCAGATGAAAAGTTTGTTGTTAAGGGATTTTGCAGGCAACCTCATAGTTTGCACAGGATGTGGGAGAGGTGTTCCCTAGAGTATATGATCAATTTATTTTCAACCCGCTAGCTGCATACCACTGCTCTTCAGAGAGCTGCTTGGAGCATATGTGTAGGTGTGCTCAGAATTACTCTGTGATGTCATGTTAGCTTTATAGAAACATGTGCTGCCTTTATGTATTTTTCGCTACACTATTAGCTTCCTATTGATGTTAAAATTTCACACCAGTCCAGTGAAATATTTTTTGTAATATCTAACTCACTATCTATCAGTTGGTAGTAAAAATATTAAAACACTATGTTGTTTGGTTATTTTTCTTTTTACTTTATTTTGTTTTGTTTTCCTCAGCAAATTGTCAAATATTTTACAAGCTAACCAATTTAATCTAAACTAATAATACTGTGACGTTCTCTATCAACAGGTCGCTTTCTAAGTGTAGTCCTAGACTATGTTACCATATTTACAATCAGATGTCAACGATTTTGGAGTGAACTTGGATTTTTCCACTCTTTTAATCAGCACATTTCTTTACCTACAGAGTTCTTCGACTTCCTTCTTGTTGTTATCCCCTGGATCTTAACATTCCTTATTACATTGTACAACTGCCATCTGAAATAACTTTCAGAACCTACTATATGTCCTCACAAACTAATCCAGAAAATTGCCATCGTTGTAGTGTATTATATTCCATGCTTCAACCAAATAACTCCTTGTCTTCCACTTATATTTATGGTTTTATTAGACTGCTAGCTTTCTTCTAGTCTTAAGACTAACTATAGTAGTACTACTGTACTTCCTGAGTTTGGCTTTAAATTTTGTTATCTATTACTTGTTCAATGTGTACTTTCTAATCACAATATAAAATAAGCCCTAACATAAGCGTTCATCTTATTAAACAACAGACTAAATTAAATGTACTTCGTGAACAGTGCGGGTGTTATGTATCATATATGTGTATGGGTAATTTTACTGTGGAGATACTTAAAATCTGTTTCAAACATAAAAAATATTTTAGTGATATAAAAAAGTAATAATGAAAATCAGTTCCATTCTCAGTGAGTGTGGGACTCTGCCAGGGTTGTGATTTGTCTCCTGTTCTGTTTGTAATTTTCATGGACAGGATATCAAGGAGCAGGGGAGGGTGTCCAGTTCAGTGACCTTAGAATTCCATCACTGCTTTTTGCAGACAATATGATCCTGTTGGCTTCATCAGGCTGTAAACTCCAGCACACATTGGGACAGTTTGCAGCTGAGTATGAAGCAGCAAGGGTGAGGCTCAACACCTCCATATCGGAGGCCATTGTCCTCAGTAAGAAAAAGGTGGCCTCTTCTCTCCGAATGGAAGGTGGGTTACTGCCTCAAGTGGAGGAGTTTGAGTATCTTGGAGTTTGGTTCACAAGTGAGGGGAAAAGAGAAGGTGAGATCCACAGATGGATTGGGGCAGCGAGGGCAATTTGTCTGGTCACAATACCGATTCTTAGTAGTAAAGAAGGAGCTGAGCCAGAAGGCACAGCTCTCAATTTACCAGATGATCTATATCACTACCCTCACCTATGGTTATGAGCTTTGGGTGGTGACTGAAAGATTGTAGTTATAAGTGGCCGAGATTAGCTTTCTCTGCAGGGTCTCTAATTGATGACCTGGGAACATCTTAGGATTCCACAGCATGAGTTGGCAAATATGGCTGTGGAAAGGTACATATGGGTTTCTCTGCTAAGAGTGTTGCCCCCGTGACCCAGTCCAGGGGGTAGAAAATCAATGAGTAATGAATTGTAAAGAAAATAATAAGAGATAGCTTTGCAAAGTTGGATCATAATATTTTATTTACTATGCAAAAAATATTGTATTATCATATTTTGATGTTTAGGGCAATTTCTGCTGCTTTCTTACAGTAGTTAATATAATGCTGTACTGTACTAAAGGGAAGGAAAGTGGGTATTGTTATAATTTTTATTGTCTTTTCAATGTCTGGTACAGTAGTTCAGAAACGAACACTGTTAGTCTAACTCTGTTCAGGTTGCCCTTTATTGTTTGCATATGGGGTTCCTCTGATTTACACCCAATTTTCAAATATTTGCTTTTATGAACAGCATTGAGCATCAGTGTAAAATGGGTATGCATATTTACATACAGATCGCAGCTCAACAAAAAGTAATATCTTAAACAAGTATGGATATTTTTAAATATAGCACACATGGTACATTCAAATCTAAAGATCTGTTTCATCAAATAAGTGTAATGGAATGTTTTAAAATGATCAATGGCCTTTACGTAAGATAAAATAGGTACATGCTTGCTTTATGAATCAGCACTTAAAAAACACACAAAAAACTGAACACAGTATAGTTGTACATTCTCTGTTGTAGACTTCCATCTTGTCTTTGATTCTTCCCTGCACCATACCCACTGGTGTAAGACAAAATTATGTGACCCTATAATATAAAATATAGGTTCAAAATTTTCAGAAAATGCATTTTGCTGTGGTTTCAGTATGAATGATGTTCTTTTATGTGTCTTAAAGAAGTAATAAACAAAAAAACATCTTTAACACATTGGACTTTTTTTTGTTTACAAAAAAGAAAAATGTGGGCCTCTTTTAAAAACAATGTTTTTATGTGATGATTGTAGATCAAGGGGGTAATTATGTGGCTGTCTTGACTCAACACTTATTTATTGACCCCAAGGCCGTGGCATCAAGGAATTTAATATAGTATAATACAAGTGAGATTTAAATGCCTTTAGTATATATTTTGCACAGATGGCTGTGAGCCGTGGCCATATTCTGTATTTAAAGACAAAGACCCTGTTAGCATTATGTTTCATTTCCTTAAGTTAAGTATTTCTCTCTTTTCACAGTTATTACAGTTTGGAAGATGTGAATCATGACACCATCAACAAGTACCTCTCCAATTTAGTTGAAAAGTGTCTTCTAGACTTGGAATGTTCATACTGCATAGAAATAGGAGAGGTAGGAGCACATATTTATCTTTTAAAGAAAATGTTTGCTTTGTACACTACAGAATGTGATCTCATTAATTTCCATTTGTACTCTAATTTTTGCTGTGCCTATCTACTAATTCTTACCTACACCATTGATGACAGCAACAGTGATCTTGATTTGGGGTCAGAATGAGTGTCTCTGACATAATTTAACATTTTAAAGTACACAATTGTAAATACTAATAATTCTAATTTTCTTAATTCAAGCTTGTGTCTTCTGAACTTAGTTTCCAACATTTACTGTAGCTCTTTCAGACAAATCAGAACCCTAACAAAAAATATAATTCACTAACAGTCTAGGGTCCAATCCTGACACATTAGCTGACAAAATAGAATATGTACTGTATATTCTTTTCTTATCTGTGTCTGTCTTTGCTCTCATATCCCAATGATATGTGTTAACTTTAATTGGAAAGTCTAAATGTGGCCATTATGAGTGACCCTACATGTGTGTGTAGATATACCCTGCAAGAACTGGGAACTCAACCACACTAACTTCCTGCCTAGTACCGGGTCCTCTTGGGGCTGTATAACTAGATTTTGTTTGTTAGCAGATAAATAAATGGTATTTCATTGGGCTGAACTATTAAAAAAAAAAAAAACTCAGAATGCCCATTATAATGCTATTTTAAAAGTTATAAATCTGTCAATATTTTGCAATTCTATTAATTTCTTTTTAATTCAGTTGTATTCTTTTTCTAAAATAATATCTGTCTTAGCTGGCTGCCATATTAGCTTTGAAAATAAAGAATTTTTTTAGTTTACTTTTTATTACACCACATCCTTTTTCTGTTGTGCGTACAGACCAGTAGATTTATTCTACACATGACATAATCTTACTTTGTTGACAGACTAGGAGTGGAGCATGGCATGGATAGTTTTCATAGCTATTAGTCTGAGGCTTTTACAAACTGACGCCAAGATGACTTTGATTTAACAAGAGTTTGAGAATTCATGACACCCCATGGGAAATCCCTTGCAGACTCAAGGATGGCCTGCCAAACAGCACTGCTGTCAGAAGATCCTGTTAATTGTGTCTACTGTATGCCACCTTAATACTA
This sequence comes from Polypterus senegalus, assembly GCF_016835505.1. NCBI lineage: Eukaryota > Metazoa > Chordata > Cladistia > Polypteriformes > Polypteridae > Polypterus > Polypterus senegalus. The sequence goes on from NC_053156.1 coordinate 121,938,218, forward strand.
CTACAACAGCTATTAGAGAGTAGATGGATGTAAATTAACAGTAAACAATTACTTGTGGCACTAATGATTTACATCTATAAGTAGAATGTCAGAATATTATTACAACAGTGCAATGAGAGAAGATACTGTCATGTTTTGTTGATATAATATGATAAATATCTTTATATTTTCCTAGTCAGAATTTTGTAATAAGGTATAACAATTGTACTGTTAAATGTAATTTGTACTTGATGCATTTCTCTCATATTTTTTTTTTAAATAAACAGCCATTTTTTCTCTTTGTAGGACAATCATGCTATTGAACCTTTAACATATGGACGCATTGCTTCTTATTATTACTTGAAACATCAGTCAGTAAGGATGTTTAAAGAAAGACTGAAAGCCGATTGTACTCTGGAAGATTTGTTGTTCATTCTTTCGGTAAGTCATTGTGCAGAAATAAAAACTAAATAACAGTGTATTTTTTTTATTTCTGACACTGTCTTCCATCAAAACTTATTCTGGTTTATATTTGTCATTTTACACATTACAGCATAAAAAGTGTGGCAGGCTTTTCGCTTTTTTTGTGGAGAAGTTTTATTAAATATAGACTAAATAACAGAAGATAAACAATAAACAGCCATAAGATAGAAAAGAAGCCAACCCGCCATGCCCTGCCAGCCTGTCCCAGAATGACCCAGAGGGATAAATATTGTAGGAAAATCCAGTCACCACAGAAGAGAGAGTAAAATAATTACATAAAAGTCACAACAGCAAAGATAAAAAGAGGGCAGTATTTAACAAAAATAAGTCGAGGCTTTGCAGCAATTAATTGAGCAACAGTTGTCAAAGTTTTAGTTGCATTGCTAGAGGCACCATTAACCCATGCTGCAGATTCAAAGTATAATACATTGGTTAAATTATAGAAGGTGTACTGCCACAGTAACACATTCAGGTACCTCCCAGCAGGAGGCAATATTTAATTTGGCTGCCAGAGTACTAAGACAGAATAATAAACATTCAAGAATTTTAATCTGAACCATAAAGGAATTTTTAAAGAAAGAAAAGAAGATAGCAGTTAACATAAATGGGTCCAAAAGTAAAAGACAGGAGTGCAGTTTCAAAACTTGTGGTAAACCAAGTGAACATAACTGATAAAGGGGATCAGCAAAAAAGAACATCATATGACACTTACAGGAGTAGGATAACGTCTATGTAGAATTCTGAAATGGATGTGCTGATAGGTTTTGCCTAACAAATCCAAGCTAACTTTGGACAAAATAGTGTCCAGAAGGGTGAACAGAAAGAAGAAATGTCTCTGGACCAAACACAAATTGAGGGCAGAGATTTGTAGCATGCTTTAGAAAGTAAAGAGCAGAGTGCAGAAATAGATTTTTTTTTGGGGAGAGAAAAAACAAAATATAGAGTACAACAACTGGTTTGGTAGAGGTTAGAGAAACTTGGCACGTTCTGGGCACTGATCAGAGCTATAGGTAGGAAAAGAAAGGAGAACTAGGGAAATTAAAATGAGGTTGTAAAGATTGGTATGGCTTAATTCCTAAAATATCAAATAAATCCCCCAGGACATTGATCCTCATACCCTGCTAAGAAGGCTTTTCCCTATCATCTTCTCCATGTAGTCTCACCACAGTACTAGAGGAATATAATTTAACATACCCTAAAAACAAAACTTTAAGTGATAGCAAATAAACCATAGCATATACTCAAATTGAAAAGTAATATTTAGGCATAAAGAATCCTTAAATTCTTTTGGTAACACTTTAGTTTAGGTACTGCAATAATGCATCTATTTTTTCATTTATTCTTATGTAACAAGACCTTAACAAAGACTTTTTTTGGTCTTCATTGCAATTATAAAACTTCAGTAGATAGGTTATTCAGAATAGGATAATAAGACCCTTTGTTATGCTGGTGCAATTACTTGTTAATATGAAGGATTCACAGGTTTTTTAATCAAGTATGCAATAGCAAAAGAAGGATGTCTCACTGTAGCCACCTCTAACCTTTCAAAGTGAAGTTATTTTAGTAGGTCACATTGAATAAATGAATAACCATTTTTCTGAAGCTTTGTAAGTGTTATGAAGACCATAAGAAGTGTTTGTTAAGGTCTTATTACGTAAGAGTAAATGAGTAATAGATACATATTTAAAGTACCTAAACTAAAATGTTATATTTTTTTCTGCTGGTCAAGATGCAAAAAGTATAAATATTAATGTTATTCCACTAAATTTCACTACTGTGCATTGCTTTGCCAAAAAGGTTACATTTTTTTCAGATGTTTTTCTTTTTATCGTGTCAATTTGAAGCAGCATGGTGATGCACCAGTTACCATTTACATTTGCTGTTTAAACCTTTCATTGTTAGTTTCCTGTTGTTTTCCTTCCACAGTCAGGTTGACAAGAAATGCTAATTTACACCAGTATTACTGCTTTAATTTAAAGTCTACTTGAACCTCTGTCCTACTCAGGCTAGCCTCCTCTGTTGTGCCTATATTTTACTAAATTTTAGTACTCTCTATCAAAAATATAGTTGAATACTGTCGATTATAGTCATATATACATCCATTAATTTATCCAGATCAGACTCCTAGGGTGCTCATTCCTGTCCACAGAGCATTGGGAGCAATGCAGGAACTATTTATGGCTGAAGAACCAGCTCATTGCAGAGAAACTTAGTCAGAACCTAACATGTGCCTTCTTTGGGATATGGGAAGAAGACAGAATACACAGAGAAAAGCTCCCACAGACAATTGTGCAGAATGTAAACTCCATACAGACAGTTCCCATGCTGGGATTCAAACCAATCTACAAGGCAGGAGTGCTAATCAGTGGGCCACCATGTTGCCTAAATTGTTTATGTATTAAATTTTTTTGAAAAGTAATCATTTCTGACTGCTTTATTAAACTAGGGAATAACACAGTCAGCTCCATCCAGCCAGTCACCCTTTTGTTTACTCAGTCCAATTCAGAGTCATAATGCAGCAGAAGCTGCAAGTAGTCAATCACCGTTCCCATATAGCCAGGCGTTTTCTAGCTTCAGCAATTTCCATCTTAACAGTCAGCCTATTGGTTTGAAAGCATGTATTTCGACAGTGGAAAAAAATTGAATCCTATAAGAGGACAGTATAGGAACTCCACACGCAAAGCATCCTAGCCTGGAGTCAATTGCCAAGGTCTGCAATAGGGCAACACTATCAAATGAACCACTGTGGTGTGTCACTTATTACTTTTTGACTCAGTCTCTGAAGTGCCTGTTATATGCAGGTATGTTTGGAGCAAGAAATAGAGATTTTCTTTTATCACCATACAATTGCAGTGGCTGGATATTTGTGGTTTAAATTTGGATAAGAATTTACTTTAACAAAATGCTTTAGAAGAATATTTCTTATTTCATTGTAAATTATATTTCATTAAAATCAGGAAATTAAGGGCAAGATCATTTGTAAGTTAAAGCAAACTTTGAATGAACACCGTAAGCTGCTGAATTTGGTTAGTACTTAAATGCAGAAGGATTTTCAAGTGTGCAGTATATGAAGTAGTATTATATTGTGATCTTTTGTACAAATAAAAGAAACATATTTAAAGACATTTACAATTTTGTTAAATCTGTAGTCTCAGATGAGTCCTGACACCCTTCAGGTTCATCATACTCAATATATAAAGTATCAATTCTTATAACTTTGAGGACATTTAATTTGTTAGTGAATTGTGAAAGACAGTTTTGTACAAGGATGTTTTAATTCCAAGGTTATCTGATCTTAAAAAACCCTAATATATTTTTTGTATTTCTTTACACTGTTGTTGGCATATTTTTTTAATTTCTGTTCTTCTGAAATATGATTACAACAATGTTTTAAGTGCAGTATGTGTATTATTGTAGACATAAAAGTGTAGAGCTGCCAGCTTGCAGATGTCTTCTCTAATTATAAGATATTTTTATTACACTTCATCTAACCAGTGCAAAGGGTCATGTTACAGCGGCTGAGTATGTGTTGGAAGTAATTGAGGGATAAAAGAAAAAGAATGAATTGACTACTCATTTTGAAATAGCGTTGGTTAATGAGCATAGTAATTACAACGCTCGCTTCACACCTCTTTTGTTAACCATTGACACTACATCTGTCACAAATCATTAATATCCTCCTGCCACTTATTGAAACATTTAGCAGTTTCTGCCATTGGGGATTTCAATTGTGTGAAGTACATAGCTGGATTTAAAGAGGAAGAATGTTAAAGCTATGTAATTTGATTATGAACAACACGTTGTTGAATTTATATGGCAAGATAGAAGAAAATATAGAAATGCCACCTTGATTAAAAAAAAATACTTAGATTTTTTTTTGGGTGGGTCCCTTACTCATTAACTAAATTCACGAGAAACATGAATGCATAAAGCAGTGGGCAGATCTGTTTGCTTCGGCATTAAAGTGTTGATGTCATAAAGCTTGCCCAAACATGAAATTGCTCATTTTTAATATTATTTCTGTTCAACACTGTAAATAGACTTCAGATACAGTATCATGCCTTAATTAGTATCAGGTATGTATTCAGTGTACTGCTTAAACTGGAGTATCATTCCCACTTAAAGCTTATTATTTTGTTAAGCTGAATGCAGTTCTTTTGGAAGCAATATTGGATAATTTCCTGAATAATACTGATTTTTGTTCTAACACAAAACCTTATTTAAATCAAGTATATCTCCTGGAATTGAAGTAGTGGACCAGCTCTCCTTCTTGCTGTCCGAAGGTTTGGCACATAGATATATGGATTTATAGAATTGGTACAAAATGCTGAAAAATATAAATGTCTAATTCATGTGGGTGTATTTTCTAATTGTTTGGTTGGTATATAAAATAGTACTTTATACACTATGCCATATTTTTTGTGAAAAAACTTGATATGTTTAGTAATAAATGACGATATACTGCTGGAAGAAAATATCCCTGGCTTGCCTGTTTTAACTTTTATTGAATAAATCTAAACACCCCTTGCCTTTTGATAAACGGACATTGAATCCATATGACAATTAGCAGGTAATATTGGGTATAAAATGTAAGTACATGGATTTGGGTCATGTTGAGAATTTCAAAAATGATTGCCTTCTAATAAGGAAATCTTAAATAAATTCTGTCTCTCGACTGGCCTGGGAACGCCTCGGGATTCCACCAGAAGAGCTACTAGAAGTGACTGGGGAGAGGGAAGTCTGGGCATCTCTGCTCAAGCTGTTGCCCCTGCAACCCGATCTCAGATAAGTGGAAGTGGATGGATAGATGGATGGATAAATACATTCTACCAACTGCAAAAATAATGTTAAGTAATATTACATTAGCTCCTACACTGTTGCGGTCTTAACATTCATGGTTTTGGTTATTCACAAGTTGGCCATGAACAATTAAATGGAACTATTTTTGGAGCTTGCTAAAAGATTGTGGAAACTCAAGAGAACGCATAAGCCAAAAATACTCTATATAAAAAGATTGTTGAAAATGATTTGTATTACATAAAATAATATAACATTAAATAACACTAATATTTACATATGTTATTTAAGTGCATATTATATCTTTACAATAAAAGTTCCTTTTGTGAACTGTATAGCATAGGTGTTTAACACTGCATGACTGTTCAGTGTCCTGCAGATGGGCTCTCTGCTGTTTTCCTTCACTGAACTGATGTTGCAAACACTGATACAGGTCTGGATGTCAGCTATGAGACCCTTCCTCCATGACTGCCCTATTACACCCCTGCAATCTGACACATCTTTGCCTGTGCAGTGCTACCAACAGTCTTACTTCACACAACTTGCCTGTGGCCAGTGGCAATTCGATCTGCCACACTTTTTCCCAGCTCCATAAGCCCAAAGCTCCATAGGCATCCATAAACCCAGGCCAGTTTTTCTTAACAGATGGAGAGGTAGTGGTGCAGCTGCAGAGATAGTAGTGTCTCAGCTGTCTCCTATCCCCACCTGCCCGATAAATGTTGCAAACACTATTAAAGATCATAGACCTTGGCCTCAATACTCTTCAGCAGATCCACTGAATAAGTCCATCATAAGACTTTGCAAAGCCGGATAGTAGGTCTTCTTTTCATCTTGCACCTGACACCAATGTATCACCATTGTTGAGTGCTAGAATGGATTCTCCTGGCTCTTTTAGGTGTCTCGCTATCCTTGCACAGACTGCTCGCCATTGCATTCTTACAATTTTTATAGGCACTCCTGACGCTGGTGATAGAATAACAGCTTATACAATGGGTAACTTAGCCCAGGTTGATGCAGCTGATCAGTGCTGTTTCATTGTTAAGAATTGTGAACGTTATTTCTAGTACAGTAAATCAAAACAGTGTTAAAACCCAACTTGTTTTAAACAGGTCCACTTACCTGATCACTTGGTATATTTGTCTGTGTGTTAGAGGAGCAAAAGTATTATTCACTAATTTTCATATTCACAAGGGTGAAGGCAGGAAGACTGTTACTGTACTTTGTTTTGCATTTGTGTACAAAATGTATTGTACTCTGCCTCCATCTGTTTTGATGGGAGAGTCAGCAGGCAGTGTGACTTTGTGATTATATATTTGGACCAAAAATCATATGGTTGTAAGAATCAGTCTCCATCAGTTAGTTACTGTTAGACTCAGAAATTAACCATCCACGTTACTTATGTTGCAGATAAATAGATTGGACTGATTCCTTAATTCGGTGCTTTTTTTATATTACATTATGGACTTTTTTTGTATTGTGTGATGTAGCACTTCAGTAACGGAAGTATGTTTCACAAAAGATTACAGATTTCAAAGTTGTCTTTCTAAAGTGAACAATTACATTTAAATCATCAAGTCCAAGACAGATTCATCACTGTGTTCCAGAATAGAATACATGTTTTGTTACATGCCATCTATACTACTACCAAAATAATGAAAAAAGGTTTTTTATTTCAAAGAGTATATATTTTTTTAGTGTTGGCCTTTACCAAATTAATAGGAGTAGTACAGAAAAACTATATATATTTTAATTATAAACCAGGCTGAACACACCAGTCCTAGATGAAAGGTTTGAACTGCAAGAGAAGAGAGTGGCTGACCTCAGTTTGAGACAGGAGGAAGAATAATAAACAAAAGATGGAAAATTACTTAGGAAAGGAGTGTTCAACCAGTTACTTTCTTATCTGTTTAGAACTTTGCTTCTATTGCAAAACAGCAGTAAAGGTTTTATCAAAAGATGTTCGTTGAGTTCAAAAACACTTCATTAATACAACTGGATTTTAAAATTTCCCATTTATGGCTTTATGTTAACAGTGGTTTTATACATACTCATGCTCCAGTTGGCTCAGCACCTGCAGTAGGAGCCATAAGGGTCAGGCAGGCAGGTGCCTTGGCGGACTGATATCCAGATACTGAAAATGATTCAAGGGGCATAGAATGGGACATCTCAGGTGGGGAAAGAATCCAAGGCAGTGTGAGAGGTGGAGAGGTACCATCTAAATATAGTCAGGTTCACCTCAACACATAGCATGGACTCTGGAACCAAACTTCTGGAGAGGGGCTAGACCTTGTTACACTCTGGAATTGCATAGAATGAAAGGTATTGTACGGTTATGGGATTTCTTATAGCCCTTCACCGCTACATGTGTACACTGGAGTTTAACCTGATGGATGAGAGGGTCTTCTCCCTGCAACTACAGAGTATTTATCCTTCTAGGAGGAAGGCTATAAGGTGTTCCCTCATGCTAGCAATAACAGTGAAACTTCGAATGATATGATTGGGAGGAATACCATTCCTGATCTGAACCCAAGTTGTGTTTTGTTGTTGGACCTCTGTGCTAGTCAAAGTTTGTCCATAACCAGCTTCAAGTTAAACATAAGGATGCTCATAATTGTACTTAACACCAGAACACTGTAGGCCATAGGTTGATGATAGATTTTGTACTCATGGCATTACGCAACCATTATGCAAACATACGTCTTACGTCTTGGACACTCATTTGAAGAGGCAGGCTGAGCTGTCAACCGATCACATCCTGGATATGAGTTCGATCAGATGGTTGGGAACATACTGGACAGGCCAGGTAGACTCAAAAGTATAGTGAGGGTGTGCTGGGAATGTTTGACAGAGGACCCCACCCAGAAAATCTTCAGTTAACACCTCCAGATGATTTTTTTTTTTTTTTTGCATTCCAAGGGGAGGATGGGAGCATTGAACCTGAATGGAACATTTTCATGCCTCCATTGCTGAGGAGGCTGAACAGAGTTGCAGCCATAAAGTCATTGGTGCCTGTTGTGGCAGCAATCTCCGAACCAATTGGTGGACACCAGTGTTAAAGGGAGTCATCAGGCAGAAGAAGGAGGCTTTCCTCCTTGGTTAACTTGTGAAATAGCATAGGTTACTGACTGGTACCAACAAGGCCAAGCAGAATGCTGTGATACCAATTGCAAAAGTAAAACTCTAGTGAGGGAGGAGTTTGGTGAGGCCAGGGTAAATGACTTTCAGCTGGTCTCAAAGTAATTCTGGCAAACTATTAGTTGACTTAGAAGGGGAAGCAGTGCTTTATCCATGCTGTTTATAGCAGGAATGGAGTGCTAGAGACATCAACAAGGGATATAGTTGAGCAGTGGAAAGATCACATTGAGGACCTTCTAAATCAAACTGCAATAACTTCCTTTGAGGAAGCAGAGTCAAGGGGCTCGAAGGGCGACTCGCCCATTACTGAAGCTGAAGTCGCTGAGGTAGTTAAATAACTCCTTGGTTTTTGAGGCCTGGAGGTAAATGAAATTTGCCCGGAGTTCCTAAAGGCTGTGGATGTTATTTTGCTGTCTTGGTTGAAACGTCTTTTCAACATTGCATGGAGGATACCTCTAGATTGGCAAAGTGGGGTTTTGGTCCCCTTCTTTAAGAAAGTAGCCTGGAGGATATGTTACAGTTTTACATTGGTCATGCACCTCAGCCTTCTTGAGAAAGCCCCTTTGTGGAAAGAGGGGTGTCTGGCCATTGTTTAAACCTTATATCCAGGAGGAAGAACATGAAGTTCTGCCCTGTTGGCGAACAGTGGATCAGCTTTTTACCTTCACAAGGATTCGGGATGGTTCATGGAAATATGTCCAACCAGTCTACATGTGTTTTGTGGACTTGGAAAAGACATAAAACCATTTTGCTTAGGGTGTTCTATGGGGGTGTTTAAGGAGTACAGCGTACAAAGCCGTGAGTCTTTCCATGTCCTAAAACTATTATCCTGACATCATCATCCAGTTTTGAAGATTAGGATAACCTGTTTACTTTTATTATCATGTCAGTAACTTAGATATAGCTTAGGAAAATTTGCTTTTGTGTCTTATCAATTTCACAAGGAACATATCTGTGTTCCTTCACTTGCCTCAAATGCTTTTATTGATCTATTTTATTAGTAAAGCGTTACTGATTTTACTGTCTTTTCCTGGTTTTAAACCAATGTTTTCCCTCCATATATCAGAGAAGAAAGGTATTTTGCAAGTTTTTAGTTCTTATTGTAGGGCAAGGCAATTTTATTGTTTACTTCCACTGTTATAATTTTTGAATATTATTTTTCCATAATTTTAATGATATTATCTTAATATTTTTGTTTAGCAGTTTTGATTTTAAATTGCTGCATGTCATAGTTTAAGTTCTTTTTTTATTGCATCCAGTATAATCAATATGTCATTCAAAAGAATGAAATTTGACACATTAAGGGCTTTGAAAAAGATTGCTCATCAAATGAAGGAAATCATGCACTCAGCAAAAAGAGAAATCAATTGAAAAGGGAGACCTAGTAGCACAGGAAATCCACAAGTCCACAAAAGAAGCAGCTGTAAAAAAAAAAAAAAAAATCAATAATTTAAATTTGCAATTGATGGAGCCTTATGAACACTGTTAGCAAGTATGGGACACAAAACCTATTTAATGGTAACTAAGCTACTGGGTTAGGCCTTACTATCATTAGAGGCTACACAGTCAGCTTAAGTATCTACTGGTTAAGCATCCACAATGAGAGCCATTTTAGCACTGTGAAAATGTAACATAACTAAGCATTATACTCTTCAGTAACATCAGTTACAGGTGTACCCTTCAGAGTAGCCGTCTCTGTTTCTCTTTTAACACATTCATCTGCACTGCACAGAAGGAAACTTTTTGGTTTCTTTTAGCATTAGTTAGTAACTTTCCTCCAGAGCATCCCTTTAGGTATTTATTGATTGATTAGATGGCTTTGCTTTTACTCTTTGGTTACTAAAGAACATTATTAAGATTAGCTCCTGTATCTCTAAGTCATGGCTGGGCACCTCTAAACATTGTTCTTGATGTACCTTTGAAATCAAGAGGAAATTTAACATTCCTGGTTATTGGCTGAAAAAGTGGACGGTAGCAGTAAACCTAGGATAGCAGCTTTGTAAGCATAGACACTATTATTGAATTCTATCTTGAATTTCACAGATAGGCTATGGCTGAATTTTGCTGTAATCCATTTGAATTTATCGATGATACATAGAATCTATCTATCTATCTATCTATCTATCTATCTATCTATCTATCTATCTATCTATCTATGTTGTGAAAAACATGAATTCGTCCATTTTCTAGAGTTGCTTAATCTAATGCCAAGGTCAATGAACGCAAGAGCATGTCCTTGCATTAAGTTAGGGCATACTCTTCATAGCAGGGTACACTCATTCACAAACCCACATTCAATAATACCTGCTCTGTTTAGAGCCAGCAATTAACGTAACATGTACGTATTTAAGATTTGGGAAAAAGCCACAAACATGATGAGAACTTGCAGACTCCACAAAGACAGTGACCATGATTCTGATTTAAATCACTATAGCTGCAAGGCAGTAGTAGTAACCAGTGCCCATCTGTTCTGCGTACTATAATTCTGTGCAAGTAACATTTTACCAATTTGAAGTAATGCTGATGAGATTGTTTAAGTGGTGTCCATGGTTTCTTCTTAGTAAATTGCTGGCATGTCATTTCTTTAGCTTGGACATCTAAATATACAGTGGCTGTTTCCAACAGAAATAAACAGGCAGGATGTGAAAACTAAAAGCAACTTTACAAATCAGACTTTCTCACCTGCTTTTCATTTGACACTTACTCATTCAGGAGCATTAAGAAGTCCTGTACCAGTCCTTAGTTTGTGTCATTCATATTTGACTTAATTTAGATTCAAAATTTGAGTTCATTTTATGTTTCATTTGTTTCTTTTGCATTTTGTCTGAGATTACAGAATCCTGTGTTGAACAAAACCATGTTATAATGTAAACTTCTGTGTGCCAAGCAGCTGTTTGCAATAAAGCAGTTATTATCTGTGCTGAGAGACAGAACAGTTAAAATAGTTTCATGTTTACAAGTATTCCAATGTTATACTTGCCAGGAGATAGCATTCAGCATGACAAAGATTTGCACCTCCTTGACTGAAAAGTGACCAGCTGCTCTGTGATAAATGAGAGAAAGACAGAGAGGTCCTCAAAGAAAATAAACTGTATTAATTAACAGTGAACACAAGACTTATAATATGCAGAGCTCTCGTATGTATCTCCAGTTTAGTTTTTATGTTGTACAATTAGATTTGAACCTGAACTACTTGCAGTACAAGATTGTTTGTGGTGAGATTATGATATCAAATACCATGTCAATTAGGAATTACTTTCGGTACAATCACTGCACATTGGGACTGTCATGTGGTGACAAATCCAACATTTCACATAAACAATGATTGTAATTGTCTATATAGTTATAAACATGTTTCTTAAATTAATTCTTTTACTCTGCTAGTTACAAACCACAAATACTCCTTATGTGGTGTCTTTACATGTCTAGGTTTTTTAAACTGATTGTGTAACATCCTATAGATTTATAGGTTTATAGGGTCATTTTATTGCCACATATACAGTACATGCCTGTAGTACAGTGAAATTCCTAGTGAAGAATTTTCTTTATTTACTTGAACACTTTACAGAGTGTAATTATTGTTTGCAGTTTTTGTAGCCAGGACTTTTAGGGTCTAAATATAAATTAGATTGTCTTCTCATTGAAGGACAAGCATGATTTCTGTATTTTTGGCTTAGACAGATGTTTTCCTTCCTTTTAGTGACCTAGATGGGGTTCTAAGAACATCATTATTCATCAGTATCCTAGTGGTATCATTGCCAGCAGACACTTACTGATTTTAGTTACTTGTATAAAGCAAGCTCAGGTGGACCCTCTGATACAGTAGCTGTGGGTAGCAGATCAATGATGACATTACCAAGCTGGTTAATCCAAGTATGCCATTGTAGACCCAAGTATTACTTTCCACTGTAAAACTATTTTATCTTTTCTTTATCAGTGCCGTGTTTTTAAACACTGAACAATGTTTCAAAGTGATGTTCATTTTCAGTTATACTACACAATGTCACTTTTTTATATAGTCATTATTGTCCTTCACATTTGTTGTATTTCCAACAGCAATTTCTCAGGTATTCATCAGAGAAAAAGAGACTTTGTCCTTTGAACATAACTAAATACAGTAGCTTTGACCAGCAAAAAAAAAAAAAAAAAAGACTCTTCAGCACAACATACTATTAAAGCCATGTGTAGCAAAATAAAAGATCACCTCAATAATTGGCCAGAGAAAAATTGGAAGTAAGCTTGGTTAATGTGAAGAAAACATTAATCATGTGATAATTTAAATTTGCAATAGCAAAAATACTGATATGCATATTATTATTTTAAACTTATATTCACTTCTTTTACTAATAGATCTTTATTGACTTGTTGCTGATCCATCTATGTTATGTATCAATATCTTTGATTTATTTCAGTTTTCAAGAAAATTACACAGTTTGATTCATTTTTTTAAAGACTTTTGTAATTTTTCAGTTCTTGATAAGCCAAATTCCATATGGGAGGTTGAAAAAATATCTGGCTATTACAGATAATACAGCATCATATAATGGGCAAAAGTTTATCCCCCGGGGTCCATTTAATTGTCTTTGAATTTTAAGGTTTTGAACTGCAGATACCAGAAAGAGTAAGAAAATGCACTCTAGCATTAGCAAACAAAAATCTTGCTGCTTAATGTAATTCACTAAGAAATAAGACAAGCTTTTAAACATCATATGCTGTTCTATGAGCATATTAATAGTATCTGTAAAAGTCATAAATAATTCAAAGTTGAGAACATTTTAATGTAATTTCCTTATTAAATCAAATGTTTCAGGTGAATAGTGCAGTCCTATCTTAAGTTTTCACTGATATAACAATAGCACTCATCTGGGTAATAAAATGAAAAAAAAATTACTCTGTGAGTTAGCATGTCATTTGTCAATTAGGAGAAATGATCTAGAAACATACAATTTCACTAGAATGTACTTGGAGTGTTTGGTGCAGTCATCTATTGTTATCAAACTAAGGAAATTGAAAGGAAAGGAGTTTACCAGTTCTAAATGAAGATTTCATTTTTGATACAAACCTTGCCTTTTTTAATAAATCTTTATTATGCATGTTGTCTAAGTATCAATTTATTTCTGTGGCATTTGGGAATATGTGGATGCTTTTTAGCAGTTAATCATCAGGAAGTTAACTTTACACTGAATTAATCTTGTTTTAAATAATGAGTCAAATGTGTGCAACCTGTAAATGTCACAAGCATTGTTTTAAGAATATATATATATATTTTACAAATTGTACACTGTATGCGCCTTCCCAATATATATGCTTTCACTCACAAAATCTGCCCATAATCCGGAGCTAGTGTTTATATAAATAAGACAAGTCTTTCTTGACTTTTGCTTCCCCTAACATTTGTCAGTAGTAGCTGTTGTGGTAAAGTATACTCATGGTAACATGTAAAGAATTTGAATAGACTGCTTTTACAGAATGTAATGATGTCAGGAAAATGCATATTAATCTTACAGGGCCAAACATAATTCACAAATGTGAACACATGTTTAGAGGACAATTTGCTTAAACATTTATAGTGTCATTGAAAATACAGCTTTGAAAAGTCTGTGCTCACAGGCTTCTTCCTAAAAACCCACCCCTACTTTCTTCCAGTCAATGTACTTGGTTGCAATATTCAATTTCTACTCATATATTAGACCACTACATCAAATAACTACAGAAAAACAGAGAGAGAGAAACTGAACAGTAGACACTGAGAGAAAACAGAAAGCTAAAATTGTTGTTATCAGTTTAGGAGTTCAGTGTTGACTGATGCTTAGTCATTAATTTGTGCATTGTAATGAGCGCAGCAACAGTAGATATAGACGCACATTTTTCCCACTGCAGGTACTTGGACCCATGCATCCGAGAAGTGCTTCTGTTGGCTACAATCTTTCTGTCTGTTTGACTATTGCATCAATATATGTTCTAACAACAGCAAATAGAATTTCAAGAATCATTGTGGTTTATGTATATACTTCGTGTTTTTAAACTCTGCAACGATATTTGTGCATGGCATGGTTGCATTTCCAATTAGACAGTAATGCTAAGTTGCTTTAGTTATTTGTTGAGATGTGTAATCAAAAGGTGGTGCTGTGCAGCCTCATCTGTGGTTTTGCTGGGATGGTGTCAGTGTTGTTGAGCAAATTTACTCATGTGAGTGTTTTGGGTACCGAAATATGAATTATTTTGTGGTTTTTTGTTATCAGTTGTCTTAACAGCAGTCCTTTTAATCTACTTCTAATGGAGTTTGACACATTATTTACTTTGAATGCATATTTTCCAGTTTTTTCACAAATGTAGCTACCAATTCAGTCTTACATTTACTCTAACACTATAATCGTGACTGTGAGCAACAGAAAGCACACATGGCAACTGTGACAGTGTATTGTTCATGATTACCTCTTGTCTGTTGATGTCTTCAAATACCAAAGTGTAATCTTATTTTACAGAAGGGGTTTTCCTTTGGAACAGGTTATGTTTATTTTTAACACATGCCATGTGCACACCTCATACGTAACATACATTTTTATGTTTAGCAGGAATCTTTTTAGAAGATTCTTTCAACTATAGATGATTAATCGGAATCCAAAGCTTATTCTCTCTCAGATCAGGTTTACAAGAACACCATTGCTGTTTGCAGTTCAAAATCACTGTTTTGAGCAGTGGCTGCATGAAGTGTTGGATTAGTTTAGAAATTTGAGCTTTAGAATTGTTCCCACCAAGTTTTAAACAAAATTTGCTCATAGATATCTCCAAACATGTGTATTTAGTTGGTTGGTTGCTGAAAATGAAGTAAATTGGAAAGATTTCAGATTGCATAAATATTTCTTGCCTGAATACTAGTAACTGTCATTAAATGTGGGTGTAAAAATGTTCTTAATGAACCTATTAGTTAATTTGCCATTTTTGTGCCCTAAAAATAATGAATTAAACAAAAAAAAAACTTTTTGAAATTGTGCAGAATTGTGGTTTGTAGAAATGTTCAGCCAAAGAAGTAGTCCTGAGATACATGGAAATGGCTAAAGAATGAAAAGATGAATGTTTTAGATGGCATTGTCAAAAGTCCTGACTCTAATCCTATCAAGAATCTCTGACCTAACTTGAAATCTGAGATCTTTAAATGATTAAACAGTTCATCCAAGAATAATGACATAAACAACTTCTAACAATATGCAGTTGTGAGAAAAAGCTAAAAAGATTTAAAGCTGTTCATTTCTCAAGCAGCATATTTTAATTTTTCATTTAACATATTTGTACTCAACTAAGTTTGAGTGTAAGAAAAATCAGTTTGTGCTCAAGATAGTGACATGGATTTTTTGTCATTGCTGAGGGAAGATGGTTAGTGCATGATGAAAAATGTGAAGATGATTTCTGATAAAAGGATGTGTATAACAATATCCCTTAGTTATAGAGAAGCTTTTAGTCAGAGGCATGAAGTAAGTGGAAGCATATAACAAGGCTGATGGTCTGGATGTTGAAGGTAGGTGGGAGGTGATGAAGAATGCTGGGTTGAAAACAGGACTGGTAGAAAACAAAGACAAAAGGCAGACAAGGGTGCTCTATAAAAGTAAAACAAAATGTTAGAGAAAGAGTTGAGCAAGAAACTAAGAGCTGGGAGCTGTGGAATGAAGAAGGAAAAAATGGAAATATGTTTAGGGCCATGAAGCAGATGGTAAAAGAAAGACTACTTGAAAAATACTAAAGGGACTGATAGTATAATGGGATTAAGGAAATCTAGACTAATTACAATACATGGAGAAGATGCTAAATTAGAAAAATAAGATAGTCATTGTTTGAAGATAGAAGGACTGAGCAAGTACATTTTCAAAAGGGAATTTTGCAAAATCACCGAAGAAGCCAGAGGTGAGTAAAGCAGCAAGTCCAATTTGCGTGGTGTTAGATTAGTTTAAGGGAACAGAAGTTCCTAGAGATGAATAGTAGACAGACCTGTGCAACAAAATTGTGTACTAAAGGAAGATTCCTGAAGAATGGAAAGGAAGTGGGCTTATTCCAGTATACAATAGAAGGGGTGATCCACTGGAGGGTGGTTTATATCAACCAGTCAAGCTTTAGGTACTGGTAATGAATGTAGTTGAGGTAGTTTTAAAAAAAGGATCTGGGATCTAGCAAAAGTTAAAGTAAAATAATGCTTGAGAAGATAAAAACAGATGTCATCTTTGATGTTAAAATGCTAGAAAAGCATCAGACAAAGGTAAAAAAAAAAACCAAAAAAAGATCTACAGAGGGCATTACATGGGTTGTCACAAGAGATGGTAAGTTAGGAATTGAGAATGTTATGTGTGAATGAATGATTAATGTGTTAGCGATGTTGATGCATTAGGAGACACAAGTGGTGGTCTGGACAGCGGATCTCATTCTGGGTCCATTGCTTTTTGTGATAGTGGCGACCAAAGAAGTACATAAAGGATTGCCATGGAATCTTTTGTACATCAGTGGACTCGTATTGATTGAAAAAAATAAAACAGAAATAAAGGAGAATATATTAAACTGGAGAGCTAGGTTGAAGAAAAAGGCTTTAAAGTAAAAGCTAAAAAGACCAAAGTGGTTCAAGATGTAGGGGCAGGAGGAGTGGAAACGGTGAATGCATGGTTTTACAGCGTGGGAGAAATGGTCTAATGCCTGAGTTATTGGTAGTGAGTGATAAAAAAGGAATTGGTATGAAGGGTAGTCTGGAAGAAGTGTATAACAGAGGTCCAAACATGAGAAATATAATACCTTCCACAAATACTGTATATTTCACAAAAAACAAAGTACTCAGTTCGTTAATAAAATATGCAATGTATCCAGTCTTTTGTGTTGACTTTGATTTTACTGCCCGGCAAGTTCAAGGAGCAGAGCACAAACTCATGTATGTTAACTTGTGTCTTCAAACTTTTCTAACAAAGCAATCAGTTAGTATCCAGCATATCATAATATCATTCACATAGATCCATAGTCGTCGTAAACAATTACACAACTATTTTTAAGCCCCATCTACTAAAGTGACATGACCGACATTTCAGGTAGGCAAACCTAGACATGTCCTTCCATTGGGTTGTTTTGCTAGAGGAACAGCACACATTCAAAATCACTACAGCAATAAGCTGCAGCAACAACTTAGCTTCAGTGCAGATTTAATCTTATTTAGCTAGATATTTCCTTCTCTGCCAGGAAACTCAATGAAACGTCTATCATCACCAGTTTTCATGGTGGATATCTTTCTCTCTCTATACCCCATCTCCTCCCATCTGCAGCAAACCCCATATTTGATAATATAGGGCAAATCTTAGGTGATGTGGACTGACATTTAGAACAAAGCACATGGAAGTCCACTTTCTCCACAAGGGTATGCAAGATAAGGTTAGGTGATCTCAGGCATTGCATCAGAAAGTGCTGAGTAGCACACATACTTTATTTGTTATAAAAAAACAAATAGAAAATACAAAGTAAAAATGAAAAATACCAACACAACAATTCCACATCTATGAATGGTGCCATCTTTACTGAAAAGTATATGTATTTCTAATATTTTCTTACCTTTTCATGGTTTATACCATTTTTTTATTTTTAAATTTTCCAAATAATGTGAATTTGAATGTCCCTGATTGTCTCACAGTTTCAACTTATAATAAAAAAAACTTGGTAAAAGGTGTGAAATACTGAACACTGCAATCAGTCATGTGATAAAGAGATATACTTCTGTAGTTATACATTAAATAGAACTTCAGTATAAGAAACATTTAAGATCTGAGTTATGCTTATTACTGCTCAGATAGGCTTCGACTTCCCACAAACTAAATCGTAAATCCGCTAAATTCAAAAAATGTATTTCCAGTATATCTAGCAAGTTTTAATTTGCTGAATTAGTTTGTCATGATGCACAATAACTGAATATATAATTTTATGTATCTTCAGTGATATGTATAGAAATGTAGAGTTACTGGTTCAAACGACCCATAAGATAATTTTAGTAAAATAAATTTGAAATATCAGTATCTGCGGGTGTTTGAGGATGTACTTTTTATTACTGCCTTTCTCTTTCGTTCATACTGCTGCTTTCTGTGTGGTACACAACAGTGAACAGTGTATCACTGTCACAATTAATTGTAGCCATGTCCATGAAGGCAAAAGAATTTCATGTCACAAGCAAAATTTTCTATATGTGGTGACTCACGAGGCTTACTTGTTTAAACTCTGCAATCAATGAAGATAAAATGTAAGAGCCTAAATAAAGAAAAAACTAACTAAATGAACACTTTGCTTAACAGAGCCTAAAACTCAGATGTTAGACAGAATTAAAGAAAACACATGGTTTTTTTAACAAAGGTTTTTTTTCTAATAAAGGTTAATGATGGTTTTGTTGTTTTTTAGTGGAAGACTTTTTGGCTTTTGAACAGAATGGCTATAAGCTTATTTAGGGTTTTAATAATGTAGTCTTTACTAGTCAAAAAATAAATCCATTGGTCAAGTGATCATGCATCTAGTTTTTTTGTTAGATTAAATTAGATAAACTTTATTAATCCCACAGGGTAATTCAAATGGATAAAGCAGCAGAAACCTAAAAAACAATAATACAGACTTACAGGACAGATAATACATTCAATCAATCAAGGAATAAATAAAATAAATTTAATGAGTGCATCAGGTGGAATCATTGAATTCAATGACCTGAGTGTGCAGAAAAGACCCCCTGAGGTGCGAGGAGAATGAGCCTGTGGCTTGAAATATTCCAAAAGAGTGCCTCCTGGATGGGAGCGAGGGGATTTATGATGATGGCATCCAATTTTGCCATCATGCTCTTTTTCACAACAGGTTCCAGTGTGTCCAGGGTTTGCCCAGTAAAGAAGTAGATTTTCTTGGTATTGTAATAAGGAATAAATGAAATCTACAAAATCAAAAAGAGTTGAGAAATTGCCCCACGTATAATGTCCAGCAGAAAATATGAAAATAATAATGAAAATCGATCAAAAACCAGAGAATTTGACAATATACAGTTGAAAAATGATGATATGTATACAGAAAATTGTGGTTGGATGTGATGTGGCAGGAAATAATGTCAAAGACTGTTGGACAGAAGTGACATCATTGGGAAGGAACCGGAAGTGAAGTCATCCAGAGGGAGACGGAATTCACATCATTATCGGGAGGGTGGAAGTGATGTCATCATCAGGAGCCGGAAGTGGCATTGAGTAACCATTTTGCGAATTTGGAAGTGGTGCAGATGAGTAAATGGAATCGTTATTTTTCTTCTTTGGTTCTGATGAGAGACAGAGAGGGAAGCATTAATACCATAAATCAACCCTTCAGAATGGTGTTAAAAGTTCCAGAAAAGTCAAAGAACATGCTTCTGACTGTGGTTTTGGCTTTGTCTAAGTTGGGAGTAGGCTCTGTGGGGCATGTAGATGAGAGTATTCTCCACACTTAGACAGTATTTGCTTGATACTGATTGGCAAACTGCAGAGAATCCAGATGTTCTGAAACCTGGGGCCTTAGCTGCTTTTTGGACCAGCTTCTCTAAGGTCTTCATGATATATGAGCAACTTGTCTCAAGTTCTTGGGATAACAGGTATGCCCCTTCTTTTACACTGGGACTACATGGGATGTTTTCCAGAACTGGAGAACCTTCTGTAAATTCAGGGAAAGGGAGGACAGGTGCTGAAGGACCCCGCAACATTTTTAGCAACATGGGCTAAATACATCCAGCCCTTAAGTCTTGAATGTAGGCTTTTCCCAGATCTCTTCTCACTTAATCATTAGAGAATCACAATCCAGGGAGTGGAGGGGTGCTGGAGACCACAGGTGTAATGCCACTGTAGATCGTGAAAGATGCAGATGACAGTTTGGGATTCTGGAACTTTCTGAGTTTGCTCACAAAAGATAGTATTGTTTAGGGTCGGCTGGACTGACAAGAATGAGTCAAACCTGTTGAAAAACTGGTTCAGTTCATTAGCTCTATTCTTGTTGCTTTCCTTTGCATGTTTAACAGCCTGCTTGTAGCCAGAGATAGCCTCTATCCCATTCCACACTTCCTTAATGTTGTTTTGTTGTAAGTTACACTCAAGTTTTTCTCTTTAGTGGACTTTCCCATCACGGTGCTGCTTCTTCAGTTCTGTCTTCACCCATTTGAATTCATTTTATATGTATGGATTCAGAAAGAGTGTGTAAAAAAAAAGACATTGTTTCATATATATACATTTCTATTTAAACAGTCAAATAATTGGTAAGTACCCAGAGGTGTTTTGTATTTCCATTTTTTGGGTTCACAGTTCATTAAAGAGAAAGATGGAATCTCAAACCTTCACCCTCTCAGCTCTAATTGGTAGTACCATAAAACAAAACAAAAAAATCACTAGATTCCTTTGATAATAAGTGAATATTGGCAGAAAGTTTACAACTCCTTTGTTGTATTTTCTTCATCTATTGCGTACAGTTTTCTCTGGTGCCATTTTGTACACTACAGGCCTCTCTGCCACTCTTTCCATGTCTCACAGAATGATTTGTCTTTCATAGATCTTGCTGTTGTGCTGTGATTGAAATTAACCTCTGCAGGCAGTTTGATCGCTTTGGTGGACTGGAGCTTCCCAGCATGTCAAATAACTTTCAGCTATATAGAAAACTGAAAAACGAATGTACAGGAAAGAGAACAAACTATGCTGTTTGCTTGTCTCTTATTGTAAATGAATGTAAAGCAGAAAGATTTCTAGCTTGGGAGGATCATATGGATGTGTTTAGCTGCGGGCTATAATATGTGCTTTCATATTTTTAGTTTTTTTTCATACGTTCTCTAATATCTGTTTTTTAATCATTTTTAATTTTTGCTAATTAAAATACAGCAGACTGTAAGATATTCAGTCTGGGAAATGTTTTTATTTCAATTAACAAATTGTCGTTTTATGGTCTTCATCTTAGAAAGAAACACTAATATTTATTGACTATGTTGTATTTAAGATAAGTATAAAAGAAGGATACAAATCTGAATCATCTTTTATGCCATGATCAATTGTGGAACTTTACATTTACCAGTCTTACAAAATACACATTGCACATAGTGTAGTTTCTTTTGTAAGTTACATTAAAAATCAAATCATCTTGAACAACCAGTAAAAGTAACAAATCTTAATGAATATATGATTGAAAATAATGTAATATAACAATGGCTCAGCAACAGAGTACATTTAGGTTTTAAATTGCACCCCAAACACAACTGCAACAACAGAAGTCCCAGTATAGTGAAATAGGTTTATTAACCAAAATACCTTACAAATAATTTCTTATAAATTGGGTAATAACAAATGGTCTCTTCTCTCTCTTTCTATCTTATTCCTTCATCCTCCCCTGGCAAGTGTTATCCAGCTCTTCTCTGGACTCCAACTTGCCTGGATAAGGTCAATCGGCTTCCTTTATCTTAGACCCAGTGGTACTTCCAGTGTTAGGACATAGGTCTGCAGAGGCAATTCCAGGTTAAGCTGAAGTCCCCAAGAGCAGGGATCACAAATCCCCACAGCACCCTTTGGCAGTACCCCCAATACCCAGTAAGGCTGTCCCATGGGACTACAGTTCCCAGCATACCTTGTGGGTGTCCATACTGGTAGCGCTGCCAAGGGATGCTGCCATCTAATGTATCAGTGAAGCATGTAACACTGACTGGTTGTTTCCCCTGGTCCTTTTATTAAACTGTCCTCCTGGCCAGGTAATGCTCTTCGATCCAACCCTGCCGGGATTTGGGCTCCTGAATATAAGCACTATCCTTTATAATTCATATATAAAGTGTAAGCAGTTTTGTTCTTAATTGCATATTAACAAATATGTTTTTTTATTAATGCTTCTTGTACGGCTGACTGATTGACGACTCCAAATTGCATGCATGTAAATAAAGATTTCTACATGAGTGTTGCCTAAAGTGGACTAACACCCTCTCCAGGGTTAGTACCATGCCTTTTCCTTGTTGCTGCCAGTGTAAAATTAAGCAAGTCCCGTGATATTATGGTGGTTTTTGACTACTGTGTATGTAATTGTGGGATGTTGTATAAAAACTCCATCATAGAAAAAAGTAAAATTATGCATATTCTTATAATACTGTGTACGCATTTTTGTTTTTAAGAAATAAGTCTGGATCTAGATGTGTCCTAGCTAGAGAAATTATGACTTTTGAATTAATGACAGTTAAGCATACTTACTCAAAGCTGAACTGGATGCTTGTATGAAAAAAAGACTGGATTTTGTTGAAGAACTATTTTAGGTTTCATAGTTTTAGAAAAACTGACAACTAAAGACAATAGGAGATGAGTGGTTTACAAACATAGTGCACAGCAGAAAAACATCAGAGCTTAGAACAGAAGGCAAATACTGTAGATCAGAACCAGGAAGAATTTGGTGTTACAAGGTTCTTTCGTTTTTTTCAAGCAGAACTGTTTTCACATTCCAGTATGATTATACAGGAGGTATTTTAAAGAAAGAGTGAGCTCATTAAAAATGTTTTTTGTCATTTCTGAAGTACTAAAATTCTACTTCATGTTATCAACTGTGTTTTGCCATGCTAATAATACTAATAATATATTTAATTTAAATGGCACCTTTCTAAGGTCAAAGTGCTTTAAAGAAACTCGGAAAGAACGGGGCATATACAACATATGATACAAATAATATTTGCATAAAACACTAAATAAACATAAAAATAGGCTGAACAAATTATTGAAATAGAATAAACCAGACTAAAAATACCGAAATAAAAAATACTATAAGAAAACCCATAAACAAATAGCACAATTTGTGATGCAAACACAAATCATCCTAAGCATCTGAACAAAAACTAAAACAAGGTGCAGAAGGATCAAGCATTTTTGCAGTTTCAACTTTTTTACTGTCATGTTATTCTTAGTTACAAAACCTGACCTCTGCAATAGCATCTACAGATGTGTTTACAATATTTAAGTTAACCAGGTGTTTTTTTGTTGAAATGTTCATATGTCTTCCTCCTAGTTTACACTGGTTAAGCTTTAGATAAGCTTTATTTGTTAAATCAATACTCACTAGTATGTATTTGTTCTTGTTACTAGTAAGGAGACAAGGAACTGAACCAAAGCCATACAATATGGTTTCACATTTTATCTCATTTCATTATCACAATTCATGAACATTCTCTTATATTTGCTTGCTTTGTGTTTTCCTACATAGTTCTGTCAAAAATTAGTTCTTTCTCACAATGAAAGCCAGATACTGTGTAAAGAAATTGTGTCTTACAGCGAAAACTTGAAGGTGAAGAATAAATAAAAATATTTTTGAATGGAGTTAAGAAGTTGAAGCATCCGTTGTTGTTTTTCTCTCTCTAACTAACAGCTCCAGAACTATCAAACTTGTCTCTGACATAGACTTTACAGAAAGTCATTTTAATTTGTTTTAAAACTTAAATCCTAAGATTTTCAGATTATATTTTTATTGCTTTACTATATATGATGATTATTACTGTGACAGTAACTGCCAAATCAGTTTTTCTTTCTTTTAGTTTTCTTCATTTTTAGTCATTCTACAAACCATAGTCTGTATCTAACTATATATCTATTCAGTGAGCTTCTGTAAACAGCCACATATCTCTCTGGGGACAAATAAAGTTGTGTCTAACACAAATCATGAAACAAGTACTACTGCCTGAGTCATGCCGCAGTCTTTAAACGTCACATGACTGCTGTACATTTGCTCCTTCCTGGATACACAATGCTTTGTTCAAGTGTTTATTAATATAAATCAAGGATCAAATAGCTGTATGGCTGCTGATAGTTTTTAATATCAATTGGAAACCTGTTTTCAAAAAAGTAAGGGAATGGATTGATTTTATTGTCCTTACTGAAAGATAATAGAACATCAAGTAATTGGTCATCTATTTTAAGCATAAAATATCACAAAAATAAAAAGTACAAAAGTGATAGTCATTAATTTCAGTTTCTTTGTTGGTACTTTATGTTTTCATGGGTGTGTAGATTTCAAATCTACTATAGTTATTTGTAGTTTTTTTAGAAGTGAAAGTTATTAACATTTCTTAATATTAATCTTAACGCTATCAGACCTGGTCAAGCTTCACGGTATCTGCAAGCTGGAAGTTTATTTAGTCTGCAGTATGATAAAACCTGCTTCCTTTGTTTTTGATGTTGCATTCAAATGCACTGTTTGCACTGTGATTCTGGTTCCCACTAGCAGTGCCAGAGGCTGACCTCTTGTTGCTCCCTGCACTTGGTAGACTCACTCAAGCTTCTGACCCAGGTCATCTCAGAGGCTATCAGCAATTTGTACATGAGACCTAAGACTTAAAGGTAAATGTGCAACCTGAAACCCCCTGGAGATTTTCTTATAAGCATTGAACTGTTTTGTTTGAATTGTCACCCACCCCCATCTTTACTAGGTTCCCATATTTTTCCTTAAAACAGTGGCATACATTGTACTCTCTTAAGTGGTGTATGTTACTTCTCACCTTGTACTATAATTGATGAGAGATGTAAATAGTTTTATTACTATTAATGGAATTTACACATTAAAGATCTTTATATAAGGCACTGGTGTAGAGAATTAATTAATGTCATTCATAATCTAAAACAAACATTTTTTATTGTTGTGAAATTCGAGAAACTAAACCTTTTTAATTACATACTGATTTATAGAATATGTAATTTCTATTGCATGTATGCATAGTTTTGTTTTAGATAATTCTCTTTTAAAATAGTTTCTTGCATTTTTATTTTATTAAATAAAGATTAGCAGTTATCATGCTGTAAACTGTAGCTTTTGGTTTTCAGGTTCAGGTTAAATTAAATCATGTGATAATCAGTTTAGGCTCAAGTTTTATATCAATTATAGTTCATTTTTTTGTTTTCTATCACGTACATTATACCTTTTTGATTAAATGACTATGGTGCACAAGAGAACTTTAAATTCAAATGCTCTAAACTAATAAGTAAATCATCAATACTGATCTTAGGATAAAATATGACTTAAGTACATTAGCTACAAGATTATTAAAAATTTAGAAAAACACATGACATCTGTGGACACTTAATTATGCAATATTCTCTTGTTTTATAATGTGAACCAGCAAAGTAATATAATATATCTTTATGGTATCAGTATACTGCTTAGCTTTGCATATTTTGGAGTATCAGTGCATTTTTACAGATGAGCTGTCCAATGATTACTTGACAAGTTTAAACAAAAGCAAAGAAGTAAGTGAAAATTTAGACTGAAACAGGAAATCAGGTGAGTGAATGGCTCATAGCTAATAAATACAAACATTTGACAAAACGTTTACTTAGGAATACAAGCAAAAAACATAAACTCAAAAGAATAACAATCAAATGAAGCAAGAGGAAAGCATATATTAACTCAGTGACAGGATACAGGGTGGATGACTGTAAACATTGTAAATGATGAAGACACTGAAGTAAAATAACCCCGATTGATTAATAATGCTATACAATAACAGGGAGGAGGCAGATACTGGGGATGGACAAAGGCATAGTAAAATAGAAAAATTTAAGAATACACTTGGAACTTTTTACATAATGTAGACTATGCCACTGTGATCCCACTGTCACATACATCTGAAAAAAAATTAAAGAAGCATAAGAACACTAGCTAAACTGCTCTCTTTAAAGATGCCATAGTGCAGAAAGTAAATGCTGTAAAACTGATGAAAAGATACATTTCCCATAGCATGTGTGCATGGAAAAATCATTTTTGGAACACAAACTGAAAATAAGTGCGGTGGAGACAATATACAGTATGCAGGCCTTCTGTAAATCTAGCTCACTTCTTTGCCACAGTAAGCTAGACCTATGTGTATTCAGAGGCTCTTGGGAGTGAATTTTACTTATTCAGTGTGAGTAAAATGCTGAAACATGTCCCTATTCCCTTAAATTACAGATCTCATGCAACCTGAACTCATAATATTCATCTTCACTTTGAAACTAGTAAATACATTCTTGAAGTCATCAATGGCAATTTTGTGTACTGCTTACCTGCATAACTGTCATTTGGATGTTATTTTTCACATTTGTATACTGCCCCACATAAATTTAAATGGTTTTGTAGTATCCCCATGCCGAAACTTAATAGACCTGAAGCTACCTTGGTAAATCTAAATGTTACATAATTACCATGCAGTTGGGAGCTATTTATAACCCACAGAAGCACTGAAGCAAGGAACATATTAAACCTAGAGTTAGTCATTTTTGAAATGATACACATTTCCACATCTGCCTTATAGGCACTCTAAGCTTCCTGTTACTTTTAATAATATGCAGAACTTTTTCTTAATCTTTCAAGAGATTATAATTTTAAAAAAGAATACTCCTTGAAGCAAAATATTTAATTTTATAATATGTAGTTCATGTCCAGTTTTATATGAGTTTTCTAACTTATTTCATGTCCAGTTTTTTTAATTAAGGAAAGTTGGGTTTTGCAGGCTTTGCTATCTGCTTTACTGTGCACTTGCAAGAAGATTTTACAAAATTTTAACTAGGCAACAACAGTCTTTAGTTCCATTCAAGAGAATTAAAGAAAAATGGCAATGCTTGAAGTTTCACTATGCTGACATTTTAAAAAAAGGAAAAATGTGTGCATGCTTTTTGTTTAACTTAATTTCCTTACAAGTGGAGGTCGACTTGTTCTTAATTTTATTTTTTGTAAAAATTGATTGATTTGTATGGAATGATTGTAATAAAATTTAAAAAAAAAAATTTCCTTACAAGTGAATATTACTAGATGGACTTATTATACATCAAGCCAAAAAAAACTCTGTTTTAATAAAGCTTTAACCCATCCATTTATCCATTCTCCAACCCGCTAAATCCGAACACACGGTCACGGGGGTCTGCTGGAGCCAATCCCAGCCAACACAGGGCACAAGGCAGTAACCAATCCCGGGCAGGGTGCCAACCCACCGCAGGACACACACAAACACAATCTCACACCAAGCACACACTAGGGCCAATTTAGAATCGCCAATCCACCTAACCTGCATGTCTTTGGACTGTGGGAGGAAACCGGAGCGCCCGGAGTTAAACCCACGCAGACATGGGAAGAACATGCAAACTCCACGCAGGGAGGACCCGGGAAGCAAACCCAGTTCTCCTAACTTCGAGGCAGCAGAGCTACCACTGTGCCACCGTGCCGCCCAGCTTTAACCCTTTTGCCCAAATTGATTTCCGCAGAACTGCCTAATCAGGTCTATGTCTTCTTGTATGTAATGATTCAGATACTCTATTATTGCTCTTTTTACCCTCCTCAAAAGTTTATGCTTGCTACCATTACTTTAGTCTTCCATTTCGGTTCCACCATTTTTCCTTCTATTTATATATGACAGGAAACATTCCTTAAATGTGTTAATTTCCTAATTGCACAAATTGCAGCCACACCTATCTTTCTGACATAATAGCACAGTACTTACCTGTAACTTATTCTGCTTTCTTATACACATTTTGGGTAGTTCATTATGAAACATTATCCATTGCTGAAATCACTTGACACCCAATTTTTAATGTTATGAGTAGAGAAACCCTAATCGGGAGCCCGGGATTACTGGACATTTTTCATTCCCGGGAATGAAACTGCTGTAAATCCCGGGAAACTGGGAACAGCCAAGCTTGCATATATAGTGTGTAAAAATCAATCAAGAAATAACAGTTATAGTTGAAAATAATTAAGTGGCACTGTTTTTTGGCCCACGGTGCAGTGTGTTGCCAATTAATTAAGTGAACAACAGACCAGCAGCAGTCAGTCTCCCGACTTCCACTAAAACTGAGCACAGTGGACTGGGAGGAGTCTGCACTCTGAAGCTCACGAATGCCGGTACGGGGCAGACTTCATTGACGTCTATCAGGCAACAGCTTTGAACAGCAACTTGAAATTGCAATGCATCAGTCTGTTGCATCTGCATTATCTGTACTAAGAAACTTGCCATCACAAAATGATGACAAGAAACTGGATGCATCAGTAAAAGCTGAAATGGCAGTGTTTCAGAGCAACGGCAAGCGCGGGCGTTGTTTAGAACAAGTGTATCAGTATCTGATGACTGTGCCGCCTACTTCAGTGGAGGCAGAGCGTGCTTTCTCAGTGGCTGCTTACTCTGCACGAATGTGCGCTCTCGCCTAAATGACTGCACGCTGGACACGTGCTTTCTACACTCTTATTACCGCAACTAACTAGATACATTTACTTACGTATATGACAGCATGAACTGCTTGTGGATAAGGTTAGTCTTTTATTGGTGTCAACATATTGCACTAGTTTTATTAAAAACAAGGGTTTTATTAAAGAGGATAAGTGTCGGTCGTTCTAAAACCATTCACATGTGAGATGCCCGTGCACTGTGTCATCCCCGGGCGCCTGGGACTCCCGAATTCCCGAGAATGGATAAACCCGTCTGGGAATGGATTCCCTAGTTATGAGTCAGTATGTACCCAATAAAAATCTTTACAATTGTCCTTTCTTCTGTTTTCACTATGGATAAATCCAATTCAAAATCTTGTAAAATTGTAAATTTTTTTAAATATATACGTCTTTACATCTTTCATAAACAAAATATACTTTAAAGGTTATATAAATGCATGCTTTTCTTCTAGTAACAAATACAAATTCTACTTATTAAATGTGGAATCCCAAAATATTCTGTATATTCTCTTTAGTGTCTCTCATTTCCACTAAATGTAGAATCCCAAAATATTCTGTACAGTCTCTTTAGTGTCTCTCATTTCCTTTTTGCAATCTTATTTTTATTCTTGTCCTCAATCTTTCAGTATATCTTTTCCTCAATATTAGATTTCTGTATATTTTTCTTCTACCATTTCTTTTTAATAGTTTTCTTGACTCTATCCATTGCTAGACCATCCCAATTAAGGAGTTTACAGTATATACATTTAATGTTTGGAACCTATAATATTACTTGAAGCAGATGTGAGGAAGCAGACTCCTTTTAAGTTGGACCTTGGAATTTTTCCCATGTCACACAGTATCCATGAGGAACCTCTTCTAGGACATGGAAAAAGTACGGAGGGTTTCCCCCAACAGTGCCATCTGTCAATACACAAGGACCCTGACAGGGCTGCACATCCAAACTCCAACTCCCAAGCTCCCCCTGCAAGTGTGCCGACTTGGTTACCATACAAAGACCACTGCCACCTAATGTATGGGGAATGGAACAACTCACGATCCTCAACTTTTTCTTAGTCTGTCTGTTCAATCATACCAGCCAGGTACAAATTTATTTCCTCTTTACACCGTCCTCTTTGCTTCAATCATCCCACTGGCCTCCCTTCCCAGTAATGAAACATCCACCGATCCATCCGCGATGCCCATTCTCTTTCTACACAGTATAAAGTTGTATGCCGACCGTTTCCGGTGGATATTGGGACACAGGGTACTTTAAACAGATCTCACCAAATCTATCTTGATCTTTTGAGATGATTTTTTAAGATTTTTTGTTGCCATTTTCAGCTGCTAATTGCTTTGTTTCTGACGTGGGTCTTCTTTTCTGTAAGTGAAATGCAAGGTTATTATAGTTAATGAAAACTAAAATCAAAAGTGAAACTATTATTAAAAATGCATTTTCGTAAATTGAAATAAAATAATTAACCGAAATGCCGAAATGAAAAACTAAAACTAAATAAAACTATTAAAGTACCAGGAAAGACAAATGAAATAAATTAATATACTAAAAATATTTGTAGTTTTCATTTTTGAATTAATGTTCTTGCCATTAGTCTTTAACTATTGTAACTTTTAACTCTAAAACAGAAAGTAATCCACCACAAGCCACCGGAATATCCAGTGAACGGTGAGTGGTGACATAGGGTGGGTGCTCACACAACATTTGCAGTGACAGAACGAGCTGAATACGGGCTTATAAAGGGTACAGACCTATAAGTGCCTGGGAGTGTAGCTGGATGATAAACTGGACTGGACTGCCAATACTGATGCTCTGTGCAAGAGAGGACAGAGCCGACTATACTTCCTTAGATGGCTGGCGTCCGTTCAACATCTGCAATAAGATGCTGCAGATGTTCTGTCAGACGGTTGTGGCGAGCGCCCTCTTTTATGCGGTGATATGCTGGGGACAAACTGGTGAGGAAGGCAGGCTCTATTGTAGGCATGGAGCTGGACAGTTTGACATCTGTGGCGGAGTGACGGGCACTGAGCAGACTCCTGTCAATCATGGAGAATCCACTGCATCCACTGAACAGTATCATCTCCAGACAGAGGAGCAGCTTCAGCGACAGACTGCTGTCACTGTCCTGCTCCACTGATAGACTGAGGAGATTTTTCTTCCCCCACACTATGCAACTCTTCAATTTCACCCAGGTGTCTGTAACACTATATAAGATTATAGACTGTTATACCTGCCTCGCACTCTCTCCTTGCATTTTTTAACTTGCTTTGCATTTTTATCATTTTTTAATATTGCTTTTATCAGTATGCTCCTGCTGGAGTATGTGAATTTCCTCTTGGGGATTAATAAATATCTGTCTATCTATCTATCTAAAGTGGGTGAAATAGAAAGTGATTTACTCTGCCAACTTTCTTTGTGCTTGTTGTATACCAAGATTTAATTCAAACGCCTGAATTCACAATGTGCTGGTCAACAAAACCTTTTACCATATGGACAGAAAAATCACGACTGAGTAACGTTTCAGTTTATTTCTCAGGTGTATGCATTTTGTTGACAATAATTCATCTGCCACTTCACACAGGACAAATCCTTAACGAAAATAAAACTGCACTGATCGGGAGACTGAGTAGGCCATCATACAAGATCGGCATATTGTTACTGACCAATCACTTTAGCCTTAAAAAAGTCGTTTAACAATGAAGCGATACAAACCTTGTGAAATTCCTGAGTTGGCAATGTCTCTACTGAACTTCAGGTAGGTAAGTGAAGAGAGTCTGCCAACTGGTGAAAAACTAAACATACTAATGTGTTTCTGTATTTATTCTATATTTATTAATTTTTTTCTAGGTTATATTCACAGCTCAAAATACCTGACATTGTGGGAATAATCCAGTAACAGAATTATGATTTAAAATATTTGTACCCCTTTTTCAATTTTTCTTTCCCTCTCAAAATATTGTCTTATCATCAGCCATAACCTGCATATTACATACCACAGATTTTTCCTGCCTTGTATCCAAACCTTCTGGGGTAGGCTTCAGGTTTCCTGCCATCCTGCTATAGATAAACAAGTTTAGATCATTTATATATTGTTCCTAATCTCAGATGCTGTCTTTGGTTTTGTGCCTGTCCATACACCTACAGTATTATCTACTTTTGCTCTGCTCATTAAGGGTTTACTGTTCTTATGCATGGACTATTCAAGTCTAACTGTCCTTAACCTTGCCACTAAATGCTTGTTTTTCTTTGTTTCCTTCAATACAGCTAGATGGGGTCTACAAGCTGATTCAAGCTTAAGAGCCCTGTTTTTCCTAAGCCCATTATGACTTTCATGATCACACCTGTTAAACCACAGTAAAATCTGTTTTCTGATTTTTTATATCATTTTCATTCCTGCAGGTGGCCAAATTCTGTCTATAAATTGTATGTGCCTGAGATGGAATCAGAGATTAATATGGATTTTTGAATGCAATATTGAAGGCATTCATTATAAGCACATTGTTTTGGAGTGAAATATGTTGTGTGGTTTAGACATTTAGAGTAAAATTAATCTAAATATTATTATAAATTGGTCCATCCTGGGCAATAAAGGGAAAATATAAAAATCAGCACACATTAGTTCAGCACAAATGGCATAGAATTATATTTTAAAATATAATAAAAATGTATGAAATTGTTCACATTCAGTATTTGGTTTTGATTAAAAAAACAAAACCAGATCGCAACCCATGCAGTGTAGTAGCTTCCACCAACATCTATGTCTACAGTTCTGTCTGATTGTGAAACAAAACTAAACTCCATAGTAGCTCTTTAACCATACCATATCTTTATATATAAAATTCAAAGTCTGTCTGTATGTCTGTCCGCTTTTCACAAGAGAACTACAGTACTTAACATATTTAGATTGGGTTTTTTTTCCATAATTTGTTGGAACATTCTGGTTGATTTTGGGACTTCTCTCATTGCGTAAAGTATCATAGTTCACTTGTGGCACCAATTTATTCTTGCTAATTCGAGACCGAGGCTGCAGGCCGAGGAGAGGGTGAGGTGCGACTTCAGGAGTGGGGAGCCGGGCAGGGCCCTCCTCACTCATGTGCCAACCTCTGTTCGAGTCACTCTACCTCTCGCCATGTGTTGGAGCATAACTTGCTTCCACTTAGCTAGCAATACAGTACCTGTTTTTTCAGGAGACATTATCACGTTTTTGAGAAAGAGAGAGAGATCACCACTACATGTGTTTTAGAGGGTATCTGCTCATTGGCAGAGATATCACGGCCACGTGCTCTTCTTCCTATATGGGGGACGCTCTCCCATCAGACCTGAACACAATCAGATACAGTGGCAATGTTTGACGTTGGAGCATACCTACTTCCGCTGGGCCAGAAATACTTTGCTAACTTTTTACATTTTAAGCAAAGAGATCACAGCTGCATTCTCGCCCCGATAGCAAAACCAAGAGAAGAGACCCACAGATGAAAGCTATTAATATAAATTCTTCTCAATACAAATTACATTTTTAAAAAATATTTTTATTGATTTTTAAAGTTTGTCCTGTTTCACTAGTACGTGGGGGGAAACAGCTAGTAATTACTAAAACTGTAAGTAATAATTATAAAAATAAAATAGAAATGACTTTGTGAAGTAAAAGCTAAATTAAAACTAAAAATACAAGATGAAGGAAAACTAAACTGAATTTCCAGGTAAGGTCAGAAAAAATTTAGAAATAAAAACTAATATAAAAAGGCAAAACTATAATAACCTTTGTGAAAGGCATGACCAGGTGGATTTAACTTGAAAGGTGGGTTTGTTCTAAATCTTCCCTCATTTTTTCCCATCTGATGAACTCCAAGCTAATACTAACTAATACTATATTTTGGGTCATTGTCTTGCTGTTTTATTAATGCACGTTAAACCATCTGGACACTTGTTTTTGTCAATCTTAATTCATTATTACCTACAGTACATCCTCAGTAAAGAAGTGAGAGCTACATTCCAGATTCAGCCCTTCATCTGGCCAAGTTATGACACTACCATTCACGCTACATGCCATATCATGTTTCTTAGATAATATTGTTTGATTTGAGTCTTTTTCAGTTACTTATTTTCTCCATGCTATCATCTTGCTCAGCATTTGGAAAATTATTATTTTTCATTGTTCTGTGCATATATAAGTGCTCTCTTTTTATTCTTGGTGAGTTATCAGTTGTGACATCTTCACCTTCAAGCTGTTGGACTTGGGTTGTTCTTAATTTCAGCTATAGTTACCTTATAGTTTCCCTTCTTAGCTTTTACAATATTTCCGCAATCAACTGATTCTCTTTTCTTTAGCTTACAATCCATTGTTAAGCATATCTATAGTTTCTTTCCTCTCATATAACATGAAATTCTCTTCTCCTCTTAATTCAGTTCAGGGTTTCAGAGTACCAAAGCCCATCTCAGCATCGTAATACATATTACAAATGTTTTTTTTTTTTTTGTTTTTTTTACTATGCCTAGTTTTATGGATACTGTTCTGATTTAATTCCACCTTTCTTTTAGTATTGAGATTTCTTGACTTCTCCAATGAAAACATTTCTTGTCCTCTTGGTCGTTTAGACATGCTGACTCCAAAGAAAGACACCACCATACGTTTGCTTAAATTATCTCTGGACATGTATAGCTTCTTCACATACTGTATATAGTCATGGCAACACCAAACACCTGATGGTCAGTTATCCATTTATTTATGGTGCACACAATTTTGGTATTAATCCAAAATGTATAAGCATATACATATAAAAATAACAAGAAAACACTCTTTGTTCTTCCTCATTGATTTATTTTCACCTCCAGATAAAAAATTGTGCATACAGAAAATATAGCAATTTTGCACTGCTCAGATTGATGCAGAAATGCTAATAGTTTTTAAGAGTTGATACATTTTTGCTCACTTTTGTAATTGATGTGCATGAACAATCTGGAAAGTTCTAGCATCTGAAACCTTTTATTGTCCTTGTTTATTTCCAAAAATAAATAATATGAAATATTGTTTATATTTATTAGAACCTGTTTATTTTTAGTTTTTTTTTTAAAAAAAGAAACAGCTTTATTTCTAAATTCATCCATTCATCTGTATAATTATGTTCATAGCTGAATCTAAATAAATGTAAACTATTTGGGTTATCTTTTTTGTATTGGATAAATATAATGATATGTATGATTCATATGCATATATTTTTTATAAACATTTTTAGCCTGCTGTCACATTTGAACAATTAAACCATCTAATGGTACTTCACAATAAACGAACATGATAAATATATGTTGCATAATTTGAAAGAATAGTAAAACCAGGATAAAAGTATTAAGAGAACTGTGAATTCACAGTAAATTGCTAAATTCATCTTGACAGACAGGGCTGTGGAACCCAAACAGATTTTGAAAGTGTTTTTTCTTTGGGTGTCAAAGTTAATGTATTAACATATGCGATTCATTTTCAAAGATATGTTTTATCTTTCCTTAATCGTGTTAATCAAAACCCCTTACTATCCAAGCCAGTGGTTTTCAAACTGTGGGCAGCGTCCCTAGCGAGGTTGATATTTTTAAAATCAAGCTTTCCAGTTTTAAAGATCATCTTTAAATTTGCCTAGTTTTTAAATAAACATTCAGGTAGCTGGAAACGTTCTTCAGTTGTTACATAAAAGTAATTGTGTATTAATGCAGTTATACATGAGAGCACACGCAGCTATTAGGTGGTATGCATGGAAACAAAAAAAAGGGTAAAAGTGAAAATGTGGGACTTAAAAGGACACCCAGCAGCAGTACATGAATCTCCACACAAAGATGTAGTTTGATTCTACCTCTCAGTCTCACAGTGCTTCTACTATGAAATTCCACTCCCATTTGTCCAGATTTAAGCCTTTCAAAGCTTGTATTGGTTCCAAGGTCACAGCTCCGTGTCATTCCACAACTCGCAATTTATTTCTGTGAAAGTGAGCATCTCAGGTGTTTACACCACCTCCATCCCCTAGGATCACAAGAAAGCTACACAGAGCGTCGGCCTATCTCTCTTAGATCCACTCCTCCAACATTACACTTTATTACTTTTAGTGAATATGTTTTTATACCATCATTTAAAGAATATTTTTTTTTAAATATGGCAGACTAAAGCAGGAGAATATAAAATAAAGACAACTTTTGGCAATTATTAATAATAAATACATGTATGTTACATTTCAGTTTAGTATTATAATTAATCTTCAGCTGAAAGCCTTTGACTTGGACGAGTTGCCACTGTTTAGTAACCTTCATCCTTCCCTTAAAAATCAATGCAAGAATAGGCTCAAGCAAGAAGCAGCAACTGTGCTTACTCAGAGCTGGAACCTCACATTGACAATAACGACACTATAAAATATAGAAATGTGCAATCTTCACAATTTTTTTCATATAGTCATATATAACGAGTTATTTTTCAGCTTTTTTTTTATTTTCTGAATTCATATGTAACAGTATCATTTTTGCAAATTAAAAATATGGTCATTTTAGGCCTTCTAATTTTTATTCCTTATAAAACAATGCTATTCTTACATTAAACATAATTCGTCATGCTATTCTTACATTAAAAATAATTAATAATATTTGTTGTGCAAAAGAAAAACTAAAAGACATATACAAACACAAAAAAACTGTAATCAATTGTTAAAATCCCCAAATGCAATATTAGGGGCAGGAGTGGGAGATAAGAAATCTCACTTTTTGATTACTTCAGCACTTAACAATTTAAGACTGAAAGAAAGTGTGGATACTTCAAGATATTTCAATTCCTGGAGGAGGTGGTATGCCAAGAAAAAGGGCTGAAAACCCTGACCTAGAGATATTGCATGATATGTGATCACAAATGTATCAATAGTCTGCTGTAGTTAAGCATTTGCTTTCATTGACAGATCTACTTCTATACAAAATCATGCAGTGGTAGTACTGTTAGCAGTAACTGAGAGCCAAGATACACTCTGTTTAGCAAAATTGGCATTATATTAGTGGAAGCACTAAACAGATGGTCTTTGACTTAAAGTTTGGAATCACCAGATCTAAGCTATTCCGTTAACAATGGCTAAGAAAGACAACTTTTTATGATCCTTGCTTTTGATTTAAAACTCTTCCAGACAGTTCAAAGGACCAAACTGATACTTATAAACTTAGTCTGAGCAAATGAAAATATCACAGAGGTACACCATTTCCTTAAGGACAAAACATGTATGATGCTGTTGCTAAATTCTAATGTCAAGCAGCAAAATCTAAGGGAGACTGCAATCCATAAATGTACACCTCGGATTTATGTCTGTAAATTAAACAAAATCTAAAGCATTAAATACCAGTATTTGTTGCAAAATGGATCCCATCAGACTTCACACCTCAAAATTTAGTTAAAGATGCAAAACTAAGAAACATAATTAAGCAAGGACCAACAATTCATACACATCACCTTCACATGGGACATTTGTGTCACTGATCCAGGATTTATATGAAAGGCACAAATTTTTCTAGTTTATTTCTTTTTTTAACAAACAACCTAAAAGACAAAAAAGGCAGGATTGCAAACCTCTCCTTAGATTTTTGTATATGAGACAGCAAGGAGGTTGGATGGTGTAGATCTAGTAAAATATATATTTTACAATTCAGCATTCTACTGTTTGACAAATAATACCTGGATGTGGAGGGCTTTCAGAGTTATGCTGCAAAGAAAACCTTGCTTATACTAAAAGAAACTTCACCACTTCTGCTAAGTATGCAGAAAAACACCTAGGTGATTCTTTATACTGCAGCTACAACAAAAACTACATTTCATAAACACGTAACCATTTTTCATGCAGTTCAATTTCTATTCTATCTGTCAAGCATGATGATGAAAGTATGCTGGTTTGCAATTATTTTTCTGCTCATAGCTTAAATCCACAAACAAATGTTGAAAGTGAACCAAGCATGGATCCTAAATGCTGTGCCAAAACTACCAAAGACATGATTAATTTGAAAATATTATTTTATTTTATTTTTTAAGTGTAAGGGGGGTGTTCATAGCTGTAGTATCTACAGGATGATAAAATTGATGAACCACAGCATGAAGTTATAGGAAAGAGTAGTGGAAGCAAGGTTAAGAAGGGAGGTGATGATTAGTGAGCAGCAGTATGGTTTCATGCCAAGAAAGAGCACCACAGATGTGATGTTTGCTCTTAGAAGTACAGAGAAGGCCAGAAGAGGAGGAGTTGCATTGTGTCTTTGTGGATCTGGAGAAATCATATGACAGGCTGCCTCGAGAGGAGTTGTGGTATTGTATGAGGAAGTCGGGAGTGGCAGAGCAGTATGTGACAGTTGTACAGGATATGTACAAGGGAAGTGTGACAGTGGTCTGCAGTAGGAGTGACAGGTGCATTCATTGTGGAGGTGGGATTACATCAATGATCGGCTCTGAGCCCTTTCTTATTTGCAGTGGTGATGGGCAGGTTGACAGACAAGATTAGAGAGGATTCCCCATGGACTATGATGTTTGCCAATGACATTGTGATCTGTAGCAAGAGTAGGGAGCAGGTTGAGGAGATCCTGGAGAAGAGGAAGTATGCTCTAGAGAGGAGAGGAATGAAGGTTAATAGGAAGAAGATAGAATACTTGTGTGTAAATGAGAGGGAGGTCAGTGGAATGGTGAGGATGCAGTGAGTAGAGTTGTTGAAGGTGGATGAGTTGAAATACTTGGGGTCGGCAGTACTAAGTAACGAGGATTGTAGAAGAGAGGTGTAAAAGAGAGTGCAGGCTGGGTGGAATGATTGGAGAATAGTGTCAGGAGTAATTTGTGACAGACAGGCATCAGCAAGAGTGAAAGAGACGCTTCTACAGGATGGTAGTGAGGCCAGCTGTTTTATATTGGTTGGAGACAGTGGCACTGACAAAAAAAACAGAAGACAGAGCTGGAAGTGGCAGAGTTAAAGATGTTATGATTTGCATTGGGTGTGACGAGGATGGACAGAATTAGAAATGAGTATATTAGAGGGTCAGCTGAAGGTGGACAGTCTGGAGACAAAGTCAGAGAGGTGAGATTGCATTGGTTTGGACATGTGCAGAGGAGAGATGCTGGGTATATTAGGAAAAGGATGCTAAGGGTAGAGCTACCAGGCAAGAGGAAAGGAGGAAGGCCTAAGAGGAAGTTTATGGATATGGTTAGAGAGGACATGCAAGTAATGAGTATAACAGAGCAAGAGTCAGGGGACAGGAAGATATGGAAAAAGATGATCTACTGTGGCAACCCCTAACGGGAGCAGACAAAAGAAGAATTTATGCAGCTGCAGTCGCACCATGGTGAAGCTTCACACAACCACATTCACCAGACGTATCATGGCAGTTCATTCGTACAGTACTGTGTCATGGATCAGTTTCAATTTCTGTGGCAATGTCTCATGACCAATTCACATCGTCATCACTATTGTTCAGTTCAAGCAATGGTTTAGTTTCACTTTGTTCTACAACTGCTTTTATAGCTTTTTATTTGCCATTATGGTTTTAGTTGAAAGCTCTGCTATTAATGAATTACAATGAATTTTGAAGTGGCAAAAATACAAAAAGTATTCATGACATTTTGCAGCATAATGCTATTTTATGAACTAGATGGCACCAGAATACTGTCCCAAGCATTATTCAGGCATTAAAAAGTGGATTCTTATACAGTGGTGTGAAAAACTATTTGCCCCCTTCCTGGTTTCTTATTCTTTTGCATGTTTGTCACACAAAATGTTTCTGATCATCAAACACATTTAACCATTAGTCAAATATAACACAAGTAAACACAAAATGCAGTTTTTAAATGATGGTTGTTATTATTTAGGGATAAAAAAAAAATCCAAACCTACATGGCCCTGTGTGAAAAAATAATTGCCTCCTGAACCTAATAACTGGTTGGTCCACCCTTAGCAGCAATAACTGCAATCAAGCGTTTGCGATAACTTGCAATGAGTCTTTTACCGCTCTGGAGGAATTTTGGCCCACTCATCTTTGCAGAATTGTTGTAATTCAGCTTTATTTGAGGGTTTTCTAGCATGAACCACCTTGTTAAGGTCATGCCATAGCATCTCAATTTGATTCAGGTCAAGACTTTGACTAGGCCACTCCAAAGTCTTCATTTTGTTCATGCAGGCCGTTTTTGCCCAGTCTCTTTCTTATGGTGGAGTTGTGAACACTGACCTTAATTGAGGTAAGTGAGGCCTGCAGTTCTTTAGACGTTGTCCTGGGGTCTTTTTTGACCTCTCGGATGAGTCGTCTCTGCGCTGTTGGGGTAATTTTGGTCGGCCGGCCACTCCTGGGAAGGTTCACCACTGTTCCATGTTTTTGCCATTTGTGGATAATGGCTCTCACTGTGGTTCGCTGGAGTCCCAAAGCTTTAGAAATGGCTTTATAACCTTTACCAGACTGATAGATCTCAATTACTTCTGTTCTCATTTGTTCCTGAATTTCTTTGGATCTTGGCATGATTTCTAGCTTTTGAGGTGCTTTTGGTCTACTTCTCTGTGTCACGCAGCTCCTATTTAAGTGATTTCTTGATTGAAACAGGTGTGGCAGTAATCAGGCCTGGGGGTGGCTACAGAAATTGAACTCAGGTGTGATACACCACAGTTAGGTTATTTTTTAACAAGGGGGCAATTACTTGTTCACACAGGGCCATGTAGGTTTGGATTTTTTCTCCCTAAATAATAAAAACCATCATTTAAAAACTGCATCTTGTGTTTACTTGTGTTATATTTGACTAATGGTTAAATGTGTTTGATGATCAGAAACATTTTGTGTGACAAACATGCAAAAGAATAAGAAATCAGGAAGGGGGCAAATAGTTTTTCACACCACTGTATGTCACCCCGAGCGTTGGGCCCAAGTCACACATGGGGTTAATGGCAAGGAGGTTAAGCTAGCTGTTATTTCCCATGTTCTGTGTTTTGGTGTTAATCTGGAAATTACAAAACTGTTTTACAGATTTTTTTGTTGGGATGTATTAAGCACAGTGCAGTTCAGAACAGGTCATACACCTAAAGCTAAGCATGTTCGGGCCTGGCCAATACTTAGATGGGAGACCAACCAGGAAAAAGCTTGGGTTGCTGCTGGAAGAGATGTTGGAGGCCAGCCTGGGACATGGTCTTTATGTGGACCCTAATGGCTCACTGCTGTGACGGGAACACTGTGCTGTAAAACTGGCATGGAGATGTAAAACCAAGGTCCTGACTCTCTGTGGTCATAAAATATTCTTGGGCATCCTTCATAAAGATTAGGTATTTCCTGATGTCCTGGCTAAATTTTCCATCATGGCCTGGTCATTCTGGCCCCCTAATCATCCCCTCCTTCTAATTGGCTATTTCTCACCCCTCCACCACATAACAGCTAATGTGTGGTAAGCGTACTGATGCAAAATGGCAGCCATCGCATCATCCAGGTGGATTTTCCACAATATAGTTGGCTGAAGTGGCTCCCCACTCTCTATGTAAAATGCATTTTGAATAGTGAGAAAAGTGGTATATAATTTTAAGGAATTATTATTACTGTTATACCCTCCTCTCAGTGCTTAATATTTTCTTTACCTTAATAATTATTTTCATTTAGTTTTTCCAGGTGTTCTGGTTATTTATGCTTTCATTCATTCATTTATTTTTTTATTTTTTTTAAGTAATGAGTATGACACTGAAGTAGCTGCAGCCTTACATGATTCTGTCTCATTTGTCCACTGTACTCATCATTAATTGTTGTTATTATAGTACAATTAAAATAGTCTTAGGAAAAAGTTTAATTAAAAAGAAAAAAACAATGCAAAAATATATTTCTAAAAATCCCGAGTCTAAACCTGATATTTTGTTTATCTGAGTGAAGAGTAAGATGGGAAAAAAATAGCTGAACAGTGAGGCTGATTAGAGGTGAAATGACTGATTGTGACACACACAATAAACCTCAGAAATGAACTTGGGAATCACTAGTCTAGTCCATTCACACAGTCTCAGATATATTTTTCATTGAAAATGATAATGAAACATATAATGATGGCAGTTTGACAGATATTAAAAAGTGAAAGTGTAAAGGTGTAGTATTTAGTAATAATGGATTCATTTCCTGTGTCATTTTATCCATTTTCCCTAATAATGTTGATCAAACATTGTTTTTTGATTCCAAAAAAACAAGTAAGATATAGATACATGCTATATTCTTCCTGGAGGCAATGTTAGAAGAAACTTGTAGAAGTCCGTTTCTAGAATTGAATCCTACCAGGAGTTCTTTCTAAACACTTTTATATGTTTCTCCATCTCAATTCGTATCTCTTAACTGCATCATTGCAAATGTGCTTGGCTGCATAACATGTACATATATACTTCCTACCAGTTGTGAATTTGTTGCTGCCTAAATAGTCTCATGCTCCAAACTGACTAAAATGGAACATAGCTTTTAATTAACATTTATGCAGAAATGCTGAAGACATTTTGCTTTAAGGCTAAAGACTTTCATTATTGATACCAGTAAATAGTGTATTTGCATTATAAAATGTTAACTATAGAAAATAAGAATTTGTATCAGTGATGAGATGTCAGGGTGGCTTTATTATTTTTTGCTTAAGTAAAACATTTTAGTATTCAGTGATACCAAGTGAGTGTGTCTAAATTATTGGCGCAGTATTAAAAATAGTACATTTTAAAAATATTTTACTTCCAACTGTAGAGAATGTCTTACATATTACAGAATGTTATTTTTGCGCAATTCATTTGCTGTGGCCAAAACAAACTCAAGATGTGTACTATAAATTACTGAATTAACAAACAGTTTGTGTATAGGACATGCAAATCAGTTCTTGGCATTCTTCAGCTTTGTGATATTTGTGGAACAGATTGAGGTTTTTAGTTTAAAAAGGACGCGTGAATCTTGAGTGAACAGCAGGGTCCTCTTAGAAATATGCAGCATATCACCCAATTGTGGCCACTCTTGTGCAGTTTGAGAAAGCAGTAGGAAGGTTACAGATGGAGTTCATCGAAAGGTTGCCAGTCATTGTCATTTTGCATTTGTGGGAGAAGACATCTTTATCCTAAGACAGCTGGGCAAACCAGGGCCACATACTAGCAGCTAGCGATTTGCCTGGCCTTCACTAAACAAACAACAGTAAGACCTGTGTGCAGACCTCCTATGCACAGGAATATAATGGACTTCAACAACCTCTCTGCCCCCTATTCAGTCTCTTCCCCATCTGCACAAAAGCATCAGCAGTCATCAATTTCCTTTAATTACTAGTGTGTTGCTGATAATGAACCTGCATAGATTTTGTCATTTTAACTAAGCAAGAATTTCACTTAAGAAGTTATGTGACATTAGAGGTGCTAATAAATAAGTTTGAAAGTAAATAAAAAACATTTTATACTTCTTTTGTGAAGAAGCTGAAGGGTCCGGTGATAGTAAAGCGAGCCTATTGTGTAATGCTTTTGGTATTTAGCGAGACAAAATCCTAAATCCAAATCTGCAGTGCAAATAATCTTTCAATAGGACCTTTTGATGAATTGCAACCAAATAATAGGATCTTTCAGAGTTTGCTCTTTTGCACAGAGAATAATAACATTTTTACAGGATAAGAAGAAAAGCTGGTTCAGAATTTAGCTTCCGTAGATTTCAGTTTGCAGCTTTTTACTTAAAATATTTTTTTAATTGTTTTTAAATATAATTAGGTGGCCTTTTAATATGCAGTATGTAGGCATGTAAGATGTTCAAAACCAACAGACTACAACTGTTAGTTTAAGCTTGAGCTCTTTAGGGATTTCTAAGCTTGACTTATAGATATGCGTACATGTTTGCTGTTTTTGTTTAATTTATAAAAGTTGAATTGTCTACTTCATAAAAACACCTTTAAATTTTAAATTTTTTTGCATTGTTAACAATGTTAGATAAGTATATTGTAATCTAGGTGCTCCAAATTATTAGGAATTCAGTGTATGGACTGTCTGATGTTCCTCAATATAGATTTTACTCTTCTGATGTTTCATATGTTTTCTGAAGTAATTTATACTTCACTTTCTAAAGCATTTATGCAGGTTCAGTTTATCACCTCTGTAGTAGGTTCAGAACCAACTCTGTGTTCAAGTATATTCTTTTCATAGATGCCATAATATTCCCTGATATCTCAACTTGTCCTAATTTTTACTGGAATAGAGTATGGTTTCTCTATTACCCTTACTAAGGCACTAAAAGTACAGAACATGAATGATAATATTGAGTGTTGTCAGAGAAGGTTTAGAAGAGAGGCCATAAATGATCTGCAAAAAAAAAAAAAAAAGCTTTTTTTGCCTTATAAGGGATAGCATCTTTTTACCTTTTGTGGGCGAGGTCCTGACAAATCATAACCAATAAGTTGTGTTACATTTCATGAGACCATGTTGCCCTTTTATGACAGACAGCCCAGGAGCTGCCTAAACAGCCTATCCTTAAAATGATACAGGGATCTAGGGTTCTTTGAGGGAGGTTCTAGCTGAGTGTCCTGAAATCATAGAAATCCCAGAAATGATTCTGAGGCTTGGCACAAAGTGGCCATGGGAATGGATTTAATGCCAGCTTTAAATCATTAGACATGGGTTAAAATACCTGTGTCTGCAGGCCCAGGGATGTAGCCAGATTTAATTTGTTTATTGTCCAGTTGGTAGTATGTTTTTCATTCAGTTACTATCAAATAAAAGTACTGATGTAGATAACTGAGGTTTACTTGACATTATTTCTGCTGTGCAGAGAGAAAATATAAATGCTTATATATTTAATTAAATGATAATGAACAGGATTTCAGTAGGCCATTTAGAAGAAAAGGGTGCATGCTAAGTATTTGCTAGATATAAAAAATTGTCC
Organism: Polypterus senegalus; assembly: GCF_016835505.1. Taxonomy (NCBI): domain Eukaryota; kingdom Metazoa; phylum Chordata; class Cladistia; order Polypteriformes; family Polypteridae; genus Polypterus; species Polypterus senegalus. The sequence continues at coordinate 121,982,661 of NC_053156.1, forward strand.
TAAGGCTTCAGAGGAAAAGGATGGAAGACAATGGCACATCAGAACAGAAGTAGGATTTAGTATATGGCAATGTCAATAATGTGAACTACTGGGAGAGTATAAGTGGCACTGCATGAGGGATGATAGAAACAATGAAGAAAGATGTTTGTTTGTTGTGGAATAGGAGAGAGGAGATGGACTGGATACCATGGCAAAAATGACAAAAGACTTTGCCATTACTACTAACCATCCAGAATGGATGGTTTTATGCATAAAAGTCAAATACACTTGATGAAGGCTTTAATTTGCTTTGATGAAAATATTCCTAGTCAGTAGCATCAGCACCTCTTTTGAGTAAAAGGAGCATCAGTGGTTGAATTTAACAAAGAGATTTGAAGAGATCCCTTTTTACTGGGAAGATCTCTTTCCATAGAGCTTATTATAATATTCATTCTTAACCCAGCAAACTTAGCATTGTTGACTGAACAACATACTATAGTTCCCGGGATTCCCCAGTTCAGCCAAGAGATGTAATATAAACCTTTCCATGGTAGGTGAGCCAGTTGATTTGTCCCATGCTAGTTAATTGCTAATCCTTACATAAGACAGCACAGCAATTTGTGTAATTGCCCCACAGCTACAGTATTTGATGCATTCATTTCTAGCCTTTTTACTGTCTTTTCTGTGTTTGCATGTTCTCCTTTTGTGTGTATGGGTTTTTCTCTTGGTATGTTGGCTTTACTTCCTCGTACTAAATTCATGCATTGTAGGTTAATTTACAAAGGCTGATTCCAACCTTTCTTTGCAAACCCTACCAATGACCCTGAGCTGCACTTAAGCGAATATTAATTAATCAAAACGTGCTTGTATATTACAGGAGAAATATACAAAATCTATCCCAAACTAAACACATCAATTAAAAGTAATGTTGAGTCAAACTGTGAAGGCAGTATCATAATAATGGTTTGCTTAACTTATGGATTAACAAAGACATGCTTTCTAAATTGTCTCTGTCTTACATATATGCTAGATCATTTAGGGAATAAAATTAAAATGTCTGTTTTACCCGTCCAGTATACTGTTCACTTGAATATCACACAATTGCATTAATTTCAGGTACTCATGTACGACTGTCTTCTGTAAGATTCCAGTAAAATACTATGTAACCTGTTTTTGGAAAGGTTGCAGCATTATGGCTAACAACATCAAGTAACAGGAATGTGCTTATTCTTTTGATTGGTTTCCTATGGGGTCTCTTGTGTACCCCCATAGCCAAAAGTCATGTTGTTAGTTTGATTGCCAACTCAGTTTAAATATGTGTTCTTACTCATTGATTTTGAAATGCACCACTGAACCAAATAACAGGTATAAAAACTGAGTGGATGAATGTGTATAAAGAGCATGAAGCTGTGTTTTGTACTGAGTACCATTTCTTCTGTCTTCTTTGTATGATTCTGTTTGAGTAGTCTGATCTACTCTTGCATATAAATTTCATTAGAGTCCTTGCATGTTATGAACATGATTGTGAATGAATTGTAAACTACTTTGTCTCTGTACTTGTAAGGTACAGTACCTTGTGATGGTAGTCACATTAGAAGGGCACTACATAAAATATATATATATTTTTTTTATTGTATACAATATGCTTTGCTATATGGGTAAAGCAAGGAGTTAATTTTTGTATGTATATATATTTAACATTCAGGATGCTCACATCAGATGTTTACGTGCAAGAATCACAGCCTGAAACATTTATACTCATTATATTTTAGCCTGCTTTACATAAAAAAATACAGAAGTTTAAATTACACATCTTAGTTAAAGGCAAAAATCAAAAGATCTCAGTAAACACACAGGTCAGTCTTTGTTGTGCATTTAGTTCTCCTTTTTGTCTTTATAATAGCTATAAATATCTGTGGAATACTACTTAGGCATGTCACCACCCATATACTGTATCTGTGCGCAATGGACAGGGCACAGTTGTTGTCAAATGCAATATTTAAAAGAAAGCATTCTAATGTTCATCTGCTGAAGTATGAAACAATTAAATGCCCTAATGAACTGATTTCTTGAATTTTATTATTTATTGTTTTTACCAAAGTGGTATCTGTTTTTAATTCAGTAAATCACACTCTATCGCACTGTATGATATTATTTAGACTGGCTTTTTGAAAACTTTCTTAAATTTTACTTTCATTGTTGGTTAAATTTCCATTTGCAACCAAATGCTTCTGTTTTCATGCACCATCTGTTCTAAGGTACAAAGCAATTCCAATCTGTCCATCTTTGTGATTGCTAATACAGGGGAACAAAAATAAGCTTTATTGATGCCCATTCTCACTCTAATGATAATAATTTGGGAGGGAGTATTGCATCTATTGTGAGCATTAGTGGTAACAAGGTACCTTCCAATAAAAGATAAAAGTAGTTTGCCAGGCAACATACATCAGGTACATTGCAATTGTAAGAATGAAATACCTTTTTTATTTGTTCTATTTTGCTGCAGTGCCCTACTATTAAGAGGTTTTTTTTACAGATTTTATTTCTACTTTAATATTCAAAACTTAGAATGTAATTTAAGGATTTAAGGTGTGTTTGTAGGGTATGATCACAGATGAGTCTTTTGTTTTGTATGTAAGGAGTGGGATTTTCCACTAATTATCACTAATTATTTTGTGATGCCTCTCTGTTACAGATGTCATTCTGTATCATTTAAGTCTATTTGTTCTTGAAGCAATAATACTACCATCAGAATGAAACACAAGTTCTTTGGTGGTTTTAAATGTATATACGTGTTTTTATATATATTGCCTAACACTAATATTACATTGCTTTGTCTAAGTTACAAATAAAGACAAACAAAATATTTATCAACTTGTATACAAAATTTCATACCACAACAACATGTCAACTGGCACATTGGGCAATACAGTTTTCCCTCTCCAAACTGTCGTCAGCATGCCAAGTTACTTCATTCCATGACATGCCGTTAATCTTTCATTTTTTGGTCACCCATTGTTGATTTTCAGTTTATTCTTAGCCTGTGTGTGTGTGTGTGTATATATATATATATATATATATATATATGTGTGTGTGTTTATAGCATTCGTAGTCTGAGATCCGATCAGTTTGCATGGGTGGTTACCTACCAGGTAACGCATGTGGTTGCCAGTTGGCAAACATCCGCCACACCCTCTCAGTTGCGAGAAGCAGATCATAGAATGTTATATGTATTTAGTGCCTTAGTTAGATATGCATCCGTTGAATTATTCACACCTAATTTTATAAAATATGTTTCAACACAATTTACAGTAAAATAATTCTACTGAAATATAGGATTTAGTATGATACATAATAAAAATTTCTTTCAATTATTTAAAAAAAATCATAATATTATCAAACCCAAAAAGCCTTAAAAAAGAGATTTCCCCCAGTTGCAGTATACTATTATGTATGTTCCAGTGTAATCAGTTGTATTATACTTAATAATGTTTATTTTGTCTGCTAGTTACTTGATACTCATAGTTCTCTATACATTCTTTACTATTAACTTGCTGCTTTATCCTTATTCGCATAGATATACATTTTCTCTTTCTTCCAAAAAAAAAAAAACACACACTCTATAAATAGGCCAATTAAATGATCCAGCAAGATTCTTACAGCTGTGTGAAAGACTCGTCTCTCATCTGTGTTGTCAAGACATTTTGACCTCTGTGTGCCATTACAATCTCATATAACTAATGTGTTTTTCAGATGATAGAGAATAAAGTTTTTATTGTTTAAATAACACTGCAAAACGTGCTTTTATATTGTTCATTTTATACTTTATTTTGTTTATATTTTTATTGTTAATTCAGTCTATCATCCATGTGCAATTTCTATCATTGCAAAAAGAAAAAATAAGGGCATAAGACAGTAAGTCAGGAGCAGCTGAACATGGTCCACACATACAGACATTCTTGTATGAAAAACAGCACCTTTATTATCTTAGACAACTGAAGAAATTCAAGTCAAAAAGAGTCCTGAAGTCCATCACACAGCCATTGAAATCATAATGGCAGTATGCATCACTGCCTGGCAGGAAATCGCTCAAGAAAGGACCACATACTGCTACAGGGATGGGCTCAACTAAGTGCATGACAATGATATCACTGCCACCCCTACAAGACCTATATAAAAAAATGTGCACTACCAAGGTGGCCAGGATCATGAAGGACTGTTTTCATCCTTTCTACAATTAGTTTAGATGTTTAAGATCAGGGAAGCACCTACATTTCCAGAAACCAAGAACAGAAAGACTGAAAAAAAGCTCTAATTCCAAGGGGACAAAAATAACAATGATAATGGTCATCTCGTCAGGCATTCTTAAAAATAAAAAAAAAATAGTAATTTATTATATATATGTTAACTTATAATTTCCTCTGTCTGCACTTCTAAAGTTTTATGTTTATTTTTAATGCGTAGTTTTTTAATTTAGTTGCACAGTACAAGCAGCTCACTGACCTACATTTCACTACATACCTTTGAGTATGTACATGTAACAAATAAATAAAATCTTAAATCTTTATTTGTTATATATGTGTAAAGCCCTTTTTGTACTGAAACTTTCTCCAGTTTTTTTTTTAATTATTTGGGTTTTTAATGAGATTTTTTCAAGTTACATTTAGCAGAAATACAATGCCTGTTGACACAGAATACAATCTGCCAATTTGCAGTTTTATGTGTGTTCTTAATTTCTTCTGACTTTATATTTTAGGATGCTGAAGAGTATTCTGAACTACCTGTAAGGCACAATGAAGACCAGATGAACAGTGATCTGGCATCTCTTCTTCCCATCGAAGTAAATCCTCATTCATTTGACAGTGCTCACACCAAGACTCACTTGTTGCTTCAGGCCCATTTCAGCCGAACTCCATTGCCTTGTCCTGACTATGCAACTGATACAAAAACTGTGCTTGACAATGCAATCAGAATATGCCAGGTAAATAAAATATATCTAGATATCAGTGTTATGAAATACTACAAATGTACTTGTATTTCTGTGTCAAAATTTGGAAGCTTCTTGTAAAATATTTTGGTTTTATATTATATACTAGCTGTGCTACCTGTTTAAGATGGATTACAATCTAAGTAGTTAACATGAACCTCGGTGTTAACATTTGCAGTGAACCATATAATGCATATGTCTCTGTCATATGCCATTTGGTATGAGAGCAGTGTTAATGTTTATGATGTGACATCTATTCAAATGACAAATGCAATGCATTTTATTGCTAAAAATGTTTTTGATGCACCACCTTTTGGAATAGCAGGAAAATAGCAACTGGATGGAAACAGAGACAGACACGCAGACGCTTATCCTTTTAGTAAGGTGGATGGTCCATTATGCTTTGCATTAGCAGATTGGATAAAGGTGATGAGGGCTGATGATCCACAAAATAGAATCATTAAACAATTAGAGATATTGTGATTTTTTTCCTTTTGTTTCTTAGACTTTTATATTCTTTTTCTTTTTTGAAAAAATGTGAATATTTTCCTCTTAAATGTTTTAAATAGATAAATTGTTTATATATTCTATTACTGTACTTATGAAAACAAGTCCCGCTACTAAAGCTTATCAATATTTTCAAAAATCTGTAAAAAATGTGTCTAAAGCATGTGTATTCATATGAATTTCTCTGTTCATTATCAAACCTACATCAGGGATGCAGTTCAGCATTCTGGGACATAAGATTAGAACCAACCCTGGATGGAGTTTCAATCACACAGAATACTCACATGACCACCATTACCTATACAGGACTGAATCTAGTATTATAAGATAACCTACCATGGATGTTTTTTTGGAAATTGAAGGAGGTCAGATTTTAAATACACCTGAAAATAAAGTAGCATATAAAATCAGCTTTATGTCATGCATGAAAAAATATTCTGGGTGTTCATATTCTACAAGGATCAATTGTCATGCTGCAGTGGTCCATGGAGAGAGAAAGTAGTATCTTTCAAAAGACACCAAAAGGCAATAATAGGTATTCTCTGTATCCTTGACAAATATATAGGCAGGACTGACAAATTTTCCATAGCCCTTAAAATGTCCGTGCATAAACAAAGAGCTGGTGGGCTGTTTTACAGATAGGGTTGAATTCACATTGCTCCTGCTGGTTTTGATTTTCAGCTGTTAGAGACTTTTAAGGGATACTACTGAGTGAGAAGCCCTGATAAATGGAACTTACCCTGTCTTCCTTCTCAAAAACTGTTTTACTACTACCCAGTTCTGCCAGTCTCAAGGCACTGTCTTCACTTTCTTTACACCTCCTTTCTGTCAGTCTAATGCCTATTATCTGGGTTTACCAATGTTGGTCAGTTCTGTTCCATATCTTCGGGCTGTTAGTGCAGAAGTATTAACAGCAGAATGCCCTTCTTGTTACCTTTTACATCATACAAGAGAGAATGTGATTTTATTCACACCTCACAGGTTCACTTTTCAGTCAGTATTGAAGAGAAATATTAACCAATGTACCTCTACAATCTCCAGTGGTTTTACCTCTTTTCTTTATCTTGATAGTTGTCCCTCAAATTTTATATTCCACTGAATGCTACACGTCCACCATTTTAGCATACAATCCTGTTCATGGACCTAAGTCATGCTCCTGTCTTACACCTGGTACTTTCAGGAGAAGTTAATTTAAACACATTGTGAGCAGATTCATTTGTAAGCAATTTCAATAACATACTTATTGCCCTAAGGGTCTGTTCAGCAGGTCTTTTCCACATGAGCCAACCTGTCAGCAACTGGTGTCAATTTAGTAGTCTGACACCTCTCTTTACCATAGTGTGCAAAATCTGTAGATTGAGAGTGGGGTACTTTTGACCCAAAGTATTCAGATACCAGATATACTTGTAGCAATCTTGAATTCATATGAAGTAGGTCACCCCACCTACTGTAGGTAGCTCAAACATTTCTAATGCATGGGTTTAATTCTTGCAGAAACAAAAGAGATTTAGGCTCAAAATGTCATATATTCTGAACAGTTTTCAGTTTTGTATTCACAGACAGCAATCTTAGTTTTCCTGTCTGCATCTTACAACCAACATTGTGTGAACCGCCTTATCCTTTGGTACACACTCCAGTTGTACTTTATATTGCTGGGCATTTGTGAGTATGTCCTCACCCAGTCAGGCCTTCTGTCTGGGTAAACTGTAGAGCAGGACGCCCCTTGCCTTATTCAAAAATTCTGAGGAAAAAAAAAACTGTATAGTTCCATTGATCATTGAAGCCCACTAGCCTCTCCAGCATGTGAAGATCACTGCCTGAAAGGGGTTTTTGTCACATATGTATTGTATTTCTAAATATAAAATACGTATATATACTGCTCAAAAAAATTAAAGGAACACTTTTTAATCAGAGTATAGCATCAAGTCAGTGAAACTTCTGGGATATTGATCTGGTCAGTTAAGTAGCAGAGGGGGTTGTTAACCTTTTTTCACCTGCTTTGGTGTTAATGAAATTAGCAACAGGTGCACTAGAGGGACAACAATGAGATGACCCCCAAAACAGGAATGGTTTAACAGGTGGAGGCCACTGACATTTTACCCTCCGCATCTTTTCTGACTGATTTTTCACTAGTTTTGCATTTGGCTTAGGTTAGTGTCACTACTAGTAGCATGAGGTGATACCTGGACCCTACAGAGGTTGCACAGGTAGTCCAACTTCTCCAGATTGGAACATCAATACATGCCATTGCCAGAAGGTTTGCTGTGTCTCCCAGCACAGTCTCAAGGGCATGAAGGAGATTCCAGGTGGCAGGCAGTTACTCTAGGAGAGCTGGACAGGGCCATAGAAGGTCCTTAACCCATCAGCAGGACCGGCATCTGCTCCTTTGGACAAGGAGGAACAGGATGAGCACTGCCAGAGCCCTACAAAATGACCTCCAGCAGGCCACTGGTTTGAATGTCTCTGACCAAACAATCAGAAATAGACTTCAAGAGTGTGGCCTGACATCCTCTAGTGAGCCCTGTACTCACTGCCCGGCACCATGGAGCTCAATTGGCCTTTGCCATAGAATACCAGAATTGGCTGGTCCACCACTGGCCCCCTGTGCTTTTCACAGATAAAAAAGCAGGCTCACCCTGAGCACATGTGACAGACGTGAAAGGGTCTGGAAAAGCCACGGAGAACGTTATGCTGCCTGTAACATCATTCAGCATGACCAGGTGGCCTGAGGGCCCAACGTCCTCGCCCGGCACCGTGAAGCTCAATTGACATTTGCCGTAGAATACCAGAATTGGCAGGTCTACCACTGGTGCCCTGTGCTTTTCACAGATAAGAGCAGGTTCACCCTGAGCACATGTGACAGACGTAAAAGGGTCTGGAAAAGCCGTGGAGAATGTTATGCTGCCTGTAATATTGTTCAGCATGACCAGTTTGGTGGTAGGTCAGTGATGGTCTGGGGAGGCATATTCATGGAGAGACGCACAGACCTTTTTAGGCTAGATAACGGCATCTTGATTGCCATTAGTTATCTGGATGGAATCCTTGGGCCCATTATCAGACCCTATGCTGGTGCAGTGGGTCCAGGGTTCCTCCTGATGCACGACAATGCTTGGCCTCATGTGGCGAGAGTATGCAGGCAGTTGATTGATACCATTGACTGGCCCCCACGCTCGCCTGACCTAAATCCAATAGAACACCTCTGGAACGTTATGTTTCAGTCCATCTGATGCTGCCAGTTTGCACCTCAGACAGTCCAGGAGCTCAGTGATGCCCTAGTCCAGATCTGTGAGGAGATCCCCCAGGACACCATCCGTTGTCTCATTAGAAGCATGCCCAAATATTATCTAACATGCATATAAGCACATGGGGCCATACAAACTACTGAGTGTGATATTGAGTTGCTGCAATGAAGTTTCAACAAAATGGACTAGCCTGCCGCATCGTTTTTTCACTTTGATTTTCGGGGAGTCTTTGAATTCAGCCCCTCTGTAGGCTGATTATTTTCATTTCCAACAAACGATGTGGCATCCTTTCATTCCTAACACATTACCCAGTCCATATCGGTTTAAATATTAAGCATGATTTTTTACGCATTGAGATCTGATGTGTTTTCAAAGTGTTCCTTTAATTTTTTTAAGCAGTTTGTTCATGCATGCAGATAATTGGTATATAATGCATACACACAAGTCCTAACATTTTCGTATATTCCGTAATTATCATGATTGTTAATGTTTTAATATACTTCCAATCATTTGTATCCTGGCTACAAAAAAAAGTCTCAAACAAGGATTCAGATTTGATAATTTATTTAATAACATAAGAAACATGTCAGAATGTCCTGTTTGTTAATATATTTATTTAGCTATTTGTTGTTCAAGAAGTACACAATTTCATATCAGTTCATTAGTGTTAATTTTGAATGTGTAACTAAATACTTAAATTATACATTGTATTACACAGGATTCTACTTAAATTAAAGTTATTTTTGCTTGTTTAATTTTAAATTTAATTCAGTTTAGATATAGTTTAAAAGCAACCTTGATTACATTTAGTTGTGATATATAATTTAATAAGAATTAAGGAGATCTTGAAATACTAATAAACATTAGAAGCCCCTAAAATCTGACAACAGACTTATGCATCTACTGTTAAATGTTCATGTTCAATGTCTGTGGTTATAGAGCTCCTTGATGGTTGAAAGAAGAAAAATTGTTTTTTTTGTTCAAACTGATTATTTCGAGTGAAATGATTTTTTCACAAAACATCTTACGCATATTTAATGGTAGTGTTAGTTGAGCCTTTTATCATAACTTTAACCAAAATGCCATATCTGCAAATGTAATTTGTTTTTATACATCATTCAAAGCAGTTAAATTACATTTCCATGTTTTAAGTGTTTCCACTAAAGTAAAAGTTCTGTTCAGGCTTATTGATGGTGATACTTATGTCCATTAAAGCATAAAAGAAGGAAAAAATGAAAAAAAGTAATAAATAGTACTTACATATTTTTAGTTATATTGTAATAATATAATAAAGATAATCTCAAAATATGAATTAAGAGCTTCTTGTGTAAGCTTTATACTTCTTAAAGAAATATTTTTTAAAAGATTAAATTGATTTTTTTTAATTTTAAACTGAGGCAATAATGCATAATATTATTTAAGGTGACCATCTTTTGTGAGTAACATAAACATTTGTTTTTCCAAACGTTCATCTGAAATGAAGCCTGTGGCTGGTTTAATGGCGAAGCAGTGCTTGCGACAATCCATCTCCACCTCATGACAAACCTTTTCCCATTTCAGGCTAAGGGGAAATGAGTAATGCGTAACCCATTTGTGTGATCAATTTGCTCAAGCGGCTACTGTGAAATGTTAATCACAACTTTAATTTGTACTGCATTAGCATTTTGATTAACTTGTATGCTTGCTGGCGTACTTGAAGCTCTTTTAGTCATAGTTACAGCTAGGAAATGACTTTTTGATTAATTAAGTTTGTTAGACAGCAGCTGAGCTTTCTGAATGCTAACCTTTTAGGAGAGTAATAGAAGGTTCAGAAGAGGACTGGGTAGCAACTGTTGCTGGTACTGTGGTGAAAAAAAATAAAATAAAAAGGTAAATAAATAAATAAGTAGAGAGAGAAAGAAGTGAACCCTACCTTCTCTAAATGCCAGCCATATTTTCCACTCAATGTTTGTAATTCTACTAAATCAATTATTAGGACATGAATTTCAAACATGATACCCATACTATTCTCCCTACATTTGAAATATAAAGGAATCTGCTTAGTTCCACATCTATATACTGTTCTAAACATGTAATGAATTACTTATTTATTTCTCACCGATATCTAGTTGCATTCATTTAGGTTTTCTTGTGAAACTTCTGTGTCACTCATTCATTGAATCTTTTATACTTTATTTTGTTTTCCTTCTAATAATGTGTTTTTAAAATTATTGTAAGAAGCAAGGTAAGCCATCAGTAACAGCATTTAATTTCCTTTATTGATTAAGCAATTACTAGCTGTTTTTAGGCTGGCGCAGTGCTTAGAACACATGCCTTCCAGGTTCAGAGCACTGGACTTGACTCATATCATGACCATTTACTATGTGGAGTTGTTAGCCCATATGAGTATGTTTGGGCGTCCTGAAGTAGACATGCACGCAATGTTGCAAGCATGATCCCCTGCCTACTGTAACCATGAATTGGGATGAGAAGGTACATATAATGGATGGATATGTACTTAATTTTACTTTAATTTAAAATATTTAGAATTAATTGAGGAAAGCATTCAGGTTCTTGCATGAAGTGTAAATACAACACTGGTCCAAATCTGTTTTTTTTTTTTTGTTTTTTTTTAAATCCATTACAGATATATTCATTGTCCAGTCACAAACCAATTTATTTGCAGACTGATAAGCTGTTGTAAGAAAAAAAGAACATTATTTAACTTGTAGATGCACAAAGATTTTAAATGAAACAAGTCATTGCCATTTAATCAAAACTGTCAACATGGGTAAATTGGTGATCTGTTTAAAAAGGATTTCTTTGTTATGTTTGCATTATGTAAATTCATCTTTGTGTGTGTCTGCTGAGAGTATGACTAAATCTGCAAATGTACTATACTTTATTTATATACCATCTGTGTATCTGAACAAAATGTTATTGTCATAAGTACATCATGAGAGTTTAAATTTTAAGTTAAAAAAAATCCTAAAAATCTATCCATCCAGTTTTATGTTTTGTAACTCACTTATTACATTACAAACTTTTAAGGATCCAAAGTCTGTTTTGGCAGCATCAGGCAAAAGGCAAGATCCAACTCTTGATACGGTGTACACCCATTACAATTTGTGCTCAATGACACACCACTACTCTCTAATTTGAAGTTAATGAATGCCAAACAGTTAGCATAGCATGAATGTTATTTTGAATGTTGTAGCCAATGAGAGTACCAGGACAAGACCTACTTAAACACAAAGAAAATGTGCAAATTTAGCAAGGATACTGTAGATACTGGTTCTGGAACTGAGCTCAAATCCCTTCAACTGTGAAGTAGGTATGCTAACCAATACATTATTAATCTTCCCTATAAATAAAACATGACCTGCATAATCATATTTTCTCATTCCAGAAGAAAGCACAGGCTAAATTGTTAGTCCCCTTGGCACTTTGCTGGTACTCATTCTTTTAAGCATGTGCAGTCACTACTACTGATAGTGTATTTTGCATATATGTGCACATATATATCATCCAAAAAGCTGCACTCTTAAACAGAAAATGGTTAAATTAATCTTATATTTCTTGTAATATTTTCACTAACAATTTGTATTGCCTGCTATAATGTGTAGAACAGTCTGTTTAGAAAGTAAAATGTTTCTACTGTATTAAGTGATTTAATTAATTTCAGTTTAAAGCATCAGTCATGTACATTGCTAGCTATCAAAGTGATCTTTGATCACTTTTTTTCAATTAAATCAATTACAATTTCCTTTGAAATCTAAACATCTTTCATTTAAACTTCATATTTTAGTGTGTGTTCCATTTGCCTTGCAATGGATTTGCAACCCATCTAGAGTGGATTGTTGACTTCTGAAAAATGCTGTCTGCCTTCCAAAGCAGTCTAATTGTATTAGGCAGGTTTTAACATAGGCAGATAGTGTTGCATTTTAATATTAACAACATTCTTAGGCAGCTGTAATGTTAGTCTTAATGGAGTAATTGTCTAACATCTTTTAATCTAGTCGGTATGATCAACAAATTTAAAAGGAAAATGATGTTTTATGTAGGTGACTCCATTGACAGTTGTCTTGATTTACAGGATAGTATGTTTCTTTTCATTTATTGGGTCTTATATAGGGAAAAAAATCTTTAATGAGTCTGCTAAGAGATGACATAGTGCAGTTTATAAAGAGGAATAAACAGTCTCTGAATTTAAGAAATACAGAAAATACATTTTTGTTTTTATTTCGTGATGTGTTATTTGTTGTAGCTTCAAAAAAAACAGATGTACTTCTTTAAAAGCATGAATTTGTGAAATGTAAAATAAGCTGTTTAAACTGGCACAAGGGAAAAGCTGTATTTAACTAAAAAGCAAAACCAAAAACGTGCACAATTCTCCATTTCTTTGTACATCTTAGTGTGATACATAAAAGTAAATAATCATTATGTTCCAAGTTATAAAAAGAAGTTGAAATATCAGAGATAAATAATTAAAGTCCAGAGACATTGTTTCAGGAGGCTGAACTGAAGGGCATCCAGCCTTCCTAGATACCAAATGAACTGATTGCAAAATTGATTTTCTTTTACTTGCAAGTCGATATTAACACACAGTTGCTATTGTTTTTTTTTCTTCTTATTTCCTTGAAGACAATTCAAGAGTTCTTATTGTAAGTAATCAGAACATTTTTGTTTTCAGCAGCACAAACTCAAAGTTAGAGAAACAAACTAATTCTGTTATAACCTCAATATACACGGTATAGCAACATAAACGCTGTGTGCTTTTTATTACATTGTATATTTTTATTGTGGAGAGATTCGCATATGAAAACTTTTTTAATTAGAAAGTTACAAACAACATTAACTAGAAACATGCATCTTCAGAAAATGTGAATAACAAGAAAAGAACAAATGGAAGAGAACAAATAAAAATAAATTCAGATTGTGTTGTACTTATTTACACACTCTTTATTATCTATTATTGAGGCATTGCAAAATGTACAAACTAAAATACACTGATACATATGTTATCAAGCATTTTAATAAAATAAAGTTTACTTGGAAATGAGATACATTTTGGCTGTCAGGTACACTGCAGACTTTGCTATCTTTATAACAAATGTATTGATACAAAAAATGTATTGGTTAATTTAATTAACTGGTTCATTAATAGTATGTTATCATGGAAAACTGTTGAAATGACTCATCATTTGCCTTGTTTTAACATTTTCAACATTCTGAATAATTGAATTCTTTAAGAAATAAATACAGTATAAATGTGAGCTGATATATAATACATCAAACTTTTCTGAGAAAGAAATGCCTAAAAAGTTGTCATAAGGTTGAAGTTAGAGGCAGCGCTTACGAAGAAATGTTTTATCTCATATTTTGTACAACTTTAAACACAATTGTAACTATTTGTTTCATCTAACTGATAAGGGACTAAATGCTTAAGCATATTTACTGTAATTGCTGAAGTACTGTTTCTGTAGACATCTAAAAATATTTATAATGTGCTATAAATAATTTATATTTTTGTACTTTGCTTTTTATTTTTATAATTTATAAAGAACTGTCCAGTTGCATGTTATATGATTCACAGCATTATATGGCTAACTGTAAAATAAGAATATAAGAACATATACAGTGCATCTGGAAAGTATTCACAGCGCATCACTTTTTCCACATTTTGTTATGTTACAGCCTTATTCCAAAATGGATTAAATTCATTTTTTTCTCAGAATTCTACACACAACACCCCATAATGACAACGTGAAAAAAGTTTACTTGAGATTTTTGCAAATTTATTAAAAATAAAAAAATTGAGAAAGCACATGTACATAAGTATTTACAGCCTTTGCCATGAAGCTCAAAAGTGAGCTGAGGTGCATCCTGTTTCCTCTGATCATCCTTGAGATGTTTCTGCAGCTTAATTGGAGTCCACCTGTGGTAAATTCAGTTGATTGGACATGATTTGGAAAGGCACACACCTGTCTATATAAGGTCCCACAGTTGACAGTTCATGTCAGAGCACAAACCAAGCATGAAGTTAAAGGAATTGTCTGTAGTCCTCCGAGACAGGATTGTCTCGAGGCACAAATCTGGGGAAGGTTACAGAAACATTTCTGCTGCTTTGAAGGTCCCAATGAGCACAGTGGCCTCCGTCATCCGTAAGTGGAAAAAGTTTGAAACCACCAGGACTCTTCCTAGAGCTGGCCATCCATCTAAACTGAGCAATTAGGGGAGAAGGGCCTTAATCAGGGAGGTGACCAAGAACCCAATGGTCACTCTGTCAGAGCTCCAGAGGTCCTCTGTGGAGAGAGGAGAACCTTCCAGATGGACAACCATCTCTGCAGCAATCCACCAATCAGGCCTGTATGGTAGAGTGGCCAGACAGAAGCCACTCCTTAGTGAAAGGCACATGGCAGCCTGCCTGGAGTTTACCAAAAGGCACCTGAAGGACTCTCAGACCTTGAAAAACAAAATTCCCTGGTCTGATGAGATAAAGATTGAACTCTTTGGTGTGAATGCCAGGCGTCACGTTTGGAGGAAACCAGGCACCGCTCATCACCAGTCCAATACCATCCCTACAGTGAAGCATGGTGGTGGCAGCATCATGCTGTGGGGATGTTTTTCAGCGGCAGGAACTGGGAGACTAGTCAGGATAAAGGGAAATATGACTGCAGCAATGTACAGAGACATCCTGGATGAAAACCTGCTCCAGAGCGCTCTTGACCTCAGACTGGGACGAAGGTTCATCTTTCAGCAGGACAACGACCCTAAGCACACAGCCAAGATATCAAAGGAGTGGCTTCAGGACAACTCTGTGAATGTCCTTGAGTGGCCCAGCCAGAGCCCAGACTTGAATCCGATTGAACATCTCTAGAGAGATCTTAAAATGGCTGTGCACTGACGCTTCCCATCCAACCTGATGGAGCTTGAGAGGTGCTGCAAAGAGGAAAGGGGCGAAACTGGCCAAGGATAGGTGTGCCAAGCTTGTGGCATCATATTCAAAAAGACTTGAGGCTGTAATTGCTGCCAAAGGTGCATCGACAAAGTATTGAGCAAAGGCTGTGAATACTTATGTACATGTGATTTCTCAGTTTTTTATTTTTAATAAATTTGCAAAAACCTCAAGTAAACTTTTTTCACGTTGTCATTATGGGGTGTTGTGTGTAGAATTCTGAGGAAAAAAATGAATTTTATCAATTTTGGAATAAGGCTATAATGTGACAAAATGTGGAAAAAGTGATGCGCTGTGAATACTTTCCGGATGCACTGTACATTCTAACAAATGAGTTGAAGCTATGCTGTCCTTCTGTCCTTAATATATGGTTATCCAATTTTAAAAGTTCTTTGACTTTGGCTGTATGATTGTTTTTTTTTTCTTCAGATTTCTATGACCCTGTGTGTCTTCCTGGCTTAAAACCTAGGCACTTCATGTACTTCCATTTAACTTCCATCTGTGCCCTTGTGTACATGATTTACCATTTATAGTAACTCAACTATTTCTGCTTGGTCACCTGTATATATACTTTTGAGGATATTGAATGCCTGGATTAGCCATGTAGCCTTACTTGCTTAAGGCTGAAGTCATTTAACTCTTTCAGCCGGTCAGAAGACAGCTTGCTATGTATTTTAGAAGTGTCCCTCCTCCATATGGCTTCTTGTGCTGTAGTATCTTTAGTAGGATGATAGCTAGAATTATACACAGTATTCCATATGTGGTCTCACCAGTGTATTATACATTCTGGGTATAACATCTTTTGAATTTAATTGAACATTTTTACGGTATAAACTATCATTTATTAGCAATTTATCCGCATCGGTGCATTGCTTTGAAAAGCATAAAGCATAAATCTATAAATCTTTTTCGTAGGTTGCTTCTTATTCTAGACATGTCCTTGCCGAAATATGATTTGGACAATTTGCACCTGTCCATCCATTCACTTTATAAACCCTGCTTTAGCCTGAGCAGGGTCATGGGGAAGCTGAAGCGTAACGCAGCAAGCATAGAGCATAAGGAAAGAACAATCACTGGACAGGACACCAGTCCTTCTCAGTATGAACATACACAAACACATACTAGGATCAATTTAACATAACCAATCCACCTAACCAGCATGTCTTTGGACTGTGGGAGAAAACCAGAACAAAAGGAGGAAACTGATGTGGACTTAGTGAGATAATGCATATTTCACATAGGGAGGACTCAGGACATGATCCCTGGTCTCCTTGTTAAAAGGCAGCAGCAGCACTACTACTGCGCTACTGTGCCTCTCCTAGTATTTGCATCTAATCTATTTAAATTTTTTTTGCCATTTTGCATATCCATGACCTTTAATTTTTTTTTTTATCTTGGGGGTGCCTAACCCGTCACATGAACGAAATACTCCAGAATGTGCTGTAATTTCCTTTTTCTTTCTGGTAAGGTTCATTTAAGTTAATAAGGTGGATGAAGAACATTCTTTAATATGAGTGAGAATACAATTTCCAGATGGACATCACTGTAATGAACGCAGCAGTTTCAGAAGTTAGATAAACGGATATAATCATGAAAAAGTATTTAATTTAAAAGAATTCTAAATGAGTGTGAAGATGGTATGTGCGTGACTTGTCTCTGTAATGGACTGGTGCTGCATCCAAGGTTGTCTCCTGCATTTTACCAAGTGTACTAGGATAGGCTTCAGATTCCCATACCTGTACGATGGATTAAGCAAGTTTTGCAATGTTTTGTAGTGAAAATTGTTGGGTTTTTTTTAGCTGTCTTGAAGTAACATTCTGCCTCTGATATACAGGTATAGTTAATTTCAACATGTCTCAAATGCATTTTAAAATAAAATGCATTTCAAGATATTTCAGAATCACTTAATGTAATTTCCCATGTACTGTGTTTCTAGAAGAACTTCAAATTTCAATATTCATTTGATTTTAAAAATCAAACATCTATAATTACTGTACATTTTGAGATATCTTCTAAAACATGTACAAAGGAGCAGGATTTCTTGAGAAGTATTTCATATTAGGGCTTATTAAATGGATTATTATTATTAAATTGATTAATGGATTAATGGAAGATATGTAATAAGTTGATTTTTATACAGTATGCCAACTGTAAGTATATTGCAGTATATCCAACTCCATTTTGAAGCTCTTCTTTTGCAATTTGAAATATCTTAGTATAAATTTCTTTTCATTTTTTAAAACATACTGTATTTCTCTACATTGTAGGATAACTTACTGTACAAGAAACAGAAAGGAAGTCAAATTTAAAATATATGTATAGGATGCATTGTGGAGCTATCTAATCATATTATTTGCTTTTATTCACCTTGCACTTATATCTAGCTGTAAGCATTTAATCTTATGCAGTAATATTATGATTGCTCATTATAATGGGTAAATCATTCATACAAACTGAAAGAGACCTGTAGACCTAATATATGTATATATATGTATATATATGTGTGTATATATATATATATATAACACCTTATGGTGATTGTCATTGTTAATACTGACAATAGTAACCTCAATTTTTTTTAAATGGCTGTGTTGGCTCCCTGACATAAATGTACTAAAAGAAACAGTGTTAAATAATCAGACTTAATTTGAACAAAACAGGCGTAGGAAACATTTAAGCCAGGCCTCTACATCCAATATCCAACCCGCTATATCCCAACTACAGGTTCACAGGGGTCTGCTGGAGCCAATCCCAGCCAACACAGGGTGCAAGGCAGGGCACCAGACCACCACAGAGACCTATAAATGTTAAATAAATAAAATAATAAATAAATAATATGTCTTAGCATAATAATTGAGTTATAATGCAAAAAAAAGCTTGATAATGTGCATTATAAAGAAAATAGGCAGGTTGGATATGATGATGTGGCAAGCTTCTTGGGCTTATAGCAACTTGTGCATTCCATTGGACCACCTGACTTATAGTAACAGAGGTGTTTTATAAGAGGGTTTCAGTGCTGCATTTATCTAATTCTTGTTTTATTGTTACTACTTATTAGGCAATGCTTGATGTTGCAGCAAATGAAGGGTGGTTGGTCACAGTATTGAGAATCTGTAACCTCATTCAGATGATTGTTCAGGGACGATGGCTAAGTGATTCATCACTGCTGTTACTACCAAACATTGAGCAGCAGCATCTTTACCTTTTCAGGTAAGTGCTTTAAATATTTTCCTAAAATGCATGTTGTTAAGAGAAATTATATAAAGTATAATGTACTTATATCTTGTGTATCATTCATCTTCTTCCTTCTCTGCTACCACAAAGCCTTGGTGAAAGTAATTTTTTTCTGTAAAATATGAAAAGTTCCCTGGAAACAGTAGTGTATGATCTATAACTAAAGGAGAGGAGCACCTGTGCCCTTTGAAACGCCACTTTGCAACATTTCAAAGCCTTAGAGGTTAATTTAATTATTTGGATGTTTTACATTGTTTTTATCATATGCTATTTTCTATTGTTGCGGACAAATTTGCACTTTCATGAAAAATGTCTGGCATGTGCTGAAGCCAATGCTTTGCATGTTTTGGAAATTTAAAAATATCAGACAGATAGGTTTATCCCAAAAACTGCTTTCATTAATCCTGGAGCATAAAAAGCTGAATAATTGCACAAGATCACTCTTAATAACATTTTATTTAAAACTAACTGATTTTGGAACCAGTTATTTAAATAGCATCAAATGAGCAATTTTAGGTAACTTAGAAGTCTTTATTGATACTCATCTGCAAGGTTCCAGTAGTTAAAAAATATTTACTCCAGGAAACGCACATTTTTCTTTTGCTTAAATTTATTAGCCTTTATCTATTTGAATGGGAAGTTAAGAAAAAGGGGACTGTTTTGGTGAATTGAACATTATTGTTCTTGATTCCTGATGACTTTATGAGCCAGTTGTGATAAATATTAAAGATATTAAATCACTAATCTGACATATCTAAAGTAGCTATTTATAGTTTGACTTTAAGCACAGTTATTCATATTTTTGTAGTGTTGTGTAATTCCAAGTTGTCATCTTATAGCCACAAGACTCCTCCCAGGGCCCCTTATTGAGCACAACTAGAGTGGGCATTCTTGCAAGGTTTCCAAAGTATCTCAGCTGAATCTTCTTTAATAAGAGCATGGATTTTTAAGTTATGTCCTGGTTCCTCTCTGTGGCTACAGGTTTTAGGCACAACCAATTTCTTCTTTTAATTGGACTTATTGATTAATTAAACAAACTGACATTTACCACTGTCTATGTTTTCCCATGTTACTCCAGCAATTACAATCTGGTTATGGTTATTAGATAACGAAAGCATTTATGTGTGTAAGATGAATTAATTCTTTTGATCTTTCTGTTTCATATTTTGTTCTTTGTTAATGTTCAGGTTATTTAAGCCATTATTCACTAATAATTCATCTGTCATTTGTATGTTTTCTTTCGCTGACTATTTCTGTAATTGTCAGAGAAAAAGTTTAAATTAAAAGGAAAATGATAAAACAGTTAAGCATTTAAGCATCTTGCAAATGCACATCTTACTCTATGGCATGCTTCTGATTGAACAATAAGATAATGGATTAGGTCATCTAATTAAACAGCAGATTAATTGAAGGTAAGAATGACTCAATGATTGTGAAATTGTGAACCTACAGCCTGGTTCTACCACGAGTGAACTTCAAAGCCCCTGAGTTAGTGCAGCATTTCTGTTCATTTGCTGCCTGAGACTGCTTGATTCTTTAACCTGGCATGTATTACCCTGCAGAGCATATCGTTTACGACCTTCATTTTTGATGAGTCGTACTGATCTACTGGCAAAATCAAGTGCAGTTCTTTGACTGAAATGTTAACATAATATAACAACTACTTAATTATCTTAAGATGACTCAATTAAAAATGATTTATTTTATAATACATATAGTATACATTCTAAGCTAAAGAATTAAAAAACAGAACTCACTCAGTTTACTTTGATCTTTGAAATATGTTGCATTTCTTTTCTAATTTTGAAAGTGTATACTTAATACTGTGGTATATATAATAAATGATATGAACATAGTGAAAAGTATTAAACTCTGCAAGCTCTATGTGTTTTAAGTACAGAATTTAATTTGCTTTTTTGGAGCTTTGTGTACATGAGCCATATGTCTGCCATGGATATTGGCTCCTCAAAACATGCAAACTGGATGAAAGTATGCTTTTAAACAGTTAATAATGATAGCCTTTGAATAGTAAATTACATGCCTTTTGAGAACTAAATAAACTTGACTAAAAAGATTCTAGAAAAGATGAGTAGGTGAAAAATCAGTGAGCTGCATATCAAAGCTTCTGGCAGATACAAGTACAATTTCAAGTACAGCTGACAAAAATGCACAAAATAATAAATAAACAAAATATAAATCAAAAAAGTATGATGAGGCAAGCAGATATGCTATTATGAACTATTTAGTTGACTGTTCTGTAAATAATGTTGCTTGGGTTGGAGTTGGGAAGAGAATCAGTTTTCCTAGGTTTCATTAACTTTATGTAAATTTATTTTTTTGTTAGAAAATGGAACCCTGAGAAAAGGAAAAACAACAGCAGAGGATACCAGGGCCCTGTTGAATGTCTTCCTGAACTTATAGCTGCTTGTGATGGAAGAGAAAATATATTTACTTCTATTGTGTCTACTGAATTAGTACCAGCCCTTATCTCACAGGTAACTCTTTCCTGTTTAATTAACTATTTTGAAGGAATAAAGTAAAACTTGGGTAAAGTCGTATTTTTTTTTTATAAAGTCACTTTCTTTTCCCTCCCTTTTTTTACTTTTGGGTTATGAGTCACAATGGTTTTTCCTAGTAGCTATTGCCGGTTTAGTTTTCATAGTAAACAAAATGATTATAACATGCCATGTATACATACAAGATAATTCTGTTTTAATGAAATACTGCCTCTGAGCAGCATATTGGCATTGCTAAAATCTATGCTATCTATGTTGTCTGTCCATGTCATTTATTTTCCTGAGTATGTGTCTTTCTGAATGCAAAGCATACTGTATTTATGCTTTTTATCTTGATTATTACAGAAAAATATTTTGACATTGTGATGTATTCTGTGAAATTTGTCATTACGTTGTCAAGGTTATTCTGTTGAGCAATAACATTAGTAAATGTCTCTGAGGGGCATATATTTATAAGCTTGTACTTTAAAAGGTGACTGTTCCCTTCTGCTTTGCTCATTCTTTGATACTCTATAGCTTACTGCAACAAACAATATCACAGTAAAGTTCATTGTAGATGCACACTTCCTATTGCATTTCATATCTGTTTGCAGTAGTGCCTCCATCTCAAGGAAATTAACTAAAATATTCAAATAAAATACATTCTTATAGACTTTGTTTATTCATATACATTTAGACTTTATTGTGATAACATTTATGACAGTAATGTGCAAGCAATAGACTATTAAGCTTATAAACAGCTGTCTTAACATTCATGAAGACAGATCCAGTATAAAGGAGGAGAGGGTGCTTGTGCTCTTTCCCAGTATTTTTTACGAATCTACCCCCCAGTGTGCTCTAGTGGCCTTGGCATTAACAAGGATAACAAAGTGGTTATTACCTGTCCCATATTCACAGCTCAATATAATAATATTGTGCATGTGGATATACTCTAACTACATATACTACATAAACTACATTTACTAACTAACTCATGAACTACATGTGGCACATGAAGCAATACTGCCATTGGAAAATTTCACAGCTGACATAACACCATATTCCTTTCATTTCAAATAGTTCAAGAAAATCCCACAGATCAGATCAGATGCTGCCATCAGAATCTATGAATAGTACAACACATTTGGAATAAACTAAATACCACACTGGTGTTCACTATAGTAGCTCAGAGAGCCAGGAAAGGTGGATACATTGAGTTGGCATCATTAGAGGCACTTAACCTACATTATGAATATTAGATGATCAGTCAATACTGTTTTAATCAATTTGTTTAATATGTCAACACCAAAGTCTCACATTTCTGCTGGGTTTAAGTCTACCTCTATTATTTTGGTGACTAAGAAACTTAATGTGTCCTCTCTAAATGGTGAAAATCAGTTTGCAGAGCAAAATTTATACGCCAGTTGAGAATGCGGTCACCTTATGTATTCTCTACACCTTGCATACCAATCAAGGTATCCAGTTTCCATACATGGTTTTTGTTTGTGGATTATAACATAGCGTTCAATATAATTGTCACAATATGTTTTTTCATGCGATAGTTAAAATAGATATTCAAATCTATGTGTTTTCAACTTTTGAATGTTTTATTAAGCAGAAAGCAAGTGGTCAATGTGCGGAGCTTTCCATGAATATTTCAAAGCCCCTGTTTCATATAGGTGCACCCAAAAATGTTGTTTGTCATATCTTCTTCATTCATTGTGTACTAGTAGCAGTTTTTTTTACTGCTGAATCTATTAAATTAATTAACTAATTATATTTGTGACCCTTGCAGAACTAATAAGAAGGAATGATGCATTTCTGTATTAGAATCTCCAGCTTTATATACAGTAACAACTTAAAAAGAGGTGATCTCTGATTTCAGACAGATCAAAACTTAAATGCAATCCAATGTGATTGATGGTCAGATAGTGGAGTGGGTGACTACTTGTGATTTTTTTGACATTACGATTACCTTCTGTTTGAATTGGTAAACCTGTCTATAGTAAAAATCTTAATGATATTCTTGTGTCTCACTTCAGTTAGTGGCAGGAGACCCTACTAGAAGAAAATGATAAGATTTTCTGTGAAAACATTGATGAGGCACTAACTACCCTATTTCTTCCCAAAACTTGCAGTATAACGGAGCTTCTGTCATAGCTTAAAGATGTACAAATGGCACTCCAATCAAAACCTGTTCATGAATAAAACTATATTTTCAGAATTTCAAAGTTTCCTAAAAGAATCTTTCTTAGAAATAGTTCATTTTGCAATTGTTGCTTTTTCAGAATTATTGTGAATTATGAAAGTTATTGACCCCTTAACGCTGATACCTAGATACTGTATATGCAATGGTTTTACAGAAATTCATAATAGAGGATATTAAAAATCAAACTTAAAAATATTATTGTTAGAAAGGAGTATGTAATTAAAATACAAATCAAATATCAGGTGGGGGTTATATACATTGTGTAATATCCATCCATCCATTTTCTAACCCGCTGAATCCAAACACAGGGTCACAGGGGTCTGCTGGAGCCAATCCCAGCCAATACAGGGCACAAGGCAGGAACCAATCCTGGGCAGGGTGCCAACCCACCGCAGGACACACACAAACACACCCACCACACTCTAGGGCCAATTTAGAATCACCAATCCACCTAACCTGCATGTCTTTGGATTGTGGGACCAGAGCGCCCGGAGGAAACCCACGCAGACACGGGGAGAACATGCAAACTCCACGCAGGGAGGACCCGGGAAGCGAACCCGGGTATCCTAACTACGAGGCAGCAGCGCCACCACTGCGCCACCGTGCCGCCCACCATTGTATAATATGCACAACTAAAATCAAGTTGACATATTATTATAAAAAATAATGATAAAATATTAACAAGTTAACAAAAATGTAGCGCTGCTGTCTCACAATAAGGAGATCATAGAGTTTGTGGCCCGGGTCCTCCCAGCGTGGGGAGTACTTTGAGTTGTTTGAAAAGATAAACATAAAGAATTATTATTATTAAAAATGTAACATGATACTGTCTCCTGTAAAAAATAAAAATGCTTTAGTGTAACTATTCTTTAGTAATTAAATCATAAAAATAGTTTACCCATTTTGAATATAAATTATTTATTTAATTTATCATTTAAAAAAAATGTAATGAAATATGGTCATACAACATGTACACATTAAATAGATAAATCGAGACCTTGCTTTAAACTTTTCAGTGTTGTGTGCTAAATTGTATATTATATACTTTTTATTCTATTAGGACTAAAAACAGGATGCTTCATTTACAGTGGGGATGTTGTGCTATTAAACTACAAGAGGCGGAGCTCTGTAAATAAAACTTTTCAATTAATTTGCATTAGTTAATGTTCTATCACTTGGGGAAAAGAACACCATGAAATGCCTGGCTTTGTCTCATGCGCTGATGGTTATTTGGCTCAGTAGCACTTCAATTTGCGTAGCAATCTGTTGCCGTCGCTTCAGTGAGTTGATCCCAGGTAACATCAAAATCCTGAATTATTCCAGAAATTAGTGGGTTTATAGCATCAATTTAAGTGCTAATTGCAGTAGTAATGAGAAAAGGCAGTCACAACTGTGAGGCTTGCTTTGGCTGTGCCATCAGTATGCTCAGAACGGCTGCTGACTGGCAGAGGATTTGGCTGCTAATTAAATAATTGCATGCGTGGAGGTGTTCTCGTCTGATTCAGTAGATGAAGATTAATCCTCAGATAAATATGTTTGGCTGGTGCTGAAATGTTTTAGCAGGTCCTATTGCAAAAGGCTAGAATGTGTGCCTGTATGTTTTATTTATTTATTTTATTAAGAGGTATTCACTATCAAAAAGCTCATATAACATTTAATAATTTTACAAGATATTTTTATAGAGTAATGCTTGGAAATGTATTTAGAAGGATTTAAGTTTTATAGCTCTAGTGTTGATATCTTGAAAAAATTAACCTTAAATACACATTTTATAAAACTTTTTTGTGTAAATATAGATTTATTAAAATGTTTTGATTTTTTTAATCCAAGATATAAATTAGCATAATTTTAAATTACTATCATCTGCATACTGTAAATGATCATGTTTTGTGTCCCAGCAGTCCTGTAACTGAAAGCTATTTACAGCAGAATACATAAAACAGTCTCCTTTTTCTCTGAAAAAATATAATGACTTCCATAAATGCTGAACATGTGATACTCTGCTTAATGTCAGAATGTCAAAATCATAATGTTACTTTTATCTTCTGTTTTTTTGAAGAAGCCATTGTTTTTTTTTAATTAATTTCAATATCTAAAAAATTTAAAAATTAATCCAGGATTTTAAAAATTTTAATACTGTAAGTGAAATAACAATATATAGATCTAAAAACTGAACATTTTGTTTTTTGGTATGTTCATAATTCTGCTTGCTGAGTCATTAAAATAATTTTCGACGACTGGAACCATGTCTATTTTGTACCAGCTAAGATTCTATATGTGTCCAGTTCTCGTGTGTATTGTTTTCTGTTTTCATCTTTGTTCTTCCTTTATATACCAATCAAACTGGAAGAAGATTAAGAGCTGAACTTTGCCAGGAAAAAAAAAATTGTAGCAAGATGTATGTTTTGTGTTGTTTTTATTTTTTCTTATATAGTGTTTGCTTTGAAATGCTGCTTAGAGTCTCCATGTTACATTACCATAACTGGTGTACAGTTTCACTGGATGTCAGTAAAGGCTTTTTTTTTATAATTCTCGGTAAAACAGGTGAATTAATGCATTTGGGTGCAACATAAAGGACAAGCCATCATTAATTAATGTGATGAAGGAAAGAAGTAAATGCGATATGTTTATTTAATGTGAACTACAGTGATATCACTGACTGATGATAAATGTATTTGAACATTCACTTGAGGTGCTACAGTGTGTATTGTGTATATGGTAGGAAATATAACTTTTTTTTACCACATTGTAGCAATCCATCTAAGCCATTAAGGATGACTGCATCTTATTCATCCTCGGGTTCAGTAAACATGTTTTGAATTATTATGGGCAAAATAGATCGATGTAAACTACTTTAAAAACATGTTTCTATATATGTTTTCCAGTGTGCAATTAATACCTCTTTGTGAACAGAGAGTTCATTGCAAGTACATAGCTTTCATTCTTTCATTATGTATGTCCGTAACATTGATGTGAAAATGATGACACTTTTCTAACTATCCAATATGTCTAAGTAGATTTCATCACACAGAGTGAATTAGCTGTCAAAAATGTATGCATGTTAAAAGAAATTCTCATTGAAAGTCCTCTTACAAGTGATACTGTTTCAACATGACAACAAGACAGAAATTTCACTCTTAGTCGGTCCAGAAAAACTGTTAGCTCTGTACTTACTACATGCAGAAAGCAACATACATAACAGGAAAACTTTTCTCACAATTATCTCATATATAAACGTCCATGTGTGGAAGTGTGTGAGTCTGTCTGTCTGGCCCGAAAGTGAGAGGTGGAGTCAGAGTAAGGGCTCCGCCTCCAAGGATACAGAATCGAAGCGTACACGTTAGCAAAACAAAACCTCCAAAGAAAGAGTCACTCACTTAGCCGTTAATGCACAAGTGATGCGAGCATGTCGGCAAAATGAAACCTCCTAGGAGAGAGATGCTCAGAATAGTTCCTTTCAATTACCTAGCATCTCTATATTTCATTTTTTTTTCCTGAAGATTTCAATAGTTTCTATGACCCTGTGCTTTTTACAGCACAGGCTTACACAGCTAGTATAATACATTTATGAAGCACAATCAAACTATTGCAACTGCTTTAAATCTGTACGATACCTATTTTCATTTAGGTGGCATACTTCTTATTTACCCTAAAAATTATTATGTGCTTCTGCATGATTTAAAACTCAGAAATTATTTAAATCTGGTATTTCTTATTAAATGATTTTGATATACTTTCATTGGTTTTTCTTCATGTGGAGTTTGCACATTTAACTCTAATGTCTACTGAGGTTTTCCTCTGGGTGTTCAGGTTTTCTACCTTCACCCAACAAAGATGTGCAGATTATGTTAATTGGTAATTCCAAACTGGCTGACTGTCAGTGTGTGTGTGTGAGAGACAGAGAGAGAGGGCACTGTGTTCTGTACAGGGCTGTTTCCTACCTTGTGCCCATGCTGTGAGGATAAGCTTTGGACCGATGTTCCCTCTAGGCTGATCGCTCCCATATTTTAGGAGCACCTCTCACAAATTTTGCATGTATAATATAATGTTTAATATGTGTTAAGCATCACTTTTTCAAAACATTTCATCACAGTGAAAGCAAATCCCACCTGTTAATAATCATAAAGACCATTTACTTTTGTTTTTATTAAGGCGGGCATAATTGTTGTCTTTTTCAAGAAGGTGGGTACAATAGATTCTCTGAGTGAGGTTTTAAATTCTGTGAAAGTGCCAGCTAATTGATCAGTTTTTAAAGCACTTCCTGAAATTACATTTTGATCTTGATGTATTATGAATGTTGACAGTTAAATTCCTCCCTACGTCATTCAAAGTAGCAAAGAAATAATAATCATGCAGTGCTGTAGGCACTTGCATGGCATTGACTTTGATATCATGGTCAAAGTGGGTACAGAAAACCTAAGTCAATTGAGGACCAACATTCAACATGCGCCGCTCTCCTGCACCATGATGAAATCTGGGAGTGCCTTAATAAAGTCCTCAAATTTACATATCTTTCTTCCCATTTCTAAATGAATTAGTCATTTTTGGCAGGTAAAACTACCTGTAATGGTTGACTTATGTTATTTTAGAATATGTGTATTTAATTTATGAAGTTACATTTTATGCCCACATCCCATTCACATATTGTACATCTGCCCTTAATACTAACAAACCCCGTTTCATATTACAGACCACTGAAGACAGTAGCATTGCTATTGCCATTCTTATTTTGTTTTTAAATGATAACATTCTAGATAGCCCATGTCATTCCTCTATAGCCAGTACTTATAAAAACTTACTGTGGTCTACCATCAGCCAGTGTAAGTTTTCAGGTCGT
This sequence comes from Polypterus senegalus, assembly GCF_016835505.1. Lineage (NCBI taxonomy): Eukaryota > Metazoa > Chordata > Cladistia > Polypteriformes > Polypteridae > Polypterus > Polypterus senegalus. The sequence continues at coordinate 122,011,088 of NC_053156.1, forward strand.
TTTACTTTTTATACCTTTAACTGTTGTCACACATGTGTGTCTGTGGATCATCCTCAAGGCTTCACTCAAGTATGTGGTGGTACCACCCTGGGTTCAGAGGGGGCACTGTCACTAATCATGTCCTCTCCTATTCCACCAACAGCACCAAAAAGATGCCCTCTCAGGGAACCTGACAATACCCTTTCCGGTTTCCCGGCTATATATAATAACATCAGCAGAAGGAGGCGTCACTCTGCGAGCCGAGCATGACACCGACGGAGCTCCTGTGACAAAGCCTGAATTAGCATGACTTAGGCTATTTTGTTTGTCTTATTTTGTTACCTTAGCACCTGTGGGCATCTGTATTTTCGTTAAAGAAACCTTGAAGTAAACAGGGATCACCAATTTGGCACCCCAACATTTCCTTCTCTAGAACTTGCACTCGTCCACACTGTTCAAGTACATCATCACATTATTGTATTATCAATTATGCAGGTAAAACACCCTTGTTTATCTTACTGAATACTATCACTAAAGAAAGCATTTCTTTCTTTCTTGGGCTAGTTTTGTTTTCACAGAATCTCTTTAAATAAATAAATAATTACATATTTACATAAATAGATATACACACACCAGAATGACTGTAAAGGAAGAAAAATTTACAAAGTAAGAAAACTTATGACTTCTGTCACAATCACAGTGATGCATTATGGAGAAATATTGCTGTTGGTATAAAGAAGCTCCAATAGTGTTTCTTCACACACTTTTGCTGAATAATTCGTTGACTGAAAGTTCTCCGTGTTAGTGTCAGAGAGAGGATATGCAGCATGGTTCATAATGGCACTCGGTTTTGTTTTAATCCTCTCCTTTGCTACTACTTCCAATGGGTCTAGAGTGTGTCCCAAAACTGAGCCTGCCCTTTTAATTAGCTTTTTAGTTTGGTGGGCCTTTTTTGAAGTGGTGTTACCAGTGCAGTACACCACAGCATAGAAAATTGACTTGGCCATTACAGAGTTGTAGAAAAAAAGGATGTCACTTCCCATATTGAAGTAACCTAGTCTCCTAATGAAGAACAGTCTGCTCTCCCCTTTCTTATGTAGTTCCTCTGTGTTCTGAGAGCAGTCCAAGCTGTCATTGATATGAACCTCCAAGTACTTGTAGGAGTGCACCACCTCTACATCCACCCCTTGAATAGCGACCGGACATAGACACTCTTTGGTATTATGGAAGTCTATAACTAGTTCCTAGGTTTTGATGATTTGGAGAGACAAGATAAAGCAGACTGGGAGTGGATTGAGATGAGTCTATTTTTAGCTACATTTTTCTTTAACCACATGAATACTTGTGTGTACTTTAACCACATATGAATCTTTTCAGCTGCTCAGTGTAAGCAGGACAAAGTTACACTGTTTAGTAAAACTTCAAAAGCAGCCAAAAGTAAGGTCTCATATATTGATTATAAAAAATATCAGCGCTAAAAAACAAAAGCTTGGTAACATTAAGAAATTATTAAATTTCATGATTTAGAATATCAAGGGTCTAAACCATAAATTGAAAAGAAAAAGCATTATCACATCTAAGCTCACTGAAATCAGTTATACTCATATATCTTTCTTTTGAGTGACCTATTTAAATATTAAAGATCCATCCAGATTAAACAGACAGTAGTTTTGGACAGGTATTTCATTCTAATTATGGCAGTAAGACTAGAGGAGTGAGTATATTGATTCATAAAGCAATTCATTTTGTGGTTTCTAAGATAATCTCAGATTTTGAGGAATGCTGTATCATAGTAGCGAGGTAACTGAACAAAGCTAAATTAAATCTGCCTAGGATAAACATGCCTAACTGGGATGATTTTCTTTCTTTAATTTGCACAATGTGCAGTCAACGAATTGTTATGGCAGAGTATTTTAACTGTGTAGTAAACCCTGTTCCAGATCAGAATATTATTAGATGTTTTATAATAAAATACCACAGATCAAGGTAACGTATTACACTACCTGAATTTGAAGATTCTGTTAAATATCTGCAAAACAGTAAATCTATAGGCCCAAGTTAATTAACTTATTCATTGATTGATTAATGAATTAATTTTTGATTAATTTGTTATTGCTCACAGTGTTCATTGAAGCTGCAAAAGATAACCTTTTAATCACTGTTTCTTGCAACAATGAATATATGGGAAGCATCTCTAAACTATGTCAGTGTCTTCCGGGGAGTACAACCAGAGGCAGCACTGGGAATGGGACCTTTCAGTTTGAATTTCAAATGATAAATGGAAATCAACCATTGTTATACAGGTTGAACATCCCTAATCTAAAATGATAATGGGATCCAAGTCTACACATAAAATTTATGTTTCATATAGGGCTGGCGATATGGAATTAATTTGATAATGCGATAATTTAGACCTGAAATCTAATGTTTGATATTTGCTCAGTATTGTTCCTCAGTAAGATCAGCACCATAGAGACATGTATGTACTTCCATACAGAGGTCAAAAACTATTTTATTTTTTCAAAATGATAATGAAATATTAAAAAAGGAAACAGGTTTATTTTTTAGTATAACAATTTAATGAGCAGATAGAGATAAAAGAACCAATTAGCTGAAAAAAGCATGCTTTTGTAACCATTTTTGTTTCTTCTTATATTTCAGTTTTCATTTTATATACTGTTTTACATCTTGCCTACATACTAACACAGATCTCATTCACTGAATGACTTTTTGTACAAGATATGGCAAGACTCAATGATAAAATATAAACAAATACAGATAAAGGTGAACTCCACTCTAATGACCCCATATACACAAGACATGATTAATATTAAAGTTTTACAAATAAACAAATAAAATAAATGCAAAAATAACATTAAGCTGCATCACTGCTCATTAATAGAGATGAGGCTAACTTGGTTTTTAATTTCTGTGAAAGAAACAGAGAAATACAAGCTGATCAACTGCTTCTGGCTTGAGACATGTTCTGTGGCATGTTACTATGCTGCTACTAGCACTGAAAGCATATTCAGAACGTGAGCTGGTAGCTGGAAGACAAAGATATTTTTTTGCAAGAATGCTTAATTTTGGAAAGAGGGCTTCATATTCTTACCACCATGTGAGTAGATTTACTTCACTATTGGTCTCTGCAGTCTGCAAGTAGTGCAACATTACAGTTTCAATCTCTGTTCTCTGAGGCAAGGTGTGTGAAGCCCCTGGTTTCTTAATGCTTCCAATGGCTGGCCTCTCTGAATACTATGTCTCTAAATTGTTTCACTATGTGTAGACTTTGCCTTGCTCATTAGATATTCATTTATTTATTGATTCTTATATTTTATATATTTTGCAAATAATTTTGAATTGCCAGTAATCCTAACACTTTAGCAGCACAATTCTGTGTTATACCCTTTAGGATTTTATTTCTTACCCAACCAACCATGACATAGTAAGAAAAGGGTGTCTCATTTTACTGAAATTATGGGAAAAAGACAAATTCGCTCTATAGGGAATTGTTCTAAACATTTTCAAAATTTGGCAGAAATTGTTTAATTTTGTCTTTATTTAGTTATGTATACTGGACCTGTTCTATAACCTTTGCAATGTTTTATTTTCCTATCTCCTTTTAAGTGAATATCTCTCACTAGATCCTTGGATTTCATGCTCTTTCTAGATATGGAAGAAAGTGTCGGATCTGATTTAAATAGGATTTAAAATTGCTACCCAGGATATCCTCACTATATGATTGGATGTTTCGGGTCTATCCCACTAATGCCTTGGATTCCTGAAGTACTTCACCAATAAGTGGTGATCACTTGACAGTTTATGTGCTCTTTCTACTGTCCTCTGTTTACTTTAGAAACATGAAAACATAGCATGCATCAGATGATGCACCAACAAGTCTGACTTTAGTCCTGAAGTGGTACTAGGAGCACTTAAGGGTAATTTTATATTTGAGCATGTTGTTTATAATGGATAGCCATTCATTAAAACAGAATTTCAATAACATTTCATCTCTTTGATTCAGATCATACAGATGGTTCTTCACAATCATGTAATAATGAAGTCTCCCTATAATACTACATTGAGTAGAATCAGTGTGGTTCTGTTTCAAGCACCACACCCATTTTCTGTATTAAGAATAAAGTCATATTAGGACAACCCTCAACCACTAGTACAGATGACCTCCCCACAACTGCCAATGCATCCCCTGAAGTTCTCCACTAGAGTATAAAAGAGATCACTCATGGTTGAAGCTTTCTGTTTTGTATCCTTTGCCAAAAGTGAATTAACAGTCTTTGTCCCAAGGGTCAATTTCCTTTGCAAGAGAAAAATTACCTATTATATTACCTGATGGGAATATCTTTTAACCCTCAACTTATGCATTATATGGCAGCCATATGTAGCTTCTATCTGACAAATGTGATGGGGACACACTATTTACACAGTCACCAGGTGCTTGCTTATATATCCTGTCCTCAAACCTTTCTCTGCCCTGACTTATGTTTGTTTAATGTGTTAAATTTCTTTACGTAGCATAAAGGTCATTTGCACTATGATCTTATATGTGGCTTGACTGGACGAATTGCATTTGCTGGTTGAAAATTGGGTGTTTGCAATGATAATCTGTTATTTCATGTGAAAATATATGTTTTATCTGGCGCAGTGGTAGCACTGCTGCCTCGCAGTAAGGAGAGCCGTGTTCGCTTCCCTGGTCCTCCCTGTGTGGAGTTTGCATGTTCTCCCCTCCAGATGCTGCAGCTTCCTCCCACAGTTCAAAGAAATGCAGGTTAGGTGCATTGGCAATTCTAAATTGTCCGTAGTGTGTGTTTGGTATGTGTGTGCCCTGCAGTGGGCTGGCACCCTGCCCGGGGATTTGTTCCTGCCTTGCACCCTGTGTTGGCTGGGATTGGCTCCAGCAGACCCCCGTGACCCTGTGTTAGGATATAGCAGATTGGATAATGGATGGATCTTTGATCAAATAACCAAATAAGCAGAGTTCTTTTTGGTCTGTTTTAATCGAAAATATCATGCTTTTCTTCAGTGGAGAGGAATTTATGTGCATATAAAGACAAAATACTGTGACATTTGGAATATTAAATATTCTTTTTAAAAAAAATTATCTCAATTTAATTCCTGTCTCATTTATAATTAAATCAGCTTTGCCCTAATTACCTCTGATGCTAAATGTGGCGTGTATTCACTCCACATCCTGTTTTAGAAACAGCTAACTATATTTACTTAGAGAAATTTTGTTAATGCTCAATGTGTTGATGAAGGTTTTCACTGATAATTGCACCTATGTAAAATTCTAGGACTTGGTAAAGGTTGCTAGATTCATAAGAGCTCTTTTTGCCAGGAGTCGAAATGGATGACTGGATTCGCATTTACAGTATAAAGCATCATAAATATATGTATACTGTGATAATAACCCATTAATCTAAACCAGATATTATTATACAATGTTAAAATCTATAATAGATGTTAATTTTTTTTATTTTATTTTACCTAGTCTTGGTCTTTCCTGTGTCTGCTGCCAGTTATTGAAGTTGGCATGAGCATCAAAGGCTGCTGGGAAGATAGTCAGGAACAAAGTGAAAAAATTCTTCCTCTTGGTGTATCTGATGTCAGGAATGAGAAAAATTGGTTGTCTGTACACGCTGACCAAGAGTATGTACTGCAGATAAATCTTCGCCGCATCATTCAAGGCCATCAGAAGGTAAAGTAACAATTTTTGGAATGTGTGTGGGTTTTGACAACAGTGGCTAAAAATGTCATTATTGCATTTTACTAATTTCTCATGTAGTTACATTGTTACCTGAAGGATTCTAATATTGCAAATGTAACTTAAATACATTAAGCTTATTTTTATTAGTCGCCCTTCAACATATCAGAAAACATAAATTCAAAGCATAATTATATAAAAATTCATACACATACAGTTGTGCCCAAAAGTTTATATTCCCTGGCAGAATTTCTGAAATATTGGCCACTGTTTGGAAAGTATAAGTAATCATGTAGAAAACTTTCCTTATAATTAGGGAGTGTGCTCAGATGAAGCAATTTATTATCACTTATTTGTGTGTGCCCTTTATAAATCATGGATTTTAACCAGGTTTTGCTTTCCTCCACTCTCACCAATTTTTACCAGTTTGTGGATTGTAAAACTAAAGAAACCTGGACCCTGGACCTGTTGCATGCCAATGTTAAACAGGCATGCAACTTGGTTGCTTTGCCCCCTTTAGGCCAACTGGACCGTAATTTGGTACAGCTTATACTTGCAAATAAGCACATTGTCCAGCGGCTTCCAGCCACTACCATGACCATGCAGGAATGGACAGCGGTGGCTGAGAATGGCTTGGTTAGTCACATGACCAGGAAATTGAGGAACTCAGCTATTGTATCACAGACTACACCAGTGTATGTGTGGATAACATAGTCCCCAAAAATAAAGTGCACTTCTGCCCCAACAACAACTATGGATCACAAAAGATTTGAAAACCTTGACATAAAGCAGATTCTATCAGAACTGAATAGGCAGCTATGAAAGGAGAACGCCCACTACAGAGACAAACTTGAGCATAAGCAATAACAAAAAAACATGAAGAAAGTGTGGAATCAGTTGAGGACTTTCAATGGCAGCAAGCAGGCTGTAAAACATGGTGAGGAAGGGAATAAGATCATTGCTAATGAACTGAACTAATTCTTCAACAACCCCAACACTACTAGCTTCTGTGAGCAAGCTGAGGAAGTTCTACAATCCCAATTGCCATCTGCACCCTGTACGACCTTTCCCCACAATGACATCATACCTGTGGTATTCAGCTCCTCTCTACTCTCTGGACTTTGTGTCTTTGCTGATGAAGTGAGTAAAGACCTGGGAAAACCCTGTATAAACAAGGCTCCAGTGCTAGGTGGAATCAGCCTCAAGATGCTGAGAACATGTGCCAGTCAGCTCTCTGGTCCTACGACACATTTTCTTACTTTATCTGAAATTGCAAAAGGGTCCCCATTTATGGAAAACATCCTGTGTGGTCCCAGTCCTAAAGAAAGGTCATTTCAGTGATCCCAAGGACTTCAAGGACTTCACATCTTGCTCTTACTTCTTACATCATGAAGGCTTTTCAGAGGCTGGTCCAATACAGCCACAGCCTCAAGGTTTCAGAACATCTGGGTCCCCTGCAGTGCTTATCAGACACACATATAGGTGTGGAAGATGCTCTCATCTGTAGGCTCCACAGGGCCTACTCCTACTGCATCAACACTGGCATCACAGTCATAATAATGTTCTTTGATTTTTCCAGTGCTTTTAACACCATTCTGCCTCATTGACTGTGAGAAAGGTTCAAGGTTTTGCATCTTGATGCCCCCACAAACTCCTCAACCCATGGACTATGTGACCAACAGACAGCAGTTTATGAGGCTGAAGGACTGACTGTGTCAGAAGTGGTGGTGTGTAATACTAGAATACTTCAGGGAACTACCCTGTCTCCCTTCCTGTTCAACCTCTACATAACAGATTTGCATCACAATACCAATGCTTACCATCTACATAAATTTACAGATGACCTTTCCATCATTAATAATGCAAAAGAGTCAGGGTACAGCAAGGTTGTGGATGACTTCATCTTGTGGTGCACGGATAACAACTTTGCTTCTCAACATCAGCAAGACAGAAGAGTTGGTGGTGGACATTAAGCTTGCCAAGTAGCCTCTGAGACTTGCCACCATCCAAGGGGAGGACATGAAAGTGGTACAGAGCTACAAGTACCTAGGGGTCCATATAAAAAACAAACTGGACTGGTCTGACAACACAGTGGTGCTGTATAAGAAGAGCAGATTTCACTTGCTAAGGAGACTCGCATCTTTCGATATGTGCAGCAAGCTATTGGAAATGTTCTACCAGTCTATAGTAGCCAGTGTGGTGTTTTACGCTGTAGTCTCCTGGGGAAATATCTTGAGCTCCAAAGAAGCACAATGCCTGAATAAACTTATCAGGAAAACCTGCACCATCACAGGACAAACCCTGGACAATTCGGAAGCTGTTGTAGAAAAGAGAATGGTGGCAAAATTGGATGTCATCATGAAAAATCCCCTTTTGGAGCACTTTTAGCCACAGTTTTATCACGATTTGCCAAGAAGTGTCACTGGGGGCTTTTCTGCCCAGTGCTGTCAGGCTTTTCAGTGCTTCCTCCTAGGACACTAGTAAAGTTTATTTTGAAATACCATTTACAGGGTTGAGCTTCAAAGCCCTGTACCCGTGGCCCCCACAGCAACCAGGGTGGTCACCCCCTTGTGGTCTGGAGGAGGCGTAAGCCGGGGCATCCTGGCTGGGTACTACCCCCAGCTGCGTGCCACAATATATTTATTTATTTATACGCTTAGGTGGATTGATTGACTCTATTATTTGCCCTATGAGTCTGTATCCCTGTTTTTACTTTTCTTCTGTTATTTGCATGGGAATTTCCCCTTGTGATTATCCAAGTTTATCTAACCTAATCAAACCTAATCTAATGCTTGCTGAAATCACCCAAATGGGCCTGATCAAAACTTTACATACACTTGAATATTGGGGCTGATAATATAAACAGAAGCTCAAATTAAGGGTAGTTTAAAGGTGAGTGTCCACACCTGTAACTTCATTGATTGCAATCAAAGTCAATTGTAGTCAATTAAAATTCATGCAGAGCTACACTGACTTTACTGGATACCACACCATGGGGAAAGCAAAAACAACTGTTAAAGGACCCAGGGGAAATGTTTGTTGAATTGTATCAGTCAGGAAAAGGATATAAAAAGATATCCAGAGATCTGAAAATGCTGTCAATAGTGTTCAGTCTCTGGGGAAAAAAGTGTAAAGTTAGGGGTTCTGTTGTTGCTTGCCATGGTCATGTTGACCAACCAAGGTTTCAGCCACAGCTGCCAGCAACATTTGTCAAGATGCCAAGAAAAACCCACAAGGCAACTTCAGCTGAAATACAGGCTTCTCTGCGAAGTGATGTTGCAATTTCAAGACGACAATAAGGAGGTACTTGAACAAAAATTTCCCGCACGGTCGAGTTTCAAGAAAAAAGTCTTTACTTTGCCAATGCCACAAAACAGCCTGCTTATAATATATAATATAAAACTTCTGGAACAAAGTCCTTTGGAGTGATGAGACCAAACTTGAACTTTATTGTCACAACCATAAACGCTATGTTTGGAGAGGATGCAACAAGGCCCTTGACAACAAGTACGCCATCCCTACTGTGAAGCATGGAGGTGAATCTCTGATGTCCTGGGGGTATGTGAGCTACAGTGGCATAGGTAACTTAGTGAAAATTAATGGCAAGATGAATGCAGCATTTTACCAAAAATATTGGAGGACAACTTGCATTCATCAGTTTAGAAGTTGCGCGTGTATCCCATTTAGATCCAAAACACAAGGCCTAGTCGACCCATCAGTGTCTACAGCAAAAAAAAAAAGTGAAGGTGCTGGAGTGGCCATCACAGTCTCCTGACCTAAATATTATTGAGCCACTTTGGGGAGATCTCAAACATGCACTTCATCCAAGACAACCCAAAAATTTATGGTACCTGGAGGTTTTTTGCCAAAAAGAATGGCCAGGTCTGCCACCTGAGAAAATCAAGGTCCTCATCCACAACTATCACAAAAGACTGCATGCCATCATTGATGCTAAAGGGGGCAGAACACAGTATTAAGAGATAAGGATATGCAAACTTTTGAACAGGACCATTTCATTATTTTCCTTATTACTGAGTTTTGTTTGATGGTTGTGCTATTCTGTGGAGCCTTATAGTTTTATTTGGATTCCACTAAAAGTGAATGAAATTTGTTTACCTTGTCAGTCATCTTTTCTTTAAAGTATGGTACACCTACAAATTCTGCCAGAGTGTGTACATTTATGGGCACAACTGTATATATAAAATCTGTGCAACTTATAAAAATAATCAGTTAGTAATAATGGCTCATTTTTCAGAGGTTAGTATTTCAATGATGCAAGGTTCTGAATTCTACAGTATAGCTGACATTTTATTAATTTCTAATAACCTCTCAAGTAAGACACAACTCCACATTAAGCACTTTGGATTATAGTTTTAATCATATTCATTTTATGGTCGGTATACTGCATTGCACACTTTATTTAATTGTTGCAGTAGTAGATTTCAGTATTTGTCATTGAGTACTGATTTGTTTAAAAAAATAATATTAAAAAAAATTTAAGAAAACAATGATTCCATTAGATTAATAATAAAATGATTGCAAAGGAGACTACTACTAATGTAATATAATACTGATCTAAAAATGGCCAGTGTTAGGGCAGACCTAATACAGTAAGGCAAGCTATTCTAAAGAAAAGGAGCAGCCCCCACAAAAGCCTGATTTCCCCTGTTTCCTTCAGCCTCGACCTTGGCCCAGCTAAGATCATCTGGCTTGTGGCACATACAAGTGAAAAAGTTCTGAAAGGTCAGATGGGGCTGTTCCATTCAAACATTTAAAAACAAGTAATAGAATTTTAAAATCAATTCTGAAGTGGACCAGAAGCCAGTGGAGCGTGGTCAGTATTGATAAAATATGGTCACCCTTATGAGAGCCAGTCAGTCAGCAAGCAGCAGCATTCTAGACTAGTTGTAGGCGTCGTAACAATCAACTCCTGCATACAAAGAATTGCAACAGTCCAAATGAGATTTTTTAAAAGCATGGATGGCCTTTTTCATGATCACTAAAAGAAATAAAAGCCTTTAGCTTAGCTAAAAGTTTCAGCTGGAAAAAGATGAATTTAACCACAGAACATATCTGTTTGTTGAGTTTGAATGAGCTGTCACAAATCACGCTTAGGTTCGTAACTGAAACTTTATGATATATGGTACAGGGTCCAAGGCTAACATTTGGGACACTCAAGATTTCTGATCTTTTAAATACCACAGTCTCATTTTTATTATCATTTAGTTTAAGCACACACATGGATGGTCTGCATTGCCTCACACTGCTTTGATTTTAGTGGCAAATAGATTTAAGTATCATCGGCATAGCAGTGAATGGAGAAGCCATATTTCTTGACAATCAAGTCTAAAGGTAACATGTAAATCAAAAAGAGAACTGGTCTAAGGATGGAACCCTGTGGAACGTCCCACATAAGAGGGGCTAAAGAAAATGAGAGCTTACCCAAGTGAATAGAAAAGCTCCTATTGCTTAGATAGGAATTAAACCAATTAAGGACATTACCTTGGATGCCTACATACTGTTCAAGATGGTAGATAAGAACCATATGATCCACAGTATCAAAAGCTGATGGAAGATCTAGCGGTACAAGAATGGCTGTGTTCCTAGTGTCCTAGTAAGGAGGAGGTCAATATAAACCTTTAACAAGGCTGTTTCAGTGCTATAATAGGATCTGAATCTAGATTAGATTTTTTCCAGAATACTATTTTCGTCTAGAAATGTTTGTAATTGAGTAAGGACAACTTTTTCCAAGATTTTTGTAAAATGTGAAAATGTGTTGACTGATAATGGTGTATCTTGTTTTTTAGTATTTTACATTTATTAATATTATGAGTGGTCCTTCCTGATTGCTTGATAAGTGTTTAGATGGAACCAACCAAAGAACAGGGATCATTTTCAAATCATCTCTTTAGAAGAGTATTTATCCCAGTGAGGTAATGGGCTTTCAGTGCCTTGAATGTGAAATTGAGGTCAAGTCATTGCTGCACCCACCACACGACAAAACAACTCAGAATCCCAGTTGGTAACCCCCAGAAAGACATGCAATCCAGTCAAAGAAATGTCAGAAATGTCCATTTATCTGTTGCAGCAGTCCCCTTGGCCTGGTCCAGCCACTCGGGTCCTCAGCAATCAGGGAATTGCGCCATTTGGACGTAGTATCATAACTGACACTCCCTTACAATGCAGGTAATGTGCCTCATTCAGGACTCTGTGAGCAACCTCTTGTTCAACACAAAGTCAAAGTCATTCCAACAGTACCCAAGGATTCACTGAAGAGACACAGTACCAAAGAAGTCCAGTCTTTCTCTCAGGTCACTGGCTAGCATCCATGTCTCACTAACATATAGCAAAACATGAAGCACCAGGGGCTTCATGCATAATGGCCTGCATAGAATTCACACTATAACATGGCGTGCGGACAAAAGTGGAAATGTGCTTATGCACAAAAAAATCCAGATGCATAATAATGTGCGTTCACCAACTTCCATGTTCTTCCGCTACATAAATCCCGGTCAGCATGAAAAGTAACGCACGTGCACGCGCCTGCTGTCCCACCCCAACTCCTCCCAGAATTACGCCTGCTTGAATATGCAAATCAATATAAATAGCCTTTAACCTTAACGTTCTCTGAAAAGGCAATGGCAAAAGCACGGGGGGAAATAGAAGAAGTTCAGCGAATACCAAGTGGAGGCAAGGAAAAACGTACTATTTGTTAGTTTAAACAGTGGTATAAACAGCAACAGGAAGTTGATCGAGTGACATAGCGTGTCGGAGAAACTCGAAAGCTCAAGTTCACAAAGTCGCACAGTGCCCGAAATGAAGCAGAAGTTGTCATATATCAAAGTTGTCATGAAAAGGCGAGTCGTAGCCCACCGTCTGAGAGTCATATGAAAGCTTATTAGGGTACAGAGAAAAAAAAAGGCACACAGTGGGGAAAAAAGCACAAAATGTCAACTTTAATCTCTAAATTTCCACTTTAATCAGGTAATTTATTTTGTCATTAAAGTAGAACATCATAAACTTCATCTTAAAATCGTTTAATTTACTAGTTTCTCAAATCCCATCACGTTAAATACTTTGTTTTGTATTTGATCTTCTATGTGCTCTATGTGTGTGAATCACTACATGCTTCCGGGCTTTCTCTTCCTCCGACAGGACACAGAATCCATTACATTTGTAATATTACAGCACTCTAAATAATTAAAATACTGAGATGTACATGTGATTTCATTTTCATGATGATAGGAGTTAAAGCATGTTATTAAACATGGAAACACAGCGGCGCAATGATTGTTCATGTCTCGCGCAAGATGCTTGCTGCGCCATGCGCAACCTTCAATGAAATACTTTATTGCAGAAGTACTGTCTCTTTCAAACGTACTAACCCCCAATTCCTGTCCTTACTTTTCTTTCTCCAAATACCCAATCACCACACAATCAGCTCTGTAATAGATGTTAAGCCATCTGTAAGCTTAGAACAGCGATTCTTCAGAACTTTTAAGAAACATTGAAATATCTTCGTAGTACGTGTTTAATTATTCTATCCATCTTTCCTTCCAGTATCGCACCAGCACCAGCCAAGAATACAGAGCGAGGCAGGAACAATCCGTGAATGGAGCACCACCACCTTGCTAGCGCTGCGGCACTGTGTCCCCACATGTTTGATTATTAACAATATAGATTATTTAAATGATGTGAAAATTTTATCTATATAATATAATAAACATATTTTGCTGCATTTCATCTTAAAAATGATATTGTCATCATATGTAAATACGCGCTTTGTAAAGTGGCTCAGGTTGTGCAATATTATAACTGTATCGCAAGTTTACAGTGAGGTAATTGTACTTATAAGTACAAAGCATTCTACAAGGAGCATTTGATGGACTGATTGAGTGCGTTTATAGTTCTTGGGATGAAACTGTTTCTGAACCGCAAGGTCAGTACAGGAAAGGCTCTGAATCATTTGCCATATGAGAGCAGCTCAATAGACAGCATAGCTGAGGCAGTGTGTGCTAGATGCTGTATACCGATAATTCTCTTTCCAAGAGCCCAGATAAATGGGGAGGGTTACGCCAGGAGGGGCATCCGGTGTAAAATTTTGCCAAATCAATATGCGGACAACAATACAAATTTCCATACCGGATCGGTCGAGCCCAGGGTTATCAACGACCACCAACAGGGTGCTGGCGGAAATTGGGCTACTGTTGGCCGAAGAAGGAGGAGAGGAGGAAAGTAAAGAGTGAAACTGAGGGTAGGAACTTTGAATGTTGGCAGTATGACTGGTAAGGGGAGAGAGCAAATATGATGGAGAGAAGGAAGGTTGATATATTGTGCGTGCAAGAGACTAAATGGAAGGGGAGTAAGGCCAGGTGGATTGGAGGTGGATTCAAATTGTTCTATCATGGTGTGAATGGGAGGAAAAATGGGGTAGGAGTTATTCTGAAAGAACAGTATGTCAAGAGTGTTTTGGAGGTGAAAAGAGTGTCCAGCAAAGTAATAATTATGGAGCTGGAAATTGGAGGTGTGATGATGAATGTTGTTAGTGCATATGCGCCGCAAGTTGGATGTGCAGTGGGTGAGAAAGAAGATTTTTGGAGTGAGTTGAATGAAGTGATGAACAATGTACTCAAGGGACAGAAAGTGGTGATTGGAGCGGATTTCAATGGGCATGTTGGTGAAGGGAACAGTGGAGACGAGGAGGTGATGGGTAGGCATGGTGTCAAGGAGAGGAATGAAGAAGGTCAGAGGATAGTGAATTTTGCCAAAAGGATGAACATTGCTGTGGTGAATACGTATTTTAAGAAGGGTTATTTACAAGAGTGGAGGAAGATGCTCACAGGTAGATTACATCCTATGCAGGAAAGTCAATCTGAAGGAGATTGAAGACTGCAAAGAGGTGGAAGGGGAAAGTGTAGTTAAGCAGCATAGGATGGTGGTCTGTAGGATGACGTTGGAGATCAAGAAGAAGAAGAGAGTGAGGACAGAGCCAAGGATCAAATGGTGGAAGTTGAAAAAGGAAGACTGCAAGGTTGAGTTTAGGGAAGTGGTGAAACAGGCCTGTGGGTGGCTGCAGCAGAGCTACTCCCATGGATAGTAAAAAGGAAATGGAGTCTTGTCTTCCGTTTCAGAGCTGCATGAAGTTTTTACAGTGGCTAGAATGCTACCAACCCCCAAGTTCTCCCTGCAAGTTGGAGGGCCAGATGCAGTTTAACATCATACCAAGGACAATTTGAAATTCCCAGAATAATTTAACAGGATTTGCTTCATATTCCGCCTATATGCATCAATATGTTTATTGAGATTACGATGTGCCTGCCAAAGTAATCTTTCTGCAGTACTGGTCTGATATTGCTGGTATGATAGCTAATGGTTCCACTCAAATAACAGAGAAGTGCATGATGCGCTTAAGAAGGTAACGCTTACTATTGGCTCTTTCACTAATGGCTTGTGTATGGAATATCCAGTAGAGGTATTGTGGGAAGATGAGGCCCAATACTGTAGTTTACATTATTGAAACATGAGTTTTGAATGAGGTAAAACAAAAAGAAGCATTTTGTATTTTTTCAAGTAGAGTTATGTCTTTTTTTATTTTGATTATGTTTTAAAACCATGTAATGAGTCTATCCAATAACACTTGAGCATGTTCATAGCATACTCCATAGAGTTCCTTATGCAAGCTGGCAGCACCCAGTGGGGCATCATTTATATGCTATACCTGAAACCTTTTATTTTCTACTCTGAGTTTAAGCTATTGTAAAAAAAAATGGTAGCTATTCCGCTTGCTATTACATTTTCACATGAATTAAAGTGAATCAAAGTGGCTATCTTCTATTAAATGTAGGAAATGAATCTGTAATGTAGGAAATTAATCTATTGATAAAGTCACTGGTAGTAAGTTTGAAAAAAACAAAGAAAAAGTATCCATCAAACACCTGCATTTGATTTATATTTTATTACTTTTAAGGCAACAAAATATTTTTTCACATATTCACAATGTACATATGCTTTTTAAAGTTTTTTCATGGATTCATTCATCTATTTTAAACCTTCAAAACGCAGTTCAGTGTCATGAGAGACTACGCCTCTCTTAGGAACATTATGCACAAGGCAGAAAGTGACACCACACTCAAACAGGAGCAGAGCATTTAAATTCCACAAAGACATTGACAAAGGAGTTCAGCACTGCAAGATTTTGGCCATACAAGTGAATGAAACATAATTAATAGAAGTCCCCAATTTACATAGGAATTAGAGAATTTTAAGTGATGTATAAGGTAACCAGTAATATGTACTGTAATTTGTAAATTTTCTTGAGGTGATTTTCAGAAATGTGTCAGTTCAAGGATGACTGCACTTTAGTCACATTATAACCATCAAAGACATTCATTCATAATATTTACTTTGCTTATATGCACATTATAGTGATATCATTTCAATCTAATGAGCCAACATACTAGTGCTTTAGCCTAAAGACAAATGGTATCCATTATCTGTTAACCAAGATGACCTGCAAGAAGCTAATAGAATGTACTAAAGAAATTACTTTGATATTAGCTAATGAAAAATGTGTTATTTTTTGTTGATGTTTTAATATTTTTAGTAAAACTGATGACTATTAACCTAATATTTATAGTGGGTTTCGTTTTTGTGGTAGAATAAAAACAGATTTATTAATATGATTATCAGAGCAATGATTTTACAGGCTGTATTACTTTACTATAAAATGAATTTCCCCATTTTTATTCTGGAAATACGTTTTTGCATTTTTAATTTTATAGAAAAAAAAGGACAGCAAAGCAGTTGCTCCTCGGTTCCCTAAAGCAAAGGATGAAGGATGGTTCATAATCCTGGGTGAAGTTGACAAAAAGGAGTTACTGGCTTTAAAAAGAATAGGCTACATAAGGAATAGAAGCACAGCATTAGTCGCATTCTTTTCACCTGAAAAATTTGGCAGGTAATTGTAATATCTTTTGCACTTTAGCCATTTTTGTTGTTATTTTAGACACATAAGAAGAGCACACATACATTAAAAGTGTGCTTTTATTTATGCTGGGTGACTTGCTATTAATGGATGAATTAAATAATGTTTTTGTTTTTTTTTTTTCTTTTTCCAGTTAATCATGACTAGAACCATTGGCATTTGTAGGCTTTCATAATTTTCTTTTTTATATTGTTTCATTCTTTATAAAGTAGTTGTAACAAGGTATAGCAGCCCTCCCAAATAGTTTTCCAAAGACAAAGCTGTCAATTAATACAGCAATACTGTATTTAGTAATGTGTCACGAGACTACATAAAACGAAAGTCAAATGGACACAGAGTCAAACTTGTGAAAAAAAGTTCAACTTTTCATGTCTCATGCTTACAACTGCAGTTTACTGATTTCTGTTAGTTATTACAATCATTTTTACTCTTATTTGCTACTGTAACTGTTTTTATTGTTTAACAGTCCAAACAACTAATAATGAATTGTACACACTGTTAACTAATTTCTCAGTAAAAGACCTGGAAAGCATCACAAACCTTGAACAAATCACAGTTCTGAATGTGCAGTTCTTTGGGTTTCATGCAGAACATTATAAATGTGTTACGGTGGTTTTTGGAAGAATTTATCCTTGCATTTTGTTTTATATTCATTTATTGCGTACATTGTTTTGTTGTCTTCAACTTGATGATGTGGTGTTGTTTCTCTTTAAGCATTGCATCATCAGACACTTTCTCCTTGTTGCAATTCACTGTGCATACATAAATGAATGACATACCACATTGTTTTAGAGCCAAGTGTTAGTAAGATTTTGTCCCTAAATAAAAATAGAGTATGCCTTCAAAAGAGGAGCTTTCTTGTTTGGGAATTACACATTTCCAAAAAAGCTTTCTTTTATAATGTATTTGGTTCACCCTTTTTAACAGAAGTTTGCTAGGCTATTTAATCTTTATTTCTTCGCAGGCTACATATTTAATTTGGCAACGTGAAATTTGTGGCACCCATGAAACAACTGGTAAATTTCTTTTTAATCGTGTAGAGAAAAGCCAAGCAAAAAGACACCTTTTATTGGCTAACTAAAAAGGTTACAATATGCAAGCTTTCGAGGCAACTCAGGCCCCTTCTTCAGGCAAGATGTAATCATGGAAAAGCACTGTCACTGATCATAAGAATATTGATTATTAGAAAAGGGGAAAAAAAAACTAAATTCAGTACATGAAAATTCCATGTTGAAATGCAATGAAACATGATCTATTCAAGGGGGAGTTAGAATATTTACTGTAACCTCTTTGTGTTTAATATTTTCAAAAGACTAATCTTGTTAGGCTGCATTATTTTACAGTATGCACTTTTTGCAGCATTTTATTATTATTATTAATATCATTATTATTTAACAATGCTGGATTTAGTGACACATCATCATTTCTATTTTTATAGTGTCTGTAAACATGATTTCTATTTTGCTTTATTTTTTCATTTTTTTCTGACGACAAATAGTAACTGCGTGCATAGTCTGTCTTATTAATTTTCATTTTCCAATATTATGTCAACATTTTATGTATATTGGGTTGACATATTTTTCTGAGTAGCAAATAGAATATGAAATGTAGAGACAGCGAAATCACTGTGTAATTTCTCAGTATAGCTAGCTTTTGATCTTAATACACTAATTAGTTTTCATACTTAAGCTGTGTTCATTGTAAAGTATTTAGTATTCTTAAATGTAGTATGTGATTATTAAGATGCTTGTATAAGATTGTGCTATAGGAAATCAAGTAAAATTAAATATTTAATTCTTGAAACAATTCAATCTTGATATAGTTTTAAATTATTTTCTACTCCATAAAAAAATGTTTATGTGTACATTAATGACTAGGGAGAGGCTACTCAAAAATCTTCAGTAGGATATGTTTCTTGAAAGAGAAGTCAAAAAAGACCTTTCAAAGCTGAATAAATTAAAAACATAACAATAAGAGTCACACTAGCTCATGTCATCAGTGTATTACTGCTTTTCCTTGTTCACATTTTCACATTTGCAATTTCAGTGTCTGACTGGTAACATTACTTATGGATTCTAGGTTATAAAGATTAGTTAAACCCTGTGGAATAATCATAGATCACCAGACAGTGGTGTGCAGATATGATTCCATATTTCAATATACAGTATATACACAAAGTACCTAACAAATAGACCAGAAACAAATGTGAATCTACAGATTAACTGAAGACCTTTGTATTGAATTTAATGGTTTTGGGTGTCATGATCCAACTGATTTATTAATAAGGACATTGACAACAAATTGCTATGTCCATTCTCGTACTAGAGTGCCTGTAGTGGGAATGTTGGACCTGTGTGCAGGATACCTAATGCATGTGGTTGGCGCAAGCCACACTTCCGTGTGTTACAAGCCATTTTTTTTGGGATGCTTGCCTGTCATTATTGGTGGCCAGATAATAAAAATATGTGCCTGTAGTAGGCTTGTGTACTTTAATAACTATGACTAATCTAATTGCACTTTACGTACTGCTTCCATCCATACATTTGTTACTTCATAAAAACTGAATTATGTGCTTCAGTTCTTTTACTGTATCTCACATTTAATTATTTTTTTTTTTTCTGTTTATGTAAAATAATTTTGTCTGTAATGCTGTTAACCCATGCATTGTGTTCCACTTGGCATGCCTACTTTATAATCAGTGCTTCTAATCTCATATTGATAGTAAAAATGTAATGATAATTTGCACATTTTTCCAGAATAAATATTTGTTTAACAAACTACTGTTAGAGGTAATGTGTGTAAAATAGTTTGTGAATTAACTGAGTTTTTTCCTCATTGTTAGGTACATCTATACACTTTATCTGATGAGTGACAGCTACCTTGGCATGGACCAGCAATATGACATTTATCTAAATGTTATACCCAGCAGCACCTCTGCCCCAGTCAACAGTGACATCTCAGATGCCTTAAAGAATATGGCCCTGGCATAACATTACTTGTTTTAACCAGATGAGAGCATCAGCATTGCCGCAAAGATTGGACCAGTGTGATGGATGATGCAGAAATAACTTGATATTTGCCTTAGCAGATGCAACTTCTAACCTCAGAGACAAAGGAAATTGAAAATGGCAGCTTGAGATGACCTTTGCTATAGACAGGCCACAGAGCTCTGATGGCCTTATACAATTTTGCTTTTTCATTAAATACTATTGTCAGATTGCTGGACAAAAAGGTGAAAGTGATATGGCACCTGTAAAGCACAGCATACACAACCGATCAATGATAAACTTCAGCCACAGTGCATGATAGGGTGAAAATTAGTTCCATGCCGAGGAGGAATAAGTGGATAATAGTTTGGCATTTGATTGTTATTGAAAGCTAAGAAATAAAGGATTGCCAAAATCATCTTACTACAATAATAAAACAAATTACTGCACAAAAAAGCCTTTGAAGTGTGTGATTTAAATTTATTAATGATGAGGAGTGACAGCAAGTTTGGACTTTGAGAGTCACATGTTTTGTATAGTATAAAGTTAAAATGTATGTAATACACCTAACCATCTGTTTCAGCTTCAGATGGCTGAAACTGCTGTTTCTTATGGCATACTCAGAAAAGAAAAAAACAGTTGTAAATGTGTTTGGAAGTCTGAATATCGTCTTTAAACTGCTGCACTTGTTGCCATTCTCAAAGTCTTTCGTAACAGAACAAATGCATACAATTTATGATTGTTTCCTCCATTTTCACTTTATGTGAAGCATGTTCATTGCTTTCTTGCTGTTCATGTCAAAACTATTTTTATTTTAGTAATGTAATCTCATTTTATCAATGTAAATTATTTACTTCAAAGCGATTTTGAGAACCATGAAAATAGAAAACCAAAAAAGGGTGTTGTGATCATTACCTAGTGTGATCTTGTAATTATTAATACTGTTTAGTCAGTAAAGCTATACATATGATGCTGGTATTGTTTAATAATACACTTGTACTTTTCTCACCCTTCATTGCATGAGTCTTATGAACCAATTTATATTATAATGAGAAATTTTCAGACGTTGATGCTACATTTCACACATGATGAACCAGAATATATGGTGTTCCAAAGAAAAAAGTGATGTTGAAGTAAAAGAATTATTCTGATGAGGTTAGAATGTGTTTTTTTTCTTGAAAATAAATATAGTCAATTATGAGTATTATTTGTTATGGCTTTCAGTCAAGACAAGTTTCCCTAAAAGTGGTGAAAATTATTTCTTAGTGGCCATGTTATCAATTTCATTGTTTCACTTTGGTTTAACATGGCATGTAATAACTGAATGGTTTTGTTATTGAAGTGACCAAATAAGTTCTAAACAGTTCTACTAAAATGAAATAAAAATAAAGGCGCATTGACCAGTAGTCCTGTGTCAGAGGGGTCTAATATAACTACAGTTGAATTAAAAAAACAAAAACAGAAGCAGTCAGGGACATCTGAGCATTATGTGAACATTCCAAAATCAAAGGCGCAGTCTGGAAAACAGCTGTGCCTAAAGTCAAATGCATTCTGTTTTATTGTTATTTCCCGTCTTTCATTGATTAAGTACCAAATGGGCAAATATAAAAATTTTGACTTAGAAAAGGACCTGTAAAACAGTTACCTACATGGAGTCACTGCATTTTTTATGGAGATCATTTGTCTTCTTAATTGCTTTGCTTTTACCAGTATACTACAATTTTTAATCTTTCTTTTATTAATGATGCATTAGTTGGTAGTAATGTGGTTGTTAATGAACCATAATAATCTAGTGTAAAGTAAAATACAGGTTTTACTGTTTGTATGCCTTTTGCAGAATGTCATTTTTATTATGAATGTTTACTTATGGTATATAACACAGGATGTGTAACCGTAAATGCATTAATTCTTCCCCTGTAACAAAGCAAAAATGTCTATTTGCCTCATATAAAATCCGAAATGAAACGGCATTGTACTAATCTCTTTACAGATGCTCTTCATTTAACATTGGAATTGGAAAACACTAGAAATGTGATATAAATATTTATCTTGCAAAGCTTTCCATGACCTTGTCTGTGCTTCTCAAAAACTTGGTTACCTGTTTATCATTGACGCCTGTAGCATTTGATGTGCTTATAAATTGAGAGTTCAGTGACTGTCAAATGAATGAATGAATGAAATGCATGCATTCTCCTAATTAAAGTGATTAAGTACTGTCATCTATCATTAGAGAGGATTCTCTGCAACTACCGACTGTATACAAATGCTTTACGGATTCTTAGCAGGCCTCACACTGCAACAGGTCACTAATTAATGGAGGAAACAACATGTCTTTCAGTGAGTTATTTGCACAGTTTGTTTTAGCTTTTATAATCTTGATTAGAAGCTAAGTGTTGCCCTTCTAATGAACTCTTTTTCACAAGTTAGGTGTGACAGCCGCATAAACATGAGCAGAGGAATAAATATCAAGAAGTAAACATGAATTTCAGATGAGAAATGTTATCCTTAAACATATGTAAGTCATTGTTTTAATTTTATGTGCTGTATCTTTAAAGTTTATCACACGCAGACTGTACTTTTAAAGTGAATTGTAGATGAACTATAAATATGTAGAAATTTAAAAATTAGTTTGACATTTTTTGAAATGGCGAAAAGTGATTAATAAAGGAAAATGCCTTTAGACTTCATGTATTTAGGTTATTCTCAGATTTTGCCAAGACCAACAATGTGATAACCAAAATTAGTAAATATCTCTCCAGTGACTGATGCACTATTCTCTGGCAATTTATATAAGAATGGTGGTGTCATTTCATGTCACAATTTTTTCAAAGCTCCCAAATGAAAGAGTACTTCTTTGATGTTAAAAGTTGGGAAAATGTGACTGTTAAATAGATCTCCATCTCTTGACTATAATATAGATAATGGTGTTGTACAAAGTTGATTATCTATGCTAAATATATTGGTCACTTTTCAAGGATTTGATTAGATTAGATAAACTTTATTAATCCCAAGAGGAAATTTAGATACATACAGCAGCAGAAATGTAAAAACCAAAGATGCAGACTCATAGTACAAATAATACAATCGATCAATACTTAGATAGATAAATTTACAGTATATTATACACAATTTGCAAAGTAAACTTAAGAGTATAAACATTTAGTTTGGAAATTTCAGAAGCAAGTACTTAATTGCCCGACAGCAGCAGGCAGAAAAAAAATATAGAAACGAGCTTGTGGCTAAAAGTGCTCCAAAAGAGTGCTTCCTGGATGGGGTGGAGGGGATTTTTCATGATGGCATCAAATTTTCCCACTTTTTTTTTCTATAACTGCTTCTAGTGTGACCAGGATTAGCCCTGTGAAGGAGCAGGCATCACTGTTAAATTTGTTCTTGCATTGTATGTCTTATAAACTCTTTTGTTTCCCATGGAGACCATAGTTTAGAATAATCACACAGGCCACTGAATACTGGTAGAACATTTCGAACAGCTTGCTGCATACACCAAACGACTGGAGGTCCCTTAGGAAGTACTGTCTGATCTGGCCCTTCTTGTCCAGTTTGCTGTTTATGTGAGCCCTCAGTACTTTTGGTTCCACATCCTTTCCACATCCTCCTCTTGTCTGGTCTCAACGGCTCTTTGGCACACTGGAAGTCCACCACAAGCTCTCTTAGCATGTTGATGTTGAGTTGTAGGTGGTTTTCCTTGCACCACAAGACAAAAGACCTCTACAAGCCTTCTATACTCGTCTCCATTATTAATGCTGCCTATGATGGAGGAGTCATCTAAGAATTTCTGTAGGTAGCAAGCACTGGTATTATACTGATAGTCCATTCTGTTGAGTGTAGACAGGAACAGAAACAGGACGGTTCTCTGTGGTGCTCCAGTACTACATACCACCATTTCTGACACACTATTCCTGAGCCTCACAAACTGCTGTCTGTTATTCAGTTAGTGCATGATCCATGAGATTATAGATGTATCTAGATGCATAGCCTTGACTGGAAAATTCATAGAACATTATCCTAATTTTAGTGGGAGAAGCCTCTTTGGAACTTGGAGAACTGAGCTTTATCCACACTTATATTGTGTGTGCTGTCACACACGTGTGAATAGAGGCAGCTAAAGGGCTTGAGTAATTGTAATGCTACATCAGACCAGGGGGTGGTAGAGTGTGCTGACTGTTTCTCTCAGTTCCTTGCAGACTATTCCCAGGAAACTCCGCCTGGTACCAGCACCTCTGATGACGTCACTTGCTGTTCCGAAGATGTCACTTTCAGTTCCAGCATAAATGAGATAATTTCCTCCACCAGCCTTTAAAACTGCCATCATACCTCCACATAGTCAGTTCTGTTTTAGAATCAGTCTTGTGAACAATTTGCTTAGTTTCAACCCTTTTGCAGCCAGGACATAATATATGGATGGCTGCCCCAAACCTTTGTATTTGTCTGGAGTCGTTTTGTAACAGTGGCATAGCTGGCAGGATGGTGTATTCCCTGAAGAAAATGGGACAGGACCTAAAAACTACCCTGGTAGGAAAGTACCGGGGGCCAAGTTTCCAGGTGGGGAGTTAGTCTGGTGATCATGTGTAACTCGGAACAGGCTTCGCTCCCTATATATGAAACCAGGCTAATATATAACCACAGAGTATGAAGGAGACTCACAGACGTGGGCTGGTTCCTGGGGAGGTAACGAAGGGGGCTCATTATGTTCTCTCGAAGGAGAAAGCTGAGCCGCCCATTGGGGTTGAGACTCCAGATGAATATGGGCTTTCCCCAGACCAGCAGGTGAGAAACTTAAAAACCTAGGAATTTAACCCAAAAAAGTAAACTCCGGAGCAAGTGAAGGCTCTGTGGGAACAGGTGGCGCAATGACCGTTTGAACTCAGCACATATCAAATAGTGCAACAGGTGGCCTGCTTCCTACTTATAAAGAGCCTCCCCACAAACCTCGCCCAGCTGGTCTGGGAAGAATTCCACAGTATGGAGGAGATCATCGGGCTCCTCGAGATAACTAAACCAGCCTCGCAATCTGGGTGAAAAGAACAATCCCCTAGCGGACTCTGTTTGGATTATGTTCCACAAAGCAGGTCCCTTTCATATACTCCAGAGCCTGTTTTGAAGTTTCCGGGCCGCTGGGCATGCAACCTGCCCAGGGATGAGGTGATGATGCGGGTTCAGCTTCATGCTCCCATTGGCTGTTTGGGAGCCCTTGAACCCAACACCGTTGATAGTTATAACCGAGATGAGCTAGACAGTGAGGCAATAACAATGGAGCAAGGGGATGGTGTGCAAAAGTGCTTTTATTAAAAACAGTCAACAAAGCAGTGTTTCAAAATAAATAGTGCAGTGATTTAAAAGTTCAAAAAGATCTTCATTTAATAAATAATCCATAAAAGAAATGTGACAAGTGGAAGTTAAAAACAATAGAAAAATCTTCTAAAAACCACGAGGTACAATATCACAGGAAGCAATCCTTTCAAACACAAAAAGCCTGGTGTCTTCAACTACCATGGCGGCTCCCCTGCTACTCTCATCTGGGCTGCTCAACAGGAGAGTCGCCTACCTGCAGGAACAGCTGCTTTTCACTCAGGTCCGGTAGCCCTCCGATCCTTGGCTACGCCGGGCTCCCAACTGGACTAAGACTTGGGTTATTTCCCCAGTGGCCAAGTCGCTCATGCTGGGGGTACGCCAGCCCAAAGCCTTATGGACTCCCGCTCCTATCGACGGCCAAGTCCACTCCTCTACAGGTCACTCCAGCTACTTAATCGCTCAGTTGGAGTGACCACTACCTTCAGTCCCACTGAGTGTTGGCCAAACACTCCCCTCGTGGGCTCTCTTCCCAGCTGCCTGCTTTCTCCAACTCAAGCCTGCTCTTGCTCGCTCGCTCGCTCTTCCGTGCCAGCGCTGTCTCTCTCTACTTCCTACTTTCTTCAGCAACCTCCGTCTCTTTCTCACTCTTTTTCTGTTTTCTTCTCTCCCCTTCTAACCGACTCGCGCTTCTATATATTGAGAGGGGCATAGCAGCTGCACATTAGCAGCGTCAGGAATAATCACGGATGTGGGCAGTCCCTCACCTGTGCACTAGGTGAGAAACGCCCACACCGCAGATCGCCCTGAGATCCGCTACAGCCACCACGTCCCTTCACTAAGCCGCGAGCGCGGTGATTACTCATTTAAAAACTGGCCTTTGCAAAGAGAGCTATGGACCCTTAACACCACAGACAGTTTATGTGTACTTACCAACCCCCTGACGCTATCCCATACAGGAAATGTAGTTGTTTGTGGGTTTAAAGTTGAGGCACTCTTTGACTCTGGCAGCAACATTTCCATTGTTGCTTGCTGATATGTATTAATGCAACAGTGAATAAAGGTAAAGACCAGTATTAAATGGATACATGGAGAAGTCCAAAAATATAAAACCACCCTATGTTTCATCAGTCAGGGATGATTGCTGAGAAAATTCCCCGTGGTGGTCCTCCCTACACCGCCTTTTCCGGTGATTCTCGGGTGGGACTGGTCTGAAAAAATAGTATATTTTCGACTACTCCCAAATGAAACTTAGGACTAGTTAAGGACGGGAATGACCCGACTCCATGCCATGTACTCAGCCAGTGGAGAGAGATGTGGAGGCCCAAGAAGGGGGCGGGGAGATTCCTGGTCCATCACAGGTGGATACATCATCAACCCGCGCTTTGACAAGCTGGGGGGATTCTCCGCCTCTTGAGGTCAGACTGGACCCTCTCTCCGAAATGCAGTTTCAATTTAGAGAAACACCAGCTTCTTTAAAGTGGGAGCAGTGGAATGATGACTCCCTAAAATCTGCGAAAAATTCAGTTGTGTTTGTCAATGGCCAACGCACTCATCAGCCCATGCCACATGGTCCTCACTTTGTCATTGAAAATGACCTCTTATATTGAGCAGCGGAACATAAGGGGGAAGTGAGGAAGCTGTTGTTAATCCCACGAACCTACCAGTGGCAGGTCTGTGAGTTAGCATATGCCCACCGCCTAGGAGGCCATTTGGGCACCGAAAAGATGCTGGAGCAAATTAAGCTCCAATGTTATTGCTTGGAAATTAATGAGGAGGTTCACCGTTTTTGTGTCTCTTGTCCAGAGTATCAATTATGGCAACCTCCTAGGAAGGACCACACTCCTCTCATTCCTCTTCCCCTTGTTGACATCCCTTTTGAACGTATTGGGGTCGATATCATATTTCCGCTGGAGCCCTCAGCCCGGGGACATAAGTACATATTAGTCCTTGTGGATTATGCTACTCAGAATCCTGAGGCTGCTCCATTGCGCTCAGCCACATGTAAGGCACATGTTGTGATGCCATTTACCTCAGAGACGTTCAGGGAGTTACCTAAAATAAAGCACTTAAAGACTGTGGTGTATCATCCTCAAAACGACGGTCTTGTTGAGAGGTTTTATCAGACTCTCAAACAAATGCTTCGTAAGGTGGTCAGCGGTGATGGGAGAAACTGGGATCAGCTCCTTCCCCTTATTCTCTTTGCATATTGGGAAGTCCCACAAGGCTCTATGGGGTTCTCACCATTTGAATTATTATATGGACGACAACCCAGAGGAATATTAGAATATATTGCACAATTACGCGATAGATTTGGAAAAATTAGACCAATCTTAAAAAGTCACATAGAGGAAGCGCAAGCAGCACAGGCCAACTATTATGACCCTCTTGAGAATTCCATTGTAGGTTTCAACCTTCCATTCCAATTACTTGCCCACTGGCAAGGACCTTATGAAATTAAGGAGAGAAAAGGGCTTGTTGACTATTTGGTGAAGCAGCCCAATCATCGACCAAGCGAGCGGGTTTATCGTGAACTTCCTGAAGCCGTGGAAAGTATGGGATCCGGATCCCTTCTCCGCTCAGCCCCGCTCATTCTTTGCTCAACCTAGCACCCTTAATTTCAAACCAGAGCTAAATTGCAGACAGAGACGGGAGCTGGAAACAGCTATCCTGTCCATCCCGGAAGTTGTGAGTGAAAAACCCAGAAGGACCTCTCTGATTGCACACGATATTGTGACAGAGCCCAGTGTTGTCACTCAAAAGCGCCCCTATCGACTTCCTGAGGCAAAGAAAGTTGAGGTAGAACTTGAAATGAAGCATATACTGGCACTAGGTGTGATAGAGGAAAGTTATAGTACCTGGTCCAGCCCAATTGTCTTGGTTAGTAAGCCTGATGGAAGTTGGAGGTTTTGCAATGACTTCCGTCGGTTTAATCAAGTTTCCCAATTTGATGCTTATCCGATGCCTCAAGTGGACGACCACAACAGGCTCGGACAAGTGAAATTCTTGATCTTCAACTGTATAAGTATTCAATTATTCATCATAAGGGCTCTCTCCATTCCATCTCCGATGCTCTTTCACAATCTCACGACCTCTCGGTGCAGGCCGCCCAAGCAGATGGGTCTGGGCTGGGGGGTTGGTCTTGTCACACACGTGTGAATAGGAGGCAGCTAAACGGCTTGAGTAATTTTAAGACCAAGGGGTGGCAGAGTGTGCTGACTGTCTCTCTCATTTCCTTGCATACCATTTCCGGGAAATCCCGCCTGGTACCGGCGCCTTTGGATGTCACTTCCAGTTCTGGCATAAATTACATCATTTCCTCCACCAGCCTTTAAAACTCCCATCTTACCTCCACATAGTCAGTTCTGTTTTAGCCAGGCCATAAAACTCGGGTGGCTGCCCCAAACCTTTGTATTTGTCTGGAGTCATTTTGTGACAGTGCCTAATAGGCAAACATGCAAATAATCAACATGTTCTGAAACCAGGGGACAGAGCTGTTTCAAAACCAGCCTCTCAAAGGGTCTGATATCTGAAGTAACGGTAACTGACCAGAAGTCCTTGGGATTACCGGAATGCCCTTTCTTTGGCTCTGGTACTACATTCCCCACAGCTGGGGAACCTTCTTCGGACTCAGTGAATTGGTGCTGAAGGACCCCTCAGAGGTGACTGGCACATGTTTTCAGCATCCTGGGGCTGATTCTATCTGGCCCTGCAGCTGTGTTGTTGTTGACAGACTAAATGTTACTTATACACCTGTAAAGATGTTTAAATAAAATTTAAAATTATATGTGTGTTATAGATGAATTCTAAAACTGGGCATACAAGGATAGGTAACATCATGAAAAATGCTGAAAAGCCACCAAAGGAATGGAAAGACATTTTTATTCGCAGAAGGATCTCTTTCTGTCCAACAATGGAAAGTCTGTGTAAAATGTGTTTATTTTTCCAATGATTTTTCCAAAAATGTTCTTGATATTTTTAGATTAAGAAAATATTATATTATTAAAGGTGTATTGAAAAACAGAACAAGAGAATTAAATGAGTGTTAGGTCTCCCAGGCAGAATGCTCCATTGTGCCTTGGTTACTCAGTGGTCCAGACCAACACCATGTTGATGGATCTCCTGGGCTATAAACACCGGACTCCAGAAAAGACAGAGTTGAGACAGGTTGAAGGTGAACTCAAAAGGAGTTTTCTAGGTTTTCTCCTGGTTTCTTGTAATTTGTCATTAATAGGACACCATAAAGGAAGGAAAGTCAAATTAATAGGAAAACAAATCAAGTGCTTAAAACTATGTACAAATATGAATATTTCTAAATTTCTCATAAATATAA
This sequence comes from Polypterus senegalus, assembly GCF_016835505.1. Taxonomy (NCBI): domain Eukaryota; kingdom Metazoa; phylum Chordata; class Cladistia; order Polypteriformes; family Polypteridae; genus Polypterus; species Polypterus senegalus. Next base: position 122,040,400 of record NC_053156.1, read on the forward strand.
ATTTCATGGTACTTTTTTCTTTTCTAAATGCAGAGTGAGAGAAAAGAAAAAGGTTACTTTGTTAAACTGAGAAATCAATCATTGGGGAGATGACTGACTGGATCAAAATACTACAGCCAAAGGGGTCTCCAGGACTACGCTTGAATGGATTGTGCTCTCCTAATGTATTGTAATCTTTAAGTTCAATAAAATCATAAATGAAATGGGTGAAATCAAGGCAAAGGCTGAACATTCATTAGGTGCCTTAGGTCACTGAGTATCCCCTCACTAGCTAGGGCCTTTCCTGAGAGAAAGAGAGAGCCCACTCCTGTTGGGGCAATAAATTCTAAAGCACGAAAGAAGGATCAAATTCACCTGCAGATGCTCTGTCCCCTAGTGAAGCTGAAGTCATGTTCTTTGTTGGACCTGAGAAGCTGGAGTCTATCCTGACATCATCAAGCACAAGGTATGGACAAGCCTTACTGAGATGAGAGTAACCTTGCCCTTTCGATACAGGCACTGTTGCATTACTTGGTGTCTGAGACCACCTACCATCATCTTTTCATGTTGATTAAATTTTGTAGCCTTACTGATCTTTGGGCAAATGTCAGATTGTGGATGAAGTGATTGTAGCAGTTCAAGGACACTCCAGGACCATCTGTGCTGGTAAAATAGATATTTAGATTGTTCAAATCCCGCAGAATTCAGCAAGGCTTCTCTAAGGATGCAACACAATGTAAATGAACTGAATAGCATCTCTTGAACAGCACTACTCCATAATCTTGCTGAATGCTCTCCTTGCAGAGGACTGACTAAATATCATGTTGCCTTTCTCGACTGAACAGCCTGAGGCGTACTCTTCAAATGATTCCCTTACACGTTTAGTAATTTAACCAAATGCAGTTGGCTGACAATTGCCATACTTGAAAGTGTAAACTGGGTATGGCAAACAAGAGAGCTCCTGAGTGTCAAGAAGCAGGACTTGATGTCTGAAGTAGCCCTACTTATTTCTAATGCTGCCTGTACACTGCCATTGACATTAACATCTAACAATGTGGGGAAAAGCAAAAGAAAAGTAAAACAATAAAGGAATTATTAGGAAGATGAATACCAACAGCAGAAAGGTAGGTCTAACTGGAATACAGCATTTCCTTTGTTTCTGTACACATAGGGAAATATTCTTGGATAATTTTATTGTATTATTCTCACAATTATGTTTTAACTAAATTCATTACTGCATTCAGTCAATCCTCTATGCATTGTTATCTCACTTTGGCTTGCTAGTATATGGGGATTTTTTTGGAGTCAGGAAAGTATCTATAATACTAATATTAATACTAATGCTACTATCACTACTACATCCAATTATTATTGATCTACCCCTTTAATACTGAATTGGACTAAATGAGTTCGAAAGTGATGATGATTATGATATGTTTTATTTAAATAGCACCTTTCCCATAGATGGAGGGATTGATACTGCTGCTACTGCTACAACTAATGAGGTAATAATAACAATAATGATAATCATACATGCATACTGATTCAATGTAAGACAGTGAAAATTGAAAAGCAAAAGTTATCAGTAGCAAGTGCAGTGATGTGATATTTCAGGTTCCACAAATGCAAACCAAGTTTACAAGTGTTGAATTTTTCTGATGTTTGCATTGTTTAGGCTCAATTTAGAACTTAATGGCAGCTTCACTTTTCTGTGACCTGTGTGCTGTGCAGAGCTCATTTAGATCTCGTTTTTGTGTCTGTATTTTGATGATATCCTTGTATGACTATAATGAGTTAGACTAATGCAGATGTTTTTGATGTCATAACAGAGGGGAAGGCTTCTTGATAGCCCAGGACCCTTGGCACATTCACAGAGTGGCACTTTAGAGTGCGTGACATAGTTGGCCTTTGGCCTAGGTCAGTGGTTCCCAAACTCCGTCCTGGGGACCCTCTGTGGTTGCAGGGTTTTGCTGCAACCAACTTGTGTTTTGAATTGGACTCCTAGCCTAGTTAAGTGAGCTATTGCTTCTCAATTTCTTTGTTTTGGGGTCAACGTATAAATTGCAAAAATAAATTTGGTAAATGTTTATTAAAATGTAATAACCAGTTATAAGGGAATGATGTAGTTTTTTTGTACCTTTTAACAATATTTTCCTCCTGATTTTCATTTTGCTTTTCCAGGTGTTCTGGTTATTTAATCCATTATTCACTAACTAGTGGGTTTGGCACTGAAGTAGCTGCAGGCTTAAGTCAATCAGTGTTGTTTGCCTGGTTGTCTGTTCTGCTTCTTTTTAATTGCTGTTCTAAGGATACAATGAAGGGTGCAAACTACACAGTAAATGGGCAAAATAATAGGATAACGAAAAAAAGAGTTAAGCATTTAAAATTATAATAAAAACAGAAATATTTCTAAATGCCTGTAAATGTTAAAATCAGAATGCTGTGCTTTTCTGAATGCATAATAAAAGCAGAGTAAACAGACCAGCTAAGTTCAATGGGTTCAATTATTATCTGTTATTATCTCTGACTGTGAATCTAGTTGGGAAAAAAATCTACATCCACAGGGGGTCTGCATGTCTGAGTCCTCTGGCCCAAGCAGTGAGTGTAGATTCCCAAGGGTTTATGTTTTCTAATAAATTGTAGTCTGTATCAGTCAATAGTTTTCTGTTTAGTGGGCAATGCAAAGTCGTGCAGGATGTAACTGAATATCCAAAAAATAAGTATTGGGCTTAGTCAGCACCAACACAGACCAACTTGAAAACACTTTTTGCTTTCAAAGTTTCCCATAACATGTAATTACACATGCTTGGATTGTCAGTCTTATTTACAGAGCAAATACAAAGTAAATTGAAATGATTGAAGTAGGAGAAAAACGAAGAACATCTGTAGAAAACACCAAATCATATGTGTTTTTTTGAAGAGATCATGTACAGTATGTCTGCCTTTACAGGCTACACATGAGTATAAGGTTGAAATGATATAATTGGGAGTCCTTTCAAAATAAATAACAGTGAAATTTTCAAGTGTTTCAAGGAGAAGAATACATCAGCTGCTGCAGAGAAAGTAACAAAGGACTGTCTTCAAAGCTAAAATGAGAGGAGAGGGACCAATGTGAAGTTAGTGCCTTATCACACAAGTGTCATATGTCAGTGTGTTTTCATGCAGCTTCCACATACACACTTCAACGCGAGACTCTGTGTTTTCAAAAAGACTTGTTTTGTTGTGGATGGAAGGCCAAAACTAATAAACGCAGATGTGTTTTTCATGTTGGTGTGGATTAAACCTGAATTACACAAAGGCAGTACAAACACTCCAGAACTAAGAAGTGTAACGCAGTGTGAAAAAAGGTAAATGGAGATTGGGAGATGAAACGTAAGTCACAAAACGAGCCAAGGTCAAAACCTTCAGTTACTTCAACCTTTTATTACAGCCAAAACACTAAACAAATATTTCATTAAAACCATTACATAAAATTCTGAAACCAAGAATATTGAGTAAGTAACACTTGCACTTATGAATTTTTTCAGTTTCTCTCCACAATCTCGGATAACCAATAAGTGTGTGACATTGACCTTAAAATTCAATGCAGTGACATCTGACATCACAGGTCACAACCTTCCGGTGGTCATAAACAGCAACAGAACTAGCCAAAACTACAGCCCAAAATGGCGGCACCCATGAAAAATAAAATGACATATGAAATGAAGCATATACTGGCACTAGGTGTGATAGAGGAAAGTTATAGTACCTGGTCCAGCCCAATTGTCTTGGTTAGTAAGCCTGATGGAAGTTGGAGGTTTTGCAATGACTTCCGTCGGTTTAATCAAGTTTCCCAATTTGATGCTTATCCGATGCCTCAAGTGGACGACCACAACAGGCTCGGACAAGTGAAATTCTTGATCTTCAACTGTATAAGTATTCAATTATTCATCATAAGGGCTCTCTCCATTCCATCTCCGATGCTCTTTCACAATCTCACGACCTCTCGGTGCAGGCCGCCCAAGCAGATGGGTCTGGGCTGGGGGGTTGGTCTTGTCACACACAGAAAAATTAGAGCTAGAACTTGACCTTGGTGATGAGTGGGTCATCATCATTTTTGAGCAGCAGCAAGTGGAAGGTGTGGTCATGGTCATGACTTTAAGCAAGACATAACATTTTATCTCTAATATAATGGACTCTTTATTGCCAATTCAAAAAAATGCTGAATTTGTACTCAATATGTTAATATTATCTGTGAACACCAGGGGGTGCTCCAGCTCCCCAAACACCCAACTCCAACAGGCATGGACACAAGTTAAAAGGCACAGAGTCTTTTATTGTGGGGAACTCTACAAGTACAATGAACACAGCATACAATAACTCTTTTCTCCCTTCTCCCTCCTGGTTACTCTTCCACTGACTCCTCTACTCCTCCTCACAAGCTTTGTCCACCTTCCACCTGACTGTGGCTCTTAGATGTGAGGCAGGCAGCTCCTTTTATCTAATCCTTGGGAGTGGTTCCAGTGACATGACACTGTAGCTCCGAAACACTTCCCAGGTGAATTTTGAGCAATATGGAGTAGAGACACCCTGGGACTACAATAACCCAGCATTCCATGTGGAACTTTTGAGTTTCCCCATCACCTGACTTTAGATTTTAAGTGATTTGCTATTGCCTGGCAAGTGATTACAATTTGCTTCACAAGTGTCTGCGCTAAGGGAGAGACAATCTTCAAACATGCTGACAGTTTTTATCCTACAGTTCTGTTAAGAATAAGACTGCTTGAAGGAAAGATGGAAGGAAAGCAACCAGGAAATGATGTTGAGGCACTCCCAATTTCTGAATTCAGGCTAGGGTCAAATGGCAAGAAGTAGATTATCAAATTTGTCAGACTCAAAACACAAAATCATGATCAAGGTGTGCAAAAGAACTTTGAAACCAGAAAATTCTAACTGTAACTTGGGCTTCTTTTCCCTTCCTAATTCTACAAAAAGACTCCAGATTTTTGTTTTGATCCACTACTCAGTTGCCAGAAGGTGTGTGCCACCATCTTATACATCAAAGCGCCTAGAGTATGGGAAAGAAATTCTTCTGTGGTAATCACCAACACATTATACATTGTTGAATACTTATGTTCTTTCCTCAGTCACACGTGTTTTTAGGGACCACCTGGAAACCTTAGGAAAGCCCAACAATTCCACATCACAGCAAGGGAAAGGACATTGTCACTAACAATATCTCCTGTTTCCTCCATAGCTCTGCGTGCTCGTTGAGAAATGATGTTAGCCCCACCCCCAATTTATGCTGCTAGGTCTGCAACTTCCTGGCCTGGCTTTTACATATTGGCAGTCCACCCAATGGGGGCTGTTATTTTTGGACCATTAGCTTTTGAAGGAGACTGAGCTCTCGGATGAGACATGGTAGATTTTGCTTTGCCACTTGTTTCTTTTGTTTTTATTTTTCTTTGAAAGTTCTTAAATGGACTTTCACTAAGTTGGTGTCCCAACCATTTGCACCCAGGTCCAACAAATTCACACTGCACTTTCTCAGGATGGGCTATTGACTCATTTGTGGTCTTGTGGGAGCCACCAGAGGGAGCTGTGAGGTGGAGGTTTCCTCCTTTTAGGGAGGTTCCACCTGACCCAGAAGAGCTTCCTGGATGTAATGTGGCAGCACCAGAAGTACTCCCGGGTCCAATATAAAGGAAACTTCTCCTTTTTTCAGTTGAGCCAGAGTCGGGTGGATGAGGACAAAGCTCATTGAGGAGGAGTGTAAGAGAGGGAAGAGACAGAAGGAAGAAGACTTTCAGTAATTGTGCTTCTGCAATGTTCAGTGAGGTATATGAACACAATAAACAATTTGTATCTGGAACTTGTGTAGTTGGGGTTTGGGGTGCTGCTCTCAATTGACCCTTTTTGGTACTCCGAAGATGATAATGCAATGCAAAAAAAACTTCATGTTGTGCCTATACTGTCTCAGAGTCTCCAGAGCCCTGCAACAGGCTGTCTCTTGTTTGGCCAAAAGAAAGTTAGTCTGTTGCAAAATTTGTGGTCTTGGGCAGTCTTGGCAAGTGTGCAGGTGTGACATCATACAGGTATAGCCGAATTCTGAGTCAGTGCTCCACCAAGCATCCATGTGGCTATTCTGTTCAAGTTTTTCGCAGCACTTTTCAAAGTTTTCTTGCAAAGAACAAAAAAAAGTGTGAAACAGCTTCAGTTTATGCTAAGAAAAAAAAGAGTTAACATCTCATTTTCATTCTGTATTCACACCTGTATTTCTATTAAAAAAATGTTATATCTAACATCTCATTTTCAAATAAAATATTTTTTACAGTTTAAGAAGAGCTATTTTTTTTATACAGGTATTGTCAAGCTTGGGTCAGTGAGCTGCATGAGGGTGGAAGGCAAGTCCAGGTTTCCATACAGGTACTTTATTACTGCATAGAGAAGGCAGGTACAGTCTCAAGACTTCATTCAGAATAGGAGCTGTTACTTCAGCACTCAAGCACATGACATAGGAGCCATGACATGGTAACTGTCCTGCTTTAACTCCTATCTTCAAATTAGAAGAACACCAGCGACTTGGAATCACCGCTGTGGCAGACCGGGAGAGTATGATGAAGAGCACATCAAAATCTTGTGTTAAATGTTCTAAAAATCGTGCAACAAGCACGTTAGGCAGTAAGCCTGATCCTGCACAGGACAACCTATTACTTTGCCCTTGAGCTACTGTTTACCAGATGCAGCAGAGCAGCTATGGAGCTGTCCTTGCGCTGTTGCTGTTAAAGGTGGCGAATTGCTGGGAACCCCGATCACAACAGCATACGTATTTTCACCATTTTGTGGTGAGTCAGTATCATGACCTACTCTACACAATGATGACAAAAAAAGCCAAAAGAAAAACACTCCAGGCAACTCCAAAAAAGATCAACGAAAAGAGCAAGTTAGGAAATGTCTGCAAGGGAATAACCAAGTCACTGAATATCACTGAATATCACTGAATATCCCTTGAAGTCCAGTTCAATCGCCCCGGATAAAATAATGATGGCTAAAGGTGCATCTGCTAAATCCTGACTAATCCTGACATATGTATGCTGCCAATTGCTCTACTCTTATATTTGTAATTAATTTAGACCACTTTACAGAGATTTGTTTTCACTTTGACATTAAAGAGTCTTTTTCAGTTGGTCATTATGAAAAAAGCCAAATAAAATAAACTATGATTCAATGTTGTATAATAATAAAATGTGATAATGTCCATGGGGGTGAATACATTAGATAGATAGATAGATAGATAGATAGATAGACTAACAACAACAAAACCAACACCCTTCAAACACACATAAGAAATTTAAAAGACACACAAATTCTGCAGATGTGTTACTCTTGGTATAAAGGAGCCCCAGAAGTGTTTTTTTAACACACATCTGCGTAATAATTTGTTCGCTGAAAGTACTCAGTGTGTCAGAGAGAGAATGTGAGAATTGTTCATAATGGCACTCAGTTTTATTTTAATTCTCTCCTTTACTACAACCTCCAGGGGTCCAGAGAGCGTCCTATAATTGAGCTTGCCTTTTTAATTAGCTTGTTGATTCAGTGGGCTTCTCTTGAAGTGATGTTACCAGCCCAGCACACCACAGAGTAGAGAATGGCACTGGCCATCAAAAAATTATAGAAGATGTGAAGGATGTCACTTCCAACATTAAAAGAACACAGTCTAGTAAGAAAAAAGAGCCTTCTATGCCCTTTTTTATATAGTTTGTCAGGGTAACAAGAACATTCCAACCTGTCATTGATGTGGACCCCCAAGTATCTGTAGTTGTGCCACCAATCAGCAACCAAAAATGACCAAAATCACTTGCGCATCAATTTTTATTTTATCACTTCACTGTTATTTCTTCTTAGTTTACAGTAGCAGTCTTCATGCTCTAAAATACTGATCAAGACAAAGGATATTGTATCAACTAAAAATCATTTGATTAAGATGGAAGCAAACTACTGTAAAGTGTGCGGTAAAATTTAAAACTGGCTTCAACTTGGACAACCGAAATCTGCTTTTCAAGAATTAAGGAAAGTGGAACTTGGTTGATGGCCATGCTAAGCTGCTTCGTCTGTTTGTTTCCCAAACCTTCTTATTATTTACGTATTTTCACCATTATAACAAAGTATTTTTATGGTCCCATGAATTTTGTTATGGAATTTGTGACGTATACATCAATTAATCAGAATTAGGTTTTTTTGCACTCGCCCTCAGTAAAGCAATTACATGCATTGTTATGGACTCACTGGCTGCTTCCCACTGAAGCTGCTTTTCTGTGTAAGTCCAATAGATGTCATCTGGTGTTTATTTATGATGACCACTTTGAAGTGCTCAGTGAGTCATTGGACCTCCAAAACAACACACCAAGCATGTCTTTATCAGCTCTGTCACTTAATTCTTCTTGTTAGTCTTGACCATCTCCTGTGTCTTCATAACACACACCTCTTTTCTCCTGGTCTATACTCTTTCCCCATTTTAGTCCTAAAGCACTTCTTTTTATCCATCAGCTCCTGGAGCTCCATGCCCTCACAAGAAGTGTTTTTCCATTTGCTCCTCTCCTAACTAGCCTCTAACTTTGCACAGCTGTCCCATTATTAACCTTGAACTAATAACCCTGTTAGATTTGGAACATACATTGGGTCTAAGCTATCTGCAACAGTAGTCCGAATCAGCCCACTACTGTGTACAGTTTCAAAATGTGATGTTTACTAACTAAGCTCCACAACATTCTCTGAATAACTCAAGCAATAGAGAGTAAATCTGTGTTATTCCACAACCCTTCCATACTGATTTTGATGTTACTTACAGTCAAGTTACAAGTGACAGCTCAGTTCTCAGAGCCCAATCGATCAGAGAGTCGAAAAGCAGTCTTTGGCACTGGAGACTGTCACATTATTCATAGAGACCAAGGAGAAATTACACACCAGATATTTAATGCAGATACCACAACAATGTGCCCACTATGGCAATGGAGTCAGGTATAGCCAGAGATGTACTGTAGCTTGGGCAACTTCCAGGAGTGCCACCACACAGTCTGTGTCACTGCTCTTTATCAAGAGAGTGTGTCTTTCTGGTCAGAAACTGAGCTTGCCAAGTGTGAGCTTCAGCTGATTAAACCAGTGACATTTTACTTTTTAATTTAACATTATCAAAGTTTATCAAAAATCCAAGTCATCAAAATTAAGGAAATGTCAGCTTTTATGTTTTTTTCCCCCCATTTTCTGTTTCAGATTTTTGTGTCAGTGGGGCAGAATTAAAACAGTAGGATTGACAAAGAATCCAGTGAAGGTTTACTAAACCTATGTGTGCACATTTGTGTGTGTGTGTGTGGTGATGACATCTCACTGCAAGTAGAACGTGAAAGGCTGAACATGGAAAAGGCATGAAGGAGCTGAGAGTGAACTCAGGAAAACTGGAAAGCAGAACATAACAAATGTCACCATTACGCCTTCATGAGGGACTACCAGTTTTTGATTCACAGTCTTCATCATGTATATAATTACAGTATTACATAACTGATCATTTCATGATTAATTGAGCTAACAACTTGTTCTCCAGGCTGACAGGGCAACCCGGGATTCAAGTGATTCTTGATTCTGTTTGTTTGTATTTTTCTCTCAGTTTGTACATAAGAAAGGGGAGTTTAACAGAAATCCAGTGGTCTTTCCTGTTATGTTGTGTTTCAATGTGTTATTTACGGTAATAAAGCAGAACGTTACGTTCCCAAACTTTCCAAATCTAGTTTAGGGACATGGTGGGCTGGGAGCACAAAGTAAGACGCAGCCAAAAGAGCAGTCTGTTGCAAGCTCGACTCACACGCTCACCTTCCCACACTGATCTCAATTGAAAAGGGCCAGTAAACAGAACAAACAAGTCTCTGGCACTGACACTGCCTATAAAAGGTATTAACACACACCCCACCTCAGAGGTTTTCACATTTTGTTGTTATACAACATTGAATCATATTGGGTTTACTTTGGGTTTTTTTTTACTTTGATAAACAGAAAAAGACCATTTAGTAGCAAATTGAAAATAGATCATTGCAAAGTACATAAAATAATTAATCACATACTGTAAGTATTCACTCCCTTTAATATGGCACACCTAAATCATTACTAATGCTGCCCATTGGTTTTAGAAGTCCCATAAGTAGTTAAAAGCATATCATGTATCAGTTCTCAAGGTGTTTCAGTTAATGGTGGTATAAAGGTGCCTGTATTTGGAAGGTCCATCTTGTGGTGAGTCAGTATCATGACCTACCCTACGCAATGATGACAAAAAAGCCAAAAGAAAAACACTCCAGGCAACTCCAAAAAAGATCAACGAAAAGAGCAAGTTAGGAAATGTCTGCAAGGGAATAACCAAGTTACTGAATATCACTAAATATCACTGAATATCCCTTGAAGTCCAGTTCAATCGCCCCGGATAAAATAATGATGGCTAAAGGTGCATCTGCTAAATCCTGACTAATCCTGACATATGTATGCTGCCAATTGCTCTACTCTTATATTTGTAACTAGCAAAATACCCGCGCTTTGCAGCGGAGAAGTAGTGTGTTAAAGAAGCAATGAAAAAGAAAAGGAAACATTTTGAAAATAACATAACCTGATTGTCAATGTAATTGTTTTGTCACTGTTGTGAGTGATGAGTGTTGTTGTCATATATATATATATATATATATATATATATATATATATATATATATATATATATATATATATATATATATATATATATATATATATATATATATTTACACACACACACACATAAACATATATATATATACATATCTATACATATACACATATATACATACATATATATATCTACATATATACACACACATATATACACACACATACATACATACACACACATATATACACACAAATACATATATATATATACATACATACACACACACACATATAAACATATATATACATATACATACATATCTACATATATACACACACAGCTATTTCGTATCAGTGCAATACGCTGTTTGTTAAAACGGTTGACTCTCGCTCTTACGTGCAATAACAAATCAAATCATTCAGTTGTCTTTGCTCATATGTCATTTTAGAGCTGGACGCCTGGCATCTTTTTTTGGCCACAAGTTCGTTTATGTTTGGTGTGAGGTTCTGTGTTGTGGAGATTCTCAGGATGGATTGCAGGTGCTCATCAGTGAGGCGACTCCTGTGTGCTGTTTTGTTAGTCTTTATCACTGAGAAGAGCTTCTCACACAGATATGTGCTACCAAACATGCACAAGGTTCGAGCCGCATGTAGACGGACTTTTTTTGTTCTTCAAAGTCACCAAAGCGCCGTGCAAACTCAGTGCGCAATAACTCTAGCTTCGCAATAACTTGCAGCATCATAAGGTAGACTTGATTAACGCGGTAAGTGTTCGGCAAGGCAGCTGAAGCGCTGCATTATGGGATCTGTAGTTTATTGTGTTACCAGCGCTTCATATACCCGGCCATTAATAACAATAATACAGTATATAAAATGATCTCGCGGGCGGATATAATTACACGCCGGGCGGATGTGGCCCGCCCTTGAGTTTGACAAATATGGACTAAATAGAACTTGAAAAGATATTTTTTCAAATGTGATCGCGCAATTCAGATAGAGTTGACACGCACTACAGCCTGCATGCCTCAATGAGTCATCCTCCCTCGCTCTTACTTTTTTACCGTTCATCTAATGAATACACTGAGTATGGCTTTACCAAAACAATCATTGATGGCGAATAAAGTATCCATTATTCGAGTATGTAGATCGGGATATATATATACATATATATATATACCCGTATCGCAGCGGAGAAGTAGTGTGTTAAAAAAGCTAGAAAAAGAAAAGGGAACATTTTAAAAATAACGTAACATGACTGTCAATATACAGTATTTGCTTTGTGAGTGTTACTGAGTGTTGCTGTCATCAAGGATTTGATTATCATTATTTCTTTCAATCAGGTTCGTATTTGTAGGATGTGTTGTGTTCAAGTTACATTCCGTGTTTGTCAATCGTTGTAAAGATGACAGGTTTCATTCATTGATTCGTTTCTTACTGCATCAATAAACAGCTCGTCTTCTTCTTTATCTGAGACCTGACACACTGCATGCACGGGTTTTTTTTACACTGTCTTCCTTTAGCGGGACATTGACTTTTTCCACCGTGTGCTTTGTTTCCGCAGTAGCTGCATTTATGAATATGCTTATCAGACGCTTCATATTTTTGCTGCCTTTCAATTGTGTAATTCGGTTTTGTTCAGCGCTCTTTGGAACTGTTGCTTTTATCTGTGCACTGCGTCAGTTCACGTGAGCCACTCGGTGTACATGCATCGAAGGTTCCCAGCTGTGCTGGTGCCATCTCATGCTATGTCCATGGATGTATTTAATGTTACCTTAGTCCTGGCACTTAAAACTTTCTCTCGCAGTTTCGCTGAGTTTGTGCCAAACACCACGCTGACCATCTCATCTTCCTCTCCATAAGCACAGTCCTTCACCCGTGAATATTTACCCGTGGCAGTTTGCTATTGGATTGCCGCTGACAGACGGCCTTATATGGGCAGGCACTAAATTACAAACGCCAGCGGCAGCCTGTCTATGAACTTAATTTAAAGTGTAGGTTTACATCGTGCTTTGTTTCAAGTAGCAGAACTCATCAATATGGTTGTATATGTCACTCGCTCGCTTCTTATTGTTTCGCTGCCTTCTCAATTATATAATGCATGTTTTCTTCAGTGCTTTTTTGAGGTCTTCCTGGTTTTCTTTGTACTGCGTGATTACGTGGGAGGCGTGATGATGTCACACGAAACTCCGCCCCCACGGCGTTGAAGCTCATCTCCATTACAGTAAATGGAGAAAAACTGCTTCCAGTTATGACCATTACGCGTAGAATTTCGATATAAAACCTGCCCAACTTTTGTAAGGAAGCTGTAAGGAATGAACCTGCCAAATTTCAGCCTTCCACCCACACGGGAAGTTGGAGAATTAGTGATGAGTGAGTGAGTGAGTGAGGGCTTTGCCTTTTATTAGTATAGATTAATTTAGACCACTTTACAGAGATTTGTTTTCACTTTGACATTAAAGAGTCTTTTTCAGTTGGTCATTATGAAAAAAGCCAAATAAAATAAACTATAATTCAATGTTGTATAATAATAAAATGTGATAATGTCCATGGGGATGAATACATTAGATAGATAGATAGATAGATAGATAGATAGATAGATAGATAGATAGATAGATAGATAGATAGATAGATAGATAGATAGATTAACAACAACAAAACCAACACCCTTCAAACACACATAAGAAATTTAAAAGACACACAAATTCTGCAGATGTGTTACTCTTGGTATAAAGGAGCCCCAGAAGTGTTTTTTTAACACACATCTGCGTAATAATTTGTTGGCTGAAAGTACTCAGTGTGTCAGAGAGAGAATGTGAGAATTGTTCATAATGGCACTCAGTTTTATTTTAATTCTCTCCTTTACTACAACCTCCAGGGGTCCAAAGAGCGTCCTATAATTGAGCTTGCCCTTTTAATTAGCTTGTTGATTCAGTGGGCTTCTCTTGAAGTGATGTTACCAGCCCAGCACACCACAGAGTAGAGAATGGCACTGGCCATCACAAAATTATAGAAGATGTGAAGGATGTCACTTCCCACATTAAAAGAACACAGTCTCCTAAGAAAAAAGAGCCTTCTATGCCCTTTTTTATATAGTTTGTCAGGGTAACAAGAACATTCCAACCTGTCATTGATGTGGACCCCCAAGTATCTGTAGTTGTGCCACCAATCAGCAACCAAAAATGACCAAAATCACTTGCGCATCAATTTTTATTTTATCACTTCACTGTTATTTCTTCTTAGTTTACAGTAGCAGTCTTCATGCTCTAAAATACTGATCAAGACAAAGGATATTGTATCAACTAAAAATCATTTGATTAAGATGGAAGCAAACTACTGTAAAGTGTGCGGTAAAATTTAAAACTGGCTTCAACTTGGACAACCGAAATTTGCTTTTCAAGAATTAAGGAAAGTGGAACTTGGTTGATGGCCATGCTAAGCTGCTTCGTCTGTTTGTTTCCCAAACCTTCTTATTATTTCTGTACCTTTCTTATTCCAGGTGTTCTATCTATCTATCTATCTATTTTGGATGCCTCCCTATACATCCACTGCCAGGGAATGTGGCATGAAATGGATGCTGTATGCTTTAACTCCTATCTTCAAATTAGAAGAGCATTAGCGACTCGGAATCACCGCTGTGGCAGACCAGAAGAGTATGATGAAGAGCACATCAAAATCTTGTGTTAAATGTTCTAAAAATCGTGCAAAAATGTTGCACTCTGAATAGAGACTAGAAGTCCAAGGATAAGGATTCAAAATGCTGCTCACTTGATAGAAGGCTGAGTTCACATTTCATGGGAATAGCCAGAAACTGCATGACTTGAGTCAGGAGCTGCAAAGCACTATAACTTTTTTCTCTCTCTCTGTAGTAGACAAAAATAAAAAAATGGAGAAATCCAACAAAAATAATATGTCACGCTTTCAAAAAAATATGTATTGTATTCTTATTGGCACATTTGGAAACTTGTCTAGAGAAGTTATGTAGACACAAGATAATCAGGACATGATAGCCAATATGGGGAGCCTATGAACAAGTCCTGTAGAGCAAAACTGGCTGCGGGGAACCCTAAATCCACACCCGACCACAAGTGTCATTTGTGGAGAGGCCTTGCAGTGATGTCCCTGCCCTGCTAGGTGTTGATGTGTTTAACTGGAGGAGGTCCTGGTAGATGGAACTCAAGTTTGTATGGTTACCTGACTTTAATGTTAATCTATTATAAGACAGGTGTGGCTTTTTGGTAACAAGCTTTTAGTATTTTTTTATAGAATGTTTGATATTTGTCCTTGTTAACTCCACAACTCCAGTGTATATGGCAAAGTACACATATAGATGTTACAGTAAATAAGATTATAATTTGAACAGGACAGACTTGTCCAACATCATCTGACACCTCTGGTAGACATATCAGTCTCTCTACACCTGAACGTCTCTCTCCTGTATTCTACTGCTGATCATCCACTCACCCATCCCTTTCTAAACCCACTTCATCCAATCAATCGGTCATTACTCCAGTCTCATTGGGTGTGAGGCACAACCCCAACTCTAGATGGGATGCCAGTTCATCTTGGCACAAATTAACTTGCAGAGCCACATTTTCTCAGATCAGGTCAAGTAACTTAACATGTCTGGAGATGTAGGATGGAAATGGAGTGTCTGGGGAAAAAAAAAAAACATGGAGATGATAAAACAGACAGAGAGCAGGGCTGAGGTTAGAGACGATGTGCCAGTAGGCCACTCTGCTTTTGACCAAAAATCATAAAAAAACGACATTTTAGATATATATAAAAAAGTTAAATGTTTCTGAAAAGAAATTATATCTATAGGCAAGATCAGTAGATGAAATACAACAGTGATTATCTTACATGGAATTTATTAAATAATATTATTCCACTATACTTAAGAATATTGGTCGACAAATGATTTTACTAAAGTAACAATGTATCTATCTTATAGTGCCTTTCATATCTATCTAGTAAAGCTATCAAACTAAAAATGTAATGCACATTAATATGATTGAAAACAGCACTTTTTAGCAAGACTTTTTTTTCAAATATGTAAATAACAATGAACAGACATATATTTTAAGAACAGAATTTATGTTGCTCGTTTAGACGGTTTATGGTTCCTGTTCTGTCTTTGCATAAACTAGCTATACAAACTTGTGAAATGAGATGCTTTCAGATAATTTGAAAACAGTAAATCTTGCACAAAAGAAAAAAAAATCAGCCCCCCCTCCCAAGCCACTCGGACGGCACACTCTGCCCAGCGTGCTGTTAGCCCACGATAGTTCGTTTCGGCGCCATCGACATGCCTTTTCTTTCTTTTTTTCTCTCTCTTTCTTTCTTTATTCTTCTGTCCACCTTCCGAGGCGATGCGCTCGTGCCGTCCCTGCGGGTGTCTGCCAGATGGCACCTCCACGCCGCCTCTGCCCGGCGCTCCTGCCTGCCAACTCTCCGACGGTTCTTTTCTTTTCACTCAGGTCTGCCACTTCAGTCATCAAAAGGTGGAATCGACTTCAGTCATTCCATTTAGGTTTACCACCTGTTACTTATGCTGTAAAATGTGATACGCGGTCCTTGAAACTGGTTAGATCCAGCTGAGCTGCACGATTTAACTCCAAATCTGTTTTCGCAGTTGCACGCGTGTTCGTGTGTGTGTTACCGCAGAAAGTCGGTCATTTACAAGCGGAATTATCAGTTGTCTTTAATTATTTCATTATATCTCTCACACGATCTTTCATAAAATTAAGATTTGATATGGAAACGGTAAATGTCCATAGAATATTAGTAAATGTTATGTATCGAATATTACTAAAGATGCGTGTCTGTTAAAGTAAACTCCGCCTTTTCACTTTGAGTATCGCTGGTGTTTTTAAACTGCCAGCATGATTTTTGTTTTTCACATATCCTGTGGATTTCGCCGAGGTGCCCGCCGGTTCAAGCCCAGTGCCCCCTGGAGAAAGTGGAGTTGTGATTATTTCCACTTGGTTGAATTCTTTTGCGATTTATTTATTTCAGAATTAATAAAGCAACCATTTAAAGCGTATGTGTGGAGGGAGATGTTCAGAAAGTACCCTCTAAATATTAAAACAACGCGGCGATCTCGCTGTGGGCTTAAATCGCAGAGGAGGAGATTCACATTCAGATTTGCAGTTTCTTGTTGTCAGCTGTGTATGACCAGTTTTCTAATATTATTATAGATTGACTATAATACCTAGACGCGAACGAACTAAATGGCACTGCGCTATACACACCAAAACTCTATAAATATTCATTTTATTTTCGATGATTATAATTAATTCTGCACAGATACGTGTTTTACTTTACAATGTATAATGTCTCGAGGATCGTGTCACAATCTGAGCCAGGGTATCGTTCTCAATGTTTCTGTATTTACTGGCTTTGTGAAGACATGTCATAATGTGACAGGCAAACTTTTTCACGTAACACTGACATCACCTAACTGTGTTCAAAGATTTGTGTGTAAATGGCACAAATATGTCTGGGGATGCAACACTCAACTGACAGGTTTTGCGCGATTTTCCTGCCCTGTTGAGGTTTCGGTTTTCTGCGTGATACTCAAATCTGCTAGGACGGCACCTGCTCCCTGACACCCCGCATTGTGTAATTCTGGTTGGCTGTCCCGGGGTGTCCGTTACTGCAAAATACTGTTAAATCATCGCCGATACACAAAAAAGAAAGAAACAGATCCCCGTTAATAAAGTGCGATCGTTTGGAGGACACGTCCTAGAATCCACAGAGAACGAAACATCAGACTGGGGACTGACTGCTCGGCTTTTCTCGCAAGCAGAAATGCTTAAGTCCGCTACAGATGGCTGCATCCAGGAACAGACCTCGAGTCTCTTTTTCACGCAGAGACCACCAACGTCGGATACGGCTCGCTAAAAGCCGCAGGGAGAGAAAAACCACTTCGAGCTACCTGCCCCAACCTTCGGTTCTCTGCACAGGCATCAGCAGCACCACCGCCACGCCGTCTTCAGTAGAGAGGCAGAAAGGCGGAGTGCGCAGGAAAGCCGTGCGTGTCACCAGAACCGCCCTTCTCGCGCGGTCACACACTCTCTCTACTTGTTTACTTTACCTACTAACACTACACAGCCCAGCGCGCCAAGAGCGCAGCCGCGGCTTACCTGCACGCCCTATGCGGGTAGTATTCGAAAAAAAGTGAAAGCAACGAGCAGAAAGGAACGGTGCGTCTATAGGTGAAAGGCGCATTTTCAAAAGGGAAACAAGAACGTGTTAAATATTTCTAAACGTTTAAATATATTTCATGTTTTCCTTAAGTCTTTCTCGATTCCAGCTTTGCGTCGCAATATAACTGATTGCAGTACTGTCAGCGAAGAAAATGAATGGAAGGACGAAAGACGTTAGCACATTAGCCTAATTCAGGGGGCTAAAACTGGCAACTCATCCTGAAGAGGCTAGTTTCTCACTTGGTATTGAACACAAATTATCATTAAACTTTTATTATTATTATTATTATTCAAAAACCAAGGCAAAAAGTTAATGTGTTTTTCTGAGTTATATGTGTACGGTTTAAGCACGTACATAAAAGGACACCCTTTCACCCGGGTTGTCGTTTTCATTCTCGTTTCTCATTTTCAGCAGAGTTTGGATTACTACCAGTTCAGCCATCCGTGGCTGGCCAGTCT
Organism: Polypterus senegalus; assembly: GCF_016835505.1. Classification (NCBI taxonomy): domain Eukaryota; kingdom Metazoa; phylum Chordata; class Cladistia; order Polypteriformes; family Polypteridae; genus Polypterus; species Polypterus senegalus. The sequence continues at coordinate 122,058,705 of NC_053156.1, forward strand.
CCTGACGTCTCTTTTCTTGCGTGTGCAGTCGGTCCACAACCGGACCTGCTCTTTGCGACTTCGCCTGCTCTGGCGAGAATGCGTAGCTGGCGGAGGAGAGCACTTTCTCTGTGGATACGCGCCTCTCGTAATGTCCGCGGTTGTATCTGAGCGCCAGGTACGACAGCAGAACTCGTTGCTTTCGTCCACATTTTCAAAACGCAGTATCTCACCTACACATAAATACAGAAATAAAATGAATACAATAAAACGACAGCAAAGGCTTCTATGGCGTTGTGATACAATTTATAAAAATAAAAATCATGAAAACCGCGAATATTACGTTACATTACATTTATGATGATTTGTCTAAAATTAGAACACCAGTTTTCCGAGGTCCGTTGGTTTTGTACTTAGAACAAATTTTACTTTTTGAAAACTTGGGCGTTACGCATAGGCCAATCAATTAAGAAGCCCTTTAATCTATAAATGATCGATTAAAATGTAAATATAAAAAGTGGACACCATATACCTCTCATTGTTCACGCTAAGACCCAACAAACAATAAAAAAGAAACAAAGCAAGTGTTGTTTTATATATTTGGTTGCGATTTTATGGTCAGCAATTCATCCGAGACAATATGCGGTGATATTTCAGTAAGAGGAGCGAATGTACATAAATCGCGCCGCATAAATATTTTAATACATCAGTAAAATGAATGCTATTAAGAAATAATTTTGTCAGGACGTGCATGTTAAACCCCCATCAACTGACAGAATGTTTGTTTTTGCCTGCTGTCTACGTTCTAATATACATCTGGCTGTTCTTACCTCACACTCTATCCATTTCATTTGGTGTTACGATTCTTTAAAATACAGATTCGTACGAAGCCGGGGGTTACTTGGAATAATAATAATAATAATAATAATAATAATAATAATAATAATAATAATAATAATAATAATATATTCTGTAAACTTGCAATTACCTGGTAAAGTATAATTCCTGAATTAAGCATTACACATTTACACAGAAATATAGTAACAAATATCTAGATAATAGCCATAATCGTTTGTAGTAAAAACAATATTTCCATTGTTATAAAAATGCTTAATCATAGAAGCGTACTATTAAAAACCAGAAAACAGAAACTTAATGACTTTAAATGAAAATAATAATAATAATAATCCAACTTTCTTTTAACATTCTTTCCAAATGTTAAATGTAATAAAAAAAAAAACCACTTTCAATGCACATCCGCATATTTATTCGATCTCGTTGATTTAAATTAGAAATAAAAGTATTAAACGGACGAAAACTCACTTCTGTGTGTTTCTAAAGCCAAATTAAAAAACAGCTTATGGCACGTGACAGGTAACAAGTTCTTTTTTCCCTCTTAATTTCGACAGCAGAATTCACGTTAACAACTCCGTGATTGTGCCTGTGCAGTGCATTTTCTGCCATTTGTTTTTTTTTTTTTTAATTTTATTCTCATGGGTTCTGGAGGTAGACACAACGTGCTTTTTACACGTTAAATACGACATTCGTATCCAAGGAGGATTTTTTTTCCTGTAAACCTTTTAAAATCAAATTTAACCTGCTGGTAAACGTCATTATTATTAAGTGCAAATTTACTTCTCATTTGACAATAAGGTGCGTAGTCATTTCTAACTGAACTTAAGTGACATGCAATATTTATTTAAACAACAATATTGGCTTTTGAATTATTTAAACTACTAGAAACGTTGAAACGAAATGAACATCTTTTAATTATACATCCGTTAACAGGATTCGCATAGAGGTGATTAAAGTACATGGCGGTGTTTTTCAACTCGAGTTGTAATAATTACGCGTAAATGTATTCGGAGATAGCGTTGTCTTCCTCTCTGAAATTATAATTTATTAAAATATAATTAAACGTGTAGGGAAGAATCTTCTTTTCTCTCGATTTGCTAGACTTAATTTAACTAACGGTGTTAGTGCAGACAGCGCCTTTCTCCGTGTGTTGCACGCGTGTCTTTGCTGCTGCACTCCTAGCCAGTTGTGACTGAGTGGGGGGGTTGGACGCGCGCGTGTCGGCAGGTGAATGTCACATTAGCAGGCTGTCCACTCCCACCCTCGCGAAGGAACGCGCTGTTTGTGAACGAGGGAAGTGCGAGCACAATGAAACAGGACGGTGATGTCAGAATACGCCACTGACATGTCATAAAGGCCACTTTAAAAAAGGTTTCTTAATTAAGAGGGGGGAATTCCTCGCCCAAAGGAAGATAGCGTTGCCTAATTTGGAACTCCTTATATTACCTGGGCTCATTTATTGTATGGAGACATCCTTATTTTAGAAAGACGGTCTCATCTTTCACACTGATAAGTAAATCCCGTTACTTTTAACATGGGATGTCAGTCGTTAGAATTACGGATCCTGTTTGCCCTTTGCTTGGGGAAGTATTGTGTGTGCGACTTGTTGGTTATGGTGGTCGTATTTATTTTCCCACCGGACCGAAAATGCGCTACGTCTGAATAATACATTTGATTCTTACATGCAATTAGGTAGCGCTCGGTTTAGACAGTATGTACAAACAAGTACAGAGTTTACGAACTTTCTTCTTTAATCAATAAAGGTAAGTGTGAATTATGTCAAATGCGTACACACACGTTGATCTATCTATCTATCTATCTATCTATCTATCTATCTATCTATCTATCTATCTATCTATGTGTGTATACATCGCCACACTTCAGATCTATTTCAGTATTTATGGATTTCTATAGAGCTTTCAAACAATGACAATAATTATTGCATTTTTATTTTGTTTCATTTCATTTTATTTTTCAAACAAAAGAAACGCTCGCTCCCTTAACATCCTTTCAATATGTGCTCTAAGCTAAACAAACATAGCCTTTTTGGAGTTTCACACACACCACCAAGGAATCGCAAATACATTTTCTTAATACTGAGATATTTAAGAATGCGTCCCATTTATTTGTTGAAAACAACTGTGACTGCTTAGTGCTGGGATCTTATTAAAGTTTGTTTGCCGCAAGAGGATTTTTACGAGACTTTTCTTTGTGTCATTATAAACACATATGTAATGGAGACACTGCATTCACATGTAATGCTAATATCCTTCGAGATCATGATTTCCCAGTTTTTCTGATTAAATTTACAGATTAAAAATCTATAAATTAATGTTCTGTATTTTGGAGATGGAGCTTTGAATAGTCATATCTCATTAAAATAAGCAAAATACCGACATTTGCTTTTAAATACTTGTTATTTCGCTTTAAAGCAACTGGTGCGGTCAAACATAAATCCAGAATTTGTTTAACCAGAAGGTTAAACGGCTAGCTTACTCAATATGCCATTTGAAAAATAACTTTTTAAAAGTGTTATTTAGTACGGCTAATGAACTTCGTATATTCTTAGCAGAAAACAAAGACAGGTTTACTACTATTACCACTACCGCTGCTACGACTAACGAAAGCAATAAGAACATCAGTTTCCTTTATTGTATTATCAATCAAAAAGACTAGAAATTTCAAGCTCTGTTGCCTTAATGGTTAACCATTTCAGAACAAAATAAACAGGAATTTATTTTAAAATGTCGTTACTGGTTTTAGCACATAGCATAATATTACATAAGAGAGAAAGCCGTGCTGTCTATTCTAATAGTGCTGATTATTTTATGAAGTACCATGTTTATCGTGTGGTAGGTCCCAAAATCCGTTTTTTCTTTTTTCTTTTTTTTTATACTCGTGCATATAAATAACATGTAAATGATAGTTTGATTTTTAAAACGGGCATCCTTTCTTTTAAATAGATGCTAGACTCTACGTTTTCTTAACTGTTTCTATTAACAACAACAACAACAAAATCATTCGCGCTTTAAAGCGGAATACTTTAAAAATCATTTGAAATCCGTGAAAACCAAACATAAAGCCGTCAAAAGTAGTGAGCAGCTCCGCAATTTCTCTCAGACTTGAATTCTTCGGAGGTCAGAGGTTAGCCTATCTGACAAATCCCGGCTTCACTCGAAGCGTGAATACGTAACTGTTGGGCTAATCCAATGGAACGGCTGATGTGACGGCTGAGTAACCAATCGAAAGCCGTAACTAGGACCCAGCCATGAAAAGGCGGGACTAAAGTCGAAGGAGATTGAGAGTTTTGGGGGAGAGGAGGGGTGGAAACTAGTTTAGACACTCATCTCCAAATTACAGATGTGTATTCAATAACTGCGCCTCCTGCTCTCTCAGGTGAAAGAATATATCCGAAGAGTTGAAAATAAAAGTGTACGTAACACGTAAACATGGCATACAGCGCAGTTTAAATGACCCCGAACTGAGTGAAAATGAAAGCTTAATTCATTCTCTAAGGTGAGTTCTAACAAAGATTATTGCTTTTCCATTCGTTTAGCGGTACATTCAAAATACACAAAACATTGTTAGCGTGTTTTAGAATCCCAGGCGTAATAAAAAAGACAGAAAGAACTATTATATTTTTAATTGAATCATTCGAGAGCGTGCATGCAGCGTGAGTACCTTCAGGTCCATCACAACGTGCAGAAAGTTTGCAGCTTCACCTTCATTTAGCATGTTTTATTTTGGTAAATATTTGGCATCATTCTTTGAGTTGCACAACGTTGGTTTATGAGACGTGGCTAAAATGTCTAGGCAGGCTGTGTTTTTACCTGTGTGAGTAAATACACTTATTTATATATTTTGTGTGTTTTTATTGATCTATTAATTTTTTTATCGATTTGTAAAAATGTTTGGTGCAACATGTAATAGCAACAAATTTATATCTATCCAAGTTCGGGATTACAGTATGAAGAATTCTGAAAACTTTATGCTTCTGTTTGTGTTAACATTACGATGTATTGACGCATTTATGTTTCTAATGTAGATATGTGCGCAGTTTGTGAAGAATACAGCATGGGACGTTAGACACCCCTTTAAAAGCATTGTGGAGTGAACAGACTGTGCTTAAAATCATGATGCGGATGTGTTATTCCAGTTTATGTTTTTCATTAAAGCGATTCGCTTTTCTCTTTTCCTTCTGTTTTAAAATCTACTAACATATATATATATATTTTTTTTTTTCTTCTGTATTTTTGTACAGCATGAATGTGTGGAATATAATGAGGCCTTTAGATCAACCTGAATGGCATATGGCTACTTATCCACAGAAACTAGCAGCTCTTCAGTTATGAGTACAAGATTTAGAGATCATCGTCTGGTTTCCCAGCGGCTCGGAAATGACCTCGGATCGGATACACATCTGACCCTCCGATTTAAAGTATCCCTGGCAGAAAATTGGCCTGGCACGAGCAGATCACAGTCACCGGCCTTTCTGGTAGAAGTTAACGCTAGCATCTCCTTTTATAGATACTTGTGCTAATCGTTCATACAACTGCAACATGAGATAATAACGTAAACTATATTACTTTTGTTTTGTGGACATTACGGCAATTCTGTACTCGAATTAAGAGGATTAAAGGACGCGATGAAGGAAAAATCAAAAAATGCCGCCCGGACAAGACGGGAGAAAGAAAACAGCGAGTTTTATGAACTGGCTAAACTGCTGCCTTTACCTTCGGCCATCACCTCACAGTTAGACAAAGCTTCAATCATAAGGCTTACAACGAGCTACTTGAAAATGAGGATTGTCTTTCCTGAAGGTAAGACTTCACCTGTAATGGAAAGTAATCGGGTTTAAATGCCTAATAAGTCTTGATGTTTATTTCCATTCATGTATATATTTACAACAGTCAAGACGTGTCGTCCGCAGCTTAAACGTATCCGCAAACAATTTATGGATTGTATTTTAAATCAGATTTTTTTTTTGCTTTTGCATCATTGCGTTTTGGATGAATCGGCGGGGGGTTTCGTTTTTCCTTTCTTCTAAAGTGTACTTGTGTTAGTTTCGTGTATCTAGCGCAACTCCATAAACATTCCCTAGAAAACATGATGTGTAAGATCAGTCAGTCATATTGTTTTAGTCAGGTGTTTAGAATACTTTTGTGAATCAACCATATAAGGTCACACTGACAATGACGCGCAGCCAATCAAATAAAATGTAATTATTTACTAGTTTGTGCAAAATCGGCCTTTGGGAAGAAATGCTGCCAGCAGAATATGACGAAAACTGAAGCAAACTCTGCGATTCCCCGTGAAAAATGATTATTTTACATGAAGCATTTTATTACTATATATAGAGACGAGTATAGAATTGTTCCTTGCATGTCATGTCAAAGTCGATCCTGGTTCATTGTCTTACTGCACTCCTTAAAAAAAAGAGAACAGAAAGCACGCTAAAGCGATCGTGATGTTCCTAAAAGGATTAATAGCAGTGATTTGCCACCTCTTCCAGTCTCAATGGGCTACTTTTCTGCGTGATTGCAGGCAAGCCCTGCCAATTATTGGTGCTTGTGTGGCTCGATGTTTGATCAGAACAAGCATATGGTGTTGCTTGTAGCTGTGAGTAATCTGGGCGAGCTGAGCACAGCAGATCGGGCCGCCTGTGAGTGGAGGAGCACGCCGGGGACCACGGCAGCCTCTCGTGTGGAGACTGCGCCGCTCCATTAAGTCTGACAGACAGCGGTGGGGCTCCATCTTCCCCTTTACTTGCACCGCTAGAGGGGTACACGCCAGGAGGCTCCTCCTCATGTGCCTGGGCCACTTCTAGGGTCAACAACGGCAGGTACAGATTCAGGAAAAATTACGGAGGAATGTCAAAGGACTTTTGTCACAGGAAGTTAAGCACTGCTGCGCCACTGTTTAAACAACTTAAAAATACTTAATTGGTATAATTTTGTTCTTTTTGTCAGTCAGTCATTTTCTAACCCGTTTGTTCCTGAATAGTGTTGCGGGGACAGCATAGGGCGCAAGGCAGGAACAGTCTCATGGACAGGGCGCCAGTCCATCTCAGGGCAAACACAGAAACACACACGTGGGCCAGCTTAGGGTCGCCAGTGCATGTGACCAGCATGTCTTTGGACTGTGTGAAGAAACCCAGGGAGACACGGGGAGAACATGCAAACTCTGCCTAGGACAGTCCCGGGACATGAGGCCTGGTCTCCTTATTATGAGGTAGCAGGGCTGCCGCTGCATGCGCAACCATGCCTCCCCGTGTTAATTTTGTATTATTATTAATTTTAGTTTGCTTAACTGGACATCAAAGATATACTATATATAATTGTTGTGTCAGTATTTTGCCAAAGAGACTTTTATAAAAATTATACCAAAATCCGTTCGGTTAAGTTAAGGTCGCTGAGGCTGAAGCCAATCCTGACAGCACTGGACGAAACGCAGGGATCGGTCTGAACAGAACGGTAGTCCTCTAGGACTCATTCACGTACACTCACACACTCATACTTTGCATAACTGGGAATTACGTATCAACATACAACTCTTCAGGAAGAGTAAGAAAAGCCATCACACCTGGGGAGAACCTGACAACCCAACACAGACTTCGGCAGTCCATGGAGTTCAAACCCAGAACACTCTCTCCATTGCCGTGTCGTCCTTTTTTGGAATTAAAGATTTCCAAAATATTTGTTGTTGAATCACTGAAAACCTTCACCAAATTAAAATTGCTTCTTCGTGCCACAGTTATATAGTAACTTAAAAAATGTGTTTTTGTTTTTTGGTTTATTGTTTTAAATGTTCTGATTGTTGCAATTTAATCTTTCACATACTGTTTATAACATTTACTTGTGCAATGCTTCTGTCCGTTTGGTCGTTCAGTTTCTGTACTATTGCTTCTAATCGATTTGACAGAACATTGCATGTGTCAAGCAGTGTTATTATTATTATTATTATTATTATTATTATAACGAGTAACATACAATATTTTTTTACACTTACATTAATTTCTGAAATTGATGTAAATCATGAAATTATCATTAATGCAAATCTCATTTTTCAGTTCTACGTCTGCATCAGTGTAATAATGACAACATTGAAGTTGACGGTAACAAGGATTATGGAACCTCTGGTTTACAGTTACAATTATTCAAAACATTACGGTGAAATTATAGGGCAACATACTTTTTACGAAAAAACTTGCAGCCTTTTGTATTAACCGTAGTTATTTCTTCTTCATCATCTTCATATTGGTAATCTACATCTTATTATTATTGTCATTATTATTGTTGTTGTTAAAACTAATAGCTACAAGGTCACGTATCCAAATTAATTCAAGAACAGCTTTTATTTGAATAACAATAAACTAATTTGTCTTATACTGTAACAGCATTCTGCAAGTAAAAGTATTGTTAGCTAAACTTCTTTGTGTTTATGACTTTAATGGCGAAAGCCTAATGCATTATCATGCATATGTTCTTAACAAATGAGTCGGGTACATTACCTATCATAGAATAAAAATGGTGGTAAAACATAACGTACTTTCAAAATGTATTAGTGAATAGTTATGATATCCGTAATTACGTAACGTTTGTGAAGCAACACATTTCAGGAGCTCTGTATTGTCTTTACATCGCGGTAAATGAAGAATTAAAAAATCCGTTTGTGGCTGAATCAGGCACCTAATAATAATATTATAATAATAACAATAATGATGATAATAATAATAATTATTATTGTTATCACTAAGGACACAACAATGGTTAACGGACCCGTTGTACTATTATTAAAAGCAATGAGATTTTATCATAGTTCTGGGGGTGACAACCTAACAACCAAAAGAGCAGTGGCTATTCCTCCACTAGTATTTCTAATGTATCTCATACTAAAGATATTATTATTATTATTATTATTATTATTATTATTAATTGAAATGAAGCCACAGCCTTTGCAAATAAATAAATGCAATGTCTTTGCGCCGCTTTGCCCGAGGCGAGCATATGGTAAAACAAACTGCTAATACATAATTCAGAGGATTCTGTGAATGGCGGTATTAGTTTACGAAATAAATTGCTACTTATGCTAGATTTACAGAGCATAAACAGTTATAAAGAAACGGCGCTGAGGACGTGACGGCGCAACCCCCCTGGAAGACTATGTTATGTTCTCCACGGCAGATGAACATGTGTGTTTTTCATTAAATCATTAAGATTGTTTTCCCATTCCTTTCCAAATGGGCTAAACTGTTAGAAGAACATATGGTACAGAAAACATAGCGATGTACACCATGGCTTATGGAGAGGTAACGATTCCAATGTCATCACATACAGTCAAATTACATTCTGGTAATGAGTTTAATAAAATTGTATATATACCTTATTTTCGGTGAGGATTAAAACGCTGTTAAAATGTTGATCCGGCACTTTCTTTTTAAAACGCAGCCAAATGAACAGACCTGATTTCCAAATCAAGTTTCCTGTACATGTAATATGTGCCTCTTCAGTTTCAGCAAAACTAATCTTAATGTTGCAATATTTAAAAATGAGATATAACATGTTGCACAACTAACTGTGGGCACCGAATAGCAGCCGCGCGACTACTTCAATGTTATTTTATTTTTTTTTTTTTACCGGCCTTTATCCTTTAACGTTGATTTTTTTTAACTTCATTGACTTTTTGGTGGCTAAATCTATATGACAGCATAACTTTACTCGTCTTTTTACACGGAGAAATGCTGATGATACGTGTGTTACTGTTTGAGTTCATATATTCGTTTTTGCCGCACAAATCGAATTAGAGCAACTATAGGTATTTGGGCAGCTACGGCATATTAATGCTAATCTTTGTGATGTAAACGATGTGCTGAATTGTTGCGGTGTTTATTGTTTCCGTTGTTGTTATAACAACAATTAAAATCAAACAGCCGGGCACTTTACAGCACTGCCTTCTCGTATAAACTACAATTGGCCTTTAAAATGTTTATTCTTAATATGTTATTGGCTTTCCGTTTGACAGATTTATTGAGAGAAAACGACTGAGGCTGCAAAGCCCTTTGGATCGGTAATAAATGTCATATACTTTCATTCTTTCATTGACAAGCAGGTGGAAATAATCTGTCTTAAATTTGAAAATGTAAAGCTCTTTTGATGTTGGATTCCTTCAATGTATATATTTTAGTCATAAAAATAACTACAAAGTTGTTCATTTATCATTGAAGCAATGTGATATCAAATAACTATTCGTTCTTTTAAGTATAACGCTTAAAGGATGGCTAGTTTTGTAGAGTTGAAATAAAATACAGTTATTGGACATTTAAAAGGATTATAGGACTTGTAGGGTAGATTCTCGATTATTGCTCCTACTGATGAAATGTCCAATCTATAAAGGCGTTTTATTTGTTTGGCTATGTGTGTCAGAATCGGCATAAGTGGGAGTGTTCATTTACTGTACTTTTATTTTAATTTCCTTTAAGCAAAACATTAATAATAATTACGTTTTAGTCTTGCTTTATGCAGTAATCAACATAGTTTCTAAGGTATATTTTATTGCAAATTTCGGAAAATCTGTTTCTCATAAATAAACAGCGACCCGCGAACTGAGCGCACAAATTAGGCGTTTTCGGTGACTGTTTTGGAAGAAAAGCTCATTCTTAGCGCATATCTGGCACTACGAACATGTCGAAAATGTTGTTTTCCAAGTGTTTTTTTCTCAGGAAATAATAGACATGTTTTTTCATGAAAATATATAAAGTATCTGGGGCCCCATAAATTACCAAAGCTTTCCTATGTCCCGCACCTATAAATCGTTATGAAATAAAGCGGTCTCATTTCGCAAGACCGTTTAGAGTTCGACGCTTTTCATTAATTAAACTTTTTTATTTTAATTTTATTGATTGTATTGTAATCATTCCATACAAATAGATACATTTTTACAAAAAATAGGATTAAAAAGAATCATTAATTAAACGTAAGAGTATTCTCAAATGTAAGAGTCTTCAAAAGATAAGGCTTGTTTGTTATATGTTGATTTAGCCTTTTTGTCTGGTAATATATACTGTATATAGTGTGTGCTATTTAATATTATTTATTATTTAACTTAATAACGCAAACATATTTTTGTTGTTTTAAATATTAAAACATTACTGCAACCAACCACTCATTTACAGTATACTAGTACTGAAATGAAAGGGCAGGAACTACATCAGCAATATAAGAACAGAACAGGTATCCAGCAGGTCACTTCTGATAATGAGCTCAGCCTTATGTAGTTCAGGCAGAAAGGCTGCTCACAATTTCTATGTATTCTGGTCACAATATAGCTGACTGGGAAATCAAAAGTTGTATTATCAAAGGAAATTATGAATAAAATGGATGTTCATGCCGCAATACAGAAGAAATAAGCAAGTAAATATATAGTGATAAAAATACTCCATTTTGTCAGTAACAGTGAGAATTGTGTCATTGAGAGCTAAAGCGTTGTAGTTTACCACCCCCAACTCCAAATCATTTTAAGACATTTTTATACCATTTGGAGATATTAAAATTTGAAATAATTGAACCTCATGTCGAGTGAAAGAATTAAGGGCTATCTATCTATCTATCTATCTATCTATCTATCTATCTATCTATCTATCTATCTATCTATCTATCTATATTAACAATTGGAGTAGTATTAATAATAGTAGATATTTGTTGTAGAAGGCCCAGAAATTGTAAAATTTTCCGCATTCCTAAATGTTAACTTTGTTAATTGTGTTTGTGTGCGCAGAACCTAAACCAGTGTCGGACTAATTTTAAATATCAGGAACAATTATTTTTTTTATTTGTTCAGATCATTTTCTTTTTCTATGGATTTGCATATTAATTAAAAACTGAGCGACGTGAAAGTGTGCCAAGCATTCATTTTTTCTAGCCTTTTTCTCTGGTAGCAATGGAAAAGTTGCAGTGCTATTGTTTTGAGAGAGGCTCCGGATTGCGTGCAGTGTGCTGCATTTGAGAAGTTACGTGTTTGTCGCGTTAAGCGCTGCTAAACTGAAGGGGAAGTTTGATTCTATAGATGTTAACCTTCAAAATAAAACTGACATATAGCAAAACAGAAATGAATGTGCTATAATCCGAAAACGAAACGCTTTCCAAGATGAGCACTGCAGTTATACTATATACAACATAACAAATGGTAATTGTGAAAATATACACAGAATTTACATACAGATGCAAACTTTCAATAAGGAAAGGCCACAGACATTTAAATGCGTGTTCAAAATGTATGTAAAAAATACATTTAAAAACGACGTGATATGGAATATTGGAAATCATTGAATTATATTGTAACTGTCAAAACATTTTGTGACCTTTAGCAGATATTTGTTAAACCAAATGCGGCACATCTAGTTTCCAAAGCTATTTTAATAACGATCTCTTTTGTTCTACAGGACTCGGAGAGGCGTGGGGCCATCCCGGGCGGAGCAGCTCACTGGAAAATGTGGGGCGTGAACTGGGATCTCACCTCTTACAGGTACACTCAAATCGAAGTGTCCCCCTCAGCGCTGACTAAAATCAGAATTAACACTGGGGATTGTTGTTAATTCTGCAGTGTACATTACTGATATTGGATTATTTTAGTTCGCATTTCTTTAAACCTGCCATTAATTTCTTATAACGCAAATTTCAAATTATTTATATTATTTGCAGCAAAATGTATTGAACATTATTGCATTTTAAAAGTTAAAAAATTATTGGTCAATTCTGTGCAGTTTCCGACGATATTTTACGTAATGTAGTGAACGAATGCTGCTATAAAAAAGTTAAATATTTGGAGTAAGAATATACAATATTCACCTTAGCATCTTTGTATGATTATTCTTAGCAAAACCGTAACTTATCAAACTACACATAATTGAGACAGTATACTTGAACTCATGTTTAGACCTATAAGGTGAACTATTAAAATGATTAAATAAAAATGTAAGCTAGTTTGTTTGTTTTTTTTTTTTTTTGTTTTTTTTTTTTGAAGATCTTATGATTTCTTCTCTTATGATTTTTCCAGACTTTGGATGGATTTATTTTTGTAGTTGCACCTGACGGGAAGATTATGTATATTTCGGAAACGGCCTCTGTGCATTTGGGTTTATCACAGGTACGAAACAAATCTTTTTGTACCATGGAAATTATTGAAGACAAGTACAAGAAAAAACTTTAGAGGGGAACCAACGATAACTGGATCTATCTATCTATCTATCTATCTATCTATCTATCTATCTATCTATCTATCTATCTATCTATCTATCGTTGTTCTGTCTGTGTGTCTGTCAGTCTGTCTGTTTGGATCCTTGTCGAGCTGTTTACTCAAATGACGCAGGGCATTTTCAACAGGTAGAGTTGACTGGAAATAGCATTTACGAGTACATCCACCCAGCCGATCACGATGAGATGACTGCAGTCCTCACGGCGCATCAGCCATACCATTCGCACTTTCTTCAAGGTACCAAATTAGCCCATTGCATGCGTTAAGCCTTTGGGCCACACGTGTCTTGTACGTATGTGTAATACTGCGCTGTTTCCCACTTTAGAGTACGAAATCGAACGTTCTTTTTTCTTGAGAATGAAATGCGTTCTTGCCAAAAGGAACGCAGGCTTGACCTGTGGCGGTTACAAGGTGAGTGTAAAACTCATTTTAAGAAATTAACAGTTTTATGAACGGGGGCCGTGTAAAGGAAAGAAATAACAAGCAATCGAAAAATCGCAACTTTGCAAAGTGCATACTAAAACGGTTTGCTTATAGTTAAACGTGTTTTCGTGCCTTTGAGTTCACTGCAGGCAACATGGCCGTTGTACCTTTTTAAACGTTATCAATAAGTAAAATATTGAATTACATGCTATTAAGAGTTCTAAATTTGCTATCGGAGATAGCAGTATAAAACGTTACAATTGAAAATCCTGTACTACAGTAATTAGATTTAAAAATAAGGTGTGTGAAATATGGGATATTTGCAAATATATTTGGATTAGGTGCATTTGTAATATAATGCGCCTGCTTTTTTCCTATTTGCTTTATTTATTTTATTTGTTGTCTTCTTTACTTTGTTCTTTTTGAGGTTATTCACTGCAGTGGCTATTTGAAAATTCGGCAGTACAGCCTTGATATGTCACCTTTTGACGGATGCTATCAAAACGTGGGTTTAGTGGCTGTTGGCCATTCTTTGCCTCCAAGTGCTGTTACAGAAATTAAGCTGCATAGCAATATGTTTATGTTCAGAGCCAGCCTGGATATGAAGTTGATATTTTTAGATTCCAGGTATGTAGTTTTGTCTTTACACACATTTTCCCCAGTTCTTTATAGTTTATTTAACTTTCTTTCAATGTTCATATACTGTACATTTGTACTAGATAGATAGATAGATACTTTATTAATCCCAAGGGGAAATTCACAAATTAATCTCTTTCCTTTATGTAATTTTTATTACAGATTCATTTTTTTTCTTAGACCAAATTAAATCAGGCATGTGTATTGGTTATAGGCAATAACATATTTAAGTGATAGCATAGTGCTTTTCTGTCTAAATTGAAAGTGTTATTTGTATGTATTACAGAAATTAAACTGTTGTAACAGTAAAATGTGTTATTGGTTCATATAAAATCAGAAATTGAAATGTGCATTACATGTGGTAATGTAAAGCATTTATTGTTTTAAAGATACATTGCAAATCTTTTGTTTTTAACAGAACCCTTGTAGGTGGGTTATGATGTTATGTGTAAGGGTTAGATGCAGAACTATTCTGAAAGTACTTGCATTGGTTTAATACAATTCTAAGTATACATAAGCAGTTTAACCAGATGGTAATCAATCAATTTTCAAAACACATCCATTGTTATATGCAAGCTTGATTCTCCCAAAATGGCAGCTCTGAGAGGATTATGAGTGGGCACAGAAGTTCAAAGCCAAGGAACACCAGTTATAGAGTTCAAAGTTCCATTGCATTTTGATCATTTTATACTTATACTCTAAAAATATTCATTCGCAAAACAATCTGCTGCCTTAAGTTACATTTTTGATCCCCGCAATACTTTATTGCTTACTTCTGTGCACAACAACTTTACAATTAGGGCATTATGAGAGTCAGCTTATTTAGTGGTTTCCTGAAAAGCCTTTTGTAGACACCAGTAAACGTGGCAGGATAGAAAGGTTACAAAAGTAACTGTTCAGCTTTTCAAAGAAGTCTTTATTGTGCACGTAGGAAGAACCTTTATGTGATTTTGTATCCTTATCCTTATTTAAGTGTGGCAATGTATGCATGTAATGAACCAGTGTATTCCTGTGCCCTTAAAAATGATTAAATATGAAAGTACTATAAATATGGCTTTACTGAACAACCCAGTTTTGAAAACTGTTGTCTTGAGACACATCTGGTGAATACTATATTAGTGTTTTTCCAATTAGGTTTTTCTCACCCTATAAAACAATATTTTCTTATTATTGTAATATGTAAAATGCATATACTTATGACTGAACAATTATGTATGTACACTTTACTACAATTCCTAGATAACAGACTAGATTTTCCTTCCTTATAAAGTTTATCACCACAAATGAATTATTAATCATTGGTGTTAATCACACTTAAATGACACCACTGGGAGGTGTGGCAGCTTTTTGTCCAGTAACTCCTTCCATACACACAAAGGCCTATGCACATTTATAGACTTTTAACTATCTCTTTCAGATTTATAGCATTCATTTCCCACTAAATATATGAGTATATTTGGTGGCCTTTTTCAGAGTACCATACATAGTTTTTTTCCCAACAAATATGCCTATTTATTGGCGGCTCCACTTCTGTCTAGTACTGCGAGTCTTTGTGGATGTGGATGTGAGTGTGTGCTCAACATTGAACTGATCTCTTCTCCACAGTTGCTGCTGATCATGTTTTATTCTACTCAACAACAGACCTTGTAAATTTTTATATGTAGCACCTTCAAAAATAATATCCAACGTTCACTCTGAGGTTTCAATTTCAGCAAACTGGCAATTATTTCACAAAAGAAAATAGTTCTAAAGGTGCCACCCATCCAAAAATGTGGCCGTAAGTTTATTAGTCACACACACTTGAAGGTTGTCAGATGTAACCACTTTTGTATATTTCCTTGTTCTAATGTTAGTAATAATGTGTTAGGTAGCTCAACCTGCACACGCATGGAGTCATGGACATCTAGGCATGAGTGCAATACAGTACAATAGGGATTTAAAGCCTCAGCTAATACCTTTACAGATAGCATTTAAACAATGCTTGCAATAAACGGATTTTCATGAATGCATCCTGCTGCATTTCTTTTTAACTGCAGGGTGGCTGAATTGACAGGTTATGAGCCTCAAGATTTGATAGAAAAAACGCTGTACCATCATGTCCATGGATGTGACACTTTCCACTTGCGATGTGCCCATCATCTGCGTGAGTGCTAATTATTTATTTTGTAGTATAGGGACATATTTTTTTTAAATGTGGCCATACTTTCTTCAGCTTAAAATCAGGGTATCCATAATTTAAAAAAACTGTAATAGTGATACATATTTCACCAAATGTACTGTTAAGAATTTCTTATGTCATCCTGTTAAGCCAAGTGACCTTGTTGATGTCTCTCTTATAGCCTTCCTCTGAAGCAGTCTCTTATCAGCATATATACATACCCTTACTAATAACTGACTTACCAAATTAATTTCCAGTAATTATAATATTTATGATACAACATTTGTATGCCATATGTTTTTTAGAATTGCATATTCTTTTTGAAGTTTGTTGTATAAGATACCACAATGTGTCTTTGTCAGGATTAGCAATATTTCACAGTTTTCTGTATTTTTTTTTTTTTGCAAACCTTTTTTATTTTTAGTATTGGTTAAAGGACAAGTGACAACCAAATACTACAGATTTCTGTCAAAACATGGAGGATGGGTGTGGGTGCAGAGTTATGCTACCATTGTACATAATAGCAGATCTTCAAGACCTCACTGTATCGTCAGCGTCAACTACGTTCTGACGTGAGTATCTGTGAATCTTCATGTTTTCATAAAATGTACCAGTAAGAAAATCAAGTAAAGGTGAACTGGTCCTTACATATTATCTAAATAGTTGTATATAGTCATAGTGTAGCAGTCAAGTTTATAAGTAGGTTCTGTGTAATCAAATGACTGAGAAGTTCTCTTTTTGAAAATATCTTGCACAATTTTACGGTAGCTTTGAAGCTCAAATTCTTTTCAGCCATGAAGTGGAATAAAGCTGAAAATTCAGTTTCAGTGCTAAACGTATTGTTTTTAAAAACTGTGGATTGTCATCAATGTTTTAATTGATTTTTTATGTAGAAAAAGTTACAGAATACTATTTTCTTTCTATACCTATCCCAGCTACGTCTGTGCTGTTTTTTGTTACTAATGTTAAACATGTTAATACTTTGAAATATTTTCTATCATACTTGAAAAATTTTATTTCCATAAGCCTCTGTAGGTCATGAATTATTTTAAAATGTTTTAGTATGATAATAATTTAATTTTGCTGTAAGTTGTATAACTTTTGAAATGTTTTCCAAAAACACCTTTCGACCAATATATTTAAACATACTATACTGCTAAGAGAGATGTTTGAACAATTCTTACACTGAATTATCCATATTTCTGCCATCTTTATTCATGGCTGCTTTTAATTGCATAGTAATTGCATCAGTCTGTGCCCATAGCCAGCCCTTGAATTCTTAACTTCAGATCAGGAATATCACTTTAAAAGAGGCTCTTTGGAATACCACCTGACTTGTACTGCTGTAGTAACCCCCTCTTTGCTTTTGCATAAAAATAAGACAAATAATCGAGACTCCTTCTGGAGAATGCATCCATATTGGGGACTATGTTTATGGTCTTTCCTAGTTTGGTTCTAGGATTTCACTTCTACCATGAGCTATTCTTAGCAGCTGTTTAACACTAAGCTAACTCATTTCCTTCAGCCTGTATTTTAAACATATATGATTAAAGATCAGCATGTGCAAATCATCATTTAAAACAAGGATAACTAAAATCACAGGTTGCAACTCAGTACTTCTATAGTAGGGAGGTTAAGAAATTGTGGTAGGCCGTTGTGCTGCTGGTGCCATAGCTGTGGTGTTAATATCTATAGGTAATTATACCATATATTACGGTATATTTAGAAGAGTTGCTGAGTGGACGTGCTTAAGAGGTAACAGAGGGTGACCTTGAATCTGTTTTAAAAATAAAAATTTAGAGGACCCCAATAAAAAAATTGAAAGAGTCGTGGGTAGGGAAAAGAGAGAGGTGAAAGAGGAAACTTGTATGACATCTGTGAAACCTGTAAAATCTGCGTAAGCTCCACATTGTTACTTGTGACTGGATTGATATTTTGAAAATAATTTTGTTCCTCTTGTGTGAATAATTGTAATTGACTGGTGATTGTGAATGGGCTAAGTAAGAGTAAGTCAGATGTAATGGATTGGCGCCCCATCTACGGTTGATTCTGGCCTTACACACGGTGCTGCTGGACCGTTGCTGCTGCATTTTTCTTATATGAGGCTAACCAAATGTTGTTAATGGATAAACGGGTTTATGAACAACATTTTGTATTGTGTAGGTCCAGATATGTGTGTATTTTTGTTTAAATGAATTTGTTTTTAAATCTTAACCAAATATTCAATGAAATGTGTAAACTGTGGTTTATTTTGAAAATTCTTTTGCTGCAAATTGATATATTTCTATATCTCAGAAGGCATAAGAAATGTTTTGTATATTTATGTATTATGTTACTGAAAACTATACTACTTGCATTCTGGGTATATTATTGGTGTTAATTTACAAGTGTAGAAAAGATGCTATTAATAATTATATGTCATCAGTTTTGAACTCACAAGTAGTTTGAACACTTCTGGTTGACCATTGTAAAAGAAAAGCTTTTATATGCATTATAATAAACAGATGTTTTCTGAACGATTACCACTTTAATGCCGTTTTGTCTCCAAATGGTGAAAAATCTCAAAGCAAAATTGTGACTACCGGTAATCTGCAGTTGGCTTACCATTTAGTTCACAGTTTCCTGTTGGAGGGAAACAGTGAAAAGACTTGTCAAATTTCTCTTTAGTAGTGGATTAAGACTCATTGGTTCTTGTAGTGCCATTTATTAATTTCTGGAAGGACAAAAGTCATCCTGGAGTCCATTGTGTTGTGATCTGGGATTGGAATTCAATAGAAAATAACGAGTAGCTTTTTGATGAAATTTCATCACATATGCGACATTTTGTTATATACTGTTTTAGAAAAATCCAAAACCTTGGGATATGGAAAATATTTTGTTTATGGGAATGCAGCACATAATATGCGTTCTAGTTTTTTTCCAACATCTGTAAGATGTGAGTGCACTCTCAATGGGCTGGAATCCTGTCCATGATACATTCTTGCTTAATGACCAGAGGTGTCAGAATGTTTTTGCCATACCTTTTTGTAGAACATGTTTGTACCATTTTTTAAAATTCTTTTTAAATGTTGTATGTATTAGCTTATTGTTTTTACATTCTTCAGTTACATTTTTTGGTGTTTTTCTTGTTCTACTGTATAATGGATTGCTCAATATGGTTGTGCAGTGTTGCTCCAGAGACTCGTGCTCAGATTTTGGCACAATCATGACAGTTTTTCCATGTTTATCCCTCGTTTACATGAGTTATATATGGATACTCTCATGAGTGAGGTGGACATGTAATGGGTTGGTATCTCATTCAATGCTGGTACTGCTCTAATGGGCCCCCATTTCCAATGACAGATTAATTAAGTAAGCAGGAAGAATAAATTAATAGATGTATGGATATATGGTTTAAGGTGGAGATGTAAGTATGAAAGAATTGTAGCTTATATCTGAAAAATCACCAACATTGAAAACACTGTCCAATACTACAAAAAAAGTTCTGTTAAATATTATCATTTTTGTTCAGTTTTTATTTTTTTTATTGATAAACTCAACAAAACAAAAAACCTCAACTAATTATTCAATACGAACCCTAACTCAGTCCTTCTCATTCAACAGCTTCTTGACACTTCTGCAGACAGAACACCTTTTTAAATAAATCCATGCTGTTTGCAGAGAAAAGAACCATCTTTGCACCTGTTCTTTGACAAAGACAGTTGAGTTACACTTACATTCTTTCCTGTGCCGGTTCATAATATGTGCCAATAGATCAGTGCAAACTGGAATCACAGGAGCATCAATTTGTTCCTCTTTCCATACAGGAGATACATTCTGCCAAGCTGGCACAGCAGTCAGGTCATCAGCCCCTAAAATATGGTTTAGTGAGCTAGTTGTAACAGCATTCACTCACTTGTATACAAAACTAAAACAAAGATTCCGCATTTTTAGTTTGACATATTGAGGGCATAAAAAAGCAGACAATAACTGCTGATATTGGTGACTTTTCAACTTTTTATAAACCAAAAACCTTTAAGAATGTGTGCATATTACCTGAAAATCTTTCAGGAAATGCCAGCAACGTTGTGATAGAACATTGCATTTGTACCCAAAGCACTAATGGCTTAACTAAATAAAAAAACATGCACACACAAACAAACACACATACAATGAAATAGTGTAACAAAAAAGTTTGCATTATACTTTTTTCTTAATTTGATAATAAAAAAATACATTATTAAAAATGACCATTTAAATTGTAATAGAGATCCAACAAATGCTTCATGAAAGAAATTACATAAACCCACCCTGGCTCCCTAGTGTTTTACATGAGTGACAAATATTTAGCTATATTGTTCTGTAGCAAATCCCCATATCTCAGTAATCAATTGATTTATGTTAAATGGTAGCATATTTGAAGATTTTCACTAACATTTAAGCTTTTTTGTTGGCAATAAAGAACAACAACTCAACTTTTCACCACCTTGTGAATTAAAGAGGATTTCTTTGAAAACATTTTTGTCTGAATAGTATGATTTAACACTTTATCATCATCATCATCTTTGTCATCATCATGTTTTTTGTGCTTTGAGGATTATCGCAACAGCATTCTGAGCTGGGCTGATAGGTGCTACCTCCAAATGTACTGCTGCCAGTGCATTGATGTGCAGGTCAATTATATGATCATAATGATTATAATGCTGTTAATAGCATTAGGAGCCTTTTCAGTGTGCATTGGAGACAGCAATCTGATGAGACCAGAGGACATAACTGATCTGCAAACAGCAGAGATAGTTCACAACCACTCCAACCCACTCCCTCTTGAAATGGCCCTGTATGTTATGTTAGGTTGTGTTAACTGGATTTTGTTTCTATGATGTATTTGCAAAGGAGATGGTTTCTCTAATATAATCCCATAATTTAACTCATTAGACCTATATAGCAGAATCTGGCACTGTTCAGGGTTCATTTATACTGTACATGTGCCTGCTGCCCTGAGCCCGATTCCAGTATTGGATTAAGCTGGTTTGAGAATGTTATTTTATGTCAAAGCCCATCAAAACCTAAAAATGTATAAACGTTAAGAAAGCACTACAAACCTGACAGTTCACATATAATATGTCACCATTGTAACTGCCAGACTGTCTGTTACAGGTGGAAGGCTCATGTCTGTTATGCAGCATTCCTGATGCTTTGAAGCAGAGTGTCATCCTGACGAGTAACGTGAAAAATATTGTTAGCTTGAAACCACCACTTCCTTTTACAATCCTGTTTACTTTAAATAAACAAACAGTCCTCTGCAGTTTCCACCATACAGGGTCAGGACCACTTTAGTACATTGTCACCTCATTAAATGCTCCAGTGTAAGTGCTCAAATGTTAAAAAAGGGAATGAGGATTACAGTACGGACCACAAAATGAAAGGTGCAGGTACCTACTAGTCTCAGACACTGTAGCAGCTGATATGCTATATTCTGGACGTGCACACTGTTCCTTCATTCCATTATTCATCATGGTCAGTCTTTATGGACTGGCCTATAAAATGGGGTCACATTGACAGTATATGATCGCTAAGGTGACTACAGTATGCTTGAGGAAATATTGTCAACAAAACTGTCCCCGAGATATGCTAATGTGAAGCCTCCATATTAAGGAGGACATCAACAGGCTCTAAAAAAACAGCTGGATGAAATATTGGGTCAGCCTGGCTGATTGATGAAAAAACATCTTAATAAGCTGTTAACTGTGTGGTCTCTTCATGTTTTTCATACTCCCTTTGTTATTACTTACATAGCTAGAAGAAGAGATTATAGTGATAGGTATTGGCTGGATGTCACTGCTGCCACATCACAGCCCTGGAGTGCTAGGTTCAGATTGCAGCCTGGTCGCTGTTTGTGTGAAGTCTGCTTATTCTCGCAGTGTTTTTGTGGGTTTTCTCTGGATACTTCAGTTTCTTAAATCCACGTTAAAAATGCCTGCGCTAGCTTAATTGATGGAATGGGCACACATCTAGGCTTAGTTTGTGCCATGAAAATAATGTTTGCATATAAGGATATGAGGAAGTTTTTAATTTTTTTGGTTAGTGGTTTGCTACAGCTTTCTTTAGAAGCATTATGACGCAAAGATTTAAAAGGCAAAATACATGCAAAATAAGTATTTCTGTTAAACCTCTTTTTGCATCTGACAAGGTAATAGGGAGCTGAGCTTGAAAATGAAAATGTTCATGTTTTTACCCACAGAAAGAGTACAAATAGACAGTACTGCATACTAAAAATACTTGTAGCTGTGTTTTCAGAAACAGCAAAGAGAGCTTTGATACACTTAAAATTAAATATGCAGAACATAAATAACATCAGAAACAAAGCAACTGAGAAAAGTGAAAGGAGTAACTGCTGAAAGAAGGAAAATGTATTGAAAACAACAATAAATACACAAGGTTAATCAATAAAAAGAGTAAATTAAACCTTCCACAGCAATAGGAGTGAGTGATTTGTAAAGTTGATAATGTAATAAACTAAAAAGACAATATTAAAATTGAATATAGGGAATCAGAAAAAATATATAAAAATTGCATTAAAACACATTGAGGTAAATAAATGCTCTGATATAACTCTGTCAAGAAGAGTGAGGATGTACAACCGATGAGGAAACAGGTGTGTGGGTAATAGAAATATAAATAAAGAAACTACGTATGTAGATATGCTGATACGCAGCCAGTAATTAAATTATAAAACCAAAAATAACTCCAGGAAACTAAACATGGTATCAAGTGTAAATAATATTGAGATACAAAAACTGGAAAGAAAGTGCTATATATGGTATATACATTAAAGTTATAACAACAAAAAGTTGTAACATGGGCCATCAAATGGATTAAGTTTGGAGAATCAGTTGGGAAAATCCAGGATAAAACAGCAGTAATTTAAATATTTTACTTTTATATTTTGTTTGAAGATGTTTTATGCATTGGCTGCTAATAAAGGCCTTAAACACTGTAAATATTTTAAGAGGCAATCTTGAGTTAATCTGTTGTAAAATTAAACATCCATCCATCCATTATCCAACCCGCTATATCCTAACTACAGGGTCATGGGGGTCTGTGGAGCCAATCCCAGCCAACACAGGGTGCAAGGCAGGAAACAAACCCTGGGCAGGGTGCCAGCCCACCACAGTAAAATTAAACACATTTCGCTAAAATAAAGAAATGATCCCAATTCTCCAGGTAAATTAAAAAAGCAAAATATAAAAAATGGAAAATGTTAGGAACCTAAATGCAGAGACAGTTGATGGGATCAGTGTAGCTTGCCTGTAGGAAGACTAAATATTTAGCCACCTTTATAACACCAGAATTCCATTATTTAAACATTATTAGCATTTCTGTGTATTAAAGTAAATATAATGTGAAGCAATTAGAAAAAAAATCAAACTAGACAATTAAGTGCAATCGTAGGAGAAATCATGCATTCTTACTTGCATAGACAAAAGTTGATTGCTGAGCTTGGAAGAGCTTTATAAACAGATATGGACGGTCATTATTATGTCATTATAAAAGCAGATCATTTCTTAATTGTGTATTATTGCAGCACTTTTTGAAATAGTGATTCTAAGCTGTTTTCTCAAAAAGACATATATTTGCACTGCCACATTTCTGTTCTATACTATACTGTATATTTAATTTTTTATTTTTCAATTTACCTGTGCAAAATTGGAAGAATCAAAAGGCCTGTCCTTTGATTTTTCTAAATTTCTTATTCAGAAATAGCCATTCTTTTTGCCAAAGATAGAGGAAGATGTTTTAAGGAGGGGTCACTCCTTACGAAAAGTAAGTTCATGATATCATTACATATTTAATTAACAGCAGACATGTTTTGCAGAAATATACTGAGACATCATTTGCATTAATCACATAGGAAACCGCATGCATCCAAATCATGTTCATATAACGGCAATAGCTGACACGTTTAAATTTTAATGCACAAATTTGTCAGAGACAGAGAGAATTTAGTATGAAGTCCAATGCCACTACATATTCATGTAATGAAGCCACACATCACATTCTCAACCTTACTTAAGCCAGTTTATGATTGCATATGTCCAGAGCACCAGGGCGGGAGGCAGAAACCAAACCTCTGACAGGACATCAGTCCATCACACGTGCGTACACGTACACTCACATAATGCTGGTTAAGTCTTGATAAATAACAGATGTAAAAAGAAAACTAGTTATCTTTTTTGTTGTTCATATAAACATAAATGCCTATTTTTTAATTTCAGCATTTAAAATGTTTATTTTTATGGCTAACAAAATGATTCAGATTTAGACTACCAGTAAAACAACTAATGAAACAAAGATGTTAACTGTATATTGATGTATGTATTGGCAAAAAAATGTAACAGGGTAATAAGAACCACTTTCAAACCATTGCACAGATAAACAGAGCAGTAGAGTGTTGTACCATGTTAGCCAACACTCTACTGCTATGGATATACCAGACACCACAATGTACTGGATTCACATGGAACTGAAAACCCGATTCAATCTACAGATAAACAGTGCATAGTCCATTATTATGTAAAAAAAAAAAAAACTACATGACAACAAACAAATAATTAAACAATAAAAATTTAATTTGAACGTGTGTTATGTTGGCTACAGGAGCAACTTGAATTCCACAAATCAAAGGTCTGTCACTAATCAAATTTTATAAAGCAAAAATATATTAAGAAGGCATTTTTACCTTTTTGATAACAATTGTTCATCACTTACAATACACTTTTTTAAAATTCTTTTCCGGCTATGGAGCTGCATTTATTAATATGTTAAATCTTACATTAACTTGTATGCCTTTAGACAATTTGTACTCCTTGGTTTACCACAGGTATCTAGTATTTGCTCACCTACTAACATATTTCTTTCAGAAAAGGGACCACATATTGGTGCTAACTGCTGCCTCACCTTCATTTACAATATCCATCCATCCATCCATTTTGTAACCAGCTAATTCAGTTCAGTGATCAGATCATGAGTAACTGGTGTCTAACACCATAGGTATGTGCACAAGGAAGGACCAAACTTGAATGGGCTGCTAGTCTATCACAGGTCATACTCACAACCACCTACACTCACTTGCACTAGGTCACTTTAGAGCATGTACATCTTTGGAATTTGGGAGATAAGCCTGTGTACCCAAAGAAAGACCCTGTAAAGACAGGGCCCTAGAGCTGTGAGGCAAGCAGCAGCACTAACCACTGCTCTGTCATACTATACTAAGTAACTAAGAGTGCACATACTCGTAGCACATTTATTTCTTTTCTGGACATCTGATAAAATTCCTTGTATGTGTACAGGTAAGTGAATAATCTTACATACAGTATATTTATGACTTGAGTATTTTGATCAAATTTGTTTAACTGTATTTAATTAAATGCATCTTTTGCAAGAGTTAAGGAAATCAAATTGAAACCAAAACAAATCCATTCTCTGTCCCATTATGTGACTCAGTAAACTATATATGAAAGTAACATTAGTTTCTCACAAATATCATTCTACGCATGTATATTTTAGAATGAAAGCTAAAATTGTTATTTTTTCTTTTCCATAGTTTTGTTGGTTAATATTTAAGCAATGCCCTAAATCTGGTATTTAGTAAATAAATAATTCATGTTTCAGTGAACATTTAAACTAAATCCTACATTTTTTAGATAATAAATATTTAACTTAAATCTAAATGCTAAAACTGACCTTTCCGCTTCAGGTCAGTGATGTTCGTTTGGGTTTACACCTGTATTCTGCTCACAGAGTAGGTGGAAAATGTGCATTTCCAGAAAGAGACTAAATGTTCCATTTCTGTTTGGAGTGTAACAGCACAGATCTGGTATAAGTAGAAATTTTACTCTTTAAAACTATTTAGGTGATGCAGGTTCACCTATACAAAAAAAAAAAAAAGATTATTGCTTATGTCAGCTGTCCAATTTAACCTTTTTGAAAAAGGTAGTCCTTAAATTGATTTACTTGTATAACATTTTGAAATGATTATTCAACCTAAGTAGCTTGACTTACAGTAAAGTCCACTTATTGATTTCCAGTAACATTCCCAAGACCTGCATTTGATTAATTGATGATTCTTTACGAGCCTGGGGTGCCCTACATTGGACAAACATTCTTGATCTTGTTTTCTTCCCTGTAATTATAGAATAGCCTCCTGATCCCCATGACCATATTCTACAGAAAACAGGTACAGAAAATGACAGGACGAATGTGCAGAACAACATCTGTCCATTTCATTTATGAATCTTAAATAGCATCAATTTAAAGCAGTATTATTTGCTGTAAAGAAAGTTCCTGTCTGTTTATTAAAGCTGGAGAAACAAACATCAGTGGCTTATCATTACCAAAATATTGATTTTATAAGGAACGACTTATGAATAACATCAGAAATCTTTAAATTCTTCTTTTGGTTGTGTATCGATGCGTAGGAACCATGTTCTTCCAGCTAGTTAAGCTCTTTTTTCCAGTGATTTTTTTTTTATTTTGGTTTTTCAATTTTTTATGCAGGCAGCAGACATGGAAATGATGAGAATAAGAATAAAATATATCTAAAAACAGTAATTAAGATATGTGCATTACATTTATACCTTTGGCCTACATTCTTTGTGGAACATGAACATGCTCTCAGTCCTTGCGTAGGTTTTCTCAGGGTACTCCGGTTTCCTGTAGAATCCCAAAGACGTAAAGCGTTAAATTAGTTGGTCAATCCAAACTGAGTGGTTGTGGGTGTGGGTGTGTGTGTATGTGTGACAATGTGTCCTGTGATGGAATGCTGACCATTTCCAGATCACGGAAGGTTGCTGCCTGATGCTGTCTCAAGATGCTCTACTGCTCTACACCCTCAGTAAAAGAAGAACTGCATTCAGAAATCATGTACATGGAAAGTTTCAATGAATATAATGGCTTTTCATTATGTCTGCTTATGTGACACCAATTTTGCAAACAAAAATAGTCTATTTTAGGTTTTAGCATTTTTAGCTGTAGAGAGCTTACAGTTTTTATACAATTAGTTATTCAGTGTAAAATTAAAATGATTTGGAAGAAATGTATTCATGTGCAAATCAATAAGGTGAAAACTGTGTCAGTCTCAAAGTTGGTTTGTGTTAGACCAAAGTGTCAAAATTAGCAGTAGTTTGAAGCACTAGTTTGTGTGTAAAGCATGCATACCAATATTTTAACTTAAACATTTGTTATGTGTGAAATACTCTTTAGTAAAAAATAAATCAGATGAGCATTGCGACCTCACAAGTCCAAAGTGGTTTCATTAATCCCAACCTCGATCTCTGTCAGTATGGAATTTGTGTGTTCTCAATGCATCCATATGAGACTTTTTCCACATCCAAAAGATTTGTGTGTTGGTGAGTCAAGACCATACCAAAGTGTGTAGAAATGTGCTGTGCAATGTATTTCTGCCCATTTAGAGCTTGTGGCTTGCACTCCATCTCCTAATGACCATGAATTGAATTACGTGTGAACAGACACACAGTTTTATGATTGACTTAAAACAAATGAGCCTTGCAAATACAAATATAAACAGTTTTTTCCATTGCATTGTCATATAAAATAATAATTCCAAACACATTTAATGTAATATAGACATTTTACTTATTAGCTATAGATGTTCAGCTGTATAATATTAATTGATTAAACAAATGTGCCTCCTGCTTCCTCTGAGTAATAAGCTTCTAGGTTTGTATGTCTGTATAGAGTTTTCTTTGGGTGCTCCAGTTTTCCTCCCACATCCCATGACATACGTTTGAATGTTAATTGTCAGTTCTGTGTGTGAATGAGCGTAAATGTGCGCTGTAACTGAGGTGGGATGGTGTCCCGTCCATGGTGGTTTATGCTTTATGTGGCCATGTCACCTGTGGTGCTCCAGTATCTAGAACAAACTAATTGGGTGAAACAAGTGAATTCATTGGGAGATCTTACAAATGTATTGCATTGTGTTTTTAGTGTTACTTACAACAAATTACAAATAATCCAAAAAGATTTGTATTTGTATTAATAAGATGTATTAATCCTATTAGGAGAATGTGTACTCCTGGAAAGTATAATGCAGGCAAAACAGAATAAAATCAGTTTGTTTGACAGAGTAGTAAATGGTAGGTAAAGTGGCATAAACTGTGACCTTATTTTAAAAAAATCCAGACTAATTAGAACCTGATTACAAAGAATACTCATTAATTGGATATTGTGATTGGATTTTTTGAAATGATAACCAATGCATATTGTAAAGACAGAATCAAACCTCAGAGTCTATTTCTAAAGCACTTAAATGTTGTAATTGCAACATAGTTAATTTATTATATAATCTGTCAGATTAAAGACTGAAGAGTTCAGCTTTCAAAATATTCAAATAGTGTTTAGTAATGCCTAAATAAAGTGTCTTCATCTTGCTTACTTGAAGTGTATATGAATCACAGTCCGAGTAACATGGTTTCACCTAGTAAAAGACCTATTGGTCCATCATTATCCAGTATGTCATTACTAATGCTTTCATAGATTACGCATGAATGGTATTATAGCTGCCACTGCTAGTAACTTGGTGACTCATTTTTACTACAGTTCAACTGTGATGAATTCTTCTGTAAAAAAATATTGCCATAGAGTTTTTCAGTAGTGTTTTATATACTTCAGCTGTGCATGCAATATTTTTATAGGCTAGCACAGTCTGGGAATAACTTCTATCAAGTTTGTCAGACAAATCATGCAACTAAATGAAGCAACAGTTTTTGGAATTATCTGACGGAAAATCACTAATCATTGAAGAAACGCTACCAGGGCTGCCGTCTTTCATGTGTGCCGTCACTGGAGCAGTGCAGGGAAACTCAAGAAGTCTATATGTATTCATGGTTTATCCTCAAAATTTACCAAGGAGAGTCATATAAAATACATTTGCTTAAGAAGAGAAGTTCAAGTTTCTCAATACAGCTGTGTAACGGTACGTGAGAGAAAACTTGACAACAGTCTTTACTGAACTTCTTAGTCCTGGCCAAAAGGTTCAAAATGAAACAGGAGACAGCATCAATAGCCCCATTGCAGACACATTTTTCTGAGAATATTGCTGCAGCATAACTGCCTCAGAACAAAGAGAAATTGAAACACTATTTCACAGACACATTTTTTTCCCAGGTTAGAATTTGTTATAATTTGGAGAGGCAATGAGAACCAGTAAAATTAACCTAAACAATCAGCAACACTGTACCTTCATATACCCGCTGATCAGCTGTTATTTTTCCATGTTTTTTCTGTATTTTTCTCTTGGGATTTTATAGTGTTTGACATATACCTTCCAAAGTGACTGTTAAAAAAGCATGAATGTTATTAGGATTGTAGATGCATATAGATCACTTTTGTCTAATTTAAATCTGGAAGGTGACAGTGTATGACATCCATTTTAGAAAATGTGGGAATTGCTTTCATGACCTTTTCTGCAGAACCATATGTCAAATCAATACAGTTTAGGCATATAGCATGTGCTCTGCTTTACAAAATCGCTTTGAGGATTGTGATTTTGTTAAACCACATAACACACAGTTGTGTTGTTGAATTCTCTTCATGTTTGTTGAGTAGTGGGTACTTGGAAATTTTTCATTGTGCTATGCAAACAAATGTTTCGAAAAACACATAAAAATGGGTGGTATGGATACAACACTATGTTATCATTGCTATTTGGGTGTTCATGGGTGTGTTTTTTGTGTATGTTTTTTAGGTCATTGAAAAGACTTGCTCCCTAAAACTATGAACTCAGTTAAACTGACTTTGATATACAGTATGTGTCCCTAAAACCAAAATCTTCTTTAATAACTATATCATGTAAAGGTAAAGGGGGAGTAATAAGCAAGACAGAGATGAACTGAAAAATGATCAATAGTCATTTTATAATCTTGAACAAAAATATACAGGTGGGTAGCATTTAACAAATCTTTACAATCAAAATGTTTCAGTTTTGACTATTTTGTGTTTGTATTATAAAGATTGTTATAAAGACTATGATGGAATCTGAGTATGCTAAATGAACTATATCTGCTTATGCATCATGTTGTAAGCAGCACATCATGTCACTGCCACATCATCTAAAGCACCACAAGATTAGGCCAAGGCGTTTCTCATAATTTAAAGTGTAGCCATTTGTCAAATACTAGGAGGTTCCCCCTGCTTGCTTCACTCACCAGCCCCCCTGGCCTGCACTATACGCCAGCCACTTTGCGTCTCTTCCGCTCGCTTTTGAAGAGGGGGGCTGAATGCACCCCAAGGAGATGCGGTCGCTCCTCCGAAACCCCCTCATAAACAGTGATACAATGGGAAACAAAGTTTTTTTTTGTTACCTCCTCTTTGCTCGATCAACTGCTGCTGCACTGCCAGATGATCTGCATCTCGTGCTGCAGTAGCTTTTACTTCCTGTCCTGGGGGTGGTGAGATGTGAGTTTTTGATATTTTTTAATTTATAATTTCAAAACAGAATAAGAATCTTGAAATCTAACAATATCACATCAAAGTTTGAAAAATTCTGAAAAGAATGATACCAAACATATATATGTAGGTTTTAAAATAAGCGTGACAAAAAATGTGACATAAAAAGTCACATAAAATCGTTGCACAAAATTGTTGCACTTTTAGGCTTAGAATTTTATCTATATAGAGTAGACCATTTATTCCATAATTATTCATCATTAATGCTGTCATAGTAATGAAGAAAAAAATATTTTTTCATTCAATAATCTTGTTCTCTTTATTAACATTACTCTTTTTTTAGAATATTAGCTCAGCTGTTTTTGGCTTATGTACATCAATTTCTGCAGAAATAAGCTCACTTAATACCATATAGCTCAAGTTTTACTTTTTACACATTTTGAGGCTTTTTTTTAAACTAAAGTTTCAAATATTTTTGTATAATTATATGAAAATCATGATTGAATTGCAGTAGTTAACTCCAAGTTGAGTTAAAAAGTGAACTTTAGTTAAAAAAAAAGATAAACTGAATAATTGGTGTTAAACTCACTTGTTTATGTCCATTCATTTTTTCTTTTCCTTATTTAAGCACTTAAGTGCTCATTTGTTTTGCTGTATTTTGAATGGCTAA
The DNA here is from genome assembly GCF_016835505.1 of Polypterus senegalus. Lineage (NCBI taxonomy): Eukaryota > Metazoa > Chordata > Cladistia > Polypteriformes > Polypteridae > Polypterus > Polypterus senegalus. The sequence goes on from NC_053156.1 coordinate 122,090,120, forward strand.
TGAAGTGATTTGAGTCAAAAGTGCCATGTCTATAAAGTACAGTAGATACTAACTAGAACAGTTCCAAATGGGCCTGGCATCAAGTAATCTGGAGTTCAGTTTTATCCTCTTACCCTAAAGCAAAAATACGCAGACCCAGGCAAGCTTTTCCAAGAAGTACAATGTAAATCCCTGTTCTTTACAGCACACGTTTGGTATTAAAAGCATGTCTGTTACCTAAGGTTGTGTGAGACTGCTGCCCATTCGGGGTGGATTTATTCTTTGTGCCTATTGCTGTTGGTGTCCTACAAAAATGCACAATGAACCCGGCTGGCAAGATAGACATACAGATGAAATATTAAGGGCTGCTTAAAACCTGTGCCTTAGCTATATTTTAGCCATGTTTCAATTACTGCGTTGCTATTCAAAAATTAGTAATAATGCATTGAAAATATATTTTTCCTTTGTTTACTTTTCCATGACAATAAGGAAAGAAAAGATTATTACAGTATGTGTTTTACATTGAATGTTATTTTCCATTACCGGGTGCACACACACGCGCACACACACACACACACCAGGGCCAGTTTAATATTGCCAGTCCATCAACCTGCATGTCCTTGAACAGTGGGAGGAAACTGGAGCACTCAGAAGGAGTTTAGAAAATGGATGGATGAATGGATGTTTTTTTACATCTCATTAAGCAAGTCAAAATAATTATTTCACTTATAGATCATAAAAATATATTTGTGTGAACGCAGCCAATGTAATTCTCAAAATTCAGTGGGAACAAGGGAGGAATATCTGGGCAGCACTAGACATAAGGCAGGAACCAGCCTGGGATGGAACACATATTTGCAGAGAACACTCTTATAAAGACCCACAATTTTTATAAAGGTGTTCAAATTATAAATATCATTTGAATTATTTTATCTAGCTCCAAATAGAGATTTACTTATTTATTTTTATTTAACCAGATTTTCTTATCTCTAACACTAGTGTGAATTTTTCTTTGGAAATTACACTAAAAGAATCACATTTTTTTTCTTTTAGCCATGCATGATAAATTAAAGCTGTGCACAACTCAGTCATGAAAGTCAAGAAACCTTACTGGAAAAAGCAGTAAGGTGGACATTTAACAAGCAGAAATAGCTTCTATGACTACAGTCAAGAGATATTTAGGATAGATGACTGTGCTGGTGATTCCCTAAATGTATGAATGTTAATGGCCAACATATTTTGGACAGAGAGTTGTCTTTTTGATGATATAAGATTGACTTGTTTTATCATTAGATAATGCATTAGTTATGACAAACATAACAACTATAGGACAGCACACTGTAATTTTTCACCACACTTGATGTCTGCATCGGTTATCTACAGACATACTTGTGGTAGGTATTACTGAACTCCTAGTGCATGGATGATACCAGCATCTTGATCTTTTAAAACAGACAACACAGTTCTCTTGGCAGAAGCATTGCTGCAGATGGCTTCAAGAGATCATTGGTCATTTTATATTGTATTGACAATAACTAGGCCAACAGAAGCATTTAATCTCATGTGTTTTAACAACATGTAGGCTATTTAAATTTATTTGGAACATTATAGCTCTCTATCAGGGTTTCTTACACACAGTTCTGTCCATCTTAATAGATGTAATAATCTTTCTTCACTTGAACTCTTGCAAACCTTTGCAAACATCAGGACATTTTTCTTCACAGAGAAAGCACATGGAATAAGTTACCAAGTAGTGTGCTTGACAGTAGTACTTTAGGGACCTTCAAAACATGACTTGATGTTATTTTGGAAGAATTAAGAGGATAGGACTGATGAGCTTTGTTGGGCTGAAGGGACTGTTCCAGGCTAAACTTTTCTTGTGTTCTAATGATGATCTGGTTCATCATCCACACTTGATTCTTTTCCTCCTTCCAGTTATCCTGTTTCTAAATGGATAACATTAGGCCAGTCCAGCTCATACGCCTATCATTTCCTGCTGCTTTTCATCCTTACTCTCATTCTTATTTATCTGAAAAGGTTTTAGTAAAAATGTTCAAAAAATGAAGGTACTTAAAAAAAAAAAACCAACAATGCAATTCTTAAAACTTGGCTTTTACTTTTGAATAACCTGCTGTTTTATTAAGTCTGTGCATACTCTGTTAAATGAATAATGACATTCCAATGCCTTTAAATTATTTGGAAATATTTACTTGCTATTGACCCTTCATTTATAAGCTAGTTTGTACTGCTCTATTATATATGTGAGTAATGTTGTGTATGTAATCAGTCAGGTTCTTTTAATTCAGGTATATAAAGTTAAACTTAGTTTAACAGAGTAAATAATACTGTTTAATATTTATTTAGTCAATCATTAATTTAATATGAGCTGAACTAGATTAGGTCTAAAATTAATCAAATAATAGGCATCTTTTAAATTAGATATGTTGGTAGGATATCTGCTGTATTTGTACAGTGCTTAAAAAGGTAAATGATTAGCTTTTTGATTAGATTGAGTGGCACTCAGGATATGAAGTCACGTGTGCATGCAGTGCCATGAACCCGTCTGTATGTTTGCAGGACTGAGGTGAAAATTAACCCAGTCATTGGACTAGTTTATTGCATTTACTGTTGAATAAACATGACTACGCATTTTTCCCTGTTAGTCTGCGTAATACACGCAGTGATTTTTGTTTCAGCTGCAACTTCATTCTGTGGTAAATGAGGTTGTTTCATTTTAAATCAAAATAGTTTAATTTACACCACTGCAAATTTTAGACACCTACAAGCTAACTCTACAACACTACAAATCCTCTTAGCACCCTCTCACTCCCTTCAGTTGCTATGATTAAGTATGCATGACTTTATTATCCCCAAGGGCTATAAAGCTGCAAGAATTGGTTGAAATGGCGAGATGGATACCTGAAAGATGTGGAGACATCAATAAGTACACAAATAATTTAAGAACAATTGTAAGAAGATGGAAGGCAAAAATGACATCTGAAAAAGCCTTACTCAAATAAAATAAGAAGAACTAGAAAACTAAAGAAAACGATAAGCCAGCTGGCAGTAAGGTACGAGAAGCAGTTGACATTCATCTGGCACAAAAATGGTGTTAGAAGTGGTCAAGTGAAACAATAGTTAACACCGTGTAACTGATTTCTTGACATTCCTGTCAGTGACAAGGCAGAGGTCATAGTGTTACCAGACAAACAAAAAAGGGAGACCGTTTCCAAGTTCATTTGCCATAGACATTTATCTTCACTAAGCCCTGGCTATAAGCTATGTGTTTTAATTGTTTCAAGAGGTGTGGAATCACTGCTCTATTCAACATAACAGAAGAAGCAGAGGACATGCTGAAATCCTTGTGATTAATTCCTCAGGTTAGTGAAAATATCCCCATACTAACAGGTTTAGATGGACATTTTGCAGTTTGGAGAAACAGTATTTTTAATAAGAAACTGGAGTAAAAGCAGTTATGCCTGTCTGAGTCTTATGGTTACAGAGTATGCATACAAATCTGAGATTTGAAAAAAAAGTAGGAAACAAGCAGAAGTGGACTGGACAAGTGTTTGTATCTGGTGCAGTCACGGAAAGCATGTGTAGTGATGTGCAGGTTACTTAAATAAAGTTTCCTATGATTGTATTCAAAATATATATAATTCATCCATCCATCCATTATCCAACCCGCTATATCCTAAGTACAGGGTCACGGGGGTCTGCTGGAGCCAATCCCAGCCTTGTGTTGGCTGGGATTGGCTCCAGCAGACCCCCGTGACCCTGTACTTAGGATATGGCAGGTTGGATAATGGATGGATGGATTTTATATATTTTGAATGAGTTTATTTGTGAAATTTAGATTTTTGTTGGGTGTCATACCGGGAGATGTTGTTGTTGATGCATTTATGTGCACATTCATTTTAAATCTGATGTGAGCTTTAGCCACAGTATACATTTTGGAAACTGCAATTATTTAAGCACAGTTGTTCAAAATAGGTGTGTTTGATCTTAGCATTAAAAAAACAACATGAAACCACTTAAGTAATTTAGTTTTGTTATATTTTCTGGGTTATGATTTGTAATTTATTTTGTGATGTTTATTTTGTGCCTTTTGATTTTGATATTAGAAAGGTCTGTGTTTGACATATTGTACGTCTATCAAATTTAAGGTAACAAAAGAAAAAAAACTCTAAAAAGCAGTCCTTGCAATCTAAAAATAAAGTCCTGTGAAGTTTGAAGTTAAAAAACCATTATGCATCATTTAACTATAAGTCCAACAGTAATGTAAAATGTGGTCAGAAGTCAGCATTACTTGGTCACCTTGCAACTCAGTCATCCAGGTACAGTGAGCTTGACCTCTGTTGAGTCTATAAAACCTCATTTTACTAAATTAGCTGGTGGTCTTTGCAAAACAGAAATAGAATAGAGATAGTATTATGAGCTTATGTCCAAAATTATTTCTTGTGTATGCCATGATAAATAAAATTATGTCTTAGGTCCAAAATAGAGTAAGAGTCCATGAGGATAGAGCCCCTAGTGTGATTTCCAAAGGTGAGTGTGTTAATTGCTGTTTCTAAATTTAATGGTGCAGGGTATAATATGTTTGGTCAAGAAGTAAGTGGGTATCACAGTTACATTATCACATACACCACATAATAAACTTGGGGACACCAGTGTGTTTGCAATGCATCATGTAGTTTTTGCATTTTATAATGCCATTTGGAAAGTGCTACTTAAACTGCCAAAATTGCAGTTTAACATTGCTATTCAGTAGCTGAAGAGATTTGGCCACATCCTGTAGGGGCTAGTCGTGTAAGATGTTAACACTTGAAAGAGAAAAAACACTTATTAGTTTTTGTACGGAAGAGTAATGTTGCATTCTATAGAAGGCCAGCTGAATTTCTCGGATTATGTTACCAGATAGTTTATATGGTCATTATATGTCATTAACAGTACTAGACTACATGCTCAGACAGGTGGATGTAACAGCAGGTGATTACAAGGTGGCCCAGAGTGGTGAAGAGTTGGTTCAGATGGTAGCTGGTTGAAGAAAGGGTCAGGGAGGACCTTACATTGACCTCTAGGTATAATGTACAGTAACAGATGCATTACGTTTTTCCTAATTTAGTCATAGAAAATGAGTTTATGCTATAATAAATAGCAAATTGATTTCATACATGATGTGCTTAGATATTAGAAGTGAGAACCCTTCTTATTTTATTCAGGTGCCCTCCAGTGAAGTATTTAAAATCTTTATTTCACTTTAGAACTATTTAATTCTTAAAAAATTTCAAGGTATCTCTATTTTTAGGCCCATATTTCCTCTGCAACTTATTTAATAGACACAGTCATTTAAAACAGAGAATGGCATCAAATAAGTCAGCGTTTTACATACTCTTAAATCGTTGAGTTGCCTTCTCTCCTTCTTGTTGGATATGCTTTATATTTTAAAGTAACCATTAGATATTTACCAAACACAATTTAAAAAAAAATATTTTATTTTTCTCATTGCATCTGTTAAATATCAATCTTTCATAATTCATTTCAGGACTAAATAGAGCTGAAGTTCAAGTGGGGCGTTTGATATAACAACAGCCAGATACTGTTATTACTAGTATAGATAACACAAGCATAATTTAATTTGTTAAAGGCACAAAAGATAAAAAATGTTTTTTTTCTCTTTATTATAAACCAATCAAAGAATTTTACCAGAGTAGGCAAAAAAATTAAAAGTATGCAGTGCAAAATATAACAACGGTTCCTGGTGCAGTTTTGTATCCGGTCCTTCAGTCCTCCAGCATTAAGCAGTGGTTATGGCCTCTTGTAAAGCCACTTGTTAATCAACATTATCGTCGCAGTGACTTAATCATCCTAATCAGCCCTTTAAATGATGCAAATTATATTAATAACTGTAACGATTAACATAAATGTATAGGGCTGCTTGACAGTTAATTATATGTTCATTTCATTAAGTGATACAGCCAGTGCTTTTCTGTATCTTAATGTGTGTTAATACGAGGCAGATTAGTTTTACTGAGGTAAAGGTAAACTAAAATAAAAAGACTTTCACAAAATAAACATACTGTAGTGGCATAGTAAATTGTAAATAAAATAAAGGGAAGGTTGATCACAAAGACATACTAACAAAATCAGACATTTCTGTTCATAACCTTTATTTTCTACGACTGAAAGCTCTCTCGGTTAAAGAGCACGGGCTGTCTAAACACCAGGGCAAGTCCACAGTGTCGTGACTACAAATGTGGAGAGGTTGTTAGAAGAGGGATTTCTTAAGCTGCAAATGGAAGGGAAGGATTTTGCCAGGTCCATACACTATATAGCTGAGGCTTAATTGGATGATTGATTGAGGATTGTCCTTCTGTTGAATCTTCCTTCAAAAGGCTCAATTTGTTTTCCTTTTTCTTCTTCCATATACTGACAGTGCTACTTAATACCTGCTCAAATGAAAAGAGTGGTTTTAGTATCATTGATTTTGCGGCAACTGGTAAATACATATATTTTTTAATTTGTGTTAGTGTTCTGAAACATTCTTAGTATAATTTCTAAAAATTAGAAGAGTACTGGTTTGAATTTACATTCTCAATCAAAATGTATAATCAAGTGTCATAGGAGAGTCAAACTACTTTTTTGTCAGATAATGTTATTGTTTTAGCTGGTTGAAATAAATGTTTTTCTGTCATTTTTAAAAAAGAAATGGAACAATTAGAATTAAAGCAAAGGTGATTTGACATGGACTTACCAGGCAAAAACAATCTTTTTGCTTATGATATATATATATTTATATATATATATATATATATATATATATATATATATATATATATTGCTCAGAATATAATGCTTTTCAGATATTGAAATATTTGCTGCAAAGCCAACTTACAGTATACGTCTAGGTCTTGCCTGCATATTGCTTGATGCTGTGATAAAGTTTTCTAAGAAAGTCATGTGTTTGCAAATCAGGTTTTCATCATCAAGGTGGAGATCGTTCAAGCTATGGAGCTCATTTAGTTAACTAATGACTGAATTTGTGACTGGGTGCGTCAGTGTGTATCTACAATGGGCAAAAGTAAAGAACATTCTAATACTGAAAAGAAAAGAACATAAGAAAGTTAGAGACACAGCACTTCAGGTGTTGTATAGCCTTAATCATATTTTGTCTTTATTTTGATGTAAAAATAATTTTATGTTTTTCCTAATGGCTATGTTAATGGCCATCAATTTTTTTGAATCAGCTCCATGATTTTGAAGGTTATTGCATATTTCCCTAATTCCTTGTGTAAAAAAGTACTACCTACTTTCTTTTTTCAGTGTACATCTCTTAGTTTTCACAAGTCAATCAAGTATGTGATTCACCATTTAACTTATCAAGAATCCTGCTGGTTCTACGTTCTTAGCCTGTCAAAGTAAGACATGCCTTTCAGCCCAAGGATTTTTAATTAGCTCCCAAAATATTGATTTTAGAGAAAGAAGATTTTTTTTAGTAATATGAAAAGATATTGATGTCCATCGTTGAAAACTTAAAAAAGAACATACTGTACAATGCTGACATGTCTTTATTTTGTATTCTGCCTTTCAAGGTGCTCTCCTAGTGACGGCTTCATTTTTTAGTTCAGTAGTCTGCATTATTTATTTTTCTCTGTGAGCTGCTTGCCAGTTTACAGTTGTATGCATTGCTTCTGTTATTAATATTCCATTTTCTTTCTCGATTTTAATAAATAGTGCAGCTATTTATTTATACGTATTATGTTCAGGATGGTTCAACATATTAAAACAACTCAAAATTACAATACAGTCTAAAAGTCATATGTCCAGAATATATAGTATGTCAAAGCATATACATAGAAAGTAAGTTTTCAAGTGAAATATTTTTTGTAGAAAAAAAAACAGAGGCAATCAAAAAAAAGAAAATAAGTTTACAAATTAAATATGAACACTGGCACACTCCTTAGGATCCATAATCTTTTAAATGTATGTACTCTCAAAACACATTATGGCCATTCTTTCATTTTCTGGTCATACTTATTCAAGTTCAAGGTTTTAGGGAGGTAAAAACCTTTCAGGCAGCAGGAATCAAGTGTGGATGAGACTGAAGTTTATCTAAGTATAGGTACACGCATACCTGGTTAATCAAGGTCTACCATTAAAATAACATGCACGCCTTTAGGATGTAACAGTAATGCAAGTGAAAAAAACCATGCAAAATATATAGTAGATGTATATACTCTACATATATAGTGACTTGGCTTTAAAACGGCAAGTCTTGGAGCTGTGAGGCAACAGTGCTTTTCAACACTCATTTAGAGTACACTGTGCGTATTCTAATACAAGATCAGAAAACAGGAGAGATTGGGAGCGCATTGCAGGACATATGTACTTCAGGCCAGTACAGAGCTGCCAGTTAACATAACACACGTGTCTTTTGGATGTAGGAGTAAAACCTGCAGAAAACCTATGTGAGCATGAAGGGAATGGGCAGAGTCCACAACGACAACACATTGCAGGAGTAAAACACCATCTTGTGAAGCTGTGATGCAGCAGACTTAGCCACTGTGCCAAATTACCTCCAAAGTACATTTTTAATAATTTATTTTATTTATGTTTTTTGTTTTTTGAATACATGTTTGTTATTAGGGGTGGCACGGTGGTGCAGTGGTAGCGCTGCTGCCTCGCAGTTAATAGACTTGGGTTCGCTTCCTGGGTCCTCCCTGCGTGGAGTTTGCATATTCTCCCCGTGTCTGCGTGGGTTTCCTCCTGGCGCTCTGGTTTCCTCCCACAATCCAAAGACATGCAGGTTAGCTAGATTGGCGATTCTAAATCAGCCCTAGTGTGTGCTTGGTGTGTTTGTGTGTGTCCTGCGGTGGGTTGGCACCGTGGCCAGGATTGGTTCCTGCCTTGTGCCCTGTGTTGGCTGGGATTGGCTCCAGCAGACCCCCGTGACCCTGTGTTCAGATTCAGCGGGTAGGAAAATGGATGGATGGATGTTTGTTATTAGTGCTTTATATTGGAAATACTTGGTTGCTTAACTTATATTCTCTTCTAATTTGTGTTCTTTTTTAATTTGATAATTTATATAGTGTAAATAGTGTAGGTAAGTCATAGCAATATATTAAAATTGAATATATCTCTTCTTTGTTAGCTTGAAGGATTTTTGTGCTGCTACAGGTCTGTCTGTGCAAGGCCAGTATTATTTGGGTTAATTGAAGTTGTCAGGAACCTGTGACTGGTATGGCACACTCAAGGTTGTGAACATAAAGCAACTGGAGAAGTGAAATAGCACTTTCTTTAAAACTGTGCCATTTGATCACATTCAAATTATATATGGTAAAATGCTTGTGGAAATGAACATGCAATGAGTCTATAAATAAGGCCCTTCATTTGTACAAATTGGTATATGGCGGCAGCAGAGATAGAAAGTTTCAGATGTAGAGAATGAGGTGTACAAATGTCTGCACTGAATGAACTTTGTTTCACCAGCATGGATTTGTTGCCATTTGAAACCACAAGCAATTGTGCCGCCTCACTCATTTATCAGAAGTTGTGGTAATGTGGTATGAAAAAAATGCATTATATTTGCAATGTCATTGACTTTTTTAATTTGAGGAAGTGATTCCTTTAATACACCAAGTCCTTGCCAACCAATACATTAGGTTTACAACTCTTAAAATGTTTTATAGATTAGTCAGTGTATTCTGTGCACTGTAATTAGAACTTGGCTCCCAAACCTCATTTACAGCATCACTAAATATTTGGTGAAATACGCGTTTCTATTTCTTTAAACCTGAGTGATGTTCCTCTCCTCATTATGCTATCAATTTCTTAGTAAATATCCTTATGACTCGCTGACTTTCTAATTGATCTACAGAATCTGTTTTATGGATGGCTTGTTGTAGGAATTGTTTCACTGTTTATTCTGTGGTTTTGAGAAATACAAGTGTTTTTAAATATCTGTTTTTCCAACATAATATTCGCACAACTTTTCAGATTATAGATTACAAAATGTAGATAAGGGTTTTTAAATGTGTACCTTTTTTAATGTAACAGTTAATTGAAAGTTTTACTTCCAACTTTGTTTATCCTAAGGCTGGAAGTTAGGCCTTTTACAGAAGCTCTTTAAATACATAAATATATATATATATATATATATATACTGTAGGTGCAGATATAAACTTCCATCCATTATCCTACCCGCTATATCCTAACTACAGGGTCATGGGTGTCTGCTGGAGCCAATCCCAGCCAACAAGGCAGGAAACAAACCCCAGGCAGGGCGCCATCCCACCGCAGGGCATGCACACACACACACCAAGCACAATTTAGAGCCACCAATCCACCTAGCCTGCATGTCTTTGGACTGTGGGAGGAAACCCAGGCAGACACGGGAAGAACATACAAACTCCACGCAGGGAGGACCCGGGAAGCAAACCCGGGTCTCCTAACTGCGAGGCAGCAGCACTACCCACTGCGCCACCATGCCGCCCCAGATATAAACACACACGTACAAACTATGGTCTGAACACACCAGAATGACTAAAAAGAAGAAGATTTAAAAATTAAAGAAAACTTATGCCTTGGCAGTCACAGTCGCAAAGAGGCATTATGCAGGTATATTGTTGTTGGTATAAGTAGCATTTCTTGACGCACCCTCATTCACTTTATTTTTTGATGTAATTTGTTTCAATAGTTTTTAGTTTTTTTGTTTTTTTTACTTTCCTTTAACTGTGATTGGCTTCAGTTAACAGATTATAATTAATAAATGATTGCCATTCTCTGGATAAATGCATAACAGTTCTGATGGGGCAGTGCCTATAAAGTAGAGTGGAGAATAATGAGTAAACCTCCATTTTATTTTAAACCATTTTTTGCTGTATTCTACTTTAAACTAAAACATATTCATTGTAGGATCATGATGATGAAAGCATATTTATACTTAAGATTAATACTGCAATCATAGTTTCTACTGAAAGCGTTACTGAACATACAGTAGATTTAATATTTCTGTTGCTAATTAATAAAATGGAAAAAAAAATGTCTTACATCTACATAATGTAAAGGTACTTTCCTAGAGTAATGTGTAGCATTTACCCCAAATGCAATGTCCAAATTAAAGTGCAGTCTAAGAAAATTAGGAGAAAAATGACAAAGCTGATTTTAGATGTGTTATTTGCACAATAGTTTAATTGTTGGGTCTCTTTCTATTAGTGGGCCCTAAAGACTAGTCTACTTTTCTGATGTATTTGCCAGTCATTTCACTAACTTTCATTTTGAAAAATGATCTTTGCTCTTTCTCACATTCTAATGTTTGTCCCCTCCATTTAAAAGATATCAATTGCAGAGTGAAATCAGTGCTGTAACTGCCATGGCACAACCTTCTGTTGTAGCCCATAAGTTCTTTTAACTCCAGGGCCTTAATACTGGTGTAAAGGACCCGGTTCCCACCAATACTCTTACCAATAAGCACCAAGGTATAGACAGTTTTTGTCCTTGATGCTCTCTGGTGAGCTCAAGACATTAACCAGGCCTTTCATGAATGTTCCTCCCACACTGTTCAGTGTCCCTGACTGTAGCACATGTGGACGCTGGCTGCAATTCCAGGTAAGGATAGCTTCTGTATTGATTTTGTATTTCATGTCTTCTCAAGAGTCTCTGTATTACAGGCATGTGCTTACGTGTATGAGAAGTTCAGATTAAATAAATAGAAGAATATTCTGATGTGAAAGGAGCAAGGTGTTAATAGCCAAGATAGAAAGAGAACAGCATAGTGGGTACATATGCTGGATGATTAAAGGAAACGGGGCCTGGTATAACATGTTCTAATGGCACTGCAGTTTAATTGTGTGTTTTTATTATTGAATGATTGCAGAAGTGAGTAGGTTGATCATATAAGTGCATTTGTTCTCATTTCTCAATCATTTAATTATTCGGATACCCTTCTGAATTAGAGAAAGCACGCACTGCCCCCCTACTCCACTCTGTACTTGTAGAGAAACTACTTTTGCACTGTATTTTATGTCATAAGTAATAAAATGCCTCAACTTTTGAAACACTGAAGACTTTTTGTGTTGTTTGGGATCAGTTGCACTTCTGAGTTACTTTTATTTTTTATTGTTTAATTATTTTATTTAAATTTAAACAGTCTTGTGGTAAACCTGGTCTATGATTGTGTTTCAAATAACTAAATGACGTTGTGATCTAAGTGAGTGTTTTATTGGATCTGCGCTGTTTTTAGTCTGTAATCATTTTGCAAAGTGTAGCTTTCTATAATTAAGTACCTTTGCTTGAAAGTATGTTGCAGAGTACAGATAACTTCCATTACTGATCTGACTGCTAGGGATTTCCAGAGGGCTTTCCCTCCAATTAGCAAGACTGTAATTTTGTGAATCTTACATTTTTGTGGGGACTGCAACAAAACCAGCATTTTGAGATCCAATATGGTCAGTACTGAGTGAGCCCAAGTTGGTTACTGTAAATGCACCTCATAATCAAAGTTTATTGCGTACTAGTTTCTGTTGTATAATCTTACTGTATGTCAATATACAAATACATTTTCTATAAATTAAAAATAAACATTTATTTTTCAGAAGTGTTTTAAATAATTGAATTAATCATACTAAAATAAAGAAGTAGTAGAAATAACAGTATCGTCATGTGTTGTGATTATTTTGCAAAAAGGGGGTAAAGGCCTCTAAAAGAATCCTAAAAAGCAGATCAGGACCTTTTACTGACCGGTCCAGAAGAGTCTCCCCTCAATCATCTAGTTTCACACCTACTACCTACTACCTTGTAGGTCCAAAATATACCAAACTTTCTATCTTAATAGAGGCTAGCAGAGACACACTCCACAAATATCCTTTATAAAGGAGAGTATTTATTATAAAAAACAGAAAACTATAACAAAATGTTCAAAAGAGCAAAAAGAGGCAAACAGAATTTGTTTAAAAGACAAGTCCTAAAAAACATTTTAAGAGCTGTAAGTCCAATAACTATAACAAAATAGTCAGTAAGAAAAACATAAAAACAAAAAAAAAAAAAACGTGAATCCAATGAAAAAAACTGACACAAGACTACAAAGAACTTCAATGAAATGCTGCTGGGTTTCTCTAGCTCTCAGCCTTTTATAGCAAGAAGAAGGATCCAGCAGCATGGAAATCAGTTTTGATCAGGTTCTTTTGGGGCCACAAAGAACTTCCAACATAAGAACATTTAAGGGAACAGTAAATAAATTACCTTAAATACCACATAACCATACAAAAAAAAAAAAAAAAAAAATTCAATCTGAAATATAACAATATTCTCCTTATTATTTGCCTAAATAATTTTAAGATTTTGAAATAAATCGATGAAGTAAATTTAATCAAAAAGCACGTCCTTTGCCTTGCATTCTTGCCTCAGATATCATTATTGTCATAACATGCATTTGTAAATGACATGTGAAATATTAGATTAGATTAGATACAATTCTCATGCATAAAGCAGCAGAAATGTAAAAATAAGGATACAGACTCACAGGACAAATACTACAGCCAATCAATCAATCAATCTGTAAAAATAAAATAAACAAATATTGTTCTAATATTTCAAAATAAACTTAATGAGTGCTCTGGGAGGAAGCATTGAAATGCTTGATAACACTGGGCAGAAAACACCCCCAGAGGCGCTTCTTAGCACACCATGGTGGAATGAACCTGTGGCTAAACATGCTCCAAGAGAGCACCCTCTGGTGGGAATGGAGGGGATTTTTCATGATGGCATCTAATCATCCTCTTTTCTACAACAGCTCCCAATGCGTCCAGGGTTTGTCCTGTGATGGTGCAGGCTTTCCTGATAAGTTTGTGCTTCAGTTGATCTCAAGTTGCTTCCCCAGGAGACCACAGTGTAGAACACCACACTGACTACTTATGGAGTGGTAGATCGTTTCCAGCAGTTTGCTGCACACATCAAAAGACATGAATCTCCTTAGCAAGTGAAGTCTGCTCTTCTTATACAGCCCCACTGTGTTGTCAGACCAGTCCAGTAGGTTGTTTATGTGGAACCCTTGGTACATGTAGCTCTGTTCTACTTCCACATCCTCCCCCTGGATGGTGACTAGTCTCAGAGGCTTATTGGCATGTCTAAAGTCCACCTCCAGGTCTTTTGTCTTGTTGATGTTGAGTTGCAAGTTGTTGTTCCTGCACAACAAAGTCCTCCTCGGCGTTCCTATGTTGTGATTTGTCTCCATTATTAGGCAAGTCATCTGAAAATTTCCATAGATGGTAAGCCCCGGTATTATGCTGGAAATCATTTGTTTTGAGGGTGAACTGGAAAGGAGACAGGTCAGTTCCCTGAGGTGTTTCAGTATTACACACCACGATTTCTGACACACAGTCCCTCAGTGTCATAAACTGCTGTCTATTGGTCACGTGTCCATAATCCAGGAGTTTGTGGGGGCATCAAGATGCAAAGCCTTGAGCTTTTCTCCCAGTTGATGAGGCAGAGTGGTGTTAAAAGCACTGGGAAAGTCAAAGTATATTATCCTGACTGTGGTGCTAGTTTTGTCGAAGTGGGAGTAGCCTCTGTGGAGCATACAGATGAGTTCATCTTCCATATCTATATGTGTCTGATCGGCAATGCAGGGCAGCCAGATGTTTTGAATCTGGGGGCCATCCATTCAAAGGTCTTCATGACGTATGAAGTAAGAGCAACTGGTCTAAATTCCTTGGGATCACTGGAATGACCTTTCTTTGGCACCACATAGGATGTTTTCCGCAGCTAGGAAACCTTCTGGAAATTCAGAGAACGGGAAAAGAGGTGTTGTAGGATCCAACAGAGCTGGCTAGCACATGTTATCAGCACCCTGGGGCTAATTCCATCCGTCCATGAAGCCTTGTTTATGCAGAGTTTTCCCTGGCCTCTCCTCACTTCATCAGCAGAAACACAAAATCCAGAGAGTGGAGAGGAGCTGAAGACCACAGGTGTGATGTCACTGTGGGGAAAGGTCAGGCAGGGTGCAGATGGCAGTTGGGATTCTAGAAGTTCCTCATCTTGCTCACAGAGGCTAATAGTGTTGGGGGAGGGCTGGACTGACAAGAATGAGTCAAACGTGCTGAGGAACTGGTTCAGTTCATTAGCTCTGCTCTTGTTCCCTTCCTCACCATGTTTTACAGCCTGCTTGTAGCCAGTGAAAGTCCTCAACCAATTTCACACTTCCTTCATGTTGTTTTGCTGTATCTTGTGCTCAAGAGTGTGTCTGTAGCAGAGCTTCTTCTTCAGTTCTGACTGCACCCGCTTTGTTTCATCATTTTCTCTAGACCTGAAGGTTCTCTTCTTCCTGTTCATTAGGACTTTCAAGTCTTTTGTGATCCATGGATTGTTGTTGTGGAAACAGTGCATTGTCTTTTTGGGGACTATGTTATCCACACAGATACTTGTGAACTTTCTTAATTAGCATGGTTTTCTTTAGTGTAGCAATTAGCAATGCTGCTTCCTCAATGTTTTCCATCCACATTTCCTGTACTTTTGTCCCCATAAGTTTGTATTACGGAAGGAGCTTATTGCATATTCCTCCTTCCTTATTGTCTTGCCCAAGTAATATCTTTCAGTGCCAAATTTTTATTAGCTTATTCCTGCACGTAACAGAAACTGACACAATTATTGGCATGCTTTCCATTTATCTCATAATGTAAACATCATAGAATGTGTTCTGATAATCAAAATTTTCTTACAGTGTTCCTTGTGACAAGATTACTAAATCAGTTGCTTTCGAAAGGAGTAGTGCTGTGTGTTGGGCTTCAAATTTAGTTGAGCTAAAGTAATAAAAGACTGAAAAATTATGATAAGGCATTCATAGTCTTAAAAGCATCTAAAAAAATTAATGATGTGTATATTATAACACCATTAAGTAAGCATAAAAAAATAAAAGTAGGAAAAGTGTATGATTATGTGTTTACAGAGAACAGAGTGAACATATTGTTATAAAATAAATCATTTAAACAGATCAAGGTATTGAATATTTTAAGGTGGAACAATACAAATATTATAGCATAAATCTTAACCTCTTATCTTTTCTTGTAATGTAGTGACACTGAATACAAAGGACTGCAGTTGTCATTAGATCAAGTGACATCGACGAAGCCAACATTCTCCTATACCAACACCACACCAACGGTTGTTGACGGTCGAAAGGGGAGCAAATCCAGACTTGCACGAACAAGATCAAAGGCCAGAGCATCGCCCTATCCTCAGGTAATCAGTACCCAAATACTAACTGAACCTTCTCATTCAGTGAATTCCTTTAAAGTCATTTATTCAAAGCTATTAGACTGTAGTGGATGGAGATACATTTAGGCAGCCAAACCTTGGTCTTTTATTTACTTTTATAGTGTATTTCTGTAATGTGCTGCTCTTATCTGTGGTGAGATTGCTTTTCTGTCAGTCTACCGTCATTTAGTTATAACCTATGGGTAAATATTGATACTTTACTGAAATATTTGAGGCTTCTGAAACCTGTTTAACTTAAAGTTTATATTTATTTAGCTAACTTATTAAATTGTCTAGAGATAAACTATTTTCTTGTTTAAAAATCCTATAGTATTCTGGGTTTCACACCGAGAGATCAGAGTCTGATCATGACAGCCAATGGGGAGGAAGCCCCTTAACTGATTCTGCATCCCCGCAACTGCTGGACCACGGAGAAGGATCTCACTCCCAGCATGCTGATGTGTCTTGTGCCTATAGACCATATTCGGACCGAAGCTCCCTCTGCCTTGGATTTGCTCTTGACCACACTACCAGGTTAAATGAAGACAGACATACACACTACCACACCCAGGCCTGTGAAGGTGGCCGCTGTGAAGCTGGAAGATACTTTTTGGGTACTCCTCAACCAGGCAGAGAAAGTTGGTGGAGTTCTTCACGATCAGTTCTGTCAGTTTCTAAATCATCACCAGAAGACAGGGACAGATACGAAAACAGCATGCCCCACATTGCTTCAATCCACAGTGTACATGGTAAGACATTTAACATGTTAAAAATACTGTTAACACCTCATACTTGTATTTTTGTAAAGTGCATATATGTACTGTGTATATACAGTATATTTAGCAACACAATGGATGCTCTTCAGAGAGCAAATTTGATGGTAGTGTACAGTATATACCAACTATGTCAAATGTAAAAAACAAACTTTTCAGTTCTTTTTTACGTTATGATATCAGAAAATGTTTTATTTTTGTTCAAGTGCACAAGTTCTTCTTTCATCATATGGAAACATTTATAGTACATTATTCACTTAAATAAATTTTAATATTATTAGCAAATTTGCTTGCTGTTGTAAACATAAACAGTTTCCACAGTTGAAGAAGAATGCATTATTGCTCAGTTAAAATATTGTAAGAAATATTATCAGATTAAAACAATCCGTTAGCACCATCTAGCAATAGCCATCACAAACTGAAAAGGGAAGCAGTTTCTTTCCTAAATTTCCTTATTCTAGCTCCTAAACAGATTTTCATCAGTATATCAAAAAAGCCTTATTTGTTAAATGTCCCTTAATGGTTTTGAAGGTGCCTTTCAGTATGTTTCATTATATAAAGGGCAGAATATCTTCTAGGTAACAATAGACATCTAGGTCATCTTCTGGCTTATAGAACTCCTGAGGCCTCCAACACATTTTGTATCGCTGCTACCAAAACCGATTTTTGATTATGGTTGCTGCTACCATCTTCTTTCCCACCCTCTTCCTAGCAATCCAAGTGTGGACAAGCTGTGTGACTGATATGTCTGTACAGTATGCATACATTTATCTAAAATAAACTGCAGAGTATGCGAGAAGCTCTCCATGTCTCACTTTGTTAAACTGCAATCTGATGAGATATATAGGCAACTAGTTTAACATAATAAAAAAATAGCAGAATTGTTTTTGGGGACCAGTTTTCATTGTTAATCAGTTTACTTGTGGTCATGTAAATAAAATGATACATCTACCAGCACCACTATAAATTAAATGAATGGACTCTCTTCTTTTTGTACACTTGTAATTATTTTAAAAACTACCAATGGCCAAGGTGTGACAAATGAAAGGAGACCAGTTGATGAACCTCATGTAACAAGCTATTAGCTGAATTGCTCCATCCAGATACGTTTTAAACATTTTCTATGTTTCTTCTTTAACTACATGACTTGTACCAGGTTCCCATGAACTTTTATATTAAGAAGTATTTCCTGGCTTCAGCCTTAAATGCACTTGCACTTAATTTCCATCCATGTCCTTGAGTACTTAATTGCTACTTTATTGAAATAATTCTGCCTGATCAGTTTTATCAAAGCCTTTACAAGTTTGAAGGCCTTGCAGCCTTCTAAGCTTGAGGCTAAAGAGGATTAATTCCACGGGCCTGACAGAGTACGGCAGTTCTTTAGCCACGGGATGCCCCTGATTGCTCTTTTCTACATTGAAGCTAAAGCTATGGCTTTTTTTGAAAAGTGGTGACCAGACCTGTACACAGTAAATCAGATGTGGCCCGATGTAGTGAATTATATTATGATCATGACATTCTTTCTTATGTTTCTATGTTCCAGATTATATATAAATAACTTTGTATATTTTTTGTTGCTGTTTTGGACAAGCACAATTTGCGCTTTGTTGTAATGATTTGACTAGCACAATGCTTACAAAAAGACTGCAGACTTTCTTTACTCCTTGCAAAGTATTTTCAGTATTGCTTCAGAAGAGGAGTCAGAGCCTGCTATAGGCAAGGACTTATTCAGTTAATTTCCAATTAGTGTTTATTTACAAAGTTTCAAAAGATCTGTAGTATTTTGTGGTGATTCTTTGAAGCATTTTTGATAAGTACTACTCTGTGTTTGCTACTAATTATTCAACATTGATTTTTACATATTTTACCAAGATTTACCCTTTTTTTGAATACCTCTAGGAAGAAGTCACTGGGATGAAGACAGTGTGGTTAGTTCGCCTGATCCTGGGTCAGCTAGTGATTCGGGGGAGAGGTACCGCAGCGAGCATTACCAGGGTAGCCCCCATGAACCCAGCAAGATTGAAACTTTAATAAGAGCAACACAGCAAATGATTAAAGAAGAGGAAAACAGGTTACACTTGAGGAAGGCTACTCAGGATCATCTGGCAGTTGTCAATGGGCTGCAAAAAAACCACTCATCCTGCTATGGATCAAGTTATTCCCAAAGTCATCTGCAAGGGGTAGTATGCCGGGGACCCTCTGTTGCTAGCTCTGTTCTGTGTGATCTCAGCCAGCACAGGGATGGCAAGATGATTAGCCCCCATGAAAACGAACACGATGCCAGCCCTACGTCGCTTTCAAGGATAAGCAGTCCAAGCTCTGACAGAATTTCCAAATCCAGTTTGTCACTCACAAAAGACTACTTACAGGCTGACTTGTCTCCTAGCCAGATCTCTGGAAATCACTGTGCCGCCTCACCTACTTACTATTCTTCTCATCATCGTCAGTATTTTGACAAGCATGCATACTCCTTGACTGGATATGCTCTTGAGCATCTGTATGACAGTGAAACCCTTCGGAACTATTCCTTGGGCTGTAGTGGTTCCCACTATGATGTCACATCTCATTTACGAATGCAACAAGATCAAGCACAAGGACATAAAGCAACATCAGTAATAATCACTAATGGAAGCTGATAGAGCATTTGTAAAAAGCAAAAAAAAAAAAAAGCGTGGTGCCAAACGCCATCCAAATATCATTTTCATTTTTAAAGCACTCATTATACCCTGGTAGCAAGATTTATTCAGCCTATAATGCACTAATACTACCAGGCAAACAGTATTGGTAAGTGACAGCATCAGAGCTGATACTTTTAAATGCACTATAAAGTATTATTGGTTTCTTTATAGGATCCTGTTAACCTTTAGCAAATATTAAGGTGCAGCCAAGTTAAATATAAACTAGGCTTTGTGACCTTTTATTCTTCTCTGCATTTGTGCACACTGAGTGAGCCATTTGCATAAATTTTACAAGATGTGAAGAATTTACGGGAACAAAGATGTGGGAGGAGGGTTGTGTATTTTTTCTTAAAAACAAAAAAAAAAAAGAATTTAGAGAATTGGAACACGTCTGTTCCAGATATCCCAATGCAATCAGACCAAATAAAACCTAATAGAAATTCTTTTTCTTTCTTTCTTTCTTTCTTTCTTTCTTTCTTTCTTTAACAATGAATGCAAATTCTGACTGCACATGTGGTATGGAGTCAGAAACACCAGTGTTAAAATGTTAATGAAAAAAAATAATAATTTATTCTTTTTTTAATTGGAAATATTATTGACACAGTAAAATAATATAATTTACACTAGAGGTAAAAAGTGAAATAAATACTCAAAAATGATGAATGCCAGATCTTGGGGTTACTAAAGCAAGACGAATGTGTTGTTCAAGATTAACTTTTCTGTCCTAACTTTGTTTTTTTTTCTAGAGAAACCCTTTTTATTGTTATGATTTTTTTTTGTTTGATAATGATCAAGGTGGCATGTTTCCAAAACAAATTACATAACAGTTAAATTCCTCACGTTTCTCCCCGGTACAAGCTTTTAAACCTTGGGAAAGATACCAGGGTAGCTTGCAAGTACCATGTCATTGCCTCGGTACACTTCATGCAAATGTAGATACGGTTTGTACATTTTTTTCCAGTTCAATCCCGTCTATGTAACGTAGGAAGCCACCTGATTTAGCTACTTTTGTTCCTAAAACCATGTAAAGTGTTTCTTCACTAGATTTATTTATGATGTAAATATGCTCACAGAATGGCATTTGAAGTACAGGTGCATAAATGTATTTATTATGTGAATGAGGAAGATGTTTTTTTTGGTTTTGAAATATAGTTGAAATGAAAGAAAGTGTTGACTGATGTTTGCTTTTTATTTTGGTTACAGTGAAATGCAGTTTTAGGTTTATTTGCAGATGACACCATACTGTACCTCTGCATATTTCTGCAATAAACCTTGTGCCTTGTGTTTTCCAGTTGATAACCTTAGCTGCCAAGCCAAGCTGTCAACGACAGAATTTACCAGAGCGTGTCCATTCAATAGCTTGTGACCATGTTAGTTGCCTTAATGTTCATTTCTGTTGGTTTAATTAAAGATGCATGGGCAATATTAACGTGGCAAGGTGGATTGTGATGAAGTAACCTGCCAGTGTCGATTCCAGCAGCGAGTGGTCAGCCCAGGCAAGGATGCTTGAATATCTAATTGGAAAGTTAAGTCTGTCCCTGCAGGTATAATGGATGTCTTGTTTCTACTGTATATTACAACGCACACACGCACAGTGTTTTGTCACTCCACCCTGACGTCACATAATAAGGTCAGAAGCAAGTATCAAGGAGTTGTAGTAGTGATAAAGAATTTGTGAAAATAAACGTCAGCAATCACAGAGAGTCAGAGTGAGAGCTGTGGCTTTAAAATATACACAGTTTTAGGTAGTAACGTTTTTTCATCCGCAACATTTACTGACACGTTTGGATAGGAGCTGAACTATATGTGTTCCTGAGTCGGTCAGTACAAAAACTAGTAATAGTAGTAGTAGCTGCAGTAGTGTTCCTTTATCTACAACACATTATCAGCCAGATATCCATTTAGTAGTTTGCTGAACCTCCAAAAAATTTGCTTGTTAAGTGAACTGGCACCTCTGATCAAGTGCCGATGTCCCATATGATAATGGTAGTGGATGAATAATAATAATGATGACAATGTTCCCCTAAATTTCTCCAGAATAAACGTTCTCTGTCTTAACCATTATTTTCTAATTTGAGCGCATTAAACACAACTAACAAATAGAATTTGCATGAAGTGAAGTGAGGATCACGAAAAACTGACCCGCTTTCACATGTGATCCCTGAGGTGCAGATGTGCAAACTGGCGGTGCTATCTGTCCGTCTAGTTGATTTACGCTGTTAGTTTTGCAGTTAAATTAGAGATGAAAAATTCTCAAAATGCTTGGCGTGTGGCCGGAGGTGCTCGACACATTAAGATGCAAAGCAGGCCATTGCAAATACTGGGCTTGAGCCCAAACCTCTAATAATAACGGGATAAAACTCATAAAGCAAACAGTTTGCAGATGAGTGCTGATGTGAGATGATGTCTGATTATGGTTGAAGTAAAAGACAAAAGATGCAGTCGCAGGCATCTTTTTGATGCTTGCTATTGAATGTTCCTTCAGCAAAAAAAAAAAAAAAAAGTCGAAGGGGCTCTCTAATTAAAAAAAGACATGAAAACTACACATGTTCAAAAAAACGAAGGAGAGCAGCTCATCTCACTTCTTCCCACTTCTCTCCCAAGTCTGCATGAGTGACTGAGTGCTGATGCTCTTTTCCACTCGAGTGTTCAATTAATAAGCTGTGATTTGGTCACAGCGAGTCAATGAGCCAGTGACAGGATAATGAAACAGGAAGCAAGAACCATAAGGAAATTATCCTTATTTCCAGGTTTTAATTGCTTTTGCCACAAACAAGCCAGAGTAACGAATTGAGATAACAAATTGGTTAAAATGAAAGTCTTTAGTCACAGGACTCTGAGTAACTAACTCTGAGGACCAAGAATTTAACAACAAAGTGATCCAACTTCTGTATTCCTTTCCATCTAGTACTTTGCTTGAGGGTCTGGTTGGTAATTATAGGCTTACAATAACGACTTGCATTTGATGTGTTCTTTATCGCTGCACGGCTTCATTCATGTATAAAGTTTAACAAACTCACACTGTCCCACACAGAACAAATTTAGGGTCACTAGTCAAACTGACATCCCATCTCCTCTGATGAAGGAAAACAGCAAGTGTACAGGGAAGCCCATCCAGACATGGAACATAAGCACCATGTGATTCACTGTTAGTTAAGTTGAAAGAATTCTGATGGATGTACTTTGTCAATACCTTTGAGAATTGTGAAAGCCTGGATTAGGTCCCGACGCAGTCTCCTCCGTTTAACTCTCTCAGTCTGTCTGTGTAAAGTCCTGGGTTGCTGTCCTCTACACAGCTTCAATTAGGAATGTAGGAAGATTATGTGCTTGAAACGAAGTCTCCTGAACTTATTAGGCAGCAAGGCTAACCACAGTGATATTGCGCATGTAGAACTAGCCATTTCAGGAAATGGATGGAGATGTGTGAAATTCACATAGAGCATCTTGACTATCCAGTCAAGAAAAAGAAAGTGCTGTCCGCTTGGCACGTGAAATTTTGTAGAAGGTTAGAATGGCCCACCAACATCTCTGGATGTCAAAAAACCTTGACGAGGTGCACTGAAACCAGTCAGTAGTGAGTACGGTGTCAGGTAAGCATGCAAGAAAGAGACTCGTCTGTTAGAAGAATGTCAGCGTAGCCACAGTGCAGCAGAGTTGAGTCACTCTTTAAGTGCATTCCAGCCATTTAATAACACAATCTCTGGATCTCTCAGTTTTGGGCAATCGTAAGAATGCAGAATATACAAACGTTTAGTTCATATTACATTCAGACGACATGGAATTTAGATTCTGGTCAGTGTGTTGCTGTAGGCCAAGATATTCCATCCATTCATGACTTTAAACACTCCAGTGTAAGTGTAAGAAGAGCACAACTCCCAAGGACAGGCAGCTGTTCACACTGCAAAAAAGAAACTTCAAACGGGAGTTGTTTTACTTTATTTAGCAAAAATATCTGCCAATGGGCAGAAAATGGCAAATATGGGCGTTTGTCTGAATAAATAAATGAAATGAAATAGAAACAAAAGATTTCAAACATCCATGTGTCTTTTCTTTTATTTATTTATTTTATAGAATGCCTGTTAGTTGCAGCAGTTATAGGCAATCATGTAACATACAGAGCAATCAAGTGTGAACGCAGTTGGAATCCAACAATGCAAATTCAGTTGTATATTTAGTATGTCAGGAGGTAATGAATATCTCACAGTTCATTTTAATAATCTTCTGACTCATTGTCAGTTACTTTAAAAGTAGAACTTGTAGGATTCATTTTGAGTCAAACTTTTAAGATGCCTGCTTTTTAATACAATTAGAAATAAAACTTGCTCAAGGAATTGAAGTATTGAAGGGCAGAGTCTCTTAGAACTGGGGTGGCTGAATCAACATACCAAGAAGAAAGACTCCCCCAAAAAAACACACACACACATACATCAGACACAGCACTCGAAGATGTGCATTCAAGCAGCATCTCGGAAACACAGGGCAATGTTTAACCTTCTCACCAACTGTTAATCAGTTTAATGTTTCACTAATTATAGTAAGAATCCAAATATTTGGTTACAGCTTCTGGATTTCAGATTATTGGAGAATGTTGTGGAATAAACATTTACTACTAATAATAGAATGTACTGATACATCTGTTAAGTATTAAAAACAAAATGCTGTATGGTTTTCTCTCCCTCTGCATCCATGTTAATTCTATCAAAAGTGATCTGATTGCAGTGCATGATTTAAGAGCATCACCGTGCTCTCCTTTACCCTTTTTAACTTTTTTTTACAGATTTGTACACTATCCTATTCTGAGCATTGTGCTTCTTTGATCTGAACATTTGTATTCATCCATCCAAGCCAAGTGGCTTTATTGTCATACCATTCCAACAACATACAGTGGCACAGAATAAAACTCTCCAGTACCGCAGTGCAACATATACATAAACAGGACAAGTGGAAGACAGATAAAGAGCTATACTCTAGATAGATAGATAGATAGATAAGGAATACATGGCACTATATGATAGATAGACCCAGCTATCTGTGCCTTTGACAGTTTGCCGGTCCTGAGGAGGGTCACACATTTAGGCTTTGTATTCATTTTAATTCTCCTGCATCTGAAGATTAGTTATCTTTGTATCCATAACATTTAGCCTACAGTGGCACAACAAGCCAACGGGAGTGGGTTCTTCAGTGCCCATAGCTCTGATTCAGTCATAATCAGAAAGAACTGCTTTGAAAAACACGTAGAAGCACGTAAGTCCAGTGGGCTGCCTTTCATGCCTTTGGCTTCCATTTTTGTTGCTTTGACGTGAAGCCTGTCATGTGTTCATCAGGTGTTTTTCATATTAGTCGATAGATAGATAGATAGATAGATACTTTATCAATCCCAAGGGGATATAAACTTAAAAAAAACATAAAATTATACCAAGCCGGCTGCAGTTGAATAAGGATACACACTCAAAGAACAGCAATGTCATTTATCAAAGCTTTCTGCTCACATTACATACCACAGACTCACAAATACCAACCTCCACTTCAAAAAAATGTTGTCTTTACTTGAGCACAAAAACATTTAACATTATTACCTGAGCACAGAGGCATTCAGCATTATTTGGAGCACAGAGGCTTTCAACATGCTAGACATTAGTCAAAATATAGACCGGTCGGGCAAACAATGCTTACTTACATGTTAGAGGTTAACAAAGTCCAGATGGTCAATACAGCCTTCGTATCCAAGGTTTAAACTTCTATCAATGAATACTCACACCGTTTGTCCATCAGGCTGACGTGTTTTGGGACTGGGACTCTTAGCTCCTTCATCAGGGCCAGACAAACTGGGAACTAAAGATAAATCAATTTCCCATCTCATTACATAATCCATATAAACACATGCTCTGTAAGGGATATTCATAATAAAACCCTACCAAAAGTCCAAGGTTTTGAAACACATCTCAGGCAAAGCGTCTACAATTCTGATTACTAACGGACTGCTCCCCTATTTAAAGAACACTAGATTAATAATAGTTTTTGATATGCCCAGAAGTCCAATACATTAATTAAATTAAATTAGGGACTTGTTAAGACCCCCTAGCCTGAGGAGTGCAGTACAATATTGTAAATTAAATGAACGCCCAAATTCCCAACAAAACATACAAAGCATAAACTAAAGGCTTATAGATGATCCCTCTTCTTTACCTTCAAAAATGAAGGAAACAATCAAAGACTGATTAACCAATTAATCAAGAAAAACATCAAATTATGCCAAACCAGCTGTACTCGTATAAGGATACACACTGAAAGGGCAGCCAGGTTTCTGTTCACATTACGTACTACAGGCTCACAAATCCCAAACCTCCACTTGGAGCACAAAAACACCCAACATGCTGGTTGGAAGTGCAAGTGAGAATTTCACTGGGCTCAGGACAGTACAGCTGGACCACCACTCTTACCACTACAGTGCTGTCCTTCCTAGGGTTGCAGTTGCCTCGTCCTGCTACTCTAAACAGAAAATGCATGTACCAAAAAATAGACCCTCTGGATTGATACATCAGATGATCCCCAAATTTACAGGTTCAACTTTGTGGTAGAGAAATCTGCCTTGAAACAGGTCTGGTTTGTATCGCCACCTCACTGTGTGACTTTAACAGCGTTGTTCATGCTTCACGTTTGTAGTACTGTGCGATTATACACAAACTAAAACGGTACTGGCATAATGTGGGCCATAAAAGAAGCTACTAGTTAAAGCAAGACTGACAAATAGTGGACAGATGTTATTGTCCGCCTGTTATTAGAGGGTGTGCTCTGTGTGCATGGAGTCCATTGCTCCCTCGTGTACGTTCAGCTAGTGTGACATCAACCGAAATTAAACCGGTTCAGTTTTGAATGAGTATTGGAGTACGTGACAGGCATCTTAAGTGTGAATCAAATCAAAGCATTTTGGCTGGCGTAGAAGAGGAGAAAAGCAGATGTGTAAGGAGCAGTGGCTTTGCAAGAATTTTACAAAGAACCTCATTTCGAACCTGGTAATTTAAAAATCAGGTTGTGGGGATCCACACTTTATCCCTGTAAGCACTTTGTTGAACCTTGAAACTGAATGTGGAGAAGGTGCCAGTATACTACAGGCCACACTCGTTTGCTTGCTCGCACTCACCCAGCGTGGACATTTGTCTCTTTTTAAATACTTTTTACACTTCTTATGGGGACTGCATAGTTTGTGTGAAACTTCTGTACAGGGGAGTTCTTTCTGTTGTCACAAACTCCATTCCGAGTCATAACAAGGTTTGGGGCAGCCACCCGTATATTTGGCACCCAGGCTGCGAAGTTGCGAAAATGTAAACAGCACTGATGTGCACAAAACTGAGTCCAAATAGAACTGAGGGAATAGGGAAAAGATGGAGGCTTTTAAAGGGGAAGACAGGAAGTGAAGTCAGAGGGGTCAGGCTTATAAGGGTCTTCAACCATAGGCTCGAGCCCGGATGTGACATCACAGGGGCCAGTGATGGCAAGGTCTTCTTCCATAAGCTCGGACCTGGAAGTGACGTCAAGAGGGCCAGGTGGGATCTCCCGTGAATGGTCTACAGACAAGGGAGAAAAAGAGTCGGTGCACTCTGCTACATCCTGGTCTGATTCAGAACTGCCTTCACCCAAGCCATTTAGCTGCCTCCCATGTGTGCGTGTGTGACAATATATAATCAGCTTATCTTTCTACTCTCTGATGGTTTAGCGACTGTTCTTTGAGCTCTCCCAGGTTGAACGGTTGCCCCACAAATTTTGAGAATATCGGAGCGGAAATGTTTATAGCTGGATGTCTTCATCTTTAGTCACCAGTTATGAAATAAAAGAGGGAGGTTGCCTTATTCTAACCTGAGGCCACAGGTTTCTCTTGTTAGAAAAAGCCGCCTTAGGTTAAGTTCACAAGAATTTGAAATCACTGATTATTTTTTTTGTCCGGCACCTTCTGTCTCACCAGTATGAGAAAACCCCCACAAATATATACCATTCACCTCACCGTGATGTCTAGTTATGCAAGACGTTGGGTTTTTTTCCCTTCTATTTTTGACCCTCTAGACCCGAAAAACTCGTTTTTTGGCCATTTTTGGACCATATTTTGTGCAGGAAATTACATCCTTATAATAAAAAGTAAAGCAGTAGACGTGACTAGCAAAAATGATCAGAAGGAGTTCAAGTTGTACATGCCACATCACCCAACCCCAGGGGGCTCATCCTGTAATGGGATATGAGGGGGGCAAAGTTATGCCTTTTCATAAAACTTTGAAAAAATGGCAATTGGTAAGCCAAGCCTGTGAAGATGCTAACCATGAATATGATAATATTTTTGCTATTTCATTACTTGCCAGTGGTCCTTGCCCTCTACGAGCCGCCCGAGAAGGTTAAAAATGGCAAATATGAACCATACGCTTTTTAGGTGTCGTTTTCGACAACATCTAGGTCAGTAATGATTTTATTTTTGACATTTGACCCTTTACTATAGATCTAAGCCCTCTATGGACAACTCAATCAAAGGTGGAAAAATGACAAATTTCTTTTACTATCAAGAATATTTAGACTTTAAACATTTACAAGGGATGTTCAAAAGGTTTCCTCACTGTTTTTAACTCTATTTATTAAAATTTCAAAAACAAATCACATCACTTTTCTACATAGTCTCCTTTGTTTGCAATGCAATTATCCCAGCGTTGTACCAACTTTTTAACGGCCAATTACTTCTCGTCTCGCCGTTACCATTTCTAACAAAAATATAAAAGTGCGGAAACTGTTTAAACATCCCTTGTAAATCAAAGCACATATTTTAATATTTCAAATGTTTGACACAGCTATTCTTGTTTATTATGAAGTAAATCTACATTTCTTATGAATACCTCAAATTAGGGCAGATTATGCTAATTTAGACTTTTTTCCTTTATTTTCCAAATACCTTCCAATTCTTTGGGTTAAATAAAATGGTGGAACAGACTGTTTTGTGTAATACAGCATACTTCTGAGCTACGTGCATTCAAAGTCATACTTCTAAGAGTTTCATGAATTATAAATATAATATTCTTAAAGCAGGTGTTTGAAGCATCAGCCATGATGGTTGCGTTCTGTCAACCTGTGCAATGATTTGTTGAAATGACAGAGAACTGGAGGGATTCTGCACAGCAGCTATATTCAGGGCTGTAGAGGGGCATCTAAGCCAGTCACTTAATGCTTCACCGATTGGAATAAAAGGCAGCTCACCATTCACTTCCACTTTTTAATGAGCATCAGGAAAATTATGACGAGAACAGGCCATTCAGCCCAACAAAGCTCGCCAGTCCTATCCACTTGTTTCCTCCAAGAAAACATCAAGTCGAGTTTTGAAAGTCCCTAATGTCTTACTGTCTACCACACTACTTGGTAGCTTATTCCAAGTGTCTATCGTTCTTTGTGTAAAGAAAAACTTCCTAATGTTTGTGCGAAATTTACCCTTAACAAGTTTCCAACTGTGTTCCCGTGTTCTTGATGAACTCATTTTAAAATAACAGTCTCGATCCACTGTACTAATTCTCTTCATAATTTTAAACACTTCAATCATGTCACCTCTTAATCTTCTTTTGTTTAAACTGTAAAGGCTCAGCTCTTTTAATCTTTTCTCATAATTCAACCCCTGTAGACCTGGAATCAGCCTAGTCGCTCTTCTCTGGACCTTTTCTAGTGCTGCTATGTCCTTTTTGTAGCCTGGAGACCAAAACTGCACACAGTACTCAAGATGAGGCCTCACCAGCGCATTATAAAGGTTGAGCATAACCTCCTTGGACTTGTACTCCACAGATCGTGCTATATAACCTAACATTCTGTTAGCCTTCTTAATGGCTTCTGAACACTGTTGGGAAGTTGATAGCTTAGAGTCCACTATGACTCCTAAATCCTTCTCATAAGGTGTACTCTCGATTTTCCGACCGCCCATTGTGTATTCAAACCTAATATTTTTTACTTCCTATGTGTAATACTTTACATTTACTGACATTAAATTTCATCTGCCACAAATCTGCCCAAGCCTGTATGCTATCCAAGTCCTTCTGTAATGATATAACGGATTCCAAATTATCTGCTAATCCACCTATCTTGGTATCATCTGCAAACTTAACCAGCTTGTTACTTATATTTCTATCTAAATCATTTATATATATTAAAAATAGCAGTGGCCCTAGCACTGACCCCTGTGGAACACCACTCTTAACATCGGCCAGTTCTGATGAGGTTCCTTGCATCATCAACCTCTGCTTCCTGTGTCTGAGCCAGTTCTGCACCCATCTAAAAAAACCACCCTGATCTCCCACTTCTTTTAACTTGACGCCCAACCTCTCATGTGGCACCTTATCAAATGCTTTGTGTATGCTGTCTGCATGCATTTGTGATTGTTCGTTTTATTTAGCGATCAGATGCATGGACAATCATCAAGCACTGAAAGTCAAAATGTCCCACAGTGTTCTAGAAAGAGGATTTCTGAGGTCAGGTAACAGTCCAAAAGGAGCTGATGTGCAAAGGTCAATGGGAAAGTGCAAAGCTCAGCTTTTATGTGAAGTTTTCGTACTTAAGAGAGTGGACTAAACTCCTGGAGTCCAAGGCGTTGATCTTAAAGAGGTGCTGATAGCCATGGAGCAGTGACTGCAGGAAATGTGAAGCCATATTGAGAGGGTTTTAAGCCTTAACTGTGGGTTGACTTCATGAATCTTCTTCTGAAGGAGCAGTGCTAAATGCTTCTGCCTTACAAACCCAGCGCTCTCAGTTCAACTGCTGTTATTTTTTTTCCCAGTAGCCCCAAGGCATGTTGGTTCTGTTAGCTGAGCGCTCTAAACTGGCCCCTTGTGTGAAGGCAGGTGGGCCCTGTGAAGATGTTGCACCCTGACCACTGGTTGTTTCCTGCCTTGCAGCTGAAGCCGCCTTGATAGAATTGAGTTTTCTGTTACTTTGAATTGGATTATATCAGTCTGAGAATGTTTTAATACAAGTTAAGATTAATTAAACCATAAGATTATGCAGGGAATTAAGAAAAAATGTTTTGGTAAATTATTACTACTCATCAAAAAAAATCTTTAGCATCTTGATCGCAGATTAGCTGAAGTTAAAGCAAAAATGCCGATAACTGAATTTTGCCTTTCAAAGTTTTTTTTTTGCCTTCCTCACTGTCTTTTTGACTTCTTTTCCAAGCCTGAGGTTCACTTCCACGCTATTTTGTGCTTTAAGTTATTTCAGCTTGATTAACCAAGAGTCTCAGGGCTACATTAATACCTGAACCCTGTAGCAGCAGAGGAAATGACTGCCATCTACTCAGCCCAGCGTGAAGCGAGCCTCTTCTACTTGTCGGCTGCGAGGCGTGAGACTTTGATTGGCTCACATAACGTAAAGTAAAGTGAACAGGCATTCGTTGGGATTCATTAACACAAATTAGCATAACACTGCCGGTTGGCTTTTATCAGAACGCCCGGACATTTAAAGGCATTTCAAGTGCCGTGTGTGGTAAATAAGCACACCGTTTGCCAGTGTGTTTCGATCATTCCAGGACCCTGATGTTTGTCCGCCTGCAGGAATGTTATTACAGCATGTAGCTGTGTTAAAAGCAGACACAGTCCAGTTATTATTGGACAGTGGGACCAGTAATGAAGGTGGATTACTGGTAATTCTATTGAACTACTAGTCGAGTTCTCCTGGATGTTGCCCAGGTGAAAGCCTGGAAAGGTAAAACGCAATTACAAGTTAAATTTGATCAAACTTTCAGTAGATGCTGGTTGCATTAGCACATAACTATAATTGGGTTTGGAAGTCCTTTATATGTACAATATACTTGTTTTTGTGAGAAGAACCAGTTTTGGACACAACGCAAGGCCAACTTAACATATGGGCACTGGCCGGGTCCCCAGGAGCTTAGGGGCCCACAATGTGTCTGATACACTATATTGACAAAAGTATTGGGACCCCCCCTCCAAACCATTGAATTCAGGTGGCCACAGGTGTATAAACTCAAGCACCTAGGCATGCAGACTGCATCTACAAACATATGTGAAAGAATGAGTCGCTCTCAGGAGCTCAGTGAATTCAAGAGTGGTACTGTGATAGGGTGCCACCTGTGCAATAAGTCCATTTATAAAATTTCCTCGTTACTAAATATTCCACGGTCAACTGTTAGTGGTATTATAACAAAGTGGAAGCAACTGGGAACAGCAGCAACTCAGCCACAAAGTGGTAGGCCACGTAAAATCACAGAGTGGGGACAGCGTATGCTGAGGCGCACAGTGTGCAGAAGTCACCAACTTTCTGCAGAGTCAATAGTTACAGACCTCCAAACTTTGTGTGGCCTCCAGATTAGCTCCAGAACTGTACGTAGAGAGCTTCATGGAGTAAGTTTCCATGACCAAGCAGCTGCATCCAAGCCTTACATCACCAAGTGCAATGCAAAGCGTCGGATGCAGTAGTGTAAAGCACACCACCACTGGACTCTAGAGCAGTGGAGACATGTCCTCTGGAGTAACAAATCATGCTTCTCTGTCTGGCAATCCAATGGATGAATCTCGGTTTGGCGGTTGCCGGGATAACGGTATCTGACTGCCAAGTGAAAAGGTTGGTGGAGGGTGGATTATGGTGTGGGGTTGTTTTTCAGGGGTTGGGCTTGGTGCCTTACTTCTAGTGAAAGGAACTCTTAATGCTTCAGCATACAAAGCCATTTTGGACAATTTCATGCTGCCAACTTTGTAGGAACAGTTTGAGGATGGCCCCTTCCTGTTCTAACATGTCTGCGCACCAGTGCACAAAGCAAGGTCTATTGTATAAAGAAATGGATGAACGAATGAGTTTGTTGTGGAAGAACTTGACTGGCCTGCGCAGAGCCCTGACCTCAATTCGACAGAACACCTTTGGGATGAATTAGAGCGGAGACTGTGAGCCAGGCCTTCTCATCTAACATCAGTGCCTGGCCTCACAAATGCTCTCCTGGAAGAATGGTCAAAAATTGCCATACACACACTCTTAAACCTTGTGGAAAGCCTTCCTAGAAGAGTAGAAACTCCATATTAAAGCCAATGTATTAAGAATGGGATGTCATTAAAGTTCATGTGTGTGTAAAGGCAGGCGTCCCAATACTTTTGGCAATAGTGTATGTTTCTGTTTTGCTGTCAAAATAGGGGACCCAGCCAGCGCACTACTGGGGGCTTATGATGCTGTTAAGAAGGCCCTGGCACAAGATGTGTCAGCTGACTATTGAAAGAATAGAAATATACAGGAAATGGTCAAAAAGACAGAGACGTAGTCAAAAGTAAGCCAAAGGTCAAAACTGTGAGATCAAAAAAAAAAAATGGCAAGACAGTAATCACAAGTCAGGGGGTAAAAGCACAAACCTAGCGTTAGGGCCTACTTGAAACTGAAACTAGCACTAAGGAGAATGGCGGATAATGCTTTCTGCAGCCATCACATATAAATACTGTCGCATACGTGATGTCATCTGTAGTGAAGAGCAAAAATGCAGAAATGTTTGGAATTCTGTCAAACTCGATGACGATGGGAGAACTGAACTATTTTTCATTTGGATTATAAAGTGCCTCAAAGGACTGGGGAAGTGTCTGTCAGCTATGCTGGACCAATTATTGTGGCTGAAATTGTGACCTGAGCTGTAAGGCAGCAGTAGTAACCACTGTGCCTTTTAGTGATACAATTACACAACACTCCGAGTCTCATATCTCCCTCTGTGTCTCTGACACCCAAGGGAACAGCGTTACCTACCTGATACATAACGAGGAGGGTAACAAGCCCAGTCCGGCAGTGAAAACACAACATGCAGTGAGTCTATGCAGACCGACATTGTTTAAAAACACATGAGGCACAAATCCAGCTGAACATCATGCATGTGTGGAACAGATTGGGTAGCAGCATAAAGCAGGAGGTGGAGTACGCTTACAACACGCATGTGTCAAAGTTTTGTGCAGATCTGATAGTGACATCCCCATCTAATATGGTGGCTACGGCTCTATGATGTCTTGCTGGACTCACAAAGCATCATGGGTACGGTGGTAAAAAAAAAGCCAGCCACATGACAAATTTTCAAGCCAAATCCAGCAAGTTCCCTGCATTTGACGAATTTCAACGTTCAACACCAGTCATCAGTGCTATGGGTGTCATCATATGATGCCTCAATGCATTGCATAAATAAAAACAAAAAAAACAATGAGCAGAAATAGCCATCATGCTATATCCTAACTACAGGGTCACAGGGGTCTGCTGGAGCCAACACAGGGCGCAAGGCAGGAAGCCCACCACAGGGTGTGCACACACACCCACTAAGCACACTCTGGAGATAATTGAGAATCACCAGTGCACCTAACCTGCATGTCTTTGGACTGTGGGAGGAAACCCACGCAGACATGGGGAGAACATGCAAACTGCACACAGGGAGGACCCGGGAAGCGAACCTGGGTCTCCTAACTGCGAAGCAGCAGCGCTACCTACTGCGCCACTCTGAGCCGATATAGATTTTGTAAAATCAAGTGTAATTAAAAAATAAACCACTGAAGTTGAGGTCTTGGACGAATAAAATATAACATTCACACAAAATTGCTTATAACAATGTGTTAATATAACAATCCCAAGTTGCAATTTGTAGAAAAACAGTATGGCCTCACCCGGGGCAGCTTGGGTTAAAGGTAAGGGAAACGCTCGATTAAAGAAAAGCTTAAATGTAATGGCAGGAATTGAACCTGGAATGTTTCATTAAAAGACAAATACACTGACCACCACGACAACATGTGTGGTCGTATTTCCCTTTCATTGGTTGTAGAATTTCATTACACTTGCTATTTTGGAAATGTCTAAAGCTTTCTAAGCTTGGCTGTTAATTTAAAGTGGAAAAGACGTTGTTGTGTTTACACAAGATATAATCGCCGATCTCAGTTTGATGTGTGATTTCAGCCACCTAAACCTGAATTGAACAGAAATTATTATATGTCAAACACCTGACTCATGTCTTTTCAAACAGGATTAAGAAACGGTTCTACGAAGGTAGTGGTGGAGGCACAAGGATGAAAAATAACACCCGAGACCCCCAGCTTGCCATAAATGACCTTGGTGACAATATGGCCTCACCCAGGGCAGCTTATGGCCAAAACAAAAGTAGTGAAGCAAAAACAGAAATTGTGTGTGAACCACTGGATTGTCAATCTGTAATTCTTATACAATTATACTTAATTATTTATTTTTTATGATGTTTTACTCCTTTAGATTTAAATAAAATTTGGAAATGATACTCCTGCCACCTAGTACTGTTAAAGAGCACAGCGTCAGACATGTCATCATTTGACGCATGTCAAAAGGCTCTTCAGAAATCATAAATTATCCAAAGCTCTAATGATAGCATCGTCACCACGGCAATATAAAAGAGCACAAATATTGAAGGGAAAAAAGTAAGAAAAAATTCAACTTCTTCAGTGCCATTGTGGGGTTGCAACAAACCTACTTGACTACGTTTCCAGCTGCACTGCACCCAGCCCAGGCCATGTGAGTCGGTGCACATCCACGCCTTCCTCTACAAGTCGATTGTGCGTGTAGATTCAAGTGGTTCTGCAACTAGACAATGATTTTCAGCTATTTAGGCAAGCCGGGCATACTCCACATCCCAGGAAGCAGTTACAGTTGCCAACATGTAGTCTGGCTGGACGTGTCTTGTGCATGCTGTCACTTGACTGGCAGGTTACTTTACCCTCACCCTTCATTTTGAGGTTGCTGAGCACACATGGCGGCTCCATGTGGCTTCCTTGGGTTGATTCCAGCAAGACAAAGTGGGTCATCCAGTAATCAAATGCCAACTCTGATCGCCTGACTCCAAAGGAGAGTCCTGGCATCCCAGTTTTATTGCAGTTCTCGTTTTTTTGTTTCTGTGAACCATCTTGTTAGTCAAAAATGGATTGCTTTATCACATTCTCCCCCCTTTAGAGACATTTCCAAAGGGTGACCCCCAGACACAAGTCTCCTGCTCTGAGGATTCCTGGAGCATGTAAGCTTTGCCACTGGAGCAACGTGTTTTGGAATATATGCTTTGTATATGGGCAAGTTATTCAGACAACCTTTAAGAGATTTATTTGCTGGTCACTAAATTTAGAAATCCCAGTGCAATTTTCGAGAACCGTAATTTTGAGACTAAGTTGTGAGATGTTTTAAAGGCCACAGAGAAGGCATTACTTCATTGAATGTCTCATGACAAGAGGATACTCGATACAGCGCGGTGTGGCCTATCACGCATTCACAGGCCCAATTGTGAAATTTCTGTCTCCTACTGACACTCAAACGTCACTTGCCAGCAATAAACATATTTTTCACTGAATTCATTTCTCCATTGCTTTCATCCATATTAATAATAGATGCATTGCTGAAAATAAAAATGCAAAAGACGTAAAAGTAATTGAAGACCTCTGAGCCCACTTATGGTTCTCCACAACTGTCCTGATATGTTCGTTGTGGTGGAGAAACTAGAGGACTCGAAGGCTGTAAATAACCGTGCAGTTTTCTTTGTGGCTGGAAAAACCTCTAAGCAGCGCAGAACCCACAAGAACACTCTTTTTGGTCAGTTTCTGCAACATTCAGCTCCTTCTTCATCTTCTTCGCATTTTAGTGTGGTTTACTGCCACCTACATGAAAAACTTGGAAGCATTTATCTTGTCTCTTGGCTTCATAAATTTAACTTAATAGCTCTCCCCCTCACTGTTCTTCTTCTTCCTCTTCTTCTTCTTTCCAGGATTTACAGGTTTAGTTTCTCCAAGCTTTTTTCATAATTGTCATTCTATATTATCATATAATCAAAATAATGGAGGCCAGGCATAAGCTTTTCTGCTCTTTTCTGGCCCGTTGTCAGAGCATGCATATTCATCTTAAAACGTGGCGATCACAATGGCACGCAATGCTCCATGTAGGGCCTCAACAGTGCGCACACACACACACACACACACACACACACACTCAGTTGTACTGCCACTGATTTAACTGTAATGAAATGACATCAACAGCAGAAGTGGTATAAGCTAAGGGAACGGTCAGTTAACAGTTAACAAGATCATTCATTCTAAAAAAAAAAAGATGGAATATGTTGAAGTACCAGAAACAACATAATAACATGGTGGTCTGCAATAAGAGTCGCCAGCTTTATCAGGTAATCTGGTACTAGTTAAGCAGCAGTGAATACATGAATTATTACGACTTTGTGTATCTTTAGTGCTATAAAAACTGTGTCTAGATAGAAAGAGTGGTTCAAGTTTTATAAAGAATACATTGCTTTTGGCTCTTAAAGTAACAAGTTAAGATAAAAAGAAATATGAATGAAAGTCAAAGGAATGCAGAGTAAATAAAGTACGAGAACAAACACCAACATGCAATGTAATGAACCCCACTGAATTCGCGTCACCTCAAGTTTAGCAAAATTGTGGAAATGTTCGGTAAGTTCACTGAACTCAGCAAGAGTACGATGGTGCAATGGTCTTTTACGTGTCCTGGACTGCTAGGGAAACATCTGCCAACTATGCATGAGCGATTATTTTGGGCAAAAATATGATCTGAGTTGTGAGCCACTGTGCCACATGACATAAGAAGAGAGTAAAATTTCTTGCAGACACGAAGCATCAATTTACTAAGGCTTGCTCCCTACTGATGCGATACCAGCTACTCATCTCTCATGAGCTGAAAAGTACAGTTTGTTTTTCCTCTGATGTTTTCGCTCATTTGCTCCTGCTGCTGCTACCATCACCTAAGCATAACACTTTACTCCTTCCTGTCTGCATCAACTGCATAGCACTCTGGGTAATACTATTAAAGGGATAGGCTGATGCATTACAGAGAAGTCACATACAAGTCCATACAAAAAGACATTACCTTCATGACACAAATACACCAACACATTTCTAATTTCCTTCTGCATGCACATTCTCAGTCATAATGAGCTTTGGGATGGGGTAGGATGCCATGGACCGTTATTCCGTCACAGTGGTGATGTTACACTTTGCTATCTTCCAATAGTCCTTTCATAGCAACTGCAAACAAAAATGCCGGTGCCCATAAAAATCAAAATGCTTTTTTGTGAAATAATTTTAAGGGCATTAAAATAAAATCAAAGCCAAAATGCTAGAAATTAAAAAGCACAAAATGAATGTCAAGTATCCCAAAAAGAGCAGAAGGAGGGATGCTAAAAATTCCAAAACAAGCAAGATCAGAACAA
The DNA here is from genome assembly GCF_016835505.1 of Polypterus senegalus. Taxonomy (NCBI): domain Eukaryota; kingdom Metazoa; phylum Chordata; class Cladistia; order Polypteriformes; family Polypteridae; genus Polypterus; species Polypterus senegalus. Next base: position 122,128,012 of record NC_053156.1, read on the forward strand.
TTGGATTCTATTCGTAATTTTCTACCACCTTCTTTAGTGTAGCATAAATTAAAAGGACCTTTTTGCTTGTTTTTGCTGACTTCCTGTTTGGTTTGTGATTCTGGTTTAGACATATGACTCCTTCCGTCTCGATCTGTTTTGACTCGTGTTTGTGTCTCAGACTGCTATCCACTCTTTTGCGAGAGAGGACCGAGAGAGACTTAGAGGAACTGATCTGCATTCCCACTCAGCAATCTCTTTTGTTTATACTGAAGGTCAAAGATGAGGCAAAGATGACCACATCAACTGAATAAAGTGGCGATGCTACCTCTTGCTTCCCCAGTTGGACACCCTCATATCCTCAGTTGCATGTCCTGTCCAGGAAAACCACAAACAGGAGGGGTGCCAAGACTGCCTTGATGGAATCTTACCCACAGTGAACAAATCTGACTAAACTCCAAGTATTTAGAAACAATTCTCACTGCATTCACATAGGGAAAGGAAAACACTCAAGAGTGGCCCTGTTACCCCATATTTCTGCAGCATTTCCAACAACACATGCTGAGGAACACGATTGTGCTCATTTCCCAAATTTATAAAACACATGTAGACTGGGTTATCATACTTTTCCAGTGTGAAGAGCTGGTCTACTCTTCCATGTGTCACACACGTGTGCATAGGAGGCATCTGAAGGGCTTAGAGATGAATGATAATACATCTGCCCGTGGGGGGCGGGGTGCACTGACGCTCTTGCTAAGTTCCCTGCAGGCCTTTCCCGGGAAACCCAACCTGGAGCCACCGCCTCGACTCGGGACACATCACTTCCGGTCCCAGCCCCAAGGACGACATCACTTCTCCCAAACTTCCTATAAAGCCTCACACCTTTTCCCTGGAAGGCAGCTCTGTTTTGGACTCTGTCGTGTAAACTTGACTCAGTTATGGATCATTTACTTTTGCAGCCAGGATAACGAATTAAATGGTTGCCATGTCTCTTCTTCTCACGCATGGTAAAGACAGAATCCACATTGTTCCTCCTGTATCTTAGGATCAACCATTGGTCAAAACTTTAGGTTTATCAGTTGATCTACATCCTTGTCCTCGTCTATGAGCAATGACCAAAAGAATGAAATTTTGAGTACATAAGACTGAAATGAGATTTCTTCACCGGGCTGATGGGCTGACATTTCAAGATATGGTGAGAAACTTAGCAGTTCGGGAGAGTTTCAGAATAAAGTCACTGCTCCTCCAAATCAGGAGGAGCCAGTTGAGGTTGTTTTGGGCATTTCCCACTGGGCAAAGACTTCACAGCAGACCCAGCACATGCTGGAAGGACTGGGTCTTTCGGCTGGCTTGAGAACATCTGGGAATTGCCCAAAAATAACTGAAATCTGTAGCTGGGTAGAAGGAGGACTGGGCTGACCTGCTTGGCCTGCTGCATTGCAGGTCTCACCAGGAAAAGCAGCTTGAGAAGATGTGATAGGATGAGATAAATGAAGTAAAACTGTTTTGTCTTAAAATAAAAAACAAAGCTCAAGTAATCTTTTTTTTTTTTTTTTTACAAAATATGGGTGTGGATGATCCCAATATTTAAAGGTATCTCATACCAACTCTAGATGTACAGTAAGCACTAGTTTGCACTACTGACAACTCCTGATTTCTCTAGAGAGTGACTGGTAGTAAAAATTGACCAAAAAGTGGGAGAGGAGGGAGTCAAGTCAAGTTGGGAAGCATGCACTGGTACAGTGTGATACCACACTCACTACACGGAGAAACAACTCGGGATCCTGGTTGGCAACCCCCCAGGCAGACACGCAGCCCAATCCCACTCTCCAAATGACCCTCCATCTGCCACAGCCAGGTGACACGTGGGTGACCCCTTGGCCTGGTCCAACCACTTGGATCCCCAACAATAAGGATCTTTCTTTTTTTTTTTTGTTTTTTATTTTGCCTTATACAATTTCTTGTATTATTAATTTGTTCATTTTCGCATACCCCTTGGGGTCAGAGCACAGCCATTGTACAGTGCCCCTGGAGCAATTACAGGTTAACTGCTCATTCGACACGAAGTCAAACCAATGGTACCCAAGGATTTTCTGGAGAGACACAGTACCAAAGGAGTCCAGTCTTCGTCTCAGGTCACTGGATAGCGTCCATGTCTTGCAACTGTATAGCAAGACAGGAAGCGCCAGGATTCTAAAGACTTGGACCTTCATCCTTTGCATAGATATCGGGAGCACCACACACCCCTTTCCAGTGACCGCATGACCCCCCATGCTCTCCCAATCCGTCTACTGACTTCATAGGAAGAGTCACCAGAGACATGAGTGTCACTGCTGAGGTAAGTAAACCTCTCAACAATGTCAACACTCTCTCCACAAACAGACACACTGCTGATGGCTGTGCCCAAGAGGTCATTAAAGGCCTGGATCTAGGTTTTTATCCAGGACACTCACAAGCCCAGACACTCAGACTCCTCACTCAGTCTCTCGAGTGCCCTGATCAGAGCCTCCACTGGCTCCGCAAAGATCACAGTATCATCCGCAAAGTCAAAATTCGTGAATCTTTCTTCACCAACAGATGCCCCACAGCCGCTGGACCACTTGGCCTTGTCTAACACCCAGTCCATACAAGCATTGAACAGAGTAGGAGCAAGAACACACCCTTGACGAACCCAAGAATCAATTGGGAAAAACACAGAGGTTCTGCCTTCACTCTGCACAGTATTCACAGTACCAGTGTACAGGCTGACCAAGATATCCAGCAACCTCAAGGGGATCCCGCGAGTCCTCAGGATGTCCCATAGGGCAGCTCGATCAACTCAGTCAAACGCTTTGCAAAAATCGACAAAGGCTGCAAAGAAACTCTGCCGATATTCGCGTTTGTGCTCCATGAGAACCCTCAGTGCCAGGATGCGGTCGATGGTAGACTTCTTAGGCGTAAAACCAGACTGTTCCGGTCACTGGAAGGTGACCAAGTAATCATGGATCCTATTGGGGACGACCCTAGCAAGGACCTTACCCAGCACAGAGAGCAGTGTTATCCCCCTGTAGTTGCTGCAATCCAGGCGATCACCCTTCCCATTCCAGATAGGGACAATTCCCATTTTTCCAGTCAGTTGGGATGATGCCAGTCTCCCAAATGGAAGCAAAGATTGTTTGCAATGCCAGGACAGCCTTACCACCAGCCTGGAGAAGTTAATCCCAGATACCACAGATCCCTGCAGCCTTTCACCTCCCTCAGCTGATTCACAACCTGTGCAATCTCAGTGAGACTGGGTGGTTCACAGCTAATTGGAGGATCTGCCTCAAGAACCATGGACCCAGAGAAATTCAACATCCCAGCTGGAGGATCAGCTTCGAACTGCTCAAAGTAGCCAGGAGGAGGGAGGAACAAGAATAAACAGTGGGGGACAAATTTTACGGAAAATGTGTGTCTTTACTGGAAAGAAAGCTGGAAGAATTCTGCTGTTTATAAAGCCACAAAGCTGCTCAGTCAGTCATGGATTAAACTCTGAAGTAGTGTTTTTCAAAGAACTGCATGATTACATTCTACTTGCCTGTTTCACTGCCATCTTTCTATATGTGAAGTTTCAGCATTTTCAGATTGAATGAGCAGTACTGTCACTTTTAAAAGTGAACACAACCTCAAGACCTTATAAAAGCAAAACAAGGAAACAGGAGAGCGGCAATGCATTGCCTAGGTAATTGCAGTGGATTGAATGTTCTTCATCTTCTTCACCTTTTCCTATTTCTTTATGGGCTTGATGTGCTTGATCAATCTTCTCAATACGACTCAGTCCTGCACCTCCTCTCCAATCTAGTCCTTTTCCTTCAGATCTTTGTGTATTTTATCCATCCACCTCCACTTCTATTCCCATCACTCTTTTGCCCTCATATTCATTGTCCCTCCTCATATGTCTATACCACTTCAACCTACTTTCTTGTACTTTCTTAGATATCTCTCATTGATCCTAAATATTTAAGTTTAGCAAATCTTTTCAGAACCTCTCCTTGCAGGCTAACTTATGAATTCTGATCATCATTAAACCGCAACTATTCTTTCTTCTTCCTATTTATCTTCAACCATTTCTCTTACAAAACCCTTCTCCATTCTTCTAACTTTTTCTGCTGCTACACAACACAATGTCATCAGCAAAAACCATTCACTGGGGGGATTGGTCTTTTATCCCACAATTCAACATATCCACGTAGTAGTCTGGTGCCGCTAATTCACACCGTCGAAGAGACGGTGATTTATTTATTTATTTTTTTGGTGGAGATTCCAGGGACACACCCAGCCTTGGCCCGACCCTCACGCACTCACAAGCAGAGACAAAACAGCCACCGGTAATAAAACAATAAATAAAGAATGTATTAAACAATAATACATGAAAACAACGATCCCAACCCAGTCCCTTTACGGCGATGTACAAATAACACGAAAAACAAACCGCAAAAATAAACTCTCACAATAAAGTCCATGGAAAACGGTAAAAGATGAAATGCAATGATGGAGGTATATATTCCAGAAATCAGCATGTTGAATGGGAATGTAAAGATAGTCCTACTTGTATTTCCTGACAAAATGAAGATGGATGTATAGAATCAGGAGTGCTCCTTTCTTCACAGGATGGCAACAAAGTCTTGGACAGTCCTAATGTGCAGGAAGACACCAGACAGACCATAGTCCAAAACAAGAAACGATTCAGGACAAAAAACGAATCCACAGGTATCAGAACAGAAGGTGGACAGACAGCAACTTCAGACATGAAACACAAAATACTTCTTTCCTTTTTTTGGCATCACTGGCCCCCTTTTAAATGTTTGCGCTGACCTCCTTGTACCCAACAGCCCCTACACCTTCAGACGATGACCAATAACAGCCACTGCAGGGGCTGCTAGGAGTTGAAGTTTCAATCCCCAGTAGCACGGCTATATCCATAATCTGATCGAAGAGGTAAGCACTAAAAGAAGATCTGTGGTGCAGACCTACTCTAACCGAGATCTTATCTGTTACCGCAACACTGCTTTTAACTCGAGTCGTTTCTCCCTAATACACAATTCGCTCATACTTCTCTGGTACTCCAGTCTCCTTCATGTACCATCAGACGTCTTGAGATGACACTCTATCATAAGCCTTCTCCAAATCAATAAACACCATATACAAGCCTTTCTATTTTTCTCGATGCTTCTATACGAGCTGTCTTAATGCAAAGACTGCATCAATCGTTCCTCTCCCTAGCATACAACCAACCTCTCCTCCAAGTAGTATTCATTGCCTCCTCTCTGTAGTGATGCTTGGCAAGTAGTGTGACATAGTGGCCAAGGCTTTAATCCACAAGGGTGTCAGTTTAATCCCTGCCACTGACTCGCTGTGTGAACTTGAGCAAGTCACAAACCCGTGCTCAGACCAAAATGTTTAGGTGGGTCTCCCCGACACCATCATCCCACCAGAACAATATGCAGTAAATATTCAACAGCCCACATCTACTCTTTCTTAACAAATCAATTCTCAACCTTCTTCAAAGCCATTTTCACTCACATTTGCCACATTTGTTATGCGAATAATACGTAACAGAATCTTTGCCTTCCTCTGTTTTTTAAGGAGAGAGCCATAACATGAGGCTCTTCAGCAACATTTCCAGTTGCAAGGTGGTGGAAAACCATTCCCATATGATTCTTTAAAGTATGCCCTAAGGAAACATGAATTGCAGGTCAACACTTCTCAAAAGTTTTTCGGCCAAGAACAACAAATTGATGGTGACCTTGTGTGCACCACTGGTACTCGCAGGTTTCGCAGTTTTGCGGTGTGCACCAGATTCTTGAAAATGATGTTAAAATAAAGCCAAGCATTCAGCTTCAGTGTGTGAGTGCAAGCACAGGTCAGGGAGAGTAGCAGTGAACCATGATGTTTTGCAATGAACTGCACATCTGTTGTAAGAATTTGATAAATACTTACATGGTTACTCAATGTGATTTCATTTCTTAAAGTAATTAGGGACTGTATTTAAATTCACCTTGATCAAAAAAAAAAATGGACCTCGTCTTGCATATCGGTTCTGTCCAGAAGAAGGCAACTGACCCACAGAAAGCTGACTATTTAAGACATGCCTTTAGTAAATGCAGTCAGGGCCGCATCTGCCTTCACCAGGGCCCCCAGAACAACTGAGCGTTTATGGGTTACCCAAACAAGGGAAAGGGGGGAGGCTAACGCTGATTGAGAACAAAGTCATCAGATGCTAGGACCTCCTTAGCATGAACCTCACAGCCAAAAGAGGTGTGGTATCCGCCGTTTACAGACAAAGACATATAGCACCAGGGGGTCTCTTTCAGCATTTCTCAGACAAATGTGTTGCGTCTGACAGTGATTATGAGAAAGCGCTCCCTTGTCCTCCCGTAGCTGCATCCCTGCGTTTAATCATTTTGCCTTCACTAGTGGATCATCTCTCACTTTTCATTACCTAAGAGCAGACACACACTTTGACGGTATGGCAAGCTGGAACTGAGAAAAGAAATGATCTGGAGGCAGACTAAGGAGGTGCTCTTATACAAAAAGAAATCTTAATGATGACGAGTATTAACTGGAGAATTATAAAAGCTGTCCATAACAAATCAGTGGTGGGCCCAAAGTGACCAAATGGCTGTCCTCGTATACAGCATACTCTGTCTCATTGAGGTTCTCAGGACAGACATAGTTAATTAGTTTTAATATTGGTGCTTGTTGCCAAATTGAGTCAGCTTTCTCTTTCATTGGACACATAGTTGCATAGGCCCATGTAGTACACACAATACTACAGTTTAAACAAAACATGAGATCAGAATTTGTAACTTAAAGAAACTGTGAATCTAAATTTGAAAAGTGCTTTTACACAACATTCAGTCAGGTTCAAACACCTTCTGCTCTACTCAGTGTCAGGATTTGGCCAGAACTCCAGCCCTGTTTATCCCTGGCTGTGTCTGTTGCTATGCAACATGAATTATATGGCAGTCACATGATGAGAGGAGGGGGCGGGGGGGATAAAAGGGGGCATTTGAATGATAGTGTGGAGTAGTGTTGATTGGTGACATTTGCCAAAGTGTTTTTGCAGCGAATATGCTGTGTTTACTGAATATTTATTGGCACCACACTAGCTCAGCGTGAGGTTTTTTTATGGTGGCTTGAGTGCAAATTCTGCCACCAACTCCCAGGTTTTTGTAGGCCCTCCAACCTGCAGAGATGGATGCAGATTAACGTCATACCCAGGATGGAACAATTGCAGGTTATGGGCCTTGCTCAAGGGCCCAATGGAGTAGAGTTCCTTTTAGCATTTACGGGATTCAAACCGGCAACCTTCCGATTGTCAGTGCAGATCCCTAGCCTCAGAGCCACCACTCCGTCAGGTGACCTGAGGCTGCCCTTTAATTGGTTGCTTTCAGATTTTTTGAGGGACACAACTGTTTGTGCCCCAGACACCACCACATTTATTGGTAGCTAATTAATATTGCTTTCGTTTTTTTAACCTAATGTGATTGGATAATCGTTGACACACTATATAGTGCTCATGTCAATGGTTCAGACTTCACAAGCACCATTAAGATAACAACAGAAAAGCATGCACAACTTCGGGGAGATGCAACTTCAAGTGGAACTTCAGAAATCAAAGAAAATGAAATACCTCTTTATAAATCATTCACTTGAAGAATAAAAGAAGATAATGGAGCATGAACAGGACCAACTAGACTTAGGAATTCAGCAGCAGACAAGTGATCGAGGATGAGGGACAAGTTCTGTAGGTGGTTGAGACCCATCTGAAGAGGACAGATCTACCTGGAGAAGCTGGCATAAAAGCAGCTCTCAGCTGACCATGGTAGAGCACTTCGGACGTGTCTCCTGGCTGCTGGAGGTCGTGTGCCCTGGGTGTGTGGTCGCCAGTGAGTCTCATAAGAACAGTGGATAGCGGGCATATGAGTTGCCTCTGAGGCAGACAGAGGTGGGCAAAAGGGTGAAACAGCTTGGAGATGCCATCAAAGTGCTCTCTGAGTGCTGTGCCTGTGACCTCTGATCTCAGAGATCCTTTTATTACCGGCTTCTCTGGTAGTCCTCCTCTGCGGGCAGTTGAGCACACATCTATATATATAATTCACTAAGTGCACGCAAGACAGAGAGCTCCACCCGCCAACTCTAAGACCATGAGAGACACTCCACAGAGCCCCGCCCACCAACTCTAACTAAGGGCAAGCAAGACAGAGAGCGCATGCAAGACAGAGAGCCGGGCCCGCCAACTCACAGAGCCCCGCCCACCAACTCTAAGACCATGGGATACGCACGACAGAGCCCCGCCCGCCATCTATAGTGCTACTTCCGCGTCCACTGTCGCTCTCTATCAAACAGCAATAATTAGCAAACAAACAAAGATAACTGTCAGTAACATTGCAAAAGTCACAATTGGTATGCCAGTTTGAAAAGATAAGTTTTGAGGGTAGTTTTAAAATGTGTTATTGAATCAAGATGATGTATATGAGAGAGAAGAGAATTCCCGAGTTGAGGAGCACTATGAGAGACGCTCGAGCTCCCATAGCACAGAGTTTGATGTGTGGTACAGAAAGTACAGCTGCAGATGAGAATCAGAGTGAGCGAGACGAGTGTCAGTCTGTAGGGGATCAGTGAGGTTGTGGAGAACTTTAAATGTTAAGAGCGGTATTTAGTATTGTATTCTGTAATTAACAGGGAGCCGGTGAAGTTGAGAGAGAATAGACGTAGTATGTTCAGTGGATTTAGAACAGCAGGTTATTATCCTGGCAGCAGAATTTTGAATAAATTGTAAGTGATGGATACGTTTTTGTGGGATAACAGATAGAATACCATTACAGTAATCTATACGTAAGTGACTCGGGCATCAACCAATACTTTAGTATTGTGTTGCGTAAGAACAGGACGAAGTCTAGAAATGTTTCAGAGATGGAAGAAAGCAGTCCGAGAAATGTTACTTATACAGGAAGAATTATTTAATAATAATAATAATAATTAATAATTGCCATTATTAGTGTATAAATGGATATAAATAATTGCATGTAAACGATTCGCCAAAATCTGTTGTATGTAAACAATACTGTTTAAAACGTTATTGTTTTTTCATCAGAAAACCCGGTTTCCACGTCTACCTGTATTAGTTTAAATAGCACTTTTACCACTCGCAATAGTGCGGACGCGCTGACTTATCGTGTCGGCTGGGTAACACAGTGAATGCGGCATCTATCTATACATGTCTATGTTTTCCGTAGCCTGCTACAGGAAGGTACTCTCTCGACCATTGGCATTAGTTTCGCTCCTTGCTATTTTCGTTATAATGCGGTGGTGGTTTCCTAAGCCTTTGTTATACTGAATTCCTTTTCTCAGCGTTTTCCGTTCCTATTCTTACACCACCGTATGCTATGGCGGGCTTTGTCTAGTATGAGATATTCTGTATATGTGTTTGTGGTTAGTGAGATAGTGGTATGCCTTGGGAAGATTTTGGTTGCAAAAAGTGTGCTATCACAGACAAAAAGGTTGGAAAACACTGATGTGGACAGTCGCATGAGGCTAATTTTTTTGGCAGGCTTAGTGAAATGATTCAATTTATGCAGAAAGTAACTGAGAAATTTTCAGGCCTGAAGGAAACGAGCACAACATTTATGTTCAAGGAAATCTCAGTATCTCCATCAGAAAGACAGAGTAAGACTCAGGTTGGACTTGTCCTGGTAGTGTAGTGCAAGACAGGTTGGGTGGGGAGGGGGCGTGTTATGTTTTAAGATATGGGGGTCTTGAATCTTACAATGTAAATTTGTGCCCAAGTGAGGTAAGCCTGACAGACTTGCATAGGACTGGACAGACTGGCAGCAAGTGTAGAATAAAATTAGGGAGGGAATGACTCTGTGGGTGTGGTACATGACACTGGCATGCAAGACTTGAGAAAAAATAGAGGAGTAGTGATTATATGATGTGGATTTATGGCATACAGTGGCAATGGCCAATAGGTGTGCTAAATGATAAACTGGGATGTAGGATGAGAAAAAGAGGACTAGTGATTGTATGATGTAGATTTATGCAATGGATGTGTTATAGGGCAGACAGAAGTCCACATAATTTGAAGATTACAGAAGTAGGGGTGCAGACATTATGGTGTAGGTTTGGGCAGAATGGGGAACTTGTCAAGTTAGCACAGGACTGACCAGTTTAGAGACAGGTGTAGTATAAAATCTGGGTGGCAGGTGCACCTGTTCCTTTCCACATCTATAGGGCAAGTTATTGGAAGAATAAGGTAACTGTGGATGTCACAGACTGAAGTTTTGGAGTTCAGTGGAAATGGGAAAACTGGTATCAGATTGGGCGGCATGGTTGTACAGTATAATACATTTTTGCCTGGATTGGTCCTATGGGTCTGGTACTGGACAGGCCAAGATGTGCATATGATGAGGACCACAAGAGTATGTGGAATGACCAGATAGACAGATATGAAAGGCACTATATAATAAACAGATGTGAAAGGCACTATTTCATAGATAGATAGATACGTAGATAAAGGAGAAACACACTATATAATAGATAAGTGCTGCTTCAGTTTGTTCCCCCCAAAATTGTACCCCTGTCCAAATTTTTTCCACCAGCCGCGACTGCCAACAATCCATGCTGCTTTGCAAGGTCATCGTACCATTATAGGGCTGAAACAGTCAATGCTAGATGTGACTGCCAACCGGGTATATAATGCTGATCCTATTAGTGAGCTAAAATTAACAGAAAACTTGCAAATACATTTTAACACAAAACGTGCATGCAGAAGGACTGCAAATGTGTCAATGTATTGGTGTCTCAATGATAATCCTTTTTGTATGCACTTCATCTGAACTAGTGTGGTGCTGAGGTAACGCCCGTTGCATGGCTGGACTCGGGTCCGAATCTGGTTTATCGTGTGGTGGGTGCGGCAAAGCTCTGTATCAGTGTGTGCTCCTAACCTCATCCTCATCACTTCTTTGTGATGTGTCCCTTTAAAAGTATTACCTGCGAAGGAGCGAAGTATCCACATGCTTTAGTGTTGTGCTTATTTGGTAGCAGCCAGTGGGGAAAAACAAACAATAATGTTCTGATCTACTGTGGATTTGACCTTTTTGTTTTCTCTGTTTTATTTTTTTTTTTTTGTGTTTTGTTTGTTATGCTGTAATTAGGTCGATCTATGGCACACTAGAAAGCAACTAAAGTCTTATTTTGCCACTCCTTCCTAAGATAATGAATGTCATGTCTCAGACAGAGTTCCTCCCCTGGCTGAGGTTCGAATTCATGCTTTGTGTCTCTTTTATTCATTTTGGATTCTTTTATTTTTGTTGATTATGTTCATCATTCTTTATTTTTGGTTTTGTCTTTGGATATCAGTTGCGTGTTTTATGAGTGTGCCCCTAGGAGGCAGGGCCACCTGCCAATCCATGCCAGGGCCTGCTCTCCACCCCAAAAATCCAGAGAGTGTTCCACAGTTCTAGTGTGCCTGGGAGTGGAGATCTTCATTGTGTTTTGTGTTGTGCTTGAGCCTTTGGGCAATTCCTTTGCTTCTTGTACTCTGTGGAGCTTCAGTGTTATTAAAGAGCATTTTATGAATAAACTTTTTATTTTATAAATATCTGGTGCTTGTCCATTTTACTATCTGGGGTTTGATGGTGATATCCCCCTCTAGTGAAGTGCTTTTGGAACTTATTTGGACTTGTGTGCTTTGGGACTCCCAGTCCACAACAGATAGCTTACTATTTACTGGGTCTTTGTATCCCCCCTTTCAATTCTTTATACTTTCTCTTGGCTGTTTATGGATTCTGGTTTATGACTTGGACTTGGTTTAGTTTTACAGTTTGGATTGTGGACAGTTTTTTAATTTGGATATACATTTTTTTTTAGATATTTTTAATGTTGAGATGTTTTTGAGGGAGGTTTCCATTTCTTTTTTCTTTGTATCTTTTTCCTTCTTACCTTTTACATTTTTGTCACAATTGACCCCCTGTGTGTGCGAATGAGCAGGCTTTGCACTGGTTGGCCTGTACCTGAAGCTGAGTGGTCCAACCCCATGACTCTAAATTGGATTAGCTGGGTTTGAACATTTTATGCCATAACTTCTTATATAATACGTTACCATGGCTGTCCATTTGTCTGTCCAGGATTTTAAATCACCTGTAGCTCGCAAAATGTTTGAACGATGGGCCTGAAATTTGGTACACATACACTACGTGACGTCGCTTTCGGGGTGTTGATTGACCTCCAAGGTTATTCCTCTTTTAATTTTTATTTTATTGCAGAATTAACTCTCGGCAGTGGCTGTGTGGCGCATGCATACGGGTGCCGTTCTCATCCCTACCACCTTCGCCATCACTTCCCTTACCTCGTCATATCTTAAATCATTCTTGAGGCAGATTGAAGAATTAAGTGCCAGCTTAAGTGAAAAATGAAAGAAAACATACTAAACAATTGCAACACAAACACTGACTTAAGCAGTTTTAACGCGAAAAGTTGCTGACAAAGGAAGAGAAGAAGCGGGCCGCTAGGGTGGAGAAAAGAAGATCTGCTCAGGAAGCAGCAAGTGCATCAGCCTCTGAGCAAATGAATGCTAAACAGAGACAGAGAAAGAGGATGAAAACTGGGAATGCTCAAGTCAAGTGTATTCACTGCACGTTATCGTTTAGTGCGTTGTTACTGGTACAATTAAAATTACACAAGTGGTAGGGGGATTTAAAGTCTATAAAAATAAATAAAAACTGGTACTAAGTTTAAGACACAATTGCATAATTGTGGCCAGAAGCTCCTTACATGTCTATGTAACTGATTTCTGCAGCAATGTTCAAATCAGGGACTGTGTATTTTATAAAATATTTATTGCATCCGTCATAACAAAGTATGAAAGAAAACCTGCAGCCTCTGTGATTTGTACGTCACTATGCTGTTTAACGCATATTTGTTTGTGTGCAACATCAACGTCATCTGTCAGAAACAGAGCAGTGGTGACACTGGATGACAGTGAAGGACACTGCAACAACCTTGGCAGAGTAACCCAGGGTGCTGTGTTACACCAGAGGCGCATGAACCACCTTTCTTAGAGGACCGGGAGTTACGAGTTATTACTATAATTGTCCAAAATGATGGTGCAATGGTTGGAGCTGTTACTTCACAAGTTTGACTGCCAGCTCAGTCACTGCGTGTCTAGAGGTTGTCCACATTGTGGGGCACTTCAGTTTACCTTCCACATCCTGATGAGGTTTACACAAAATCTGTCATGCGTGAGCGAACCCTGCGACAAACTCGTAGCCCATCCAGGGTTTGCGACTGCCTTGCATCCAGTAATGCTGGAACAGGCTTCAGCCCCTCGTGATCTTGAACTGAATTATTTGGATTATGTTGCTTTTAGTAAATAAATCTGTGAGATGATACTAATACTACGGTGGGCTGGTGCCCTGCCCGGGGTTTGTTTCCTGCCTTGTGCCCTGTGTTGGCTGGGGTTGGCTCCAGCAGACCCCCGTGACCCTGTAGTTAGGATATAGCGGGTTGGATAATGGATGGAGGATGATACAAATAACAATGCACCTAAACAATATTGCAATATTTCACAAAATAGTATTGAAAGTAGCCTAAAATATGCCCATTTAATCAAGCATATAAACGACTTAAGTGAAAGTCATAGAAAAAAAGAAGAGGAAATGTGCTGTGCTGTGAACAAGGCCAAGGAGGTATGAAAAAAGCAGCACTTCTTAGTCTCCTGTCTTTCTGCCTCTCTTTCCAGCCCATTCGCTGTCAGCGCAGACAGACCCTGAGGCCCTTGTGCAGATGGCTACCATTTGTACTGCTATTAGTCTGCCTTGTTTGGAGGGAGCTATTATTTAAAGTTACCCGTGTTCGTATTAGACAGCCTTTCCAGCTTTCCAAGGTGATCATTCGGATCTGTACCATGTTCAAGTGAATCTGCTCCGAAAAGACCTCTTTATTGTGAATCAATTTTAAGATTAGCATTCGGTGAACAAATCAGGAAGCATTACTCTTTTTTTTACTGGAAAATTTTAATTGGTAGGCCTATTTTGTTTTACTGTTTGGTAGTGTAGTTCAAGGAAAATGTACACCCTAGTTACAAATAAATTTTATCTATCTATCTATCTATGCATCCATTATCCAACCCGCTATATCCTAATACAGGGTCACGGGGATCTGCTGGAGCCAAACCCAGCCAACACAGGGCACAAGGCAGGAAACAAACCCCGGGCAGGGTGCCAGCCCACAGCAGTCTATCTATCTATTTACAGTGCATCCAGAAAGTATTCACAGCGCATCACTTTTTCCTCATTTTGTTATGTTACAGCCTTATTCCAAAATGGATTAAATTCATTTTTTTCCTCAGAATTCTACACACAACACCCCATAATGACAACGTGAATAAAGTTTACTTGTGATTTTTGTAAATTTATTAAAAATAAAAAAATTGAGAAATCACATGTACATAAGCATTTACAGCCTTTGCCATGAAGCTCAAAATTGAGCTCAGGTGCATCCTGTTTCCTCTGATCATCCTTGAGATGTTTTTGCAGCTTAATTGGAGTCCACCTGTGGTAAATTCAGTTGATTGGACATGATTTGGAAAGGCACACACCTGTCTATATAAGGTCCCACAGTTGACAGTTCATGTCAGAGCACAAACCAAGCATGAAGTCAAAGGAATTGTCTGTAGCCCTCCAAGACAGGATTGTCTCAAGGCACAAATCTGGGGAAGGTTACAGAAAAATTTCTGCTGCTTTGAAGGTCCCAGTGAGCACAGTGGCCTCCATCATCCGTAAGTGGAAGAAGTTCGAAACCACCAGGATTCTTCCTAGAGCTGGCCGGCAATCTAAACTGAGCGATCGGGGGAAAAGGGTCTTAGTCAGGGAGGTGACCAAGAACCCGATGGTCACTCTGTCAGAGCTCCAGAGATCCTCTGTGGAGAGAGGAGAACCTTCCAGAAGGACAACCATCTCTGCAGCAATCCACCAATCAGGCCTGTATGGTAGAGTGGCCAGATGGAAGCCACTCCTTAGTAAAAGGCACATGGCAGCCCGTCTGGAGTTTGCCAAAAGGCACCTGAAGGACTCTCAGACCATGAGAAACAAAATTCCCTGGTCTGATGAGACAAAGATTGAACTCTTTGGTGTGAATGCCAGGCATCATGTTTGGAGGAAACCAGGCACCGCTCATCACCAGGCCAATACCATCCCTACAGTGAAACACGGTGGTGGCAGCATCATGCTGTGGGGATGTTTTTCAGCGGCAGGAACTGGGAGACTAGTCAGGATAAAGGGAAAGATGACTGCAGCAATGTACAGAGACATCCTGGATGAAAACCTGCTCCAGAGCGCTCTTGACCTCAGACTGGGGCGACGGTTCTTCTTTCAGCAGGACAACGACCCTAAGCACACAGCCAAGATATCAAAGGAGTGGCTTCAGGACAACTCTGTGAATGTCCTTGAGTGGCCCAGCCAGAGCCCAGACTTGAATCCGATTGAACATCTCTGGAGAGATCTTAAAATGGCTGTGCACTGACGCTTCCCATCCAACCTGATGGAGCTTGAGAGGTGCTGCAAAGAGGAATGGGTGAAACTGGCCAAGGATAGGTGTGCCAAGCTTGTGGCATCATATTCAAAAAGACTTGAAGCTGTAATTGCTGCCAAAGGTGCATCGACAAAGTATTGAGCAAAGGCTGTGAATACTTATGTACATGTGATTTCTCAGTGTTTTTATTTTTAATAAATTTGCAAAAACCTCAAGTAAACTTTTTCATGTTGTCATTATGGGGTGTTGTGTGTAGAATTCTGAGGAAAAAAATGAATTTAATCCATTTTGGAATAAGGCTGTAACATAACAAAATGTGGAAAAAGTGATGCGCTGTGAATACATTCTGCATGTACTGGTGTCTATCTATCTATCTATCTATCTATCTATCTATCTATCTATCTATCTATCTATCTATCTATCTATCTATCTATCTATCTATCTATCTATCTATGTATACCTTTTATTTGTAGAGAAAATATTTGTGTTATCTGTGCTGTACTGCAAGTCCGTATGTCACTAGATATACTTGTTGCAAAGAGCCACATTCTACCCTTGTGTGCTTCAACACAAAGGCTTTGAAATCCACAGATTCCTATAATTGGACTCTTGCTCTACCCAAACTTCTTGTACGACTCAGCCCCCATCACCACTGACATCCATCTCAAGTCATCTCTTTTTTTCACGTCTACCAGTCTACAGCTGCCTGCAGTGGATTTTTAGTTGTCCTCTGCAGAGCTTCTCCTCAGCTACACATTACAGATGTGATGAAGAAGGCTAAAAGGATATCAGGGTATATGTCACGACGTGGGGAATGCAAATCATGGAGGGTTATGCTTCAGTGGTATAACAGACTTGTGAAGTCTCGCCTGGAATTCTCTGTGCAGTTTTGATCTCTATATTACAAAAAGATATAGCAACACTAGACAAAGTCCAGAGAAGAGCAACTAGGCTAATTCTGGAACTAAGAGACATAATCTATGAGGATAGACTGAAGGAGTTGAACCTTTTCAGTTTATACAAACAGCAGTTAAGATGAGACATGTTTGAAGATTTTAAAATTGTCAATTGATTTAGTATAGTAGATTCCAGTTGTTAAGAGTATGGGGACTTGGGCGGAAACTTGTTAAGGGCAGAATTTGTATAAATTTTAGAAAGTTTTTTTTCACAGAAAAACCATGAACACATGAAATAAATTAGCAAGTAGTGTGGTGGAGAGCTGGGCTTTAGGGACCTTCAAATCTTGACTTAATGTTATTTTGGACAACTTAGGTGAACAGGATGGATGAGAGCAGAAAGATCTATTCTCATCACACTTTTTCTAATGTTTGAATGTTCAGTGCTACTTTACCAGTGTTATGTTTTCATCTCCCTCACCTCTTTACTGCTATTGTGCTGTCTGTCTCTTTTAAGTTTATCTCTTGCTGGTTCAGCCCTCTCGTATTTATCATGCAGCTTTTAAATTATCTACAATGTAGCTATATCTGTATATGGTGAATCAGTAACATCACCAGGATGTCATATTGGGTTGGGCCTAAATTTGTCACAGGTGGGCCTAATGTTATTTTTATTAGTGTTAAATATAAATTTCATTAAAAAATCATTTTAAGTTGTTTTTGTTAATTTAAATCCACTTACAAATGCCTCACCAAGGCACAAACACCTAAAAAATATGTTATAATTCTGATCAGTTTATCATTATGCCATTCCTTCATTATATTCCATTTTGCCATTCCTTGCAAGTTTTGTATGGATATCTGACATGTGTTTCTAGTCTCCGACTACACGAGCGAATCGTTCCTCAACCAGACTATTACAAAATTGCATCTTTTAATATGCAGTATTCCTGCTGTCTGTCATATCAAAGACTACGGAGTGCCTTACCAGATATAACAGAAGCTGGAAACTTTAATGCAGAATGAATTGGTGGTTCATGGATATCACACAAATACCTGACCTGGCCGATCCTATGTTATTTGGTGGCTGGGTGGTTGTAGATTTTTCAGCACACTCAGTTATAGTGTTGATAGCACAGCCATCACTAAAGTGAACTCATGCAGCTAGTAGCAAGGATATCACTTGCCATTGTGTCATCACCAAATTTTTTAGTGCCAACATCAAACTCTGGCGTGTTGTTTTGCACTAGTGTTTGTTTCCTTTCACTAGTAAAACCTAAAAACAGTTGTTTGTCGAGAAACCATTCACATTTTATGGGCAATTCATGAACAATTTGTCGTTTTTGAATGACTCTTCAGTGAACCATACAAATTGATTCAGTGGAACTCAATGGGAGTGCTAAAGTAACAGTCAGTGATCCGCAATGAACAAGCAAACTAGTTCTTTTGTACTTGTATTGGTCTCTGAATGAACATACTGATCCAATGACATTAAAGAACAAATTGCATTCCACGACAGTCTGGAGCTATCATCTTAACTTCACTTAAATGGCTGCTGTCATCAGGGAATAGCCTATCAAAAAACTGTTTCAGCAAAAAGGCCATGACAGCTACTAGCCAATGACTGATCTGGTAGATGACACCAAGCACCTCCCATCGATCTTAATTTCTTAACCTTGTTAAGCAGATGAACACTGTATAATGCCTATCTATTTATTTCCAAATACTTTTTAAGAGTTAAATGAACCTTTTTAGTGATAAAGTTAACACTGGTTACTTTGCTGTGTAAGTTTATAATCAACTCATATTTTGATCAAGTGAGACGTATATTAAAAATGCATCTATGCAGTATAGTTAAGTTTTCAATTGAAGAAGAAAAAAAATGTAAAAATCAAAGCTACCAGATGGGTCAATGAGTAAAGTGGCCTGGGCTCAATGCTGGCACCACTCCTTCCATTAAGAAATATTGGCATTTGAAGGTAACCGAATAAACTCCACCTAGGTACTGCATTTATTTTGGGTGGTTTGTGAGAAGCAGAAATACAAGATAAGTTTTGAGGATAATTCCAGAGAATAGTCAGATGGGGCTATTCCATCAAAATATTAAACTCAAATCAGTAACCAGAGCAATGCTAAATTCAAAACCTTAAAGGAATTCTCTCTTTACCAATATTTTTGTTTGTTTTATTAAGCTGAGTCTTCCCGCAATATTATGGTGTTTAAACATGTCTCAATGTGTGTGACCATACTTTATAGCATGGTCACCAAGATGTCACAGATCATGTGGCATCACTTGTTTAGTGACCACACTGCATCATGGGAACCACAGTGCACACAACATGGAGTGCTCATGAAATCCAAGCACAGAATATAGGAGCTAAATTGATGTTACTAAAATAACAGCAAAATAATACTAAAAGAAGAAATTAACACTGTCACACACGTGCGACTTGGAAGGAGCTGGGTGGACCAAGTGGAGGTAATTACCTGCCAGGCCAGGGGGTGATGGGGTGCACTAAACCTACCTCTGTTATCTCTGCAGGCCAAATATGGGAAAACCTGCCTGATTTAACATCACATCCGGTTCCGGCACCGAGACTGACGTCACGTCCAGTTCATGGCTTATAAAACCACAATCTTTCCAATCCTCATCAGTTCAGTTCAGGGCTCAAAACCATGCACATGAGTGCTCTTATAAAACCCTTTTGCAGCCTGGGACAATATATGGGTGGCTGCCCCAAACCTTTTTGTGTGTGTCAAGGCTGTTCATTTCACCACACATAATGTTAAAAATACAGTATAAATGAAATAACGTATTCATAAAAACCAGAGGAGACAGGAGACTAAGCTAACAGATTAAGCTAAATGTCTAGTGGCTACAAGGAATTGCTGCCATCTGTATATAACAGTTGAAAGACAGCTCTGAGCACCATAAATGCTAATTGGTAATACAGTACCTCAACTGTGATGGACAAGTGACCCTGCCTCTTGGGGAACCACCTGGAAAACACAGTATACATACAGACATTTAAAGAAACAGCACATAAATATTTTTATACATAGCAAATACAATAATACATTAGACATATTGAGTAAATGATAAATGAACAGAACAGTATTAACAGTAATAACTATACTAAATAATTTCAACCGAAAGGGTTACTTCCTCTAATGCCTCCTCATGCAGGGAATTATCATTGCCAAGATATGACAAATTGCTCACGTTGCTGTTTCCCTTTCTGGCTGCTGGTTCATTACATCTTTGGCTTCCCTGCCTCTATAACCTTTCATTTCATAATTATTAACAAAGCTGATCATTCGATTCAACTAAAGTTTCTGAACTGGAAATCATGTTGCGGTGGACATTGAGTGGATTTATTTGTTATTTTGCCCTGGTGATTGCTTAAATGACAAATTTATCTCCTTATCATTTAGGTTATAATCAGTTAAGTTAAGGTAACCTATGGATCACCTAAACTAAACTTTTAGTAATGAAACTTTCCATATATTTAAGGTTTAGGCATCTTTTGCAAGATCTAAATATATTATGGGTCTTGACAACACTTAGAGTTCATTTTTTCCATTTCAAAGTCTTGGGAAGCTACCTCAAAACCATCACAATCATGCACTGGTTCATTGCAGAGTGCATTCACTGATGTTCACTTATACCAGACATGAAATGTTTATGCTGGTCACATTTGACATAGTAAACCTCAACATTTAATCCATGGTCCTATCTTACAAACTTAGAGGCACAAACTATCAAACTTCCTCATTTATATCTGCTTTAGCCTGCTGCCTTCGCAGGGAGTAATACAGACTCTGTATGTACTTTTCACTTCACTCTGTACACCTCAGTTATGCCAGTTTCAGAAATTCCGAGTTAGTGGTGCATGTTGACAATGGGGATGAGACCCAGTATAGGAGTCAGGTGGAGAGCTTTGTTTCTTTGTGCAGAAAGAATTGCCTGCAAATTAACATCAGCAAATCCAACAAACTGGTTATTTCAATGCACCAAAGACCCTCTAAGTCTGGCCACGATTCAGAGATTGAATTTAGAAGTGGTGCACTCCTTGGAGGTCCTCATCATAACAAGCAGTCTGGTCTCTTAACACAGAGGAACTATAGAAGAATGGGCAGTGCAGGTTAATTTTTCATAGGAAATTCCATCCCATTTATTTGTGGAAAGTGACATCCTTCACATCTTCCATAACTCAGTGATGGCCAGTGTGATTTTCTACACTGTGGTGTGCTGGGCTGGTAACATCACTTCAAGAAGAACCCACTGAATCATGGGGGATGGGGGTTTGTTGTTTGTCATAATATCTTTCTATCTATCTATCTATCTATCTATCTATCTATCTATCTATCTATCTATCTATCTATCTATCTATCTATCTAGCTAGCTAGCTTCTACTAAAAGCCACATCTTTTCTGAGGCCAAGTAAACTGCTATCTATCTCTCCATCTCTTTATGCAGATAATAGTTTTGGGGGCCCCTCATGAATCTCAAAGGCATGTTTTAGCTTTTATAATCCTGCAACAAGCGGTTCTGTCATTCTCTTTGATGTAATTCAAATTAGTTCAGTTTATTCCTATATAGTACCTGCTGCACAGATAGATTTTCTTCATCAGAGTTCACACATTACAAGGATGATTAATAAGAAGATGTCAAGGATTAAAAGGCATCATACACTAAAAAAACACTAAACATGTTAATGTCTGTACATCTACCAACATACACTATAAACACTTAATGGTCTCAAGGCTCTCTTTACGGAGCTGTTCAAGTAAATTCAGTATTGGATGGGGTGAAAATGTATTTGAATGTTGAGGCTTTTTAAACTTAGGACACTATAACTGTGCTTAATTATACAGCAGATAAATATTTTTATGTGTCCGAGGATAGCTGTTTCATTTTTGTATTATCCATTCAGTCATTTTCTGCTTTTGGTGATCTGTGGGATGACAGCTCATCTGAGTTTTTTTGTTACTGACTAAATCTTTCATGTCTTGGTAATGCATTTCTGGAGTTCCATTATCCACTTCTCATTCATATTCCGTCTCTGTCTTTCTTCATCTGTTACCTTTGAACGTTTCATATGCTTAGTGCCTTTTCTTGCAAGTGTTTTTTTCTTTAGAGTTAACTAAAATGATATCACTTTATCTGTGGTGGGCTGGCACCCTGCCCGGGGTTTGTTTCCTGCCTTGCACCCTGTGTTGGCTGGGATTGGCTCCAGCAGACCCCCGTGACCCTGTAGTTAGGATATAGCAGGTTGGATAATGGATGGATGGATATCACTTTATGTTAGGAAAGATACAGTTTGAAACAGTTTTCATGTTGGCCATCCACCCATCATCTAACCTGCCTGTCCAGTTCAGGCTCATGAGAATCTAATGCATATCCTAACAGATTAAGAGCAGAGTGGGAATCAACTGTGGACAACATTTCAGTCCATCATAGGGCCCATTCATGTACACATTTATAATCGCTCACTCTGAACCAAGTTTGAATTGCCAAATTAAAAAAAGTCTTTGCAGTATAAGAGTGAGGACATGGAGAACAACCCACATGAAGAATTAACAAACTCCACAGAGACAGGGACTGGGCCGGGCTTTAATCCCAGGACTTTAAAACTGCGTGGCAGCAAAGTAGTGAAGCATCATGCAGCCTGTGTTCATTTTGTATTTTCTAATTTTCTGGCAGAATGGAGTTTCTGCCTCACAATTTCCAGTCTACTCTTTGTCTATGTGAAGTATGTCTATTTTCCCAATGCCCTTGGAAGTGTTTTCCTGTTCTTTCTAACATCTCATTTGGCCTGGTGTGAGTGGCTTTGTACCTCAATGGACTAACATCCCACTTATGTTTGCTTCCCGTGGTTCTTGACTGTGTACTGCAAAAACAGATTTGGTATGTCATAGGTTAAATGTTTTCATTCTTTCAATAACTGGTAAAATTAAAATGTTTTTATTGAACTAAGAAGTCAGCAAACAGAAATAATAAAAGAACCACATTAAATATGAACAGATGATTCACATATCAGATTTTCATCCTATGTCAGAAACAATTAATCTTGTCAAAAGGAATATTGAAGAAATTTGTGAAAATAGGGTTTTCATAAAATTTAAAACAGACGTACAAGCGAGTTTAACTAAATTCACCCCAGAACCAATTAAGATGAGATTCATGTTGATTTTGATAAATCTGTTGTGACTTTCTTGACACTTCCATCAACAGTTTAGTATTTGCATTGGGTGTGAGAGTTTTACATCACCACACAATTAGCAGTAATGCACTCTTTCCCCTGCACATGTGTTAAATCTGTTTGAAGGAATACTCCACCGAAAAGGAAATTGCTTTTATATGTTACCTACCCCTTGTAGTTTGCAGTGATGGAGGAGAAAGATGTCATGCTTTCATACAGAACGGAGACAGAAAAGTTTCTGACATAATTGAGGTCTAATGTTACCAATGGTGGGCAACACCAATTTACATCAAAATGTCCATGAAAAAGTCTCATGTCACTCTTGTCACATAATCCACATGTGAAGGCATCCAGTTATATGCTCACAATGTCCCAAACACATGCATTTTTATTTGTATATTTACACTTGTTACACTCTTGTGAACAATTATGTTGTCTGCAAATTTGAATCAAAGAGGTGCCTCCCCGTCTCATTCATTGGTCAGGAGGCCAGCTCAGTAACAGTTTATTCATTGGCCAACATTGTGCTTCACATGATCTCAAAGAAAATCAGGCGAAAAAATGACCAGGAGGAGAATATGACTTGCACATATTCGTGATACTTCAGCAAACAGACCTGTGGAGTTTCATAGCCTGCCACTAAATGATCCCAAGGCATTCCGGGTGTGGATATGAATATACATGTAATAACAGGAAATGGATTCATAATTTAGATGATTGTTCACATCCAACTGCAATCCATTTCCATTTAAGAGAGTGTGGTCTACTGTATTTATTAATATTTAAAAATACATTTGTTTGGACAATTATAAGAATGAGAATGGACGTCTTGACATGTGGGTGTTACAACACAAGTAATGTGATGTTTTTTCGTGGAAATTTTTAAATTGTATGCTGTTGTCCATAATTGGTCACCATGGACATCTATTATACCAGACACTTTGTTATATCCGTTCACCATGAAAACATGAGATTAAAAATTTTCTTGGTCATCAGTGCAAACTACATGGGGTAAGTAACATATAAAGAAGATCATTTGTGGATGGAGTATGCTTTTAATCTGGACCGCTCTCTCCATGTACAAGTTCTAATTTCTTTGTAATTTTAAAATATTTCATTTTTAGGGCTAATTATGTCCACTAACTTACTAAAAGGAAGAGCATCACTCTCCTTCTAGAGGAAAGAAAATGTCTTGACAGGTCTTATGATAGCCTGTACAACACAGAAACTTTTCTGCAAGTGCAAATCTAATGGACATGGTCTTCTAGATCACCCGTGATTTTGTACTTTGATTATGTGCCACTGTCTTGGATAATAGGCCTCCTTGATGATTTTTTCATATTTAGTACGGTTCACCTCAGTAATGGGTGAAAATCAAGATGTAGCATAATGGCTTGTGACCTGTATTGATCTCTTTTCATTCTTTTCTTTTCAACTTACTGTGGCTATCTTTAAGTTAAAAAGTTGTATTGAACTTTTCACACCTTTTCACTGGTGTACACTGCATAGATAATGACCTTCAAGCCACAATGATATCTTGAAAGTTTAGGTTGCACATGTGCAGACACCCCCCAGTGGGATAGAAGACACTGCAGGGCCAATTGGCCCATTCCCTCAGCTGAAAACAAGCTTGCAGCCCACGGCATGAACACAACTGCACGTATAACAAGAAGTAATATTTTCTTCAGTAAGTAATTACATCGAATATGTGGTTGAACTTTGGGAAAAAAGTTCTTAAGCAAACAAAGATGAGGTGGTAAAAATATAATAATCCGTTACATTTCTGAGGGAGGCTTATTACTTATTTTGCACAATATCTGGTGGGGATGTGCAGAACTGGCACTGTATGTTATCATTATTATTATTATTATTACATTTCTAAGCTACCTTTACATGTACAAGTTCACTTGTTATGCCTATATTTTTTTTTACAGATGCAGTACAAGATGTTATTCAACTAAGGGTGGCTTTGGGAGTTGTGCTGGGTGGGGAATTTAAAGCTCAGCTCTCCTGCCACTTTACCACATTGCCCATCTATCTTTTTTTTTTGCATTACCAGTCAAGATGAGTACATCCAGATACTAACAATTCAAAAATATATCCACCGTGTTAAAGAAGGAAAGGTCCATGTTCTATAAATGAATTTTTTGACACCTCTTTAGTGCCCTGCTACTTCATTAGTATTTTGTTGTTCTAGGAGCATGCATATTGTGGATTGTTCAACACATCCTTTAATCCATAATTATCAGGGGCATCACTATGAAATTCAACTGTTAATATAAGCTTAAGCCTGCAAACATTAAGGTCTGTAGCATGCATTTGGCAAATGTGTGAAAATTCCACTTCAATTCTGGATGCCAGTAAGTATAAGACACTGGCACACATGGGGGATTCTAGCTACATACAGGGCACAGATTGGAAGAGCAATGCCAACTGATTCTTACTGTTCTGAAAAGGGACGTCAGACCAGTGACATGGGACCAGGTAGTTACATATATATTCATTACTGTCAGAGGAGTTAGTAAAATAAATCCCAATATTCAGGAAATAAAGCTGTTAAGGATGCATGCCATCAGTCCACATGATGAAAATTCCTGTTCCTCTAATACTGAATATGGACATATCATACATACACAGTTAAGTAAAATATTTGAGTTTATTTTTTTATATTCACATTAAGAAAAATGTGTATTGCAGTAGTTTAACATATGTTAATATCTCATGGTAATAAAAACTCTTCTAAGCGATTGATTGTTTAATGCAAGCAGTTCTGTCCCTGGCTGGGGCTCTTGAGTCTTGGGGGCCGCTAACGAGGCTTGTGGTTCTGTCCCTTCTGTCGCTCTGCAGCATGATAGTGCTAAAGAAAACGGCATTGAATTCTTTTAATTTTCAGGAATGCAGAAGTGGAATCAAAGGAGTGAAGAAGTTAATTGCATTTTCTGTGCTCTGTTGAAAGACTCCAATATTGTTCCTTCAGGTTATAGTATGCAGGGTGTTTAACACTAGAATCCCTGAAGCTTACGATTTTTTCCATTGTCCCTGACCGCCTTAAATTTTCCTTACATACA
The DNA here is from genome assembly GCF_016835505.1 of Polypterus senegalus. Lineage (NCBI taxonomy): Eukaryota > Metazoa > Chordata > Cladistia > Polypteriformes > Polypteridae > Polypterus > Polypterus senegalus. The sequence goes on from NC_053156.1 coordinate 122,153,713, forward strand.
GTACGCCAAGAAGCTTGTAGCTCCTTATCACTGCACTAATAGCCCGCTTTTGTTTTGCAAATGAGTGGTTTAGCAGACATGGCCTGCTACTCCCCCGAGCCCCCATTTAGTCAGATGAAGCCATCGCCCTGTCACAATTCTCACTGTCTGTGTTGAAGAGTTTATCTGTCGATGCATTTGTAAGGAATTATATAGCTAATGAAATATCGCGATTTGAAATAAATACATTTCATGTGTGTTCCGTGTCTACAATGATCTGTGTAAATATAGAATGATAGAGGAGATGCAGGGCAAGAAATGCTGAACACATGGCTTAAACAGAAAATGTTTTCATATGTTATAGTAATAATGAAAGAAATTATGGTATAATGTTAACGTGAAGTGTTGGATGTGTGACTATCCAAGAAACACTTTCACAAAAGGTATAACAAAATACGTATGCTTCTATTCAAGAATAAAACCGAAGAAAAAGAAATTGCTCAGTTGACAAGTTGCTGAACCCAACTATCATTTGGTATGAAATAAAAAATGTTCGCATACGTGTATGTTTGCGCTTTTCATTTTCAACCAGTTGTCACTGCAATATCACTGTCCTATCTCAGATGGTGCAGCGGAAAAGCAACCTCGAGGTCACAGGTTTGAATCTTGCATTTATTGATCTGAGTAGTAGGCTGCTATTATTATTATTATTATTATTATTTTTATTATTATTATCACATAATAGAAACATACATTTGATGTGAGTCTGTAACATCCTGTGTAAATTTATGGTATTTGTAAAAATAACAGCTGAAGGGATAAAAGCAGACATATAAACGCAGCTCAATATTTCTTCCTCGTGTCTTGTTGAACAAACAGACACTGCAATGTCTATAGTGGATATTACTTTTCCTCGCACACAGACATTCACATGAACATATCATTTAAACAATTTTTTTTATTCAGTTTTATTTTTGGATTCTTGAATAAAACTGAATTTGAATGATATTTTTTATTCAGTTTTATTCTTGGATTCTTGACAATCCTTTCGTTGAATCCCTTTAAGAGGAACATGTGCCAACGAATGCTATATTTTTAATTTGTCCTTTTTGTTTTGTGTCTCCAGACCAATTGGTTGATGCCCCAAGATTTCTTGCTGCAGTCCTAAACAGTCATTACCACACATGACATATGATGATGTCATTCGCCTTGATGACACTGAAAACATGATAGCAACCTTCCGAGCAACAAGCACAAATACTGAGGTCTGGTACAGCAGTCAGAAAATACCCCCAAATTACAGTGCAAAAGGCAAAACAGATAAAAATAAATATAAATATAAATACTAACCCCAAAAACTAAAAAGAATGCATAGAAAACCTGTAAAATATAAGATTCATAACAAAGATTATGTCAGTGATATCAGCTTCGCCATTTTGATTGGGATTTTCTCCACGGGTGCTGAGTTCAGGGGCATTGACACTTTGTTGTCAGTTATAACATTGGCTGCTGGTTATGTAAGCATAATGTCACGATTCAGTCATTATAAAAGATAGTAGCACACACAGTCTGGTATTGAAGAAGCCACAACTCTGTGACAACTAACAAAATGAGTAAGTGATAATGATGTAAACAATATCAGATTAGTGCAAGAAACTTTGTTTCTTCTTTTTACTCTCTCATATACGAAGTATAGAAAAAGTATTGTAATCGTCCAAAGATTTGATGTCGAGATTTTGATGAGTCTCGGTGTTTTAGATCTCTCTGAATTTCTTGTATACGAAGTATAGGGAAAGTATTGGAATCCTCCAAAAAATCAGTTTCCAGATTTTGATGAACCTTCTTGAAATTTCAGACCTTCCTGAGTCCGAAAATACCATTTTTGGAATTATGTCTGTGTGTCTGTCTGTGTGTGTATGTAAACATGATAACTTGAGTTCGTTTTCACTTTGGTCAACCAAATTTTGCATACAAGTAATGGTTACAAAACGTAGATTTCTATCAACTTTGGGGCTATCTCTGTTAACTGGAAGTGGTGGTACTTTCTATTTTATTCATGCAGCTGCAGAGTCAGATTTACTCAACTTTACTTTTATAATAATTGTTAAAAAAATTATTAATTTGATTTGATGTTGATGGTTCTTTAATATACATAATATAAAAATATAATCATTGTCTTGCGGTTTACTCCTCAAATATCCATCCCCATATCTTAATATATGAGAAAGTCTTGGGGAGACCACTCCTAATTTTTTTGTTTGATGCTTTGTACTTTGTGATATCCTTCATGTTTAGACATCAGGCTTATTGATTGACTTTTCTACCCTAATAAAGGCCATTCATTTCCTAGTCTTATCTTTTAAAACTAAATCCTTTGGACCAGCCAAATAACATCTTATTCTTGGATGGTATCTGGCTTTCTAGTACACCACAAAAAAGTCGGCCATTTTCTTATAATGCTGACCTGGCCTTTGTACAGGGATGACTTAAAAGAAATTACTTAAAAAAAAACAGTGCAATCCCGTGCAAGGAATACTCCACCCAAAAATGTTCACTTTTATATGTAGTTCGCAATGATGGCTGAAAAAACCTTTTAATCTCATATATTTATGGCATGCGGAGATAACATCTTTTTTGAAAGAATTGAAGTTTGTGATGACTATGCAGAACAGCAATGACTGAAGGCAGGACTCTTGACCACTGAATGAGAGGGAGAATCAATTCTTCAACTCAGAACTGCGATCCTATGTGAGTGGACTACTTTACTTTTCTGGAGGCGTTTATTTAGCAATATTATCTCAAAGAGTGCATATGTTTAACTCATTGTGACTTGACATTTACATTATGGAACACAAGTAATGTGAGAATTTTTCATGAAGGTTGTTTCCTGTTGGTCACCTTAGACTCGCATTCAATCAGGAACATTAATACATCTGTCTGTTCTCAATGGAAACATGAGATTAAAAATGTTTCATGTCCACCACTACAAACCACATGGTGTAAAAAAATATATATATAAAAAATAATTTTAGTTTGACAGATCCTTTAAGCATATTCTCTCTAATGCTCTGCACATGCTTGATAAAGAAGATCACTCAAGTGATGTCACAACAAGATGATTATCTCAAAGCTCCAGCACATAAGACACAGTAGAACATATAATAAAAATAAATAAATAAAATAAATGCTAAAAAATATTTGCATAGGAACAAACTCAAACGGCACAGAGTGCCCAATCGCTTAGCACAACATCTACATTAGTGTGTCTGTAATGTCTTTTATTTATTTATTTTTCTAAGAACTAAGCTTTACTTTATAAAGCTTTAGTGAACGCTCGAAAAGTGAACAAAAATTCCAAAGGTGGGATGCTCCATGGTGCAGCAGGAGGCACCGACTCATTGAATGTATGCAGCCTTCCCATGTTAGTGTGGTTTCCTTCGCAGACTCGGGTTTCCTTTCTTAGTCAGCGTTAAACTGACTGAAAACTTGAGTCTGACCCTGTGAGTCCGAGGAACTCCATGTGCCCTGTGATGGACCATCCAAGGGAATAAGGTGATAAACAAGGGCACACTAAAGGAATGGATGAATTAGAGCAAATGTAAAAAATCCTAAAGAGAGAAATGGCAACATTACATGACTACACTGCTTAAGAAAGTAAATAAATACAATGAAACATAAGCCAACCTATTAAATAACCTTTAAAAAGTATTCCTCAGAAAAAAAAAAAACATTGTTTTTATTTTTATTTGATTGTTACACTTCTGTATCGAAGAACAGAGATCTGCTGGACTGGCTGGCAATCATTTTAGCCGAGATGGTCAGCCATTTTGGTGAATGACTCTCATAATATTGACCTGTGAGTCTAGATCCCAGTTATCGACTTCCTTAGTTACCTGTGATCAAAATTCAGTATAAATAATCCATCCATCCATTATCCAACCCGCTATATCCTAACTACAGGGTCACAGGGGTCTACTGGAGCCAATCCCAGTCAACACAGGGTGCAATGCAGGAAACAAACAATGGGCAGGACGCCAGCCCACTGCAGGGCACACACACACCAAGCACCAATGCCAATTTAGAATCACCAGTCCACCTAACCTGCATGTCTTTGGACTGTGGGAGGAAACCCACACAGACACGAGGAGAACATTCAAAGTCCACGCAGGGAGGACACGGAAAGCAAACCCGGGTCTCCTAACTGCGAGGCAGCAGCGCTACCACTGCGCCACCATGCTGCCCAGTATAAAGAATAATAATAACAATCCAGTGTAATAAGAAAAGAAAATGCTGGAAAACTCAAAAAAGAGTTGGGGAATTTCCCCATATAATGTCCGATGGACAATATGAAAAAATGAGGTAAAAACATCAAAATATGAGACTTCGACAAAAACATGTGGCACAATGGTTTATATAGCAGAAATGGTGGCAGGAAATGGTCATGACAGGAAATGACAAAATGGAAGTGACGTCATCCGGGATGGCCAGACGTGACGTCGTTATGGTCATCAATGGATTGGATTATGGGATTGTGGCCATTTTGAGAACCTGGAAGTATGGTCAGTGAATTATTGTTTTTCTACTTTGTTTCTGTAGATGGACAGATAGAGGCATTAGTACCAATAATCAACCCCTTATCTCGCGAAATATCACTCACCTTAGGACTTGTTGGCTGCTTCCTAAGCGTGCGTGTGTGACACCAGATGACCTTTAAGAGTTTAGCTTCACCATTCCTTTATAAACAGAATGAAAACTCAACCATCCATTTATTCATATTTGCCAGCCTGCTGTTATCCCTGTCCTGTTCCCAGTGTTCCTGAGGTGGGCTCCAAAATCCTGCAAACCTTGTAGTGAAAATCAGAAAAAGAATTCACACTTAAATTATATGATGAACTATTTGAAAAGGATGGCATTTGTGGAACCAGTATGGTTCATTATCTCTGTTGTGACTTGACTTGAGATTTGGCCATTCTACCTGTAAGTATCGTACTGTCTTTGATTTTAATGCTTGGTTTGCAAGATCCATTTCCAGACATATACATTTACTGCTGTTCTTTTATTGGTAGCATAAGCACCTGCTAAAGATCATTTACCTTAAAAATGAAATTCTTTCCAGTAACAATAAATAGCGGAGGGCATTACTGGGGCCCAGTATAATTGCTGCCTTCTCACCATTCCAGGGACTGGGATTCACTTATCTACCCAGTATGGAGTTTGCATGTTTTTCTGTATCTGTGTGGACTTTTCCTGAGGTTCTTTGTGTTCAGCCACATCCAAAGGATGTGCTTGTCTGGTTATAAGTGAGTGTCTCTGTGTGTCTGTGTGCTTGAATGTGCTCTCTTATGCACTGGTAACCACTGGCTTCTGCTTTGTGCACAGTGCTCCCTGTAATCTTCAAATGGGAAAAGAAACACAGAAATGCATTTCCAACCTTGGTAACATAAATTTGTTTTTTAATTCAAAAAGGCTGTATATTATCCAAAGCAGGAAAGGTACTGTAGGGAGAATCTTGTCATCATAAGCCCTGACCAGGGGTATCTGATATTTCCTTGCATTCAGTACTGTTTGAAATTCATCCAAAATACACTGTTTATTCAAATTAGCCACAGCTTACAAAGTACCGTCCATGGGGGGTTGAGTGGAACACTTCCAGGAGCGCTTCTTGCATAAACACCTTCAAACCAAACACAGCTTTGTCAATAAGGATGCCTTTTGCTTTGTCTCAAGGTCCAAAGCAACAGGTGTGGGGGTATAGCAAATTATTCATTTGCAATTTTTGGAATTGTTTTGTGAAAAGTCAAAAGGTTTGCTGTATTTTTTTCCTCTGAGTTGTAATTTGTGGGTGACTCAAAGCCTGCACTTCCGTTAGACCTTCTGCGACCCTCATGTGGCTGCGTGATTTTCACTAATGTCTCCCTCTCAAAGGCTGAAAGCACACTGGCAGTTCAGCTGTTGACGTTATGATGCTTCCTTGTAAGTAAGTGCGTGTTGGGGTGAGTTTGACAGCCCTGAGCCTTATCCAGTGCTGGGTCCTGTTTTTGTTCCCATTAATTCTGGGTATGCTCTTTGTAAACATGACATAGATACACAAAAAAATGTAGGTGGCCAAACTAGTCTGTGCAATATTTGCTGTTTTTTAACTGTTTTAACAAATTAATAGAATAACAGAATACATCATTACAGTTTTCATCATTTGCACACTGCAGATTTCATATATCGGAAGCCCTGAAGCATTATGTGAAATCTGGGGAGTGGGATTGGGTCTGCTGGGGATTTCCCTAAAAACAAAATATATATAATTTAACAAAACATAACATATTATGGTATTAGAAATGACAAATTAAAATTGCAAAAGAATATTGTAGGAGAAAACATTGTCCTGAGTTTTTTGCTCATCAGAGTAGAGCCTCTACTCCTCCGCATCGAGAGGAGTCAGATGAGGTGGCTCGGGCATCTGATCAGGATGCCTCCTGGACGCCTCCCTGGTGAGGTGTTCCGGGCATGTCCAACCAGGAGGAGGCCCCGGGGAAGACCCAGGACACGCTGGAGGGACCATGTCTCCCGGCTGGCCTGGGAACACCTTGGGATTCTCCCGGAAGAGCTGGAAAGAGTGGCCGGGGAGAGGGATGTCTGGGCCTCTCTGCTCAAGCTGCTGCCCCCATGACCCAATCCTGAATAAGCGGAAGAGGATGGATGGATGGATGGATATTGTAGGAGCTGATGAACAGTCTAGGAGGGTAGCGGTTAGTGAGTGCTACACAGGCTGGACTTGGCTACATGTTTGGCTGGCAGCAGAAGGAAACACATCATTTGAAAAGCAGAAGCCCCAGAAGACTGGTAGTGATAGCCTTGGTCTCAGTGGTGCTGAAGAGTGTGACAGTGGGTAATAAAACATGACAGAGATTGATGATAAGGTGATACAGACAGTGCTTTCCCTTGCAATTGCAATTCATGTGCCTTTTATGGTCTTAGCTAGGTAGAACTGCATTGTTGGTCACTAGAAGTGTGGCGAATTGATTCATGGCAAGCAGGTACCATCATTCACATCATGAAATAGCCATTTTAGTATTGCACATGGTGTGTATATGACATGAAAAGCGTCTGTTCTGGGAGACGATGGCCAGAATTACAAGGTGGCTTGACAGTAGATTACAGATTGTGTACCCATGTATAATGAGATCATTTTACTTAAGAAGTGCATATCCTAAGTGATATATTGTTATTCATAGCTACACTAACATTCAGTCTTTGGCTTTACTGAGCTGAGCAAGCATTTAAACTTACCAAGGCACGCTGTCTCTCCTGGCTTGTGTTATACCCAGGGCTTGATGTGGCAGGTATGCTGTGCCAGCTCTTTACTGTTTCTGCTTTGAGAACCAGAGTATAATGGCACATCATCCTCCAAAGGGACACGCCAGTTCTCTGCAATATTGTATTTATTTCACCCACCCCATTTTTCGAAGTATATGTACTGTAAGAGTGTTTAACAATCTAAGAAGGATAACCCTAACCCTTTGAAATTTGTAATTATGTTTTACTGCATTGCAAGGAGTAAGAAGAAGCTGATAGATTAGAGAGTACTGCATGCACCCTATGAGGCAACTTGCTAAGATCGTCTTGATTGAACTTTGTGGAACTTTTGTCCTTCCCCTTCGCTTCTGGTTGTGACCTTTATCTCCGGCAGCCCCACTGTTATGTGTGATTCCTTCCCATTCCTTCATGGTGCTCAGCAGTAAAAGGATTCAGTCCTTAAGAATAACCCACTCTTAAAACATTATTTCCAATAAATATAGACAAACTAGCAACTGGGAGCCCGATCGAATCTGGCTACAATTCTACGTTTGTGAAATCAATACTTTCTCTGCAAAGAATTATTTGTTTTTTTAAGTCCTTGAAATGATTTTGTTACCATGGCACTGATTTGTGCTTAAAATAGATCTTTTTGGCCGATGTAATGAAGAGCTTCTTGTTGTGGTCCCCAGCCGGGGCTGGAGCCCGGCCGGGACGCCCAGGACGACCGGAGGAGGGCTTGTGCCTCCTCCAGATCAAGAGGGGGTGTCCGTCCTGGTTATGCTGGGGGCCTCGGGTACAGGGCTTGGAAGCCCAGCCCTGTAGGGACCCGTGGTCACTGCCAGGCGGTGCCCCAGTGCCTAAATATCCCGAGAGCCCAGCACTTCCGCCACACCAGGAAGTGCTGGGGGGAAGACTTTGGGAGACACCCGGAGAGCTGCCGGGAGGACAGCCGGTACTTCTGCCACGCTGGGGCGTGACCAAGGGAGGAATGCCGGGAACACCTGGTGCTCATCCGGGAGCTGTATATAAGGGGCCGCCTCCCTCCAGTCATTAGCGGATGTCGGGTGGAAGAGGATGGAGCTAGAGTGAGGACTGGAGGCGGCCAGGAGAAGAGAGGCACAGAGACTGTGAGGCCTGGACTTGGGGGAATCGGTGCAAGAGGCACTGGGGTTGTGAGTGCACGAAGTTTGTAAATATTTGTAAATAAACAGTGTGTTGGGTGATGAACATGTCTGCCTCTCTGTGTCCGGGCCAGCGTCCACACTGTTTAAACGGGGCTGCGAGATGTGAACTCAGCTCGTTGGCGCACCTCATTTGATTTTTTCCAGCAAAAAAAATTTCAAAACAAACTGTATTTTACGACTCTAATCAGAGTCGGAGTAATAATTATGTTGATATGGTAATTTTAGATCTGAGATCAGCTAAAATTTAAACAATGACCGTTGTTAATACCCAGCCGTCATTACTCAGTTTGCCAATAGATGTCAGAAGGACAGATGCCAAAATCGAACTGCCCAAAGACAGATTTCGACGTACCAAGCAAATGGCGATACGTTCTAAATTACTTATGGTTCTGTCAAAGAGCTGTCAAAGGGTTTAAGTCAGTCGACGATGTTAGTCCTGGAAAGTACGTCCCACCAAACCAACGTTCCAAAAACCAACCGACCAACACCAACTTACTATACTCAGCCGTCCAGCGGCGTCACTGAAGCATTCGAACATTCTTAGCCAATCATGCAATACTGCGTCCGTGTTTGACACGTTATGTTCTAACTACAAAAGCATCTGATCGGGATGCCTCCTGGACACCTCCCTGATGAGGTGTTCCGGGCACGTCCAACCGGGAGGAGGCCCCGGGGAAGACCCAGGACACGCTGGAGGGACCATTTCTCCCATTGCATGGTTCTAACTTGTATTGAGTCGAGGTATTGACACAAAAACCATACATACGGGGTATTGACGCGAACACCATACATACGGATAGTATCACATTATATATAAGGATTAAGAAAAACAAGTGTTGGCTTATTTTATTTCTACAACATCACTTAATTGCAATCAAATCAAAGCATTTTTTGGTGATTTAAGGATATTTTGCTTTTCTTAAAGAGGGGGGGTTAACTCCTAAATATATTGACATACTTGTATATTGAAATGTTCTGCCAATGTTCTGCCATCCTGCTAAATTTCAACTTTTTAAGTAAACGAAAAAACTGTTTTTGTTGTTGAGCGAGTCAGTCAACTTCTCAGTATATATACGGTAGATTCAGAAGTTAGGCAGCTATTAAAAAGAGTGCATACATTTAAATATCTAGAATCAGTGGTAGCCCAAGGTAAAAAATTAGATGTAGAGATAGTAGATAGAGTGCACTGTGGACGGAACAATTGAGAGCAGGTATCAGCAGTATAGTGTGATCAAAGAGTTAAGGTAAAGGTTAATAAGACAGTTGTAAGATCAGCAATGATGTACAGAGCTGAGACATGGGCAGTTGAGCTAGATGTGTGGAGCATAAAAAATTGGACAGAATAAGAAATGACACAATCAGAGTTACAACAGAAGTGGGAGAGATATCTAAGAAAGTACATGAGAATAGATTGAAGTGGTATGGACATGTGATGAGGAGAGACGATGAATATGTGGGTAAAAGAGTGTTGGGAATGGAAGTACAGGGGAAGAGAAAGCAAAGGAGAAAAGGAAAAGTCTGAATGGAGAGGAGAAGAATGACGAGCTGTTTGGAGAAGATGGATCATGCACATCGACTCCACATAGAAGTGGAAATAAAAGATGATGAAGAAGAAGAAGAAGATACACTAGAACCTCTGTAACCACTGATTTGATTTCTGTGGTTTCAGTTATCCACAGTTTACCATGGGCTGAAAATACTGAATGGAAAATTTCAGAAACAATTGATCACCGTATTACATGTGCAGCAGGATTCTGTTCACGAGAGAATGAGAGAGAGATAATAGTATAATGCTAATATAATAATGTACAATGTATTTTATTAATGTTTAATGTTGGTAGTGCCTTGTTATACATAATTAATCAATTAATAAGTATGTGTATAAAGAAAAATTACTTTTATACAGGGATGGCCACTATCTGGGGTTTCAGGAATTGGCAATAGGTCTTGGACTGTATCACCAGAAGACATGTTTGTTCTATTGTATATACAGTAGGTCTCATCTTAAAGGCCCTGAAAAGATAGGCGAAATTACCTTGAGCAGAGAGGAGACATTGTCATTATCATCATGCCGTTTATCTCCCACATTTCAGAGGCCCAGCTGCCAGATGACGAGTGACCTTGTTTCTGCATCCATGAAGTTCCCCCTTCCAGTGACAGTGCTATAAAGACCTTGAAGCCATTGGAAATTGCTGTTCATTCAGAACTTGCATATGAGGAGGACGGAGCTTATCCTCAGGAGCCCCTTTCTTTAGACAGCAGCACACGTGTGCATTTGTCTTTGGCTTTTTTCTATCGGTTGTTACTCCAAACTTTTTTTTTCTGACCTATGTCATTTTTCTTTACAATCTTGAGTAAGACTGCAATTTTCTGCTATCAAAGGGGTACCAAATGAACCCGCTGATTCCCGTAGGGTTTTTGGCACACTGCCCTGAAAATAAGCAAAGCTTTGACACAGGATTTGATCTATCCAAAATTGCTTAAATCTTTTCAAGAGCCAGAATCTTTAGGCAGCTTTGGATGCAAGACAAGAACAAGTCCCAGACGGAGTGCCCTTTATTCACATCAGACCAGTGTGGAGTTACCAGTTCATTTAAAACATCTTTATGATTTGGGAGGAAACCTGGAGTTCCCAAGGAAAAATACACCACATAGACACAGAGAAAGCATGCAAATCTAAGGAAATCAAGGGCTTGCAGTGGATGAGCGATAAAATTCAATCTTGCAAATGTGGCAGTTCAATTGTTAAATTTGGATAAATATAGTAAAGCAAACATTTATGTTACTTCAATGGCAGCTTATCTGTTACATTTGTAGATGCTGCTTATCTATGTTTTTATTGCTATGTTTGTTTATTAATTCTTGTATATTCACTGTTCATTTTCATCAGAATTATATTTTGGCCGTCACATTCTGTTTGTCTTTTTTTAACTATAATACCAGAATCAATTTTTTTTGGATTACAGAAATATAGTTATTCTTTAATATCAGAAAGAAACCAAGCAGATACTCCATTTGGGATGTGATTTGACAAGTTGGTATTTCATTAAGAAACAGAACTGTTATAAAATATCCAAGCTGTATTGTGTGCTCATGCGAGCACTCTTATTGGAAAAGAATTCAAAAGACACAGGATTACAGTGTTTGTGGTTGCATAGGAATTCATGTATCTCTGTCTTCTTTGCAGTTGTGAAAAAGAACAGTCTTGACCTACAAAGAAAGGTTTGGGGCAGCCACCTGTATACTTGAAGCCTGGTAGCAAAAAGGCAAAATAAGCTGCACAGATGTGTACAGCATTGAGTCCAAAACAGAACTGAAGTTAAAGAGGAGGTTGTCTTGTATTTAAGGCAGACAGGTGGAAGTGATGTCATTGGGGCTGGAACCGGCAATGATGTAATCGGGGCTGGAACCAGAAGTGATGTCATTGGGCCGGAATCAGGCAGAATTTCCCGTGTCTGTTCCGCAGAGATAAAAGAGGAAGATTTAGTGCACCCTGCCACCCCCTGGCCTGGTATGGAATTACCTTCTTTTGGTCTATTTAGTTGCCTCCTATGCGCATGTGTGTGACACGGTCTAGAAGCAGCCAACCAACGAGATGATCTGAGACCCCAATTAACCTCCACCCACCAACCCATTTCATTCAGTCTGTCTCCAGCCAGAAGAATACATCATCACAAGAGACTGTCTGTACCGGTGCTGTCCTGAGGCCACCTGTCTCTACTCGCTGTCTTTCTCAAACCACAACCTGCCATTAAATGGGGTTTTTTCTGTTGGGGTCCCAACCCTCTATTGGTTTCTCTTGTGCCTTCTTTTACACCAGAAATGATCTATGCGTCCATTTTCAAATTAGTAGTGTAATCCAGTTCTAAAGTCTTGGGCCACAACCCTGTATGGGGTACCAGGCACAGGGCATATTCACGCTCACAAACAAGGAGCAAATAGACCAAATTTGATTAATAAAATAACAATGGGAGGTTGAGCTTTTAATTACAGGGCCCTGAAGCTCTGGAATGATCTGCCTTCTAATTTAAGAGAAAGACCTTCAGTATCAGCTTTTAAATCCAGGCTGAGGACTCATCACTTTAGTCTAGCACACCCTGACTAGAGCTGCTGATTAGCGGTGCATACTGCATTTCTGTTTGTTAGTCATTTGTACAGAAATATAAGCATTACAATATTTTTAAACAGCTACTAACCCTCCTCTATTGCGTTTCTGTTTTTGGTGTCTTGATGTGGCTCTTCTCTACTGCCAGCCTACTCACCTGTGTATGGAAAGATCATCTCAAATAAAGGAGAGCCCAGTGGAAAGATTTGCACAACAGATTGGACGGCTAGCAGAGACTCCATTATAGAAAATGCAGGAGCGGGTAGGCAGCTAGTTGCCCAAGGTGTCTCTAGGACTGTTGTCTTTGTTTTTGACATTTCAAGTTTAATCTCCTCCTTTGTCAACAGGCCATAGTTTTTTAATTAATTAATGTACACATATTGTTGGTTTCCATTTATGTTTGATCAAATTCTACCTTCTTCTCCATGTGATTTTACAAATCTGCATTTATATGTGTACAGGTCCTGTAATTAGTAATTCGTATAACTGTT